>NC_072773.1:20065194-20781701 GCF_022539595.1 Amphiprion ocellaris
GTTTTCTTTGAAAAAAAAATGATCATGACTTTTGGCACAAAAAAAACGCCTTACAATACTATGTCGAGAAAAATGGGATTTTTCAAACATGTAAAAACGTGCTATATGATGAAACAATGAAAAGGGGGCCATGAAAAACACTCCAGAAAGGTTTTCTTTGAAAAAAAAATCATCATGAATTTTGGCACAAAAAAAACGCCTTACTATACTATGTCGAAAAAAAGTGGGATTTTTCAAACATGTTGTAAAAACGTGCCATATTATGAAATAAGGTAAAGGAGGCCGTGAAAAACACTCCAGAAAGGTTTTCTTTGAAAAAAAAATCATCATGATTTTTGGCACAAAAAAAACGCCTTACTATACTATGTCGAAAAAAAAGTGTATTTTTCAAACATGTTGTAAAAATGTGCCATATGATGAAATAATGTAAAGGAGGCCGTGAAAAACTCTCCAGAAAGATTTTCTTTGAAAAAAAAAATCATCATAACTTTTGGTGCAAAAAAAGGCCTTACTATACTATGTCGAGAAAAATGGGATTTTTCAAACATGTAAAAACGTGCTATATGATGAAACAATGAAAAGGGGGCCATGAAAAACACTCCAGAAAGGTTTTCTTTGAAAAAAAAAATCATCATGAATTTTGGCACAAAAAAAATGCCTTACTATACTATGTCGAAAAAAAAAAAGCGATTTTTCAGCATGTTGTAAAAATGTGCCATATGATGAAATAATGTAAAGGAGGCCATGAAAAACACTCCAGAAAGGTTTTCTTTGAAAAAAAAATGATCATGACTTTTGGCGCAAAAAAAACGCCTTACTATACTATGTCGAAAAATAATGGGATTTTTCAAACATGTTGTAAAAACGTGCCATATGATGAAATAATGTAAAGGAGGCCGTGAAAAACACTCCAGAAAGGTTTTCTTTGAAAAAAAAATGATCATGACTTTTGGCGCAAAAAAAAACGCCTTACTATACTATGTCGAAAAAAAATGGGATTTTTCAAACATGTCGTAAAAACGTGCCATATGATGAAATAATGTAAAGGAGGCCATGAAAAACTCTCCAGAAAGATTTTCTTTGAAAAAAAAAATCATCATGAGTTTTGGCGCAAAAAAAGGCCTTACTATACTATGTCGAAAAAAAAGTGTATTTTTCAAACATGTTGTAAAAATGTGCCATATGATGAAATAATGTAAAGGAGGCCGTGAAAAACACTCCAGAAAGGTTTTCTTTGAAAAAAAAATCATCATGAATTTTGGCACAAAAAAAAACGCCTTACTATACTATGTCAAAAAAAAAAAAGCGATTTTTCAGCATGTTGTAAAAACATGCCATATGATGAAATAATGTAAAGGAGGCCGTGAAAAACACTCCAGAAAGGTTTTCTTTGAAAAAAAAAATGATCATGAGTTTTGGCGCAAAAAAAACGCCTTACTATACTATGTCCAAAAAAAAAAGCGATTTTTCAGCATGTTGTAAAAACATGCCATATGATGAAATAATGTAAAGGAGGCCGTGAAAAACACTCCAGACAGGTTTTCTTTGAAAAAAAAATCATCATGACTTTTGGCACAAAAAAAACGCCTTACTATACTATGTCGAAAAAAATGGGATTTTTCAAACATGTAAAAACGTGTTATATGATGAAACGATGAAAAGGGGGCCATGAAAAACACTCCAGAAAGGTTTTCTTTGAAAAAAAAATCATCATGAATTTTGGCACAAAAAAACCCGCCTTACTATACTATGTCGAAAAAAAAAAAGATTTTTCAAACATGTCGTAAAAACGTGCTATATGATGAAACAATGAAAAGGGGGCCATGAAAAACACTCCAGAAAGGTCTTCTTTGAAAAAAGAAATCCTCATGATTTTTGGCACAAAAAAACGCCTTACTATACTATGTCGAAAAAAATGGTATTTTTCAAACATGTTGTAAAAACGTGCCATATGATGAAATAATGTAAAGGAGGCCGTGAAAAACAGTCCAGAAAGGTTTTCTTTGAAAAAAAAATCATCATGAATTTTGACGCAAAAAAAACGCCTTACTATACTACGTCGAAAAAAAAATTTGATTTTTCAAACGTCGTAAAAACGTGCCATATGATGAAATAATGTAAAAGAGGCCGTGAAAAACACTCCAGAAAGGTTTTCTTTGAAAAAAAAATCATCATGAATTTTGGCGCAAAAAAAACGCCTTACTACACTATGTCAAAAAAAAATGGGATTTTTCAAACATGTTGTAAAAACGTGCCATATGATGAAATAATGTAAAAGAGGCCGTCAAAAACACTGCAGAAAGGTTTTCTTTGAAAAAAAATCATCATGAATTTTGGCACAAAAAAAACCGCCTTACTATACTATGTCGATAAAAAATTCGATTTTTCAAACATGTCGTAAAAACGTGCCATATGATGAAATAATATAAAGGAGGCCGTGAAAAACACTCCAGAAAGGTTTTCTTTGAAAAAAAAAATCATGATGAATTTTGGCACAAAAAAAGACGCCTTACTATACTATGTCGAAAAAAATGGTATTTTTCAAACATGTTGTAAAAACGTGCCATATGATGAAATAATGTAAAGGAGGCCGTGAAAAACACTCCAGAAAGGTTTTCTTTGCCGACATGCTATACTATGAACTACAGGCCATACTATTAAATTCTTGAAAAGTATACTATACTTTGACATTTTCTGAACTACATCCTATACTATGGTGTTATACACAGAGTGCTTTGATTACATGTTGATTTATCATCTATATTTTTTTCTGTCTTGTTTTTTGACAGGATTACCACAGACCTGAATGTGAACACCGTCGACACCCATCCGAGGGAGACGCTGCCTAAGATCTCAAGGCTGCTTGGTCATGGTCTTTCTGGTCCTGCTCCATAACGCCTTCATCAACTACGTCTTCTTTTGAAGAGGCCCTCAGATGCTGCAATCTCTGATTTTAAGGAGGAATTGCTACTTTCACTCTGTAATGAGACGGCGGTTATTTTAAAGACCCAGCTCCTGGTGGCTTTGAGTGAAAGTTGCACACCCATCAAAACGGAACTACAGACAGTTAAATCTGAGCTGTCGGTCAGTATTTCAAACATCAGTTCCGACCCCGGTGCCCTTAAGCACGCTGTGCGTGAAACGGAAACTTCACTCTCCACATCACCGAAGACATCGTCACACTCCAAAGCAGAGCACCTGTCTGCTAAACTTTTAAAAGTGGACTATAAATGTGAAGAATGTGAGCAGCAGCAGACTGTGAGGAGCGGAACACATGTGATGAGAAAGAAGTCATTTTCTTTTTCTTTCTGGTTGACTTGATGCTGTCAGATGCAGATGTTGGAGCTGATTCTGATCTTTCAGGATAAAAAGCTGCTTTTCCTTCACAGACTTTTCAGGAAATTATTCTCTCAGGTTTTCTCTGCTATTTATATTTTTATTTTCTGTGATTATTTCATTATTTCTTTATTGTAAAAATAAAATTTGAGGCATAAAGACTCATTTAGTTATTTTAATCCTGAATCCTCAGATGTAGCAGAACTAAACTTCCATTTTCCTTCTCGCACTTCTGATACTAGAACTAAACGTATCTTCAACATGGATCATCTGCTTTTAATGAATCAGCAGCAACATCACAACAACAAATGAGACAATTTTCAACAAATTAATGAAACTGATGTCATTTAAAACTACCAGAGTCTGTTTTAGTGTCAAATTAAAGCTGATTACTGAAAACTAGAACATTAACGTTACTGTTTTAATCACATTTAAGTTTCCTGAATGTTACATTAATGTCAACCAGCCACAGTTTTATGAACTTAATGAACCACATTACAGGAACACAACACACTTCAGCTGTTTACATGAAACTCAACACATTAGCTTGATGCTACGTTAGCTTTAATCAGGCTACGACTAGCAGCTAGCTCGGTTAGCATCGCTAACATTAAAGCTAATATTTACTATGCTACCTTTCTTCTCTGGTCAACACACACTGAAACAAACTCCACCAATCTGTGGATGTTCTCAGTCATCTAGGTCATGATAAGTCTCAAGCAAGCATAAGTTATGGCAACTGGACTAACCTCGTGTGAGTCGACTCACACGAGGTTAGTCCAGTTGCCATAACTTATGCTTGCTTGAGAAACTCCACCAACATCTGGAGTGCATGGCACACATTATATCTGACACTAAAGCTGCATATAAAGTGCATTAAAAGCGGCACCGATACGAAAATAAACATTTACTTACCGAACTATTAGAGTCCTTCAGTGTCTGCTGGTAGAATCAGCCGAAGGTAGAAAACTGGTTAAAACAAGCCAACGGGCAGGAAAACTGTCTGTGGAAAATGTTGTGCTGCTCCACCGATAAATAAACCAACAGTTATTATATCAGAATTAATCCAAACGAGGAGAGCAGAGTCTCTGCTGCCTCCTCCATAGGACCTGTCAATCATTCCAGACCGGACTGTCAATCAAGTAGTCCCGCCCCCTGGCTTCTCAATACTTTAACGCTCTATAAAAAAAACCTCAAGATTGATTTATTTTAATATCGGCCACATGATCGCTCATTTTGACCATGAAAACTCACGAAAAAAAAAAGTATATACAGTCTGTGCACCGTACTCTGTTTGGCTCCACACTTGCTGATGACCACTTCCGGTCTCAGAAAATGAAAAAATTGACCTTTTTTCGTTTGTCTCTGACTGATTTTACTTTGTTATTCTAAATATAAAATGAAAATCAAAGCATTTAGAAAAAATAGTACATCCCTTTTTGATCATGAAAAGGAAAAACGCCTTGTATTTCAATTTTAATTTTTGTATTTTAAAACAAAAATCAAATAACAACTCGTTTTTTGTTTTCAATACCGGTTTCAGAAAGGAAAATTCAATTACCAGATCCGTACACGGACCAATATGCTCAGTAATCAGCAGTTATTACTGTATATTCAAATTGAACAACAGCAGTAATTTTCCCTTGAAGGCCTAAACATGCCAAACTGTGGACTGAAGTCTTTTGTTAATTTATCATAGATTTCCCAAATATTTTCAACAAGTTAAACAATGACTCAGCGATTGATTCCCACAGCCACAGCAATTATTAAAAATCCCACCTCTGGGTACAGACTAATGTAAAATGTGATGTTACATTGCCACCTGGTGGATGGATTACAAACTGCAAAATTGTTTGAATAGTCCCTTGATAAAGTTGGAAAACAAAATGTGTCTCAAATACAGTACGAAAGTGCAATTTAAAAGTGCTTGAACCAACCTGTTTTTCATATAACACTATTTTAATATATTTCAGTGAAAAACATTGTACTTCTACTTGTAATTGGCTGTTGGGTTAGATTGAAGATTTAAGCATCTACTTCCAAACAATACACTTTAAAATGCTGTCAAATCAACAACGAACTCGTGCTAATTTTTAGATTGCGGTATTGTTATTTTTACTTTAACCTGAAGTGAGGCTTTTATGTGTTAATTAAGATTAATTTCATCAGTCATTCATTGTATTATGCCCATCGCTGTCAGGTAAACCACTCGCATTTCACGGTATACTGGAATTTTGAATCAGTTTCTATGGCAACATTCCTGCATCGATAACATGTTTCACCTCAGCCATCAGTAACTGGTCACTGACAGAGTAAACTATAGGAAGTAGGAGTATGTTGGGGCCATTGTCAAAAAACCCAAGAAGCATGCAAAAACATTTATGATGTTCCAGCTAAAAAAATGAGAGACTGGGCAGAGGATGGATCACAGTCTAAAATGAAAGCGAGTTCAACTGTAGATATACATCTTAAACTTGTCAGTGTTTTTGTAGTTATACTCACTTCCAGAAGGGGGAGACAAAAGTTCCATGTTGCAAGTTTGAGTAAAGGCTCTGAATAATTTTCTCTACTGCGAAGAACATAAATATATACAGAATATAAATGCACTAGATCAGCCAACAACACTTAACCACTGACAGGTCAAGTATAAACATAGATCATCTCTTTACTATGGCACCTTGTCAACGGGTAGGATATTTCAGGAGGTTGGTTCTTGACGATGATGCGCTGGAAACAGAAAAAAAAAAATGGCCAGAGGAAGAATCACAGTGACTTTGACCTGAGCCAAACCGTGATGGTTAGATGACCGAGTTGGAGCACCTCCAAAACAGCTGGTCTTGTGAGGTGTTTGTGGTATGCAGAGATTAGTACCTGTCAAAAGTGGCTGAAGGTAGGTCTACCGGTGAACTGGCAATGGGATCATGAACATCCAAAGCTTGCTGATGCTAGTGGGGAGTGAAGTCTGGCTTGTGTGGTCAGATCCCATAGAGGAGCTACTATAACAATATAATCAGTGTTATTCATAATTACCTTTTCCTGTCAGTGGCTTCAATGCTACACCTGTAAAATCTAAGGCAGTACAACAGCTCTGTCATAAATTCTGTTTTTACAAAGCTTCTACATTTCCAGGCTTTACTGATGTCAAATCAACAAACCCTGTATTTGTTATTGTGGTCTTGGTGCACTGGAGTGCATTATATTTGAAAGTTGCATTTTCCTCCTCCCCCTAAGCATACTAATTGGGTGGACAAAATATTAGGAACACTTCTATATGTCATGCATTCCAGTGAAACATCAACAAAAACTGAAAAGCTGTTGTACTGGATTCCATTACATTTCACTGGGGCAAATGGTCGGTCAGTATATTTTCACAAAATTTCACTCCAGTCAGTAAAGAGCACAGTTGTAAAATCCTCCTCAAGGTAAGATGAGATCTGTCCTTCACTGTAACCGATTTCAAATGGTGCTAGAAAGAGAAACAGACTCTGAACACCAAAAGAAACCGGTCAACCTTGGAAAGAGGACAAAGAGCTTGAGCTGTCAAAACGTCACTAGACTGGTAGTCTGTAGTCCAAACCTTGGTGCTTCAGGGAGTGATAATTTCCAGGTGACGTCTCTTTCTTTCACTTTCATCAGTGGGCACCTTTTGTGACACCTCGCAGCTGTCTTGTGCGGGTCAGGGAAACACACTTCCCACCCCAAGAACACTGATTTCAAATGGTGCTAGATAGATGACAATACTCTAAGCCACCATCTGAAACCAGCTTCCAAGGGGGGCACTTCTAATAAAAGCCATTCTTCTACGGTGTAAAACCCAGCAGAATCTAAAAAAGGTCAGGAAATAAAACTAATATTAGCACAAAAAACAGTGGATGACAAGATGTAAAATTAGCATGAACTTACAACAAGGAATTATTCTTCACTATAAAAGATGTGGTATTATGCAGACCTGAGCAGGACTTTCCTATACTGAATTCAAAAAAACATTTCAGGTATACCAACTGATATGAAAAGACTGAATTAACAGAACAAAGCAGTGGTTCTGATACTGGAGAAGATACACACTTGGCTTGATATCTCTATGTACTATAACTAACACAAAGCATGAGAGATACTGATGATGCGCAGCACTCACTGATATGGTAGCAGCCTGGGAGACTGCTCAGATTTAGAAGTCTGCAATATGTACACATACAAATGTTTTGATAACAATATTTTCATATTGGGATTCATATTTTCTAGAAGTGTTATGTGTATCATAGAAATAAGGGTAGAGATTGGGATGCCTTCCAGGCCCATGCAGCATATTCTCTCAAATTACATCCATATTTTAAAGTGACTTTTAAATTTCTATTGACACTAGTTTATGCAAAGATACTTCACTTTTACCACTAATCACTAAAATAATTAAAGAATTAGAGTGGAGGTCAGTGAACAATAATTGTATGAGATTAGAAACTAGGATGATAGTCCGCCAAAGACAATGCTGATCGTACAAACTGTCCCTACTCTTCAGCCAATTAATGATTGTGAGGCAAAAAAAAAAAATAATAACATAAAAATCAGCTTGATATCTCTACATTAACTAAATGGGCCAGGGTGCACTGAGTGCACTCTACTCCATAGCCTTATTATCCTAAATGAATTATGAATAAACATAAAAAGCTGTGTTTGCAGTCAAATGCAGCAAGAAGGGAAGAGGTCTATATATACTGGTGACTAAACAACTGCTCCATAAGTGCACGGCTCAAGAAAGACTCAGCAGTCCACAACACCACTTATCACATACTTATAATGCAGTTTTGAAATCCATACAGAGAAAGTTTTCCCTCATTTAACATCTTGCATCATCATCTTTCATCATTAATGAGCTATTAGCCAAGTGATTTGGGGGGTCACAATATACATCTGCGACTCCCTATGAGCCAGTCAGAACTGATGTGAACGTCTTCAAAAAACAAAATGAGACATCCAGTTTCCTTCTACTGAATCTCTGAGCATTACCATGACCTGAACGACTAACAATCTACAGGGACATAAAATGCTTGTATTTGCAATACATTAACTAATTTTAACCTCGTTATGTTATTCTAAATGGTAACAGAGCAGACCAAGTGCACCTGCCCATATTCAGATTATTTCCAAGGACAACCAAAAATACCAACAATAAAAATCAACTTGAAATCTCAGCACAACAACTATTGAAAAATATAATGCTGATGAGGCCTACCATTTTTAGATGATATTCCATATTGGTTGTTGGTATGAAAACTGCTGTTTGAAAATTTACATTCAACTTTTTGGCCTCTTGTAACAAAACGCAGCTACACAAACAACTTCTTTGACAGGGTGTCGGTTAGTTTGGAGCCAACTATAAGTAAACTTTCAGCAATGGTACATAAATTAACCTAGCAGTCTCCAGTAACTGGATGAGTTCAAAGACCTAAAGACACAAGGATGTTTGCAGGTCCTCTGCCACCAAAAATAATGGATTATTTCTGGAGAGTTATTGAGGCAGTGCTTATGGAAATAACAGTATCGATGAGAATTTGGTCAGATGAGAACATACTGACTAACTAATGAACAAGTTGACCTGGATACTACAGGTCTAGTTGGAACCATGCATTGCATACTTTGTTTGCAGATATGAATTATGCTTTTATCGAACACCGACAATTATATAACGTAAATATATGGTATTTAATTGCAACAGAGTAGAGTAGTTGGGACAGCTAACTTCTGTAGGATCTGCAATGAGTGTTAGAGACACTGTTGTATAAAGTCTTGATTGTTCTGCAGGCTTTAACTTTTACAAACTGAACAGTTAATTTTTAGGCTCATTTATCTCCATTACGCTGTTGAATTAGTAAGAGGCACAGTAAGCTTTAAACTGCGTTGTCTCTTACCTTGTTATTGAACAGACTAAACTGAGGGTCCAAGGCACTTAACAGCATCGTGGAGACAGTAAGGGAACTTCAATGTAATGCACTCTGGGACAGTTTAGGCTCAGGTTTGTGCCCACAAAGAAAGTTTGATTCACTGGCCTGGTTCAGAAAGCAGAGGGAAGGGAAGCAGATGAAGGCAGAGCGAAAGAGAGAGAGAGTTGAAATGGAAAACCACTGAATAGCACCAGAACACCTCTCTGTCTCAATCCATTTCTCTCCAACACGCCCACACGATCTGATCTGATACCTGATCCAAGCTTCGTGGATGTGTGAAGGGCCAAATAAGAACAAATACACAGAAAATGCTGCCAATGCACTGTATGTCTTTAACATACAGGCTCACCTGCAGCTCTATGCAGACATACCTCGATGAGTCCTTTTCTCTCTGTTGCTCGGTAGAATAGAGAGGATGGTAACGCGTTGCTCTCCAGCCACTACGAGGGAAAAGAAGGGAAGTGGCAGTCAAATGCTGGCAATGCAAGTCATGATGTAGAAACACAGCCACAATCCACTGAGAGGGTGGGGCAAGGGCAGGTAGTGGCCAGTTCACTGACTTGTTGCCAAGTGCTTTCAACAAAGTACAAACCAAGTCAACCATTTCGAATATCTGTTTTTTCTCCGGCTCGTTTTACTTTTTGCATGCAGGTGAAAGGACCACTGACAATTCATTGTCTTTCTTCAAAACCTCGAGAACACTCACCCACACACAGTCTTCCTTAATTCCTTCATGTTTACAATGATAACTTCCACGAACAGTATTTGTCTTGAAACTGATTAAAGCCGAATTAGGGAAGCCTTGCCCCAGCCTCAAAACATCAGATGTGATTTACTTTGAATTTCACAATAAGAGGAAGGACAAAATCCCCACGGCATTTACGATTCCTTATCAGGATTCGGATAAACCAAGCCAAGCCGTTTTCTTTTCCTTTTTTTTGGGTTGTGGTTGGTTGTGTGTGAGGCAAGGTTATATATGTATGTGTGTTTGCATGGTAGCCACAGTGACGACGCTGATCAGAGGGCCTGTCTGTCCGTAGGTGTCTGGTTCCTTTGCCTGGCTGCCTCAACCCAACCCTGTCAGTTTTCTTTTTCGGGTTGTTTGTTGCTTGTGTGCCACTAGACCTGTTGTGTAATGCTTATAAAAGATTTAAAGGGACAGGAGGCCTACAGAGAGTGGTCAACGACAGATTCACATTGGAACTCTGAAGCACCCCGGGAAACCCAAAGGGATAAATATCAGTACGTATTTACAGAGATATAGGAATATTGGACCAACAGTGAATTGCTGAGGGCAAATGGCAGCGAAACGTGCACGACAAGCAATATGATTGAAATTATTAATTTATTAACAAAACATGAAGAAGTTAAAATGTATTTTACTGTAAAAAGGTGATTCAATTATCTGTGGGCGACCTAAATTGTGAACTTCTGTCTCTGGCTGTGTGTCTCATTATCGCTTGTATTGATGTGTAGCCTACACCTACACAGACTGGTAGACTGTAGCGCTAACTCATTCATAAGGAATGACACCCCCCCCCCATAGTGGTGAGGTGACTGGGAGAGCACCAGCATCGGTGCTGAAGCTAAGAATCATCTTCTCTTCTTTACAGTTACCTTTACAGAAGAAAAATAAAGTGGCAGGGATGGTATAAAGTGTGTTTTACTGTCAGCACATTTAGAATAGAGAGAGAGAGAGACAGATACGCTGACTGTGGAAGCAGGAGCTGCAATGCAGACCACAAGCAGCCACGCATGCTCTTGCATCAGCTCAGAAAGGTAGCATCTTTTGGACTTCAAGCCGTAAGAACATCGAAAACCCCTCTCGTCTAGGGATTTATGTCTATCCAGAGGCTTCCACCCTTAACATAAACACACAGGTATCAGAGAGTGTCAGGCTGTGCAGAAGATGTTGAGCAGCCCTTTTTTGCTGACAATTCAAAGTGAATGGGAAGGCCGGGGTACGCGTTTTATTTTATGAGCACTATAGTTGCCTATAATTTCCTAGAAAGAGATGGATATGTCACCCTAAATTCACAGGAAGCTTCCTGGAGGTGACTGCCATGAATAACTGGATAAAAATAAGATGGAATCCAATTGGTCTGCCTTGATTTTTTTTTTTAAATTTTCTGATTAAATGTTAGTGCAGCCTAGAGACTCTTATGGTCTGTGTACAGCCTTACAGATGCAATTTTTTTTTTATCTAGAGGCAAGGAAATAGAGAACAAATACACAAGTACTTACTTTAGTTTAAATGGGTGTTTAGCAGCTCTTTCATGGAAATTCACCTGGAATCCAACACTTTCTAATAAACTTGTACATGTTCAAGCTTTGGTACCTGTAAAACACAACGTAAGCAAGCCCTGAGATTAGCCCAAAGCATCATAAGAGGCAGGGATAATCAGAAATGTCATCATCAGACATGAGACCATAGATGTATGATAATTACTTCATAAAACAACGACTGACAGCATTTCTCCCTGTAAAAACATTACCAGCTTTCTACACCGACAAAGAATACACATGACCGTTTTTACAAAAAAATCCACTTACATTTATAAACAAGTGACCCCGTATAAACACATGCTTTTCACGTATCCACAGAAAACTGTTTCTCCAAGTACAAACACCTTAGTATATAAGAACAGTACTTCCCAACCAATCAGATGTTCAACTCCAGCAACTTGCTTGCTTTAAACCAATAAAGTATTGCTGTGCAGCTTGTCGAGCCAGGGGAGCTCCTCCCATCCAGTGAGAATCCAGCTTTGGCACAATGGCCTGTGATGCATCAGCCTTAGGAAGTCCAGTGCATGTGAACTGGAGAGAAGCCAAAACAGAGTCACCAAGAGAACAAGGTAAACAATTACTCTCGTTCTCCATCTCTCTTTCTTCTATCTCAGTTTCTCTCTCCTCTTTCTGTCTGATCCTGAGCCATGACATTTTAGTCTCTTCCGTTTTTCCCCTTCTCCAGGAGAGAGACAGATAGACGGGCAGATAAACAGAGAGAGAAAGAGATACAAGCTGTGTACTGCCTAAAGAGAAGTCCAGCCCAGAAATGACTGCGTCACCATCTTTGTCTCTCCTAACTACGCAGGAACAAAATGTGTCTTGGGAAGGGTTTTGCCAAATCCCAGTGGCCTTAGAGGGTGAAAACAAATCACATGACAAAAGTGCCACAAGCCACAGACTGTTATCTGATAGCAACACACAGCTGGATCTCCAACAGCCTCTGCCTTCATACATGTCTGCCTCTCCCTGTGGATGCTTACTCTTCCCTTTAACTTCATTGAGAGTTAACCACAAGAAGTAGATCAGTGGGCAACAGCTTGAATGCATACATAGTGTGTGTGTGTGTATACACACACACACACACACACACACACACACACACACACACACACACACACACACACACACACACACACACACACACACACACACACACACACACACACACACACACACACACACACACACACACACACACACACACGTGACGATATATAAAATGTCTTGATTGAATTCAACAACAATACCTAATCTTTAATTTAATATGATATACCGTACTGTCAGCTGGGATGCATCTGTACACACTGGCATATAACTGTGTATTAGACATAAAACACTGTTTCATAATAGGTCAGACAACACCATGCACGATTGTATTCACCTATTTGGACCGATATAATCATCCATACTCCTGGAGGTAATGGTGGCAAAAAAAAGAAAAGGCGATGTTCGAATACCTCGATAATTCTCGGCAAAACATTCCTGACTGAGCTTCGCTGTGATATTAAGAACCCTCCAGAATGTTCTTTTCTTAACCCCTTTGTCACACCTCTGTTCATCCAACACACACCTTACCAGGCTATCAAAACAAGACCTAGTGAAACTGTGTCACATCTTCAGCATCCATGTTGAAACTCCGGTACGAGCTCACAGGAACTACACACACACACACACACACACACACACACACACACGTACGCGTAACAACGGCAGGCAGAACACATCAAAACTACCAAGGAGGAAGAGGAAGAGGAGGAGAAAGCCGAGGTTGCCCGAAAACATTGTATCCACTTCAGGTGGAAAACGACTGACGATGACTCTTCTGTTATCTCGGCTTCTGTTTCCCCTGACATGAAAAAGTGACGTAGCAACTAATCCAAAATCTCTCTCTCTCTCCCTCTCTGACTTGCTCGCCCTCCCTCTCTGTATCTCCCTTTCTCTTCCTTTCTGGCTCTAAAACGCGCACTTTTGATTTTCATCTTGTTGCAGTAGCAGAACTGCTATTAGGTTGCTACTTCGAACTAACACATAGAAGCAGAACAGACCCCACACAAATGCATATGTGCGTGCGCGTTCACGCACACACGCACAGCTGTGCACAAGCACGCACAACCACGCTATTCTGTCTTCCTGAGTGTGACGCAGCACTTAATTCTCTGTGCTTTTATACCACTGTTGGTGCTACATAACACAGCTTCTTGATAAAGCTGAGCCAGAAACACACTTGCTAGCTGCCACAGAAGCCAAGTGAGCATGAGCAGACTGCAGTTAAAGGGACCCTACCACAATGGCCATTCCCCCTATGTCCCCTTATAATTGGGTCTCTCCCTCTCGTTGCCCTCCTCTCTGGCGCTCTCCTCTCTGCTCTCGGCTAGAGACACACTCCGGCTCCTCTGCCTGTGAGGCTGAGCTGACTGAGCCTCCTCGATCACCTGACAACCCACTGGTTTTAAAGGCACATCACCAGCGTGTGTATCAGTTGCATAAGCACTCGGATAGTCTTTTGGCTTTTTAATACTGTCTAATGAGGAATTTAATTTCTCTGTGAATTTAAACCGAATGTAATATTTTCATGGTATCAACATGGTATCAACCTACCGCTTGCACTCCGTCTTTCAGTGCTGCCTACCACAGCTCTGCCCTAAAGGAAACACAAAACAATGTTTATCCAGTGTTTTTATTCAAAACAGTATTGTCATCTAGTTAAGTAAAGGAAGAATAGTGTAAAAAGACATCAAAAAATACTATAAACTAATAGACAGAAAGTAAAGAATTTATGCAACGACGTATTGGATTGTAAACCAAGAATGCAGCTGTATCTTTAAAAGGACTGTGTTTCTGTTTTATAAATAGTCTGTTTTAGTTCAGACAAACATTGGCAGGGTTTATTTTAAGAATTCAGGTTACAGTTTATCTGATTGTTCACATACCTTGATCAGATGATTCTTCATTTCTAATGTAAATGAGACAGTGGCACTGTGGGAAGATAAAAGGACAAAATAAAAAGCAATAATTAAAATTATCCAATTAATTCAACTTGCAAAGTCAATATGATATAAGAAAAATTGTGAATACTCTATTAGTCAAGACTCTACAGATGAACTTTCTAGCATTGCTGCCTTGTGAATGCTAAAGCAACCATTCTTGTCACCTTCTGAATAATGCTATAACACCACTGATTGTGACAAGACAAATAAACAACTACTGTTACATACAAAGCTCACATCAAGATACTTACAAAACTAAAACAAAACTATTTCTCAGTATCAGCATCCACGATTACTCTGGGAAAAAGTATGTTCAATGGAACATAATGTTTGAATCCATGAAACAGTGCAAACAATACAACAAACAATTTCCAGCAGACTTAACAAGAGAAACAAGCTTGGTTCTGTCTCTTTTATGAGCTTGTCTGTCTCAACAAGGCTGTGCCTATTAGGTCTGTCTACGTTTCTGAAGCATAAAGTCTCCTTTATATGCTAAGCTGAAACCAAACCTTTGTCTCAGTTACCAAAAGGGAAACAAAGTTTTTGTCTGTGTAATTTTGGCACCACACCTATTTATCACAGGGATGTTACGGCAATACGTACAATCAACAAGTGCTTTCATAAATAATTCACATTTTTTAAAAACTTGGAACAATGCCTCCAGAGGGAGCAGTGTTTAAACCGGACATCATAACTACTGGCTCAGGCTCACGTGCTGAACTGCAGTCAATTTTGTATTTAACATATTTTCTATGCTGCAGTGTTGTCTTACTGCTCACCTATATGTTTACTGATATTTCAAAAACTTGTTTGAGCTATCAAAGCACCAACTATCCCCTGTATTTTGAAGTCTAACGTTCCTGTCTCGGCATCAACCTGCATTTCATGCGGCAGTAAATTTCCTTCCCTAAAGCACTTGTAGCTCGTGATGTCCTAATTCCCCACTGGAGCCAGAGAACATGAAGCCCACAGATTCACCTTACAGGACTGAAAGGAGAGCATTGCTAAAAGATTCAGTTTTCACCCTCGAGTTATATGGGAAATGTAAGGGATCTGAGGGATCAAAGCATGTTTGCACTGTGCAGACTGGTAGATGTGGAGGGTATTGATCCAAGGATTGAGGTCTATCTGCTCCTCCAGAATAAAGATGTCCTTGGTCTATATGTGCATCTTGTGCAATACAGCTACAATAACACAAAGGAAAATGAATGCAAGTTGAGCGTTTGACTGTGTTTAATACTACATTTTTTTTGCTAAGACAGATAATACTTTAAAATGTAGTATTCCTTTGTATATCCCATCAAATAACTGATGTATTTCATGTGTTTTTTTTTATAGGGTTTGCTTCTGATATATGTTCATTTTTGAATCCATGTTAGCAAAATAAAAAGGCAGGTTAAAATTTTTAATATTTCAGGTTATTGCACATTTAAATGAAATCTTTAAGTTGTAATTTTTCATTGTCTTAGTTACCTGCCAATGATGAAAATTAAATGTTATGAAATTCAATAAGGGATTTGAATTTGATATGTGGATTTGCAGTCAATAAAACACTATTCAGCTGTAGTTTATATATATTCTTCTGCTATTTCTATTATATCCATATCCAATCAATACAGGTATTCCAACATTGTTGACAAGTTGGTTTCAACATATAGCAAGCTCTAACAAAAATCGGGAGTTTTACTGTGACAGTAGTTTGTATTTTAGCTGACTGACACGCTATAGCTTTAAAGATACATCCAACTGTTGGTCCTCGCTGTCTGCCATTTATGCTCCTCATCCAGTGGCCAGTGTGTTAATTTTAGCCATGTCATCTATCAGCCATGCCTGTTCCACTTCCTAAACCTTAATCTCTCCCTTGGAAAGGTGCCCAGACAGCTCCATTGATATTGTTTTTGGCAGTAATGGGAACAATGGGCAAAGATCGTAAATCCAGTCACATACACGTTTTGATTTTATGCAAAAAAAAAAGTCTTGATTTTACATCGTTTTATTTAAAATAAACATTTTAATTGTTTTCTATTATTATCTGGTTTGCAGTTACCACTCACGAGCATGCCTCTGTCAAACACTGGTCACGCACTGCTCTTAAATACTTCAAATGTGTACTTTGTTATTCATCTGCTGACTGTAATTGATACAAACAATGGGCTACTGCACTGCTGTGGCATTTGTTCTGTTTGTTGTGAAATGCGCTGGTTCTTACCTTTCATGGAAAGTTGAATGCAAGGCCTATTTTCTCTCTGTGAAAAGAGGAATAGTAATATTAACTGAGAGAGCAATCAATTTCAATTTGTAAGGTTAACACTGAATATATTTCCTTACTGTGCATCTTACATAGTCAGCAAATCAACCGGTTAAAGGATTGCATTCATTTTGATGCTTCTGAAGTCGAGAGATGTTCTCCCATTTTATTTCCAAAGCAAAACAGATGGATGTACCGGCTGTTCTGTCACCAGAATTATAAGTCATAAGATGAATGAAAATATACAGTTAATGGCTCTCTTTTAGATGTGTAAGCTGCTGTTTCACTCTCGCTTTGTAGTGCGGCATCAATACTTCCCATTAAGGTCTCTCACTCAATCCCAGAACATTGTTTTGGATAACTTTCTTGCTTTGGTACAAACTGTTCTCTCAGCCTACACAAATGCGCCATCCTGTGTTAAATTAGGGTATTGCTTTCTGAGGGTTTGTTTACATCAGGAATAAAAAGTGCGTATGACATAGAAACCTCTGGATGGATGGAGCTGAGTCAAGGCGCTGGCACAACAAGCACACGCAGTATAGATTTACAAACAGAAAAAAATTAGCTTTTAGAAACAATACGCTTTGATCAACGAAATGAAGGATCAATTTCTGCAAACGAACAACCAAAGAAAGAATATTACATAATTTCAACTACACACACATCAAATGGCTATTTTTCTTTTCTTTCCACATTTTGCAGATTAAATACAATCTGTTTAGCTGGAAAGAGCACTAGAAACACAGCATGACGCACTCTGACAGGTGCAATGGTGGCAAAATTCAAAGTCAGTAGAATATCCAGCAAATTCTTTGGAAGAGTAGTAACTACTTTTTCCTTTATGATTTACATTTTATGACAGCATACTAGTTTTCAGTATTTTACCTTTTTCCTTCTCCTTCTTAACTTCAGTATAAACTTAATCCTCCTACTCATACATTTGACTTTACAGGCTAAATGAAACAGATTTAAATCTGCACAGCTGACAAAAAACAAAAAATTCATTCTGGAATGAACAATAACAACATCTGCCTCATGAATCAAATCATTACGCAGTACCGCATGGATACACAGACCACTCACTCCTGAGGTAAATTGAAGTGCGCAACATCCTCCTGCAGCAAACATTCAGCGCACCTCTCCATCCCACCCAACTCTTCTGCCCTCTCGCTGTCTCCGAGGAAAATGAGCCTCAAATCCGCACAGGCATGTTTTATAAGGCTGGGAGAAAATGCTTTGCTTATAATTTCCGGGTGACGTTGGGAAAGAGCGCTGGAAACTGCGCACTACATCATGATAATCAAATCACGGCCATGCGTAATTTTAGTGGTCTCTCATATGGAAAGACATTTTGTACATTTAACAAGTGAAGCACGACAACATTATATAAACATCAAACAGGGGGGAAACTAATGAAGCACATTAGTAAACATCACTAAAACAGCCCACCACCCACTACAGATATCAGTATCACATATATCCATACAAATTATCACACATATTCACCGGAGCAGTCAGTGGATGTAAATAGTTTCTCCTGGAGGAAGAGGTCTCTCACCATCAGAGGCTCTTTCGCAACACCACGACCACCGCTCCCTGCTGTTACTGCTCCGTCCCCGCGTCCACAACCTCCCGTCAACCTCCTGCTTATTGAATCCGGAGTGGTCCCCTGCTCTAATGAGAACCCCTGTCCGTCGACATTTTCACAGCAACACAGCCACGCCACGCCCACCCGCACACACCCCCGTTTGCTGATTGGACGAGGCTCCGAAATGCGTCGACACGGTCACGTGCTTTTGACGCATGTTTACAAACACGCGCAGAGCGGGAGAGCGCGCGGCCGCAGCGAGAAGAGTCACCGCCGGGAACTTCCGGTTTCGCTTGAATCCTGTTTCTATTGGTTTTTATATATGTGGAGCAGGAAGCAGAGGAACGGTTTTAATGTATATAACAGGGAAGCATTTTAAACTAGTAAGAATATACGATTAATATACAATCTCAAGGCTACATACGTCTGTTCCTCAGTAAACATGTCCAGTATGATCCTTCAGTGGAAAACTGAGCAATCTTGAAGAGGAACTGAACAGCTGCCACAGCCACTTAAATATAAAATACGCGTTGTTCTTAAATTCTTTATACTTAACCATCCACCAGATCCTGATATACGATGTAGCATTTAAGGATAGAGTTAAAAATAAATGAAACTTATTCTTGTCTTTCTTTTCTTTTTAGTATTATACAACTGGTCAAGGAAATAGGTATCATATGACCCCTGTTTCTCAGGCTGTATCAATCACAAGGTTACGAGAAAAACATGCAATATTTGTATAGAATAAATTATACACATTTTAATAGTACAGTTACAGCCATTATAGGAGCTTAAACATTAACCTTAAAAGCCCTTACTTTCAGATATACTCTTCAAAGCTTTACTTTATAATACATGATATTTATTACTAAATAAGCAATAATCAAGGGTAATCATCTTTATCTATTATGTAGTATGAGTTTCAACACTCAAAATCTGCTCATCTGCTTCATCATGACAGTGTGAGTGTCCTGAGGCCTGTACTACAAAGCAGGATTTGGGATTAGTGAAGTAACGTCATTTTTAATTCTAGGTTTTCAGACCTACAGTACACAATGGGGCAGTGATACTAACAAGCCTATTTATTACACATTCACAAAGTCTCCATTTTTTTTTGCAAGCTTTTCTTCCTGCACTGGCTGTAGCAGCTGTGTTGCATTTCGCTTGTACTATATTCTAAAACTCTTCATATTATATTAGGATTATAATTTGTTCTTCTTGTGAGATATATGTGGCTTTAGACCTGTCCACATTTGTAACTAATCATCTGTTGCCAATGCCAACCCATTCATGTGAAAGCGCTCACAGCTTAAATCAGAAACCCTGCCTTGACCCAACTGAGTTGATAATGAGCTTTGCATTACCACTTGCTGTGACTGCGGTTGTCAGATTTAGTGCGATCAGATAATGAAAAGATATCCTGGGTATGCTGAACTTGACTTGTAGGAAAGGCCCTGGATGTCACATTGTAATGACACTGCTGGCAACATAACTAACCAATTCCTCAACTGTCCTCACATTTTGATTCAGAATTTGCTTATTTTAATTTTTGCACAGAAACAAATGACATGCATTTTTCTTCCAACCAACCAGCAATAATAACAAAGACCAAGAAACCAATACATTTGTAAGACTACTGTGTTCATATTAGACCCAGTCACAAGCTATTATATGTCTCATTGGCACATATAAAAGCCTAACACAGTAACTATGAAGTACGTTTTTCAATTACAGGGCTGTGAAAATATATTCAACCCCACTCTGATTTCTTCTATTTTTGTTCATACTGAATGGGGTCAGACCCTCAAACAAAATCTAACATCCAACAAAAACAAGCTGAAATAACACAAAAACAAGCTTCAAATGATAATTATATGTACTGAGGCAATAAAGTTACTAAATACCAACTGGACCCATATGAATAAGTATTCAGCTCACATTAAATCCAAAAGAACTACCCAACTGTACTTATAATTGGTTGCAGCTGAACTAGAAAAGATGCCAGCCTCATTTAATCAATTCATCACTTGAAAAAACTATTTCAAGGATCTTGAAGTTACTCAAAGATCTCACTGGTCAACTTAGGGTTACAGAGCTCTAATAGTGGTTTTCAGGACTCCATGGGTTCACGGTGAGAGATATTATCTACAAACTGAGATGATTTGAAACAACAGTGAAGCTTCCCAGAAGTGGTAGATGTTCCAAATTTCCTTCATGAACACAGCAGCTAGTCATCCAGGAAAATTCAAGGAAAATACACAAGGAACTGCATGCTGCTCTCACCTACTACACCTGCACATACTCACTGTGCAAAAGACAATGCAAAAATTGCATCCAAGAGAAAGTGCTGAGGCGAAAACCACATCAAGGCTGATCTGAACACCTTGATGACCCTTAAATCTTTTGGTAGACTGCGCTATGGATTAAAATCCTGTTACATCTGATGTAAGTATTCCACGAAAAGAACATGGTATCTACTATCAAGCATGGAGGTGAGAATGTAATGTGGGGATTTTTTTTAGAGTCAGGGTTGGAGCGATTTAACATAACTGTGGGAAACACAGTTCTCTGAAGTAGAACATCAGGTCACCAGTCTAAGATAACGCTTGGCTTCATCTGAGTTGTAGAAAGACAATGAACCAAAGCAAAACAGTCAGTCCACCTCTGAATGGTTCAAAAGGAAAGTTTTGGAGTTGTCTAGTGAAAATCTGAACCTGAACCAAATTGGGATGCTGTGGCAGGATGTGAGAAGAGCAGTTCATGTTTGCAAAGCCTATAATACTGCAGCACTAAAGCAGTTCTTTAAAAGAAGAATGAGTCAAAATTCCATCCCAAAGACATCAGAGACTAATCTCCAGTTATGAAGATGTTAATTATCTTAAATGTGGTTTGAAGATCTGATACAGTTTAGTATAATATACACAAAAATGAAGGAAAACATGACTGGTTCAGATATTTTTTCAAACCACTTTACTTCCACCTCAATTGTAATTTTATTATTTGATTGTTTATTACATTCTCATTTCCTGATTTATTTAAATACCTAATTTTGTACAGAGATAGCTAGATGTTCTTATTCTAGTGTGTGTATCTTTTTATCATAATATGAATTGGGTATTATATTATACTTTTGTTACAGTGACACTCAGTTTTCCTTTCATGGGATTTATCATTTTAATTTTATACCTGCCTCATCTTTCAAAATGCAGTTTAATCACTGGCTATTTTGTTGTAGCGACTAATTTCATTCTTTGTGGTAAAATACATTTTAACAAACTTAAAATGGATAGGGGCCATTAGTAATCACTAGCAGCAGCAGCATCATAAGTAGCTTTATTATTGCAGTTCAGATCATTGTTCACGTGTGTTGGGGGGGGGGGATGGAAAAGACTCCTACATGCATTGAGCTAAAAATTTGATTTGGGCACACACATTACATGTCTAAAATTAGACACATTTGGTTTCACATTTGTGTCTTTTCACTTTGCAGTTTGCCCCTAAGGCCACAGCAGGGGGCATCCTAACCCAACAATATCACATTTGCCTCGCTTTCCTCTGCATGCTTCACTTCATCTTCAGCTTGGAATGTCTTCTTATGTAAATCGCTTGTAGAATGCTGTGTATGTGTTTATTTCAAAGTGAGTACAATTTTTGCTGAAAAACTATTTTGACACTAATGTCAGATCTTTTTAAAACTTAAGAAATTTGACCTGTAATGCTTTGTTCTTGTGGAATTTGTCTGCAGTGTTGATTTTTGTTTATTGCAAAATTCTCATTAGATTGTAATCTACTACATGTGCATTTACTACAGTTTACTACAGGGTGTGATGTGCCTTCTGTGGACCGTTGCATCACTGGAAACAAGACACAATGCTTTCCAGATTGTTTCCTACAGCAGATGTTGGTAATAGACAACGACAGCACGCAGAAATGTGCAGGAAACAGACGGGATATCAGTTGAAGTTTCCGCTGTTATTTGTTGTCTAAGTGTCTATGGAGACAAAATTCGTTCCTAAGTATTTTCATTACTTTATAATGCGGCAAAGACCCTCAAAAAATTCAAAAGTAATACTCTAAGTGACTTACAAAGAGTTTATATCAAAGTATAATCTATTCCCACTCACATGACACGAATCTGCAGAGTAAGATTAATGTTGCAGTGACTTTTATAAAGCAGTTATTAAAAAGTGACTAGCCTGTCAGGTGGGACAGTAACATAATGTCTCTGGCCACACCCTTATGTGTGCACAACAGCCAGTGGGCCATATATTTGTCTTTCAGAGGACACCTCCCTTAATGTGGATCACAGCTTTGAAACTGCATAGTATATGTCCCATGATGCATGTTTTTTTTCAAACTATGTTAAAGTATTTCAGGTTTCTCTCCTGCACCAATGCATTCCGGTTGTCATTCATTCTCTATGTATTCATAATGAAGATGGATGCATGCAGCATACTGAAAAAAAAAAAGCCTCTGCACTGCTGCTAAGATGCCAAAACCATAATCCGCTCCAGCAAGTTAAAGTGAAGCACATTGCTAAAACTTCCTGTTACACTCATTCACACTGTATGCGTTACTTTATCTGTTTATTGATTGGTTTGCTAAAATAGATACAACAGCTTTTATAATCCCGCAGAGTTATATTACTTAATTATAGTCAGCATATTATCCATTTTGGCCATAGCTGTTGGAGAAGGTATCTTAAGGCAGTTATTATTGATTCAGTTCTTTGTCCGTACCACGTTGCTATGCAGTGTGTGATAAAACCAGAGGAAAATCAAGGTAAGGTATGCAAGGACGTCTCTCCATTGATTCACAGCAGACATTTAGCGAGAACAAACTGTCCAGTGCAATTAATTCTGAACAGTGTGTTGTTTGATTTAGTTCACAGTAAAGGTATTTTCACAGGTTTGTGCAGTAAACTCACTGTCTAGGCCCAGATCTAAGCATGCAGCCAGTCATTGCTGTCTGAGGATACTCTAAGGTTCAGCTATGAACCACTGTACATTACATCAGCACATCTATTTACTCTAAGTGCAAGTGCATTTAGACTTGATTTTACTATGTTGAACAAAAATATAAACACATCATGTGATATTTTATTTATTTCTATCAATTCTTTTATATATGGTATTTGTTGCCATACACTGCACCTCTACAACAGAATGGACATCATGAAACCAACCAAGCACGCACTATACTGATATAAAGCTGCAACATTTGACTAATTGTCAACTATTAAATTAACCAACAACTATTTAGATAATCAGTTGGAGTATTTCTTTCAAGAAAAAAGTCAATATTCTCTGATTTTAGCATCTTAATTTTGATTATTTTTTTGGTTTCTCTCCACTTCTATGACAGTTAACTGATTGTGGACGAAACAAGATATTTGAGGACATTACATCTTGGACTTTGGGAAATGCTGATCAACATTTTTTTTTTCCCCAAAGATTTTATAGAACAAACAACAAATGGAATTAATCAACACTTAAAATATTTGCTACAGCAATATACTGGAAATTAAGCTTGTACCTAACTCAGTGAGGAAAATCACTCACATTTGGTCTCTATTCCTCAAGGTGTCCAAGGTCTATTTCACTGCATCATTCTCTCTGTCACCTCTATTTTCCTAGGCTATCAGATCACTACCAGTCTTAATATCACTCTTCTCATGTAATGACCTATCTGCCTGTAGTCTGTGGGTCAATCAGCCTGTAGATCCAGTTCTTTAAATTCACTGCAATTTTGTCTTTCTTCCTAACAGGCCACTGAAAGTACATCCTTCCTCCTCACTCTCTCTACCTCATCTGAAAGTACAGGGCATCTCAACCAGCATCCACTACCTGCTCTTTGTTCCACCACCAAAAACATCTAGACTCCAGGGGGTCATGTCTCCTGCCATTTTTTACTCCACTCCATGATGTTGCTTAACACTGGAGTGCAACATTTGTATTAGCATGCCAACACTTCTGCAATAAACCTTTGTTTTCTACATTAAAACAATATCTCCTTACTGAAGTGACAATGGGCAGATGGATAGAGGCGTCATACACCAGACATTGCAAGTCAGCATGTCCAGCTTTTGAACTGCATAGTGCCACACATCTGTGATGCATAGAGTTAATGAGATTGTTAATGCTGGCCTGTGGAATGTTGTCCCACTCTTCCTGAAGGGCTTGGCGAAGTTGGCGGACAATTCAGGAGACAGGATCACGTTGTTGGACTCGTCCAGCAAAAGCTGCCTGGTTTCTTAAACAACAAATGGTTCTCATCTTACTCTCGTCATAATGTGCAATTTGAATAAAGCTGCATTTTAAGATGGACTTCTATAATCACTGGTCTAAGGAGTGTCTATGTACTAGTCACTATCTGATCAGTGTCTTTTAAAGCCCTTGGGTGTGGACTGACTGAATGATTGAGAATTTGTCACCAACTGAACAGCTCAAAGACATGTTGTACACAATTGGATAAACTGATACCTTTTTCTAATCACAACAATAGACTTTTTAATGTTTTCTCTAAGTCAGAAAAGTAAACAACTTGTGTGCTGTGTTCATATCTTGGTTTAGTTTATGGGATTTCTTATCTTTTTTAAAAAAAAATTCCACACAATTAACTTCCTACAGATATCTATAACCGCTTTAATGTAAATACTGTATCAATTGTAACATTATGTGCAGCTGTTCTCACCTGTAGTAGTAAAGACACCTTCAGTGTCTTTCAGCTCATGTTTTGGTTTTATACAGATAACCTTATACCCCTTCTGATGCGGTGCACAACCACTGCTCCTATTAATATAATTTCCAGGAAAAGCAGACAATTGTTTTCGGAAAACAAACAAAATACCAGACATGCACCGATGGCAAAGTTTTAACAGAAGTGCGCACTTAGCAGCAGGCCGCAGTTTGTGCTTCTCAAGTAGGCTAAAAGCAGACATTTAAGCTAACCATGTTTCTAAAATAAAATATACTCCAACATGTTTGAGATGTTCTGCCGGTTAAACGTACTCACCGCTGTTCTGGCGGCATTTTCTGAATCCCCCAAGCCGCCTGGGTGAAGAAACATCCAGTTGGCAGCCCTGTAAAGACGTTTTAACTGTTTCCCAGAGTTGCCACTTGCTTCCAATCCGAGCGGCTAACGAGCGTCCATCTTTGTTTTGCTTCTGAAACGGAAACAGGTGCGCTACAAACATCTTCAGAGAAAGAGTAGGTTTTCCAAACAGAGCGGATAATTAGGATATCTGTTACAGAAACTGGTTGTGGCCTCAGCAGAAAGCGAGATATTTCCCTCAGGACTGAGTGAAGACCAGACAGAGCTGAAAGAGGTGCCAGTGTTAGATTTAGATTCCCCTAGTGACTGTAAACATGAATGGATGGATGCTAATATTGCTCCATTTCCCACATTTGTTGCCAGAGATTAGAAAAGACATGTTAGTCCTGTGATTGCAGCTTGTTTCTGTTGCCCTCAAGTGGGCAAAACTGCATTACTGCAATTTTGAGGCATTTTAAATGAAAAGCATTTTAAAAATGCCTCTTATTTAAATAACCTGCTGTTTCACCTCTTACACACTTTCTTTCTCTGTTAAGTAAAATATAATTAGCAGAGAAAAAAAGAAATGACAATGTCAGCATTTGCTAATATTTGGAATAATGTGTTATGCGTCTAGCCACAATGATCATTTAACTAAATGCATTTATACAGTAGAAAAACCTGCTAACAGAAGATGTGCTATTATTGGCAAAACCTTAGAGAGGCCCCAATTTTATGCACAGTATAAACAGCACGCATGATATTCCAGAGATGAAGCAAGCTGGAGACATTCCTTATAGTATTTTCTCCTAGAATTTGAAACTTAAGAAGGCTATGTAACTGACAGTAATGTGCAATGTGCAAGTTTCCATGTTGAAATCATTTATTCTGCAGAATCAAAGGCCTAATGGATGCCTGTCAACTTCTCGTGAACCCGGACATTTATCAGTCTTTAATTCTCATTACATGCTCAATCTACAGACCACACCTTTTGACCTCGGGGTCACGCTTGGTCTCTTGTGTGCTCTCTTTTACCTCCCACCCTCCCATTCCACCCAATATTATCTTACCATCAATGAGTTTAGAAGGGGTGTGCTTTGGCATGGAGAGGGAAAACATGACGTATTTGGCAGCTCTAACTACGCTGAGGGGGGAGCCTCCCCACAATAAAAACAACCAGCTGAGTTTTGTTCATAATCCCAGATTCCACTGCACATACACTACTCTTGGCGAGATGGAGGAGTAGAGGGGTGGGGGAACTAAGGTCTGGATGGGATGAAGGATGGGAGGGGAGCCGGCTGGAGCTCGGGGACTTATGTGACATTGAAGAAAAGCTGTGCAAAAGAAGACCTGAAGTGATATACTGAAGGGGTACAGGGGCCGATGGGTGTAGAATTTAAAGGGTAGGTTCAAGCAAATTACAAAGAAAACATTTTTATTCACTTATCACTAGTTGCATCTGCTCGTTCTGACAGCACTGCTTTTATTTTTCCAGGTTTTTACACATCTGTCTTTACTCCTCTGCCACAAACCTCCCTAAAAGGAAGTGGAATGGAATTAATTTGTGTTGTTTAAACTATTTTATATTTAAAAATTCATGTCTTTCTTGGAGCAATGTCTACATTAGTAGCTCCAACAAAAAATGTTCACAACAAGGTCTTTTGAGTATTTTGAGACCTTGCTTTGAATAGACAAGAAGATGCTGTTGTTTTCTTCCACTGCTGCAAGCAACACAAATTAAATTACATTCATATCTACTGTACTGTGGTATTGGCCAAAAAAAAGAGCTGCATATCTCAAAACCTTGCCAAATACTATCTGCATGGCTAGATACGATTAAAGAAATAGATTTTGGGTGGAGTCGGTTGGTTCCTTTAAACTAGATACTCTGAGTAAAATGAGATGATCTCAGCAGGTCAAATAGGTTGCAAATAACAGGGATGCACGTCTTAGTGTATATACGCAGCAATGTTCACATCAACTGGGATTTACACCTTTTAAAACTGCACTGTGCAGCAGTTGGCCAGTCTCATATTGTAGGTGACCACATTTAACCCACTATATTTATGTCTATGGTATGTGCTTCTTGTCCTGGTTTCACGATGTGGCTTATTGTGACAACAGGACTGTTCACAGTGCAAATGACCTTGAGGAAATATTTTCCTTGCAGGGTGTGGAGAGGGACAGGGTAGGGATGGAATTCACATGGGGCCTGATCTTGTGATGAAAGCAGGGCGTGAATGGTTGAAAAAAAAAATCATGTCATATACAGCAGAAGGCGACATAGAAGACATAGATGGGATAATAAATATAACCTAATTACATAAATATATGTGTGATGAACATGATGATGAATAGAGTTGACTTTGGACTGACTTTTTACTCATGAACATGTCCTGAGCCATTTAGAAAAGACAGCTGGGTGATGTTTTCGCTGCCCCACCCTAAACTGCTGAAGACAAAACAGTGTGAAGTGATGTCATTACTACTGCTCATGTAAACCAGCTGTGTGACCTTATGGGCTATATAGGATTTAAATTCCATGTGTGTTACAGCACAGACGTATGCATCTGCGTGCACAAGTCTAAGTACGTGTGCTCATGCACATCCACCCCGTGGTTAAAATCCCCAGTGCTCTTCACTCACTCTCACGAGTTTTTTTTTCTTACAAAGTGAGGCTGAAAACATGAAAATTCACAGAAAATCCTTTATTTTTCACTTTTAATTTTTTCATCTTCAATCCAATTTAACATACAGAGTGCTAGTAAAATTGAACAGTCACATTGGAATGTTAGCAATGAAAAAATACAAGATGGATCAAAAGGAGAAATCAATGCAAGACATCCCATTTGTATAACAGAGCATATTGTTTTTCTGCTCTAGTTATCTACTGCAGATTCCTTTTGTGTTTAATCGCAGTATGTCAGTAAGAAATGACATCTCATACTTACAGGACAAAAAAAATAATAATTAAAAAAAAATCACAGATTTGAGCCATTAGATACCTTCTAACAGCAACAGAATATATTTCTTTGTTATATAGCCAAGATCAAATATTGTGAAGGTGCCACAAAGTATATGTATAAGTACAACATGAGCTATGAAATGAAAATCTTTGGCACATAGAATGAACATAGCGAGTGTGGATACAAAGAATAAAAACAAGATGAGCATATGCAGTATATTGAAATAAGAATAACACTGACAAATGGATGGACAGAGGTGACAGTAAGAGGCCTGAAGCCTTTATGAGTTTGTTGGTCAAACAGTCAGTTAGGAGGCCTGTTGGCTTTGTGATTAATCACACCACAGTTTTCTGTGGTAAAAGCATTCCTTGTGGTTAGCCCTCTTCAAGAAAACTCCCTCTGCCTCTGCGTGGGGACCGACTGCAACTCAGCAAGCCATCGCTTTGTCAACTCATTTTACAAAATTGTACATTTTACATGGCTAATGTTATATGCACATTCAGACTCTTCATTCACTCACATACTTCATCAAAATCTCTCACTCATCATCAAGCACACACACATACAGTACAGTAAGCAAGAGAAGCTTAGTTGCATGTATATATACAGTCCATGCACAGTACAGATGCAAGTATATGTTAACACACCCATGCAGGATTTGATAGCAGCACACTCACGCACACAGGTTTGCACACTAACACAATCAATAACTCAATCAGACACACAAGATACGAGCCCAATGTATTTTCTCTTTGAGAAGTTTGTAAACAGGTTCCAAGGCAGTGTGATTTATTTCCTATCTGTCTATCATGGCTTTACATTAAACTAAGCAACAATTTAATTTATGTGCTTTACTACTAGAGGATTTGGTTGGAGCTTTAAACCAAATGACCTGCTGGGTGTGACAGCACATTGCCGTGACTCCAGAGGCTGCAGTAATCATGGGAGCCAGTGCTGATTAATGCTAGAATTCACTCTATTCGCACCCAGAACTGCCCATCTCCCGTCTCTTGACTCCAGCCTGACTGCCGTCAACAACCCAGGGACTGAGCCTTCGTCATCACCGACATCATTCATCTTTGCCGTTATTGTCGTCATCAGACTAGTTTTCCTGATGTTTGTTGAGGCACATAGCCAAAGGAGGAGGCAAGAGGACTGTAGCAACTGTAGGAGTGTTGATGTGGGAGACTGATCTAGTCCCTGATGTCCACTTTGCTGTGGCCTCTTGTGTGGTTGGGCAGGAGTGGATTCAGAAAAGGAGGTGTGTTTGCATAGACGTGTGTGTGTTTGTGTGAGTATGGATGAGTGCGTTTGTAGGGGTAGTTCCTGGGCTGCAATTATTTTTGGACTATTTCACAGCTCAGTGTCTGCCGTCTTGGTGGTGGAATGGCCGTTGGTGGGAGGAGGAGGCTGAGTCTTTGCGGCCTCGGGGGACTCTCCATTTACGCTGGGCTTCTCCGGGGTTTCAGGAGGGGGGTTGAGAGGGGCCACAGACACAAGAGTGTTCCCCTGATTCTCCTGATCCACTGGATAGGCCTCCTCTGCCTGCAAATACAACACAGACGAGCAGTTCATTACTCAAGCAGTTACTGCCTTTATTTTTGTAACATTGTAAAGCTAATATGTGGAAGAAATAAAGGTTAAAGTGTACATCTGTGCTCATTTGTGAACTGCATAAATGCCTACGCTGGACATAGTAGCCATAATGCAGACACTCTTTTTTCCTTTATACTTTGACTCTGGACATTAAAAAGAACTATATATACTACATGTACTATATTGTATATCTTGTCAAGGTTAAAATGAAACATTTCAATTTCTAATCAGACACAGCTATGCACATAAAAATGCATGCACATAGATCAACTAACCCCCACGCCTTTTCACTATTACTTATAAGCACACACAAACACACCCTCTAATGTGGTCTCCATCATGTGATGTTGTGAGTGGTACAGAGAAACAGCTGCGTCTGGCGAGTGGATGAAACGGTTAGTTCTGCACATGAATACGGCAGCAGAGAGCAGGGTGTGGGTCTCTGAGTAACGCACACTCTCTCTTTCTCTGTGCGTTCTCTCTGATGGCTGGCCAGCAACATTCTCTAATTAAAACGCTGGCAGACATTGATTCAAAAAGGAATAGAGCTGTTTTGATTTCAGATGTTGCGCAGCGCGAACCTTGCCCAGGAAAATCTATGCATACTGTTAGGGAACCTATAATGAGAGCTGTGAATGCAGACCCACACCAACACGCAGTGAAAAATAAGATATTTATGATAAAACACACCTATAGGTATTGCAGGGAGGGAATCAGATCCGTGTTAATAATTTACGAACAGAAAAATTTCACATGAACAACTAACTGCAATGACTTTCAGTTTATCGACTGTATATGGAGTGATGTGATACTAACAGGCGCCTCCTGTGCCAGCGAGAACATGTAAGCCAGGTTAGGTCAACGGGGGCAACATACTGTATATTGTACATTCCTTCTTAACAGAAAATGTAAAAATATGCGTACCAGCTTCACTCCCTTGGTGTCAGGTCTGCGTTGGCATTTGAAGTAACCCAGAGTGATGGCAAGAGCAGCAAGCAGGCCAGTGATGAGAATTCCAACAAATACAGAGTAATTTGACGATTTCGTCTCTGGCAAACCGAGCTACAGAGAAGTTCAGCAGATAAAGTTGTGGTCAAAAGAAGTTGAAACCAGATAATAACATAATTCTTGGATTAATTAAATTACAAAGAAAACTGATACATATGCAGATTCATCACGGTCATTCATAATGTATGCTGCCTAGTTAGGTTCAGGGGAATGTGCTATCTAATAACAGCAGCAATCCCGGTTAAGACAATACATACTATAGCACAAAGAAGGAAAACAGCCTAGTAACTGCTACAGCATCTTAGTCAATAGTATGTAGCATATACAGAATACTGTAGAGTATTTGCATTTAACATGGTTTGAACACATCATTGGGTCTCCATGGGTGTCAAGGTGATTTCACCTCCACACCATGAAATTCAAGCTGGTAGCATCTCTTACCTTGTCTTTCAAATTTTTACTCTGGAGGGCACTAAGCAAGGTACTCTTGTCAGCTGTAAGTGCAATAAAGTTAAGAAGCACATCAGTACTACATCAATCACCTCTATATGCATTGTGTTATTGATGCATGATAAGCTTAATGGACAACAAAAACCATGCATGTACATATTATTACATAATGAATGTTGTTAATACCCACCATCATTGCTGGCCACTGACACTTTGTTGCCATCTTGGAAGATTTCTAGAAGACAGGTTTCCTTGTTGCACCAGGCTGCAGGGTTTTCCTGAATGATACGTTTTGTTGCCTCCTATAAGAGAGAATTTGAACAATGTAGCAGGGAAGTGCCCAATACATGCCTGCGTGAATTGACACTAGCTGTCTCAATAAAGTCAGAGGAACTATTATGTGAAGTGTATATTGCAAAGCAATTAAGAAACTTCATTTTTTACTCCGCCAAGGAACAGCGGAGTTATGTGACGATCAGCGTCTGTCTGTCTGTCTGTCTGTCTGTCTGTCTGTCTGTCTGTCCGTCTATGTGAAACATTACTCAAAAACGGAGTAAGGGATTTGGATGAAATTTTCAGGGAAGGTCAGAAATGACACAAGGACCAAGTGATTAGATTTTGGCAGTGATGCAGCTTATAATCCGGACCCACGACTTTGTTAAGCATAACACATGCCTGTGCTCAGCGTAAGGTCATTTTTTATTAAAGATTTCATCGGTCGAAAATGATATGTCAACTGAGCAGCCTTGGCAGAGTACTGCGCTCTCTGAGTGCTTTTCTAGTTTTTCACTATGCTAACAAATTCCCTGAAGTCAGAACCTGCAAAAGCCGTAGCAACCTTTACATTTTCAGTGTGAAGCTTCATACATAAACACTGCGCCAACAATCAAATGTGTGCTTCTGAATTTCTAAAAGTATACACATTTGTGTGCCTTGAAAATTAAATGCAGTTGCATGGAAAACTTGCAGCCCACACCTTTTTTCCACCTTAACCCCAAATTATGATATCACCCCATTGCACAACTTTAGGCTTTGCAACTTAGGAACACTCTTCACTTTTCTGTAATGCGATCCAGACAGCTCTCTGTATTCCCGAAAGACCACTATGAGCAAACCCTGAATCCTCAGTTAGTTGGGAGTGGGCCCACAGCTGGACTCTGCTGTAGCACTCAGATCCTTCCGGCAACGAGAGAGAAACTCAGGAGGGCTGAACTCAAACAGCAGAATCAATTCAATGGAACTTGGTCTGTTCTCCATCTGTCGCTTATGACCGATCACATCCTGCATTGTCTCATACCCTGCTTTGCTGGACCTTACATGGCTTTTTGCACCCTTGGCAAGGGTTTCGATGAGTTACAGTACGTTTGCATTTGAATAAACACATGACATGTTGCATTGTTATGTTTTTAATTTAGTTCTGCTGATACAGACTGTTTGAGGTTTTTCATGTTAATTTTTTACTCTTGCCTGAAGAGAATAATCTTTTTTTTGTTTTGTTTTCTTCTACGTGCATTTTTGAGCAAATCGTCAGCTGGCTAAGGCTTTTGGCACTGTATTCCATGTTTAGTTGCAGGTTGAGTTGGACGAATGATTTCTGCAGATGGTCTTGGCTCTGTGGATGTTACAGTCATGACCCATATAAGTAAAGTATGGAACTGGGATCTGACTCGCTGCTGCATCTCTGTGCACCTGGTCTGACATATTATGTATGTACAAGGTAACAGTGATTTCCTTTTGAACACACGTTTGTTGTACTTTGATGCATCAACAACTGTACACACAATTACAATTTTACACATTAAGGAAAATTATAATCATGTAGTAAGAATGTTCCAAATATGACATTGTCTGCAGTTTATGTCAATTATTAAAGGCAATCTGCAATGTAAAGAAATCTAGAAAATGAAGCCACATTCATTTGTCTGAAGGACCCTAGAGCAAGAGAGAAACATTAGCCCTTTTCTTCATTTGTCTCCTGCCACAGTCTCAAGATTTACAACGGCTGAGGAATGTCTGAGAAAAGATCCGCCTTTATCGGGGCCATATTTCCAACTGTAGCTCTTTAAAACACATTCATCTACTTCCTCAAAGTGGAGTAAGCCACTTCCTCTGGGCACAAGGTGCAGGAGGCCACATAGAGGTCTTGGTAAAAGGAACGTGTCACTCAAAGGTAACTGGGATCAACTCTCTCCTCTCATTTCGCCCTGGTCTTAAATGTTGCATTAAACAATTTCAGCTGCTAGTAGCTTGATACTGTTGATAGTTGTGCAGGGAGCAAACGGAGGGCTTTTGTTCAAAGCAAAATGATATAAATATGGATCTAAAATTGTTGTTAGTGGATTGATATTTTATGAGAGTATTCTGCTTTTACACTTAAATTGTAAAGGATAGACAAATTTGTACTCACACAGTCTTTTGTATCTACTACAGCCTTGATGGCATTAGTTTCTGGGCGGTGTTCCTCTCCAACACACGTCACATCAGGCTACGGAGACAGTAAACCAGATCAAAACAGCACACTTTGCACATGACCACAGCATAACTCACCAATTGCAAACACATGTCCACTCAAAGGAAAAATGGTATCTTATGCAGATATACTGGTCAAGTTGTCATACAGCATAACATGATGAGTCTTTATTTGTCTTGTGTGACTTGGCGCAGATGGAAGCACTGCTAGCTGAAAAGTTTAAAAAGAAAGGCATGCACTTACCACAACAGTTTTAACAGCTTTGTCTGTGACGGCAGCGGTGCCTTTTACATCAATAACAGGGGCAACGGTCACCACCGAGACGCCTACATCCTGTACGCCGGGATTGAGGGCCATGTTTATAATGGTAGATAAGAATGAGCTATCTCCAGGAGCAGCAGAAGCACCAGTCTCTCCTCCTGCAGCAACAGTGGGAGCGGCAGCTGCATCTGGAGCAGCAGTGGCACCTGAAGCGTCACCGGGGTCTGCAGCACCTGTTGCTGAAAACACAATCCAAGGAGCACGTCGTTATTGCACAATATCCTTTGTTTATATGAAGCCATGCAAGTTGAAATGTAAACTTAGAAATAGCTTTTGAAGAATCAAAAATTATCTGGATACAAGCGATATCATCAAATCTAGTTCTACATTTATTACCAGCACTGGCGTCCGCAGCTGGTGCAACTGTTGGAACTTCTACTGCATCGTCCTGACACATCACCTGGCCTGCAAAACAAAGAGAGAGAGTGAATGGGCAGGTTAAACACTTTCATTTGGCAAATCAGTCCTCTGTGATTCTTGAATGAATTAATGTCTGCTGTTTTAAAGGTTTGTAAGCCTGATGAAATGTGACAAATTCTGAACTATCAGACAAAACTGAGACAACTGTGCTAAGTTAAAGTTAGTTAGCTGCAGTCTACAGCCACATTTTAGCCCATTTTTTAAAATTTTAATTCAATTTACATTTCAGATGTGATGATTCTTTTGCAAGTTCTGGAGTTATAATGATGTTTGCGAATTTAATTCATGAATTTAGGTTATTTATATGATCACTACAAGATTAAGACTAAAGGAATACAATGGAATGAGGGGTGTTTTTCTTTTTCTTCCCACTTTACTACATCTGGGTGAATGCAGACCCATTCCAGGAGTGGAGCACCTCATAATCTAAACAACCTCTGTTGTAGTAAAGACACACAATGGACTATAAAGGTTAAATACCTTAAAATCACTACTAGTATATTAGATTATCATTAAATCCCACTTACGCTACTGTTCTTATGTAAGGATGTGTGGTATTGGGGGAAGGAAATTTAAACTACACACTCAGTGAAATGCCCATGGGAATGAGCTCAGAGCAGCAGGTAGGTTTGAACAGCTTGTCCTAGTGATTCAAACCTCACGCCCAACCCAAAGCTGCCAAACTAATTTGGCATGTGTTCTCAAGGGTACTAACTAATTAGTAATCACATATGGGTTAAATTCTCCCGATCTGCAGCCTATGCAAATGAACAGCTCAGTCAAAAGGTCACGACCTCCTGATGACACATCAGTCTTCTGGGACTGATTTTGTTCATGTAATAATCTTAGGATTAAGTTAGGTGGGGCAAAGACCTTTCTGATGCAGGAAGGTTTGAGAAAGAAAGCATTTCCCAAGTTCATGTGACATAAATGGATGGATGTCTAGCCCTTGCTCAGTTGCCTTTTGAAGTCTAGGATCCAATTCATATCATGACTGAAAATTAACATGAACAATACATCAGGTGTACAAAAATAATGGCAAACTCTCTGACTATGTGATCTGGCCAAATAGATAATGCAATTAGGCTTTTGCCAGCACTTTTACTTGTGTTGTTGTATTTAACCTACACACAAAGATGCACAACTCTTTCTAATACATCTTAGGCCATCATCTACTTTGCCGAAGCCATTAAAGGAAATTGAACCAGCATCAATATCAGGCAGCCTTTAATAGCACTGTAATCTAATTCATCCTGCACCACCACTTCCAAACACTCCCCTCCACATGGAAGAAACCCAGTGTTGTGTGTAAACAGTTTAACATCTAACCAAAACTATGCTGCAATCAGAGGAAAATGTGTTTGGTGGACCGCTACTATTATTTAGGTAATCACCAGATACATTCAGATAAATGAGGGGGATTTTGACTGTGTGTTTGAAATCCTATAAACATGGCTGACTTTAACGGACTCTGGAATGAGTACCAAGCTCATTTTAGAATGTTATCATCCCAAACAACAGGTAGTGTTACATCATTTTTCCTCCGCTGGCAAGAGGCCACCATGCTGCAAACAGCACTGTAGTCAAGGCTCTGTAACATATAGGTCTCTCCTGCCGTGTCTTTTATCTCGTTCATGGCGTCAACTAGCTGAACGCTGTCCAGAGCTGCTCAGATGCTGCATTTTATCCGGGAGATGTGGGCAAAAATTCTAAAGTTTAAATGTGCCGTCAGAGCCTTCAACTAATTGCGGACTGAGCTGCTTTGTTTAATAGGGCAATAATGTGAGGCAAAAATGTTTAGCCACACCAGTGAATTAACTTAATACCTCGGTTTATGCCTCATAAATGTTTTCTTAGGACAAATAGTCTGCAGTGTTTTAAGGCCCTATACTGTCTCAGCAGTTAAGTTGCAGGTGCTGACTAAATAAATAAAGTGTTTCCAAAAAAAATAGCAGTCACTGCATTATTGTTTACATGCTGAAACTTGATACAACATGTCAGATGCTTGTACACAGTAGCACTCCTCCACTGTGGACACAGACACTTCAGACAGCTGTGTGAAAAATCTGACTGTAGCCAGCCAGGGCCCCCTCTGTATCAGCCCGAGGCCTTAGGACCTACAGTCTTAACACAAACACAGAGAAACATACATAACACTTCTACTCCATAAACACAACCTTGCTCTCCCTCCAGAGAGTTTCAGAAGGGTTCATAGAGCATAAGGCCAAGATGGCAGATTATGTAACCTCTGGGTTCAAGTAAATCTTGCTCTTCGTTACTCATTTCACTGCTGGCCTACATCAAGTGGATTTCCTGCCCTGTCTGTCCTGCTTAAAGCTTTTTAGCCTGGGTGTTCCAGGCTTTGACGAGGTATGTAGTCATGCCAGATGTAAAGAACTAAATCACAGGTTAAAGAGAGGATACAGTATGAGGCCAGGATGATGATTGACATTTCAAAGACTGTATTTTTTTTTTTTTTGCCTGTGGCTGGACAGATCAACAGCAATTATAAGGCAGGACAAAGACATAAACTTCACTGGCAAATGACAAATGCAATTTGGCAGATGCCTCAAGCACCTTCCAGTGCCCACTGACATATTTAGCAGCTCCTGGCAACTGCTCTGTTCTGTTTGGGAAGATTTACAGGACAATGTGAGTTATTGTTGACATGCTGCTGCTGCGACTAAGTTGCTGGTCTCTACTTAAAACACTATGGTGTTATGATCCTGCTCCAGCCTCTGCCTTTCTTCCTCCTTTTCCCCATTTTTCCTCCTTTCTCCCTTGGGTCCTGATCTGTTTCTGTTTTGTCCTGTCTCTTTGGCTCTGTCTGTCACCTCTCCCTCATGTGTCTCTCTCTCTCCCTGTCTCTCGCCCTCCTGCTTCTCCTGCTTCTCCTGCCTGCACTCTGTTTGCTGATTACTGCAATGAGTCTCAGCTGCAGCAATCAGTTTACACTATTCACCTGTTCTCCACCTCTCCTGCACCTATTTAAGCTCTGCCCGTTCTTTCACTCCCTGCAGGATCATAGATTCACATTCCCTTCGAGATTCTGTTGCCCTCTGAGTTTCAGTAACCCACATGCATTCATGGACTCTGTTCCCACCTGGACTCTGCTTTTTGGACTCTGCTTTTGGACTCAGCTTTTGGACTCTGCTTTTGGACTCTGTTTTCCCCTTCCGTTCAGTTCCCCCATTTTTGTGAGTATCCCTCTTCGCTTAGTTTGTTTTGCAGACTTCCGTTTTTGTAATCTTTGTGTTGGTGAGTACAGTGACTGATTTAGTTCCTGTTTTGTTAAAATAAAAACCTTTTTCCCCTGAACCTCCTGTCGGCCACTATCTGTGTCTGCGCCTGGGTTCTCTGACTCCTCGTACCCCGTGACATATGGCATGTAAGCAACCCTGAAAATTAGTTAAGCTGTAAACATAAGGAAATGAGGTCCAAAAATAAAGCAGTCCTAATCCCTTGGGAGATTGTGGAGAATCTCACAAGTGACTGTAGAAGATAACATAAAGAAAGAGATTACAGTAAGAAAGGTCATTACTGAGTTAAAAAACCTGTATTGCACATCATCATTCACTACTTTTGGATTAGCTCTTTGTCAAATCATATATTTCTAAGGCACAGAGACTCAAGGGTGATCAGGGAAGAGAGATGATAATGTGGATGTAGGAGGTTGTGTCTTACCATCAAATTACATGCTGAAGCTGTCATGAAAGCCACATTCTACATTCTTACATTTGGTTCTATTTTCCTCCAGACAACCTCCTTTCAACCCCTCCTCCTCACTGGGGAAAAGCTTTCCACCTCCCCCTTATATACCAACAGAGGCAACAACATAATTTCATGAATGCAGCACTAAAAGCTCACAGCTAAGGAATGCACAATGCATAGCTACATAGGTACATTCATCAGTCTAAATTACTGATACTGCCACAGGAAGACAAGAAAAGCATATACATTTTACCAATTTACTTTTATTTTGACATTTTGTTAATTCTACTCTGTTTATTTTCTTATGCTTGTGTCAGATCCAACCTCAGAAAACCAAAGAGAATCAACTTCTGGAATTAACTAGAGATTATAACTTCTTATATTATTCTGATTGTTTGACTGTGTGTGGTTTTTAAACTGTTGGATGAATTTTTAGCAATTCCATGGCATTTAAGGATGTCAGCATAAGGCCAAAACCAGCCACTGTGTTGATGTTATGCAGAGTTTCTCAGATAAATGTCAACCTGTTGGAGATGTTAGCTGCCATTTGGAGGAAGTGTTAAAAATATGTGGAACATGTAGGCTTCTTGTATTCATGGACAAAGACCTTCTCTGTAGTAGAGTGAAATCAAGTGTTAAATGGACTGATGTTCATCATTGGCAGATATGCCGTAACTGCAACCACTAGCAGTGCTTCTGTGAACTCTGCTGTGATTGTTCCCTTTTTGGTAAAAGTCAACCTATCAGCTGATCAATATTCTGCTAACGTGTCAGGTCACCGCCGAAGGGCGTCAAGCCATGAGCCTGATAGAAACTGTATGCAAGCATGTGTCCATAGCCTCTGCATTTGTTGAGTTATTTTCATCTGTTACTGCATCGGCGGAACCATAATGTAGCCATAGAGCTATGGATGTCTTGAACCCAATCCTAAGCATGGGATCAATGCTGAATAAATTTTTAAACACAACTTTTACTAATTGAGTGCTGCTCTGCATTTATGATGCTGTTTCAAGCCACAGACGCATGGTGATGCTGCCAATGTGGCTGTTACATGTTGCACTATCATACAGAATCACTCACCTTGTCAGTCATGGCTTAATTTCACATATGTGCGCTGGCTGGTTTAGGCATATGGGTTCTGTAAAGCGTCTTGAGATAATCTGAATCGTAGTTGGTGCTATATAAATAAAATTGAATTGAATTGGCTAGAGACCATTAAGCGCTACAGAAGACTTTGTCATGGTGCTCCTTGACAAGTTAAACCTCCACAATACTCTCTGCTTGCCAACATGGAACTGCCCAAGACTTCTGATCACTACAGTAAGAAACAGTAAGAATCTGGTGGCGCAACCAGGTACTACAGCCAATCTACAATAAAGTGTGTGTTGTCAAGGAAATAAATGGTATCTGCAGACAACAGACACTAAAAAATTCAGAGCAACAACGACAAAACCTGCTTCCTTTCAGTATGGCATTTTTAGCACCACATTTTGAGCACCTCTTTCAAATTTATTTCACTGGACCCTGATCGTGATCAGTGAGTCCACCTTTAGTTAAAACAGAGTCATCAGCCCACTACATGAGTGGACTCTTAACTGCACACCATGCTCTGTCTGCCTGTAACACCCACACAGACTGGGTGCATGTTTGTATATGTGTTTGAGATATGAGGGTAGGTATATTTTGAATGGTGCTATCTGCTCCTGTACTCAGTCATTTATTATGTCTCTGTCTCACTCATTTCTCACAGCCTTTCACATTCTTTTCCTGAAGTATAGCTGCCATTGTGATTGGTATTCCTGCTTTTGAATTTAGGGTGGGGAAGAAGGAGGAAATTGTAGTAAAAACAAACACTGTCACACCTGATTAAATGGCTGCAGTCAGAGCGTATGAGCAGGGGACAGCAGTTCTTCACTTATGGTATTTGAGGATGAGGCCTGCTTCCTCCCAGGGGAGACTGGGGAGGAGGCCTGAAGAGGGGGGATGAGTGGTGCAGCTGCAGTAAGTCTCCTTAGGGAACTCTTTCCCACCCTGCATATGTGCTGTACTGTAAAACCACTAACATCATGCAAGGAGAGAAGCCTCAGCCCTAATCTTGGGACTTGACCTCCACCCAGACTATAGAGACAACACCTTGGATGTCATAATGAGCCACACCCTATTTCCACTACTTAACCAGATGTGCAGAGAAGACCCCAAAGCCTCCTTTCACTCCTTCCTACTAATATTCCTCATTAAGATAAATTAGGTTAGAAATAGTCTGGAATTCTAGGTTTATTAGTCAAATGATGACTTTTTTTTCACCTAATCTTTTAGTAAATTCCATTCATATTTGAACTTGACAAATACCAGATTAGCAAGCAGAACTGTGGCAGTGACAGTAGCAGTAGTTCCTCATACAAATTTCCTCTAGTTACGAGTAAGGTTTCATAGTATAACTTAAATTACATTACATAGTTCAATTTCTAGGGCTGCATTAAAACAAAAAGGAAATGTACTACTGTTCTAAAGTGTACCACAAATTGTAGCCATAAAGACATCACAGTCCACTTTATTACTATTTGCTGCAGTGACAATCTCAAAAAAATAAAGAAAATCCAGGATATACCACTCAAGTCCCTGAATGTGAGAACTATTTTTGTTTCTGAACTGTCGGGTGGCAAAAGTTGACTTTTTCCGGCCTGCCCACGCCCCTGGTGTTTTTAAACAAAACACAAGATAGTTTTCCACCCAGAAAATTAAAAAGAATTAACAACATGTTTGGAATGTTTTCTGTGCACATCCTATGACAGGATGTGAATATCACAGCACGTGGCACGAAGTGACCTCTTCGAACTCCAGAGACAAACATGCTGGCGACTAGAGATAACACACACCACCAGGCACACACTCCTGGAGTGGAATTACAACGACGCTGACCATTATGGGGACTCAACACTGGGACTGCTCTCTGCACTAAAGAGGGTGGATGAGAAAGAAAATTTACTTTGCTGAATTTTTGTTGTATTCAAACTTAATTTTTTCTCTTGCTTATGTATACTGCAGGGCTGAGACACGCTTTGAGGAAGAAAACAAAGAACAAAAACGGAATTGTGATTGATAGCAGCCGCTGACCATTGTTTTTATTCAGCCTCTAATTTGCTCATTAAAACTGTTTCAGCGAGGCAGTGAAACTCAAAACCGGTGTTTCCAAAACAGTCCATCCATTTTCTTCATGGATTAGAAACTGAAAACAGCAGCTGCTTCAAGAGGCTACTTGCCACTCTCCTTTCTGTGTCAGAATCAGCATCAGCAGATGTACACTGACTGATTCAAGCTGCTGTTTTAAGATACTGTGTGTGGAAAGAGGCTGTAAAAAGATATTGAAACCTACAGAACTAAAAAGTCTAGCTCTGATATGATTGAGGCTAAGGAGCCAAACTGGGAGAAGAAGACTGAGAAATAATGGCAATAATGGGATAACATTCCAGATATTGCTAAACGTGCGCAGCAAGATATGCACACATACAGTGGAAAAATGTGCTATCCAAACTCTCCTTCAAGAACTGCAAAAGGGCACAATCTTGTGTTTTCAATTAGGAGAATAAAGTATGCCTTCAACAACATGCCATTTACTGACCATTAATTATCAGGAGCCATTATTCTGGCAGTCAAAGGCACCAGTGGAAGCTCATTAAGAGGTTTTATTCCCCTCCGTTGGGTAAACAGTATACCCCTATTAAAGGACAGCCAAACCTGGTTATCCAACAAAGATTTATACACTTTATTGCTTTCTACTGGGATGACATCATCATATCTTTGGATCAGTCGAAGTGAAGAGAATCACGGAGCTGTTGCTTCAGTTTTGAAAAACCAGGGATGACACAAATTCTTGAAATTCACACTAATCTCAGAGCTGTCCGTAAAGCTGTACACAAGCATGATTTTGATCCAAGCAAAAATATATCTGGAGTTTCTAGACTCGTACCGCCAAATTGTCAGAGCTGAAAATGAAGGAGCAACAGAAGGAGGAGGGCTTTTTGCTTTCTTCATGCTGGTAAAACCCAACAGCTGTAAAATTGCAGCAGGGTGCCAGGGGAACAAGGAACAATAAGCTCACCAGAACAGCAGTAATTGGAAGAGGAAGATTTGAATGCTAGCACTGCTTCTGTTTTTCATTAAGATTGTTTCGCAAGGTAAATATTGTTGCTAGACGATCTATTTCTCCAAGTCAGCTCCTTCTCCCGGACGATCATTTAGTTTAGTGGCGACGGTGGTTTTGTTTTCTTATCATTAATATGTTTTCTTTGGAACCGAGTTGGCTTCAAATGTAGATAATTCAGAGAGAGAAAACACATAAAAGTTACTCCCCTTGTTTTGGTGGTTGTGCCGATGAGGCCTTGCAAATGAGGTAACGGATCGGACGCTGATGACAGACAGCGTTTGTTAGGATATTTTAATGATTTCAGCTGTAGTCCGACTTGGCTCTCACATGTAGAAAATCACTGCAGTAAACTGGCAGTTTGACAGAACACAGGCTCCAGGTTTAATTACTTTGCAAGCTCACGTGGCTCCTCAGCCATGACTTTGGGCCCAAGTGGACACACACCCTAGCCTGACATAAGACCACTATCTGCCAAGGCTTATATAAAAGACCCACACCCTCCAGCAGATGACGTGACTCAAACTTCACCATCACAACTTGGGACTGAAAGAATGCTGGTCAATAGCTGAAGGCCATGAGAAAGAGAGTGGCAATATTCTGTACATGTTTATACTGGCAGGGCGAAGTTGATGTCTGAGAAGGAAAGTTTTAACGATTTGTGTGCAAGGACATATGGGTGCTGATATTTACTCTCTCTGTCTCTGAAGACTGTGCTCTAGTTTTTAGAGTTTAAACAGACATTTTTTCACATTTTCTCAGTCTGTGAATTTTCAGGTGTTTTGCGATCAATCAGCTTTTATGATTTAGGCCTTTTTATCAAGTACATGCTTTAGTGAGGGTCACTGAAGTGTGCATGATACAAAAGATATGACAGGGGATCGATGGTTTGTGCACACAAACATATGCATGGCAAATGTAGAATCCTCCAACCATGAGAGAATATCTTGCTTTAATGTGGTATATTCTAGCAGCAATTGTCACGTTATTGTGCTCTGCCCGAGGCCCCGACTTCGCAACAGAAACAGTCATTGTAGATGACAAGCTGAAATAAGCGAGACAAGATGTTTTTCCCCTTCTCTGCAGCAGATTTAAAGCTTGGGTTTTCCCCCGAAATCTTGAGAGAGAGACAGAGAGAGAGAGAGAGAGAGAGAGAAAACCTATAACATACTCCAAGAGGCGATGAATGACATCATCCAACATTGCAGTCCATGCCCATTTCAGCGCTACATATTTGCACGCCTGCATAACTACTGAATGACAGCCATGGGAAGTGGGAGTATAAACTAAATCTGTTTGCCGGAGAGTCAGGATGATTGACCTGGTTATATGTGACAGGCATGTTTGCTCTGATAAACACGGTTATATACATTCACTAATCAAGTGCATCAAAGGCTCTCATCCTGCTGAACCTTTTTCTTGTGTTTGCCTAAACCAGATCAGTGTTTTGAAGCTACAACCCTAAAATAAGATGTTTTCAACTGTAAATCCTCTTAATCCTCTCAATATTGATTGATTTTTTTTCACAACTTGTAGTATGTACATTACCAATAAGCCAAAAAACTAGGACCATCCCTGTTTAGTAGGTTTGTTTCATACCACCAAAACAATTCCAACTAACCGAGGCACTCAAATTATTATCGGTGGATCCTTCAAAGTCCGCCCTTACCACCACTGTTGACAGACCCTCCCCAAAAGCCTTGCTGTCTTGGGAATGCTCTGATCCAGCTGTTTGGCCATAGCAATGTGGCCCTTGTGAAAGTTGCTCAGGTCTTCACACCTGCCCATTTCTCGACCATCTAACATGTTGTTACAGCAGAAATCCAAGTGTTCACTTAGCACCTAATATATCCAACATCTTGACATACGTCATATGCAAACCGTTGTGTTGAGGAAAAAAAAATCTTTGTACTGTGTCGGGATGGAACATTTTGACAGGCTTTGCCCAGTGTGAGACTTTTCTCTTTCTCCCTAAAAAGCATTTCATGCTATATCTGACTTCATAAATATGCCTATTGCAGTATAAGTAGTAAGTCCAAGGACTTTGCATAATGAGCTTGCCGGTTTCCATGGTTCCCAGATATCAGAGGGAAAAAAGGAGAGTTTAATGGTCATGTTTTCTCTTTGTGTGGTTCAAAAACAAGCCTGGGATCAGCTGCCTCACTCATTTTGCCTTTACTTGGTTCACAGTATGATTTCCACTAAATCCGATACAGCATTGATGAAAGCTCCTGACCTACAACAATTCCACAGTGAAAACTAGACACAACAAGACAAGAGACACACAATGGAGCACAATCTATATTTATAAGGATAGAGTGACTTGACAAAGAGTCTTTTATATATAGATCAAGTCAACCATTATGAAGTATGAAACATGAAAACTCTCTGTCGCTTTAAATGAATACTGATGTCATGAGGGGACATATATCACTGCAAACACACAAGCCCATATTGTCAAAGAAGTCAATGAGGCGATGGATTGTCTCTTGTGACATGTCTGGGGGGGCAGGGTGAGGATACAATTATACACTGCATTCATTTAAGTGAGAGATTTTCCCTTTGTTTTTGTTTTTTTCTGAGCCATATGTGACCACGCCTCTGCAAATTCACACCACCCTGACAGTTTTAGACAAATGTCATTAATCTATCAGGTCTGTGTGATCGCAAGCCTGCTGTTTAGGTTGGAATAAAGAGCTGAGGATGAGCAGACTTGTGGCAACACCCTTGTGATAACCTTAAAGGAGAAATCTGATTTATTTCAAACAGGTAGCGTCATTACTGTGATGTTGCAAACCTTTAAAACATTGCAGCTCTGTGAAGCATAGATTTAGAAGATAAACTGTGCCTGGTAGGTAATATGCTATATGCATATTGAATTAATATATAGGGCATAAGGGAAAATAGTCATTGTTATAATCATAATTAAGAGGGTATGAAAACTAAATAAATGTATTTAATTAAACCTAAATATATGTAATCAGAATGGCCTGTTTTTCAAAAAAATATATTGTTAATTATTAGCTCATCTTAGTTCTCAGTCATTATTCCTTAAAATATTAGCATTTTAAAGGCGTGTCCCTGCACTGTGGCTTGAACTTCATTTTGGGTTTTAATGGTGGAAAACAGGCAGGTCATGTGACTCATATTCTGTCTGTTCTTGGAAGTTGTTTAATATACTACCAGATACATATTCTTCATATCTGTTTGCAGTCGTTTATGCTTTTCTCATCTTGATTGTTTAAACTGTAATTCTACTGTCTTGGTTTGTTTTGTGAAACCAGCATCTATTGCATGTCTGTCTCTCTTGAAAGAGGGATTATAGCTCTTCCTGAGGTTTCTTCTATTTTTTTCTGGCTATACAGTTCTTCGGGTAGTTTTTCTTTATCTAAATTCAGTGTAGAATGACAGAGGGAGTTGTATGCCGTATGAATAATAAGGCCTCTTGAGACATATTTGTAATAAGTGATATTGGGCTACATAAACATAAAGTGACTGGACTGGGCTTGACAGGGAATGCCCAGAGTAATTAGATTTCCAAGTAAACCTAATTACCATCTGTTAAGCTGCTGATGCAAACGGTATGTGGTCTGCCTCTTTTTATTGTGCAAACGATGAACATGTTCCGCCACCTTCTTCATCTTTTCCCCTTATAAAGTAAAGCCTTAGTTATTTCCATTAGTCAGGAATACTCTGAGTCTGCTCAAGGTTGCTCCAAACACTTGCTGCCTCTGCGCCCAAAGACGACTCCTCATGACTGCAGAAATCGTTACATTGGGCCAAACTACAACCAGTCCTGCTTTACAACCAGCGAGGCTGCAACACCATCCAAGCCATACATCACCCTGCAATTAGCATCAGGCCTCAGACTGATTTGGAGTGGACTGCCCAGTGAGTCTACACACATCCACATAATTGCAAACACACAGACACACAGGCACGCATCACTGCCCGAAGGATCTGCAGGGAACACAGTCGAGGCAACTATTTTTGATCTGTGTTGAATTCACATGTGTTATGTGGTCACTTTGTAGCACACATGCAGCTCAGACACACACATGTACATGAAATATTTTTATGACTAATTGGAAACACAAGCCAGACATCAATATGGAACAAGTGATCATATAATTTATATAAAAATACATTTCTATATATTTTGAGCCTGTGTGGTTTTATTCCGTTAACATTCAGGCAGCTGCACTGGGACGCACTGTGGGATATAAAGCATAATGATTCTCAACTGCAACTTTCCACTCCTGAGCAAACCCTTTGTGTCTGCAGCCAGCCCACCGCTAACTGTGCCTCTTTGCATGTGTGTGTAACCTCATGGCAAAACACATCAAAGCAAATCCCCCCGGTAGTGTGTAAGCTACTACGACATAAAACTAGATCTCCCCTCCTACAGTGTAATGTTAGTCACTTGGAGACAAAAACAAAGAAAGAGCAAAAACACTCAATATTTAACACACAAAAAATGGATAGATAATCTATTTACAGTTGAAGTTGAAAAAAGACATACTATAATAATTAATTAGAAGAATACTCACAGCTAAGTAACAGAGTGCAGAGCACCAGAACTCCAGCCATCCTTCTGCAGAGCCCATTCATTCTCCACATGGATGCAGCCATCCTCTCTGGTCAGACTCAGCGCAGCCGGCGGGAAGTAAAAAGTGTGGGAAGTGAAGGTGAGCGTGAGGGTTGGGGGAGTTGGAGGTTTCCTGTGAGGTCTGAGTGAGCAGGACAGACAAGAAGGATAAAGCCTGGCTTGTGTTCTGTTTCTCTTTATATGGCCCCACTCCTTTGGCCTCTCTCTCCCTGCTCTTTCCACACCCCTTTTCTAACGGCCTCCTGTTAACCCATTTCCCCTAAAGCAACGGTCCCTGTTTCCTCCCTTGTCCCTGTATGTGTGTGTGGGTGTGTGTCTGTGTGTGCGCACATATGTAGCAGGCACCAGATAATGAAATGGTAGTGGGTGAAGCATAGCAACAGGCTAAGCTTTATATTTGAGTCAATTTGTACTTTTTCACAGATTTTGGTACTGTTTGTGTGACAATGGCACTATTTCTGAAATGTGGGTGAAATGAGGAAAGTTTAAGGTGATGCTCTACTAGACAAGGTGCTAATATAAGCCATTTTCAGGTGGCCTGCATGTGAAAAACTAGTACACTGGCTCAACATTTACAGATTCCAATTGAATTTGAGCACAGCTTTGAGCTCAAGTTGTCCACAATAAAACCAGCTTCCGTTTGACTCACATAGACTTTGCAGAACTATGTTAAAGATGCTAAGTATGTTCTAATTTTGTTTTCTGCAGATGCACCTGGTAAACAAGAGGCACTCCTCCTGCCTCTGACATGCTGTGTACATGCGTAGCTGAGAGGCCTGTAAAAGTACATGGCGTCACAGACATTGCTTGGCCGCAGCTTTTGTACGTCCCTGGACAGAAGACTTACAGCCAATAATGAGTCATCCATCGAACCGCACGTATACACCACGCATGCCTACATGTAACATACACTTCGACCGCTGTAAAACACACGCACTGACATCATGCACGAAACACATGCTATTTCACAATCACACCACATCAGCAGAACATGACAAACTGTTGCACTGATGTGTGGTGTGTTGCAGCCGTGTGTTGAGGGGTGTTCACTGTCCATGTTCACACAGACACGTGTTGTTGCACAGATCCAGGCAGGCCACATCTGGAAGCACTGCAGTCCCACTGCTGTCTTTTTCAGGACTGCCTGGAGACTTGCTTGTCAAACAATGCAACCATATGAGGATGAATTCAGCCAAGACCAGGCTGTTGTGTGGGAACAGGCGCCCCTGCTGGTCACCTTCACATCGTAAACTTTGTCTAGGGCCACTTGCAATAGCATCAATTCATTAAACTGAATCTGTGATTTAAAAGGTTTACACCAAGTAAAAATGTTTAAACCGTAGTTATAGATACTCTGAAGTTTTACATGTCGAGGCCAGCAAGAGCCTCTGAAGTTGTCCTGTGTACTATCAGTCACCACAATGTTAGCAGCAGATCATTTGAGTCCTTATGTTGTGAGGTGGGGCCTCCACAGATCAGATTTGTTTAACCAGCACATCTCAGAGATGCTCAACTGGATTCAAATCTGGGGAATTTAGTCATCACTTTAAACTCTTTGTCAAGTTCCTCAAACCACACCTGAATAATGTTTTATATCCCCTGAGAGGTGCCTTTGTAATGAGAGAATTAAGCAATAACAAGATTTTACTCACTTCACCTGTCAGTAGTTTAAATGCTGTAGCTGATTGGTGGATATCTGCAATAAGCTACTATAAAACTGTAAGCACAATGACACAGAAATAAACAACCGTAAAGAAAGAAAGAAAGAAAGAAATGATATTTAAGCAAGGCCTGATGTTATTCAGGTTTAAGAAAAACACAGTTTGAATTAAAAATTAAAGTGGACAAGTGATATAAACATACTGTAGATACAATAGCCAAATTTTCACAATTAAATGTTAGAAAGTTTGACCCTTACATTTCAAGGTAATACTCTTCTTTCTTGGCATGATCATATTTTAACAGTAAAGGATTATGTCTATGTAGTATATTCAAAAACTTATTTGAATGCGAAATGTGTTTGTTTACAGCTGAAGAATCCTGATGTTAGAGTGGGATCTCACTCACATCACTTTGTCTCCCGCCCCCTCGCCCTCTTGCTCTTCCTATCTTACCATTTGACCTATTTTGGTTTAAAAGCACAAAGAATCTGCCTGTAGTGGAGGGGGGCATTGCCAGGACATCACGAGGATCAGCACATGGCAGCAGGGAATCTGACCCTCAGGGACCTGTTTGGGTTTTTTTTGCGTGGGTGGTGTGTTTTGAGTCTTTTAGAGCCAGCGGTATGAAGCCATCCTAGGAACATAACTGACATGTGAGCGATCAGGGATACTTGTGAAGGAAATATTGCTTACATTTAAAGCTCGAGTTCTGCTAAAATGTTTGAATTTGAGAACACTACAATACATTTGGTGGCTGCTCCCAATAAGAGGTAGTAGCTTTGTTTCCCCCTTCTATTTCTCTGCCCAGACTGCTACCCTTCATCTTTACTCTATAGCCTACTGCTGTGTTGTAGCATATCATAATAACACGGAATTTTAGGAGGTGGTTGCTCCAGTGACACAATAAAGCCTGAAAAATATTTAGAACATGTAAACAATGTTCCCTCTAATTTTTCATGAGTCTGAGCAAACACACAAACTCCCTGAGCGTCCCTTGGACCACTGTGAGCAACATCAGACGTGTGCACTGTGGTCACACCAGCATCACATCCATTCAAGTTACATGGTTCATTAAAAGAATCAAATTACAGCATTTACATTTCTGTTAAAACACTTTGTCAACAGGAACCAGTTGAAGGCTGCAGTGATTGTAGTGACACTACAATGTATAAGAGTGAAGTTATTGAATATTTGTCTCTCTTTACTGTTGCAGCGGTTTTGCAAATTGCAGACGGACCCTGTTCACTCCATAGACACCAATGTTATTCCTGTAGCTTGAAAGACAGCTACTTTTGATAAAACTGCGCTTGTAGCACATTGTCTCCCTTACAACGATGGGAAAGAGGCACCGTTTATGTTTTGACAACCTATATCTAATGAGTTATTGATGCTGGAAGCCCGAATCTGTGAATATCTTTCCAACTTTACTGAACTTGGGGCCACTACCACCTAAGGAGTGATATATTTAATTTTGAAAAAAGCATTTAGCCATACTTAAAGCTTTAAGTGCTTTATTAACACGGAACTAAAAATTTTGTATTGTTTTATTATCACAGGTTCTGTCTGAAAAGAGGTGGCATCATTTTAAACAGTGAAATCAAACTAACAAAATGTAATGACCAACCAGTGAGCAATACTGGATTCTGCAAAAACAAACAACTTTTTTAAAAATCTAAATCTTAACACAGTTAATGTATTAACTTATTTTCGTGTGTATGCATGTATTTATTGATTTATTTAGTACTGTTAACATATCAGAGTTCTGAGTGAATTTTTCTTTAGACAAAGGCCATTTATTGATTACATATAGGCTATTAAATGTTTAATAAAAACTAAAAAGCATTAAAAAAAACAACTTAGGCATTTATTGAGTCATTAAAATACTGTAGAGTACAGACCACATCAGCATGATTATAAGCATCCTCTGGTAAATTAACAACCAGATACTGATGTCTCTCACCATATGGACTTCAGGAGATGACTGGGGGATGATAAACTGTGACCTACTGGTTGGGTTCTCTCTGTTCTCATGTTTCTTACATGTTTGTCCCCTGACAGCCGGGTCCTAATGTTTTTTGAGCAACACACCATACTATGACGTTTTTACAATGATGGTTCTACTATGGAACCAGTTTGACATGTTCAGGCGTTCTTTGTGTGAAAACTCAGAGATTTCAGGTATCAGAAGGTGGTTTTCAACTTTCTTTGTTAACTTTCTGCTTCAAATTTAAATTAAATTTCCTTCACTAAGCCAGCCCTCTGGACTTCCAGTAAGCTGTGTTCCTATTGGCTGTCCAGGTGGCTGCTTGGTATTATCAGGAACACCTGAGCAGCTTGGTGTTATCAGGAACACCTGAGCAGCTCAGTGTCTTCCTGCTTTACTTAGCTGCAGACAAACATTTCCTCTGCTTCTCTTCACCACAGAACCGGGTTTGGCTCCATTGCTTTAGTTTGTTTTTTAGGTGTTGGCTTGCAGCTTCCAGCAGTAAAGTCGTCTTTAATGTGTTTCTTGGTGTGTTTTAGGGCTTTGTACTGGATAGTTGTCTTGGTAAATGAGGTTCTTTGGCCACAGTTAGCACATGGTGCTAATGTTTGCAGTGATTAGTGGATTTGGTGCAGCTGTGTTGTGTCTTTTTCTTGGCTGTAGTGAGTCTTTAGAGGTTTTTGGTCAGACACATTCTGCATTCTTGTTTGTGAAGCAACGTTGGTTGTCCAGAAGGTAAGAGTTCCTGTCCTGATTCTCTGTTCTCAGAGGTTCTCTGGTAGGCTGCAGGAGACTTTAGCGTTTGGGTTGTGCTAGTTTGGTTTTTGTACGGTTTCATTTGGACGACTATCTTGAGGCCCCTCCATGTGGTTTAGTGAGGTTTTCTGCAACAGTTCTACAAAGCAACCTGCAGCAGAAGAGACTTTGAGAGTTTTTAGAAAGTTCTGGAGACCAGACTTTAGAGCAGCAGAAACATTTATCAGCAGTTTGAGCAGGAGAAGGTGAGCTTCAGAGTAGAAATGAGACAGAAACCTTCTTGACCCGTGTGGTGAGGTCCTGTACCAAGAGTTTGAGCAGGTTGGGAAGAGTCTGTAGTTCTTTGGTCTAAAAGCACAAGAATCGACTCATTAAAGGAGAAAACGGGAGATATTGTTGGTTCTTCTGTCGCTCTGCAGTTTCCTTATACTGAATATCAAGTTTATATTTTAAATGATTTCCCATGTGAGCCCAAGAAGACTTTAATAAACTCCCTCCATCCCCTGGACACAACATATTTTATTACCATGTTAATTCTTTTCTTTTTTTGTTTGTTTTTGAGTTTTAATCATAGTTTTAGCATAGTTTTTTGTCTTTGCTTGTTTAATTTTGTAATCTGTGTGAAAGGTGCTAAACAAATAAAGCTGAATTGATAAACTGAATAATTGACTAACTCATGATTGTGACAACAGAAGTATTTTCATTGTGATTTAAGGGTTTGTTTCGTTTTTAGGGTTGAGGTTAAAATCTTGACAGAAAAAAAAGATTGAAGAAATAAACTACAGTAAAAAAGCAATTAAATCAAAGGAAAAAAACATTTAATATAATAGAACTATTAAAAAGAAAATTAAACATTAAATACAACTAAATTATGTTTGACAAAATATTTAATTAGATAATTAAATGGAAGATCCAAAGATAAGATAAGATAAAGTTCTTTATTTCTCCCCACTCCAGGGGAAATTTACATTGTTACAGCAGCTTTATTTACAATATATACAAGGGTGAAAAAATTTTTTAACAGAAAAAAATAAAAATAAAGTTTAAAAGTGCAGAGATGTAATTATGAAACTAAACAAAATTTTTTAAACAAAAATATTAAACATTAAAGATGAAATATTTTAGATAATTAAACATTTAAAAACTACAATTAAAGAAGAATATTACACATTTAGAAAAATACAAAACATTTAATTAGATTATTAAACCTTTAAAAGTCAAAACATTTAACTAAAAAATTAAATGTTTAATTAGAAAATTAAATCTTAAAGACAATAAAACTAAATAGGAATTAAACAGAAAATACAATGAAGTATTAAAAAATAAAATTAAACATTAAAAGGTGGTAAAACACCTAAAAAGAAAATTTTCAAACAAGCCGAAAAAACATTTGAAAAAACAACAAACATTAAAAAAACATAACATTTTGAAATCAGATCAGACATTAGAACAGAATAAAAGGTGAGAAAGGAGCAAAACTAAACATTTAAGAAGAATCAAACTAAAGCTAAAACCTTTGAAAAGACACCAGTTAGACTTTAGAAGATCAAATTAAACAGAAGAAACAATAAAATGATCAAAAGAGCAACAACAGATAAAGGCCTTAAAGTGTTTTCTAGTCTGAAATGAAAACATCAAGTTGTTTCTTCAAACATTTCCTCTTTCTATGTTCTTGGTTTGATTGTGGACAGATTTACTAAGAACTCATTTCAGAAAACTGATTTCCAGATAAAGTCTACTAGAGGTTGAAGGCATCGATCAAACTAATGTTACCTTCTGATCTCCACAAACTTTACTGTTCAGTGAAAAGAATCAAAGTTTGTTGAGGATTTCTAAAAAACCCACAGGTGAAGGTCTGAGAAGAACTCAGATGGATGGTCTAAATGTGAAATCAAGACTCATGGTCACAAGTTTTAAGGCTTCTGTTAACCAGAAAGTTCAAACTAACAGAGAAGTACTGAGAAACTTTTAAAATTTCAGTCCTCAGACTGTCTAAAGGTTCAAACTAACAGAGAACTACTCAGGAACTTAGAAGATATCAGTCCTTGGGCTGTCTGGAAGTTAAATCTAACAGAGAACTACTGTGGGACTTCAAAAATTTCAGCCCTCAGACTGTCTGAAGGTTCAAACTAACAGAGAACTACTCAGGAACTTAGAAAATTTCAGCCCTCAGACTGTGTGAAAGCTCAGGTCCTGAGGACTCGGGAGGTGTGGAGGCTTTGGAAAGTCTTGGAACTGAGGGTTTCACCCTCCAGCACAAAGGCTGAAGTCCAACCTCCTGAAAAAAACGGTCGAGTCGAGACTCGAGTTAAAAAAAAACTCGAAAACGACAAAAAATAGATGATAAATGCGCAAAAAAAAGAAGAATTAGTATCTGAGCGGATAGCTCAGGGGATAAGAAGACGGACTACCAAGTGGAAGGTCGCAGGTTCAAGACCCGCCACTGGCAGTTTTCTTTCTTTGTCTTTGTCAGGATTTTGATAAAACTTAAGAAGGGTCTGGTCTTGAACCAGCGACCTGCAGCTCCATAGGCAAATCCTTAACTCACTGAGCTACAGATCAGATAAAAAGAAATAAATTCGTCGTCCCTTTGACATCGTAGTTGGTGAAGTGACCACATGGGCAGAGCCAAGGCGGAGTCTGGGTGGAGTCAGGGCGGAGAGTAGGCGGGGAGGTGGGTGGCGGCCTCCCCCCTCTACTCCCCCACCTCCCCCCACCGCCCACCACACCTTCCCCCGCCTGACGAGTTCTTCGAGTCTCCACGAGTTCTTCGAGTCTCCACGGGTTTTCCCGAGTTTCTGGAGTTTCCACGAGGTCGGAGGCAGAACAAGTTGTCATGAAGAGGTGTTGAAGTCGGCCAGGATGGACTGACTTTTTACAGCGACTAGAAGGAAGACGACTAGAAGAGCAGGTCTTTAACCACCATCCATAAAATCCATGGAGTCGGCTCCAGAGAAATGAAAGGTCAACTTTTATCAACCTCCATCCAGATGTTCAACTTGATATCTTTGACATTTTTAGCACCACAAACCTTTAGTATCACACTTTATTATCATTTATTAGGACTTTAATGGAATCCACCAGCAGATTTAGTTTTTGTTGAGAAACTTTATTCTTGTCGTCGTGGGACTTGTCTTGACTTTGTCATATTTTAAATATGACAAAAAAAAAAAAAAAAATAAAGCATCTTGAGACAATTTGACCTGTAATTGGCATTATATAAATAAAATTGAACTAAAATTGTATGTATCTTGTAATGTTGGAGTAATTCAGCCATATATGTTAGAAAACACATTTTCTTTGTCCATTAATCTGTCGTTTTCTCCAGTAATTCATTTCTTGTTTTGGTTTATAAAATGTCAAGCCCAAACATATTCAGTTTATGGTCATAAAAAACAAAAAGATTTACATTCATGATGCAGGAATCAGGCAGTTTTTCACTTTTTATCTTAGTTTAGTCAGAAAGATAGTTGATAATGTGTGAATTGTTGCAGCTTGTGAGCCGTAGAAGGTTTTAATCTTTGGGGCCGAGTGTCAAAAAACATTTAGAAACCAACATCAACAAAGCACTCAACAAAGATTTGAACATCATTGAAGGGAAATCCAACTTTTGCATGACAATGTCTAATTAAAGAACATTTATTTCCAACGTAAATGTGTGATATTCATCCTCTGGAGCTTTCTCTTCACATTGTCTTCCACCTGGACTGGTTTGGTCGGGAGCGTGTGCAACAAATATTTGGAAAAACTGCACTTTATCATCAATGAATGACACTGAAGTTTAATCTCTACATAAATGACACTGAGTCTGAATGCGCTGCTCTGTCATTAACTCTTAAGTTTAGGGAAAGTTAAAACAAAAGAGGACAGTTCAGATAAGACTTGAGAATGAGCTTATTTTGAACAAACATCTCAGACTTTCTGAGCTTCAGCACCTCTAGCAAGACAATTTAACAACAAGCAACTCAAGAGATCCAGAAGTTGGAGAGAGTTAGCTTTAGCTGAGCCAAACAACATGTGGGACGCTAACCTAGCAAACATTTTAGACTTTTCTCTGTGAATTCTGAAAAATAATTTCCTATTTAATGACAGAGCTACACATCTTAACTCAGTCTCATTAAAACAGACTCTAATTCAGTGTCATCCATCCATATTAAAGTGCAGTTACCCAAAATGTTTGTTGCATGAGCTCCAACAAAACCTGTCCAGGTAGAAGGCCACTTTGACAAACAGGAAGTGGAAGATTCCAAGCAGATTTATAGAAGGGGGAACCAGACTGTACTAAGTGCGGTCGAGTATAGAGGGGTGTTTTGTGGGTTTTTAAGGCTGATAATGATTACTAGTGAGACATTTGGAGTAGATATTCATTTGCAGTAAATGAAAGTATTTAAAATCTTGAGTTAAACTTAGAAGAACACAAACTAACAGGAAACTTTGTTGATATGTTTTTGTTTTGTTTACAGATGTTAAGTTAAGGAGTTTTATTTGTTACGTATAACCAATCAAATCACTCCAGAAGACAGAGCGACCACAGGTAGATAAAGGTTCAGAGCCAAAGTAGCACCATTTTTAAATGTATTTATTTACTTATTATGTTTTTTCATACCAAAGGCTGTACTATGATGTTTTCTAAGAGACATACGATACTACTCTGCTTGTTCTGGCCCTGGGCTGCTGCACTCCTCCTCTGTTGTTTTCTGGATTGTACTCAGCTGCATGCCTTCGTCCACCCGGCCTCCGTTGACTCGTCCCGCCTGCCGTCTCTGGAGCTGAAGCTGGATTGGAACAGACCAAAGTACAGTCCAATCACGATGACAGCTGCCTCTCAAAAGGCTCCTTCATCCAGCAGGTGGCGGCACTTCTTATGAGGGGAAGCTGAGCTGGCCCGGCAGAACTTTGGAGATGTGTTCCAGTGGTTGGTGGATGTGTGGGGAGATAGAGAGGGACCTTTGACTTGTTCAGAAAGGAAAACAGGGAACCCATTGGTAATTTTAGTTTAGGGTGCTACTGCGGTGTGTTTTTGGGTTTTAAGAGGTGAACAGGAAGAGGGTTTTTTTTTTGTATTGATTATCTTTTACTTTGTTCCTGGTTGGAATGCCCATCAATGTCAACATGAAGTTCACTTTTAGTTCTGTTTATTTATTTTTCTTTTACTAACACCCATTTGTTTTTAACCCCCTCACATATTGTGTTGTTGTAAACTTACTCTTTCAAATAAATTCTCGTCTAACCCTCTGGAAACCAGCGTTTGGACTGTTTTTGTGTTGCTCCTCACCTACTGACAGCTGTGGACTAAAGGCTATACTGTGACGTTTGTAGAGCGACATGCTATACTATGATGTTTGTTGGGCGACACGCTATACTATAGGCTTTTTTAATTGACATATTACTGTGACATTTTTTTTGTTTAAAATTTTTTTTAAGCAACATAAGAATTCGAACAGTTTTAAAAGTTACTATACTTTTACTTGTGCAATGAAATTATTATTCTATGGCATTTTTTAGATGACATATTATATTCTGATGTTTTCTTGAATTACATACTATTTTGACAATATACTGCACTATGACATTTTTTGAACCACATATACATGACAATTTTAGACAACATCCTATCATTTGCGCTTTTTGTACCACATAATAATCTACGTTTTGTTTTTTTTTTCTTGCCAACATGCTATACTATGAACTACAGGCCATACTATGTTATTCTTGAGTAAAGCATACTATACTTTGACATTTTCTGAACTACATCCTATACTATGGCGTTATACACAGAGTGCTTTGGTTACATGTTGATTTATAATCTAGATTTTTTTCTGTTTTGTTTTTTGACGGGATTACCACAGACCTGACCGTGAACACCGTCGACACCCACCTCAGGGAGACGCTGTCTAAGATCTCAAGGCTGCTTGGTCGTGGTCTTTCTGGCACGTACTCTTCCAAGATGAGCCGGGAAGTTTAACACTGATGGAATGACACCAGGTCTAAGCCGACAAACTTCCAATTCCTCCTCAACCCATAGTCTCTGGGAAACCTACATGGAGTAAGAAAAGTAGACAGAGAAGTAATTAAGTCTGTACACAACATATTAAAAAGAAATCACGCTAATAAATTAAGCACAAAGAACCAAATTCGCCAATATACTGGAGACCAGAGCTATTTAATTTGATAAGTATAACCTTGTTTAGTAACATTTCAATTATTTGAGAGCAGTCCTAAAGAACTGCCTGTAATTCCAATCATAAAATGGGTTTGGAGGAAGAACATAGATGCTAATCTGGATATACATGAGTTAGGCTTTCTAACTACTATTGGTAGTATTGGTGGTAGTAATGTGACTACTACTAGTAGTAGTGGTAGTACACTCACTACTGCTGCTGATACTGGCACTGCTACTACAACTTGTAATACTATTACAAATGCTGATACTACTTCTACGACTCTAACAGCTGTTTATACTACTACTGCTGCTTGTACTTTTAGTATTACTACTACTGCTTGTACAACTATACTACAGCTACTATTAATCGTCTGGTATTTGGTTGTCAAGCTGCTAGCTCGCCTTAGCATTTTGCTAGTGGTTGACTAGTTAGCTCTCATAGACTGGAAGCTCTCAACAAGATTTCATAATGAAAAAAAAGCCAAAAACTATTCTTACCTATGAAAAGTCATTCCAAGTTTCCTTGTCTCAGTCGTACGACGCAGTGTGTAACTGTATGCAGCACAGTGAGCCGGCATACTTCTTGTTTCCGTTTTCACGCCGTCTACATCAATGGAATGCACTGAAACTTTGCCCCCACTAGCTTAGCCTCGCTGTAGCACGCAGCTCAAAGGGGCGTGTCCTATCTACTCATTCATATCTATGAGAACAACAGTGGCTGCACATAAGGACGCCTGACGTTGATTAGCTGCGTAAATACCATTATATACAGTCTATGGTAAATACGTATGTGAATCGCATCATTGGCTGCAGCAGCCAGTCACCGGTCACTCACTGACTCACATTGAAAAATAGCACAGAATGAATTGTTGTTTATTTTATTTACAATTTGAGTTGGATTTTTTTTTTTTTTTGTGCGCAGCGCAGATTTTCTGTGTGCGGAAACCGTGTCAGCAGTGCGCAATTGCGCACGCACGCAGCTTAGAGGGAACAGTGCATGTAAAGCATTTTTACTCTGCTTTGAATCTAGTATCGAAACCAAATAAATATATATACATTTAAAAAAAAATCTTCATTGCAGAGTCAGCAACATGTCTAAGTCACTATTTCAAACATGTAATTTTAAAGCCTTTTATATGTGCTCCAACAGCTAAATTATTATTATTTTTTAAAAAATGTGAGAAGATATTCAGGACGACATCGACATAATGACATTAGAAGAGTTTAACTTGAGGTCATCTGGGACAGCATGAGATAGGAGCTGTGATGAAGATAAAACTATCAACAAACATCCCTGGACGTTGCGAGGCTTTCCTGCTTTCCTTTTCATTAGTGGAACCAGGGTGTGGTTAAGGAATCTGTGCGCAGAGCGACTCCGTTGGTGAGGTTTCCAGATCATGGAAGTCTGCGATGATTTGACCAGCAAACAAAGAGAAGTGTTCCATCTCTGTGTGATGACACTCCGTACAGTCCATCTGTCACCACTCCCACATCCAAATTCCTCTTCTGTTTCCCGTCATTCTCCTCTTGCACATGCTGCATCCAACCTGGCCTGCGTGTCCAGAAGTGTGCAGACAGACCCAGTGGTGACCCCGAATCCATGACAGACAAACGTGGAAATATATTTATACTCATCCTTAACCCTGTGGCTTGTGCTATCTCGATGCCCTGCCTTCCATTACATAAGACCGTGTGAAACGGGACAGACCTGGTTGAGGGTTTCCGCGTTATAATGACAGGGCAGGACCAGAATGGAGTTTCTCACCAAGGGAGCAGTGCAAAAAGAGCAACACAGGAAGATGTAATGAAGGCAGTAATGTAATAAACCACAACAGCCAGACCTCTGACTTGATCAATATGTGGATCATACACCACATCCTCAGGAACAATGTAAAATTTTCTAAGGAAACAGATACATGGCATGGAAAATAATTCCTCCATTACACACCATACACCATAGAAAGAGAGATTCTAAGGCTCTGTGATCACTTACAGCATTTACATATAAAATCAAAAAACAAAACAAACAAAATCTGCTTTCAGGACATGATGCCGCCACAATGTTATCTTGACACCAGTGACACATTCTCTTGAGGAAAACAGACTACGGCAGGAGACTGAGATACAAACAGGAAACAGAGCCCTCCTTTGTTTTACATCATGTTCTGGGAAACATAAAAAATCTCTGTTTAAATTTCACTCACAATACTGCTGAATACGCGCTGCAGGAAAAATAAAGTAAATATTTGATACAACAGTCGTGATAATCTTGAGGAGAGCTGGAGAATATTTCCCTCCCTTAGATTCTCATTTAGCTCTGATATGCATGACCTCCCTATTTTATTGATTCAGAGGACTGCGTTGTACTTTCCAAAACACAGTTTAGAGTGCGATGCCAAAATCCTCCCTTTCTTTCTCCTCCCACCTTTAACTCTCCTTCATTCTCTCCGTTGCCTTGATCCCATACAGATGTTCTCTTTTAGCACTCCCCTCTGGAAGGAGCCTCCTCCTATTGTTCATAAAAATCAGTCCCCTGGCGACCCAACCCAACACGCATGTACTGTGTGCTTCATGAGCAGACAGCCATGCATACTCTTGGACGCTTAGACTCGCAGCTACGCTTAGTCAACACAGCAACAATTGCCACACTTTCTGGCAGATCCCAACTCAGAGGAGAGCATGTTAAGAAAACTCATTATCCTTTCAGAGACTGTTTCACACACATAGAGTAGACACCCTTTCTCTGCCTCCTTTAAAGTCTCCTCTTCATAGACAGCTTCCTCATCCTCTCTCTCTCTCTCTCCCTCTTGCTTTTTTCTTTTTTTGAAAAGGGCAAACTCTACAGTCCTGTAACTAGCCCTAATTGGCTCTGATTGGGTGGCTTGGTAAGACATCTTGAAGTGATTTATGCTCAAGGTTGAGGGGGTAGTGAAGGTTAAGAGTACTTTGGGTCCCAGAGATTCTAAATCATAACCTCAGGAGCTTTAAATCCCCGATCCAGATTTTCTTTGAGCATATCTATGCATATTGATGCACAAGAAAGCACTTACTGAGAAGCAGAGCAAAGCATTTAATACTTCAAAAAGCATTTCACCACTCGTATTTCACTTCCACATACACTACTTTTGATTTGCAATTCTAGTTTTTGCAACTATAATGAGCAATCATTAATTAGTCGCTAGTGTGTGTGTAACATTCTGATTTTTATTTGCCACGAGTGCAAGAACAGTGGCAGTGTAATTGCAGTGCCAGAACATTTTCATCCTGTTCTGCAGTTGATATCAAGATAATGAATTTGTTAACTTTCAGGATTATCGTTTTATCCATCACAACCAAGAGCCAGAAAAAACACACACACTTCAGTTTGCATGATGGCAGCACCCCGCCGTATTACTGGCATCCTGTAAGTGTATAATAAACTGTGTGTGTTCTTGCAGCACATGGCCAGATAAGGTCTGCGGGATTAATTTATTAGAGTACTGGCTGCTCAGATGGCTCTAATTACATGTATCTGTTTGATTCATCTGTGGAGTGCATTCAAATAAATCAAAGTGTCGGCAGTAACATTTTCTCAGCGTAAAACTTGACAACTCCAGCCAGTCGTAACATTTTTGCCAAAGTTTGATATTAACTGATACTATGCTCTCTGAGGGATACATTAAAATCTACATGAAGTTCTAATGCAGCTTTGTTGAAACAGATGATTGATATTTTATTCATTTTTCCACATTATGAAGGCGCAGACTTTGAAATAAACGGGTCTCTTAATGAATTGCTGAAGGAAGATGTGTAATTATTTTGCTCAAACAGCGATGTAAACAACAACAAGCTCCTATTTCATGTGGTTTTATTTAAGGCTGTTGGTGGTGTTCTTCAATTTACAAGTCATTTGGACCACTAAGCCACTTCACACAACAAACCATAAGAGGGCACTATAAGACTAGGCTTTAAAAACAGTCACAGGCATGCCACAAAGGGACAAGATATTTCTGAATAACTCAACTCTGCACTCTTGTGGCGACAGGGAAAACTAAAGCTCTCCCCTCTTGTTTGACTTCTATATATTTCTTACTATATAAAACATATGGAGTTGATTCTCAAGGTAAAGATGAAAACCTGAGGAATATAGAAGAACCCGAGCAATGGATGCCATAAAGAGAAAATATATATATATCACCCACTACATTATGAGGGACCTTGAAGAAAACTAAAGTATGACAAAGGGTGAAGGAAAATGGCAAATAAAAGAAAAGTCTCAGACAACATGCATCCAAGATCAGATCGGGTAGCCTCCAGACTTTATGATGCAGACCCTTTTATTCAATAACCCACCATAAAACGTCTGGTGGATTTTCTGGGTATGGTGATGAGTGGATGAGGTGTGTGTGTGTGTGTGTGTGTGTGTGTGTGTGTGTGTGTGTGTTTTCAAACAGGGAGCTATACACCTCACCCCCGTCGTTCTCTGAAGTGTTGCTCTGGGCTCGTCGGGAGACGCTCAGGTCCTCCACATCAAATATTCATTTCACAGAAACTCCTAAGCCTTAAATAATTCTCAAAGAAGTGTGCCGAAAGCAAGGCCTTGCTATACCAGGCACGTTTCTATCCGGACAATGGATTCAAGGGAGCACAAGGAGGGAGACAGAAAGAAAGGGGGGGCTGGCAGAGAGGGAGAGACAGTAAGTGGGAATTGGATCTATTGTATAGGCCAATAACAGATGGCTTGCTTTAAGGGATACCCACTGGATATACAGTGATACGGGCCACGTTTAATAACAACAGATTATAGTTAAAGGAGATGAGGAGTAGTGTAAAAATTAAATAGGCTGCATTATATTGACAAATACAGATCATGGAAGTCAGTGTTAAACATGCTGATTAATCACCTTTGGACCTTTTAACTACCATGAAGGGCTTACAATGAACCAGTCTGAAATTTCTGATTGATATTATCTTCAACTAACTCTTAATTTCAAGGTTTTTGAAAAGCTACTTTCATTCTAACTGCACAGGCCGGGATCAGCGCTGTCAGTCTGTGTGATAACAACCATCACAGGATCTCATCTGATCTGACCTCGCTCTCATCCAGACTTTCATTCCAACCACAATTACACCATACCGGATGGATGATCTCGCACTCATTACCCCACCATATCCGAGACCCTGACTGAACGAATCTGTCCCCTCTGGTGAGTGTGTGGCAGGTGGTTCATCGACTTGGCCCTCCGCCCCGGTCCTTGGCCCCTGCCGTACTGATAAGAGCTCAGCGTGGAAAATCAGACAGCGGCGCTCTGGCCTTTCAGAAGCGAGCAGGAGAAAATGAGCCATGAAGGAAATCGGAGGTGATTATCTTTATTATCAGCCAGGGGAGTAACCGTGGAAACGGCGACCTGTGTGTGTGTGGGTGTGTGTGTGTCTCACAAGCTGTTCCAGCAGCCTGCCGATTGGCCCATACAAGCTCCAGTGGTAATTAACATCTGCATATGCAAACGAGTGCTCCAGCTAGGGAAATTTGGCAAGTGTTTCTCACCTGCACCCTGTGCCTGAAAGCAGCAGGGTAGTCGAGTTAGTGTCGCTGTGTGTATGCATGGATCTGTGTGGGTACACAGGGTGTGCAGACACACATATACAAAATCAAATTATGTATGTTCTGTAACTTTATATTCATAGTACAACCCTGTTACTGGGTGCACTTGTGTATTTTAATGTTCCTGCATATTTGCATAACTGAAAAATACTTACGCCTGCACTTTTTGGAGGCACAGTTGGTACGGGTGGACCGGGGGCATTGGGTCGAATGGACGCCTACCACCCACCTCTTTGTTTTTGCTGCGCAGTGCTAAAAGAGATGAGGCCACACAACAGGAGGCTGTCAGCGGGCCTGCTGGGAGAGCCTCATTACCATCTCAGGGAGCAGGGGGAAGTCGTGTCCAGAGATAGACACTGATCCTTCCCTGCTAAAAGGAACAGTCAAAGAGAAAGTGAAACAACTTGTTGTCAGGGAGTGTCATTGGGGAAGATTCTGCACCCCTATGCATGCGTGCAACAACTATTAGTTGCACCGTTTCCTTTTTATATGAACACAGCTGCAATTAATTCTCATCTTGCGCCTGTTTATTCATGTGTGCTTTCAAATCATCTCACATACACACACATGCTGAATGAAGCTCTGACCTGTGCATCATGCAGAGCGCCCACAGACGTGGCCGGCGTGCGTTTTTGCCGTGGAGTTCTAATGAGATAGAGGCCAGCGAGAGGCAGGTGAGACGGGCTGCAGAGCACACCAAGAATGACAGCTCCAACAGCGAGAAGCCAGGCTATAAATAGAGCCTGTGCTGAGTACTTATGACACCTGGATTCACATTCGTTTGCAATTTCCCGCAGACCGACTTCCACCAGCATCCGTGTCTCTTTCTTGTGCTATGTTCAGCCTCAGTGCTGCTTCTTACGTCTTCTCTCCATCAAAACGTGTCTTTTCTTGTGTCTCTCTTTACTTTCAGTCTCTCCTGCTCAGACATGTGTCTTGTATCACTCCTCTCTTCTTATTTTCAGTTGCTCATTTCGTCCATAACGTCCAATCAGTTCTGTTTAAACACCGTTACTTGTTTTTCCAAACACTTTAAACTGACATTAATTATTACAGCCTCATTGCACATACTGAAACATTATGCAAGAAAAAGGATGTCAGTAATCATTTTGGTGTCTTTTAGGTAAGCAAGCATTTCCAGCGAGAGGGAATGCAGGGATTTAAAACTGCAAATAACAACCATTTTCACTGATAATTCACCTGTTGAATCAATTAGTGAGTTGTTTGGTCTATAAAATATCAGAAAATGTTAAAAAAAATGTTGACCAGTGTTTCCCAAAGCTAAAGATAACATCCACAACCCAAAGATATTCAGTTTACTGTCACAGAGAAATAAAGAAACTAGAAAATATTAAAATTTTAAAAGCCAGAATGAAAAATTGACTTTTTTCTTTTTCTTAGAAAAAAATTATCTTAAAAAACAATCAAGTTGATAGTTGACAGCTAAATCATTGCAGCTCTGTAAATATATATTCAGAAATACAGCAATCCTACTGTACAAAGACATCTGGGCTTCATTCCTGAAGGGGAATCACAAAAGTCAAATACTGTTAAAATAGAGATGGACAAATAGACACAGATATGATAAAAGATTTTTAAAAAGTCCAACATTTCGTGATTCTGGCTTCTTTAATTTGAATGTTTTCAGGTTTCTTTTCTCCTCTGTGACAATAAACTGAATATCTTTGGACTGTGTATAAAACAAGACATTTGAGGGCATTAACTTTGGCTTTGTGAAACACTGATGACATTTTTCACTATATTCCGGCCTTTTCGTAGACGAAACATCCATCCATTATCTCTACACCGCTGGTTGTTCCATCCGACTCAGGGTGAAGGTAGGGGACACCATGAACAGGTCGCCAGTCTATCACAGGGCTACACATAGAGACAGACAACTACAATAACATTCACACCTCCGGACAATTTAGAATCATCAATTAACGTCAGCATGTTTTTAGACTGTGGGAGGAAACCCGAGCACCCCATGAAAACCCACACAGCAACAGAGAGAACATGCAAACTCTACACAGAAAGATCCCAGGAACAGGCCTGGTCCAGAACCCGGGATCTTTGCACTGTTACCTCTCAGCTGTGAGGTGACAGTGCTAACCACTGAGTCACTGTGCAGCCTGTTGACTAAACAACTAACTGATAAATTTGACAGAAAAAATTAAGAATCAGCCACAATATTTCAACCACCGACAAGTAACATGAATAACATTGATCATGTTGTTAGAATCCAATGTTCTGCGGGGTAATCTTGGGTCCTGACATTCACATGAACGTCACTTTGACACATACGACCTACCCTCTCTGCAGAAACATCATTCCCAGATGACAGCAGCCTCCACTAACAAAAACTGCCCAGGAACAGCTCGAGGAACACAATAAAGAGCACGAAGCATTGACCCAGCTTCCCAACTTCCCATTCCCCAATATGGAACAGCCTGATTCACCCCACAAACCACATGGCTTAAAGAATATGCTGCTAACATCCAGGACTGCTGCAGGACACCCCAAGAGTTTCTGTGTCCCTGTCCCAACGGGTCAGAACTGTTTTACCAGCACAAAAGGGACTTACACAATGTTACTCAGGTTCTAATTTTTTGGCTGATTGTTATAGCACTAAGCTGAACCTAAAATAAATTTCATGAGCCATACTGCTGCCCTGCGTGATGTGTTTCTTCACTATGATTATTTTGAGTTGATGCCACATACAACGTCATGTTTCCCTGTGGCTGAACATAGTCCCAAAAAATGCACTACTTATTCCTGTTTGAGCAGCATGTGATAAAACATACAGTGAGGAAGTTAGTGAAGCTAAAATCACAGTACATATTCATGGTGTATTTTTAAAACTAAAGACTTGGGTAGCAACATATGGGCTGAGTGCCACAGACAGTCTGTGAAAACGTAAAGTCCTGGAGTGACAGACTGACGCACTGTTGGGTTGGTCTTTGACAACATCACAAATATAGACGATCGCCACCCTAATCCTTTAAGCCATAGCTGTTTCTGAACAGAGTCTTTTATGATTTGCATGCATAGAAGTAAATGATAACTCTGTGCGGATACACAAATATGCAAATACTACAATAGATGGGGATCCATAAACCTCATTTAAAAACAAAAGCGTGATTACACAGTGACAGGTGTGTTCCAAATCCTTAAAAGCAGTGGTTTGCTTCACTTTTCCTTGAGAGGATCTGAGACGGAGGCAAACAAAGACATTCACCAAACAACACAATCAGAACGAGAAGCACTGAGGTCCAACAAAGTGTCAGGGATTGTTTCATTGGGAAATTAATACACGGCCATTCTTTGAAATAGGGTTGAAATCACCCCTGGCATCCTCTTTTGCCAACTCACATTAATTATTTCAGAATTTGCCTTGTAATCCAGGCTGAGAATCCTACCCAGAACGAATGGGATGTCAGCTTTATGCAACTACTTGTAAAGGCATTACAGGGCGTTAAGTCCCGCATGGATTTGAATTGGTCTCAGCAGTACAGGATTAGAAGCAGCAGGGATTAGACCTTCCCTAGAGAAAATACAGAAAAAGGCATGGCCAAGGGACTCACGATATATATAATACATATTACTCGACACACTGACTGCACCAGAAAGTTTAGCAGCGTAGTTTATTCCACTGGTCCACCTCAATAAGCTGTGTCAGACTATACTTCTTCAATACTGTCATGCATAGTGAATGTCTACAATCAGTCAAATCTACTTTTCTCAGCTATAACACTGTTTAGTGCTGAGTGGTATGGTTGCAAGGGTTTCTTTTCTGAAAGTATAGAGCAATATTATTACACCATAAGCTGCTAGAAATGCAGAGATTGAACACTAAGATGGGCACCTGAGCTTCTCCCTGCTGCTCTCTGTACCCACTCATCTACTTCTTTCCACAGTTTATTGTCTCTAATAAAAGACAAGTGCATCCAAACAGCGGGCAGAAATGGAAAAAAAAAGTATGAGCTGATGATTCAGTGGTCATCCACAGTCGTCCTCTGTGGATTCACTGACCTCAGGGCCATTTCATTCCAGCTAAACACACTGACCCACACCTCCATTAGCAACCTAATGTGATTGCAGCCTTTGTGGTGGCGTGGAGAAGCCGAGCCCACTCTGAACAAACAGACGTGCACGAAGACAAATGACCGCAATTCAGCACGCTATAGCTGTAGGTTATTCTGTTAGGCGCTCGCCAGGAAGTGAGTGGGAAATGCAGGACTTCAGAATGAACCCAGAGCTGGAGGGGATGGGAGAAAGATGGCCTGTGTCTCCGTGGTGGTGCCCACATGCAGTCCGAGTGGGATAGAGGTTTTCAAACCAAATGCAAGAGCAGAGGGAGTGACAGGAGGCAAATAGGACATTAGTGGTGGAAAAGAACTAAATAGATGAACCCAAATACTTTACTTGGGTACAATCATATACACAAGTATTTTAACTTACTTGTGCTTTGTCTGAGTGTTTCCATTTTTGGCTATTTTAAACTTCTACTCCACTACAGTTCAGGAGCAAATATTGTGCGTTTTACTCCTCTATATTATTTGCTTAGCACAACTAGTTACGTTTAGTTCATCCATCCTTCTGCTAAACCTGCTTTATTCTGCCTTCATTTAAGATGAGCCTTAATGATTTCCTTTTTGATAAAGCATGAAGTTAGTACCGGCTCAGATGACCCTGAACCACCCATTAGTTACGCTGCTATAGGTTTACATTGCTGGGGAGCTCACCACGATACAATGAGCACCTCTCCTTTCCCCTTAAAGTGAACAGAGGGTTGCATTGGACTGGAGCCTGTAAAACACAAAGAGACAGAGAACCATGCAGACTCACATCTATAATCAATTTCAAATCTGCAATTAACCTACCATGCAAGTCTTTGGACAGTGGGAGGAAGTTGGAGCAGCTGGAGAAAGCTCATGCAGGCACAGGGAGAACATGCAACCTCCACACAAAGATCAGCTTCGCATTCATCCAGAAGTGCAGCGCAATGTAAAATGTCTAAGTGGAACAGCTTTAAGGGTAATATAAATGAGATGTATGCAGTATGAGCAGTAGTAACTGGATAAACAGTGCATGTAAATATGCAAGATGAAGGAAATATCCAAGATGTATAAGCAATGTATATATAGTTTAGGCAGAGTAAGTTGTAGGTAATATTAGTGTGCTGGATATCTAATAATAAAAAGAAAGACAAATGTAGAAAATATAAAGATAGGTCTAACTGACGGCATATGAACGGAATGAACAGTGGATAAGAGATGCAAGATACATATATACACAGTATGGAGAGTGTGGTGTGTAATCTGTACACTGTGAACATGTATATAATTAATATGTATATTTGCTGGTCCCATTGATCCCCAAGGGCAATTCACAGGCCACCCAGTAGACAAACCAGGCTACAAAAAGTGGTTAACTCACCATTACCAGCTGCAGCGTTAAAGTGATGAGCACATTAATGCATCAGTAATGATAATCCAGTAACATACTTTAGCCTCAAATATGCCATTCCGCATAGCGTGGTACTTTAAGTATATTTTAATTAATACTTTTGCCGTTTTACTTAGTATTTCTGCAGTGCAGTTTTAATACTTTGACTTAAGTACAGAATATAAGTATTTCTTCCACCTTTGTAAGTTACTGTGTGAGGTGAAAGAGACAGGTGTACGGTCAGCAGTGGTAACACACAGCACATGGAGCTCATTGTGGTACTTAACAACTCCTAAATAAAATCGCACACTTCTCCTTCACACAGTCAAACATGAACACGGATGGAGAATGCAGCATATGCACTGGTACTTACATTTACAGCAGATGCCATTATCTCCAATGTCCATCACAAATAAATGTCCAGAACATTCTCTGAGGAAAAAATCTTGTGACTTCAGATCTTGCTTGAATATCATCAAGCGTTCAGTGGTAGTTGGCTGCATAGATAGACAGCAAACAAGAACATAAACAGCTGTTCAGCACACATTTGTACAGGAACAGACATAGGCTAAACAAACAGTATGTTAACTTGAGGCCAACTGTGTAAATTTGTGAATTCACTGCGACATTATGCTTCCTGCTCATACCCCCAAGGCATTGTGGGAAGTGTAGTTCTCTGAGGCGAGAGGGTGAGGGTGAACCCTTGCATTGGGAGTTGCATCCAACAACTACTTGAGCAGCAGCTAAGTGCTAGTAGTTGTGGAAGAATAAACTAATGATATGAAACACGTGTTCAGATGTGTTTAAAATGCATTTAGAAATATATACCAATATACCGTATATACCATACCACATAATCTAAAATGTAATTTATTTTTTTTGTGATAGGCTTTTACTTTTTTATTTATTTATCCCAGGTCTGACTGAAATTTTCCTACAGAATTTATTTATTCTGTATGCTGCCAGACCTGGATACAGATTTTATTCCCTCATGTTTTTACATGTCTGAATGACAACAAACTGAACAACTGAAATGATCTGTAATGATAACACATAATCTGAAGATTGAAAGATGTCATCCATCTATCCATTTTCTATACACCGCTTAATCCTCATTAGGGTCATGGGGGGCTGGAGTCTATCCCGTCCCACTTAGGGTGAAGGCAGGGGACACCTGGACAGGCCGCTAGTCTATCACAGGGCTACACATAGAGACAAACAAGGACACTCACATTCACACCTACGGACAATTTAGAATCACCAGTTAACCTCAGCAGGTCTTTAGACTGTTTTAGGAAGCTGGAGTACTCGGTGAGAACCCACGCATGCACAGGAAGAACATGTAAACTCCATGCAGAAAGATATTTCTACAATTTTACAATTTCATTTTGCAGACGCTCTATCCAAAGCGACGTACATCTGAGAGTGTATTACAGTCTATGATAGCATAGAGAACATTTAACTGGATGCTGCTTCATGGTTCTATCAGTTACTCTTGAGATCATTTCAGTTTGTTGCACATTCTGTGTGGTTCACAATAAACATACAATAGAAATTAACTGAAGATTAGTGACTCTGCTCATGTTTTTTCTAACGCGGTAGTCAGAAAATGAGGGAAATACACAAAATGATATCAGCACCATCATCAGTATCTGCTGATAAAGGCTTTAAAAATGGCCCACACAGAAGAGGAATACATCACAAATAAATATACTGAATAAGACTACATTGTGTGTTACACCGAATATAAAGTGGTCTGCTAAAGCACTGTATTTTATATCTGCATCTGCCAGTATGCCATCACAATAAGAGTTTAATATTAATATTAATGTTAATGTTAATTCCTCTGCAGGAGACTTGATGTCATTTGTGATTAGATGGAAAAAGTATGTGCATGCATTGCAGTGCGCAGAAAATATAAGGTGGAAAATATCGACATATCGGTATAAATCCATCCAAGATCATGCATGCCCAGTCTGTTACTCCTATTTCCTCTCCTCAAAATCCAACAACAACAACAATGACAACAAAAAACGACATAAATACAGATGTTGGTTCTATGCAATTTTTAACCAGCAAAGTTTATTTATATATAACAACAGTACAAAGTGAATCCTTGGCTTGCAAAATAGGTGTGCTTCATATTTACAATAGGTACACAATAATATATTATCATAACAAAATCAAAGCAAATAAAAAACAAGAGAACAACCTTTTTAAATACTTTAAGTTTCTTACAATTTTCACAACACTTTTATAAAACAAGAAGAACAGACAGCCATTATTATTATCATCATCATCGTCGTCGTCATTGCCAATAATTACTATTTTACAGAACTCCAGTGTCTACAAAGGGTTTGTTTACAATGTGTGTAAAATGGAAGGATACTCGTTTTATACTTGGTGATATTCTGACTTGAGAGTAATACATTGATCTGGATTTCATTTCTTCTGTACGATGCCAAAAAGCAAACAAAAAAAAAGCGAATTAAATGCTTTGTTTTGTATAAGGAATGACACATGCCAGTCAAAACCACAACACCATCTCTTCGGCAACACATTTCACCAAGAGCAAGAAAGTGCACAAAGCATCTTCAATTAGTCATCAGCTTCATCTGAAATGAGGTTGTGTTTCTGAGCATCTCTCCATATCTCACACAACTGGCAGTCAAATGGGATTCTGCGCTGCAGAAAGAGTAAACAAACTTTCCTCTTCTCAGTTCAAACTGAATTAAAAAAGGTTCCCAGGAAAACGAGTGTATGTCATGGAAACAAGCTATTATTTAGTAACAAAAGAAAAAATCTCTTTCACAAAGAAAAGGTGCATTCAGCTGTGATTTAAGACATTTACACATGGAAGAATTTGCTGTTGGACTAATGATGGCGCGGGTCGATATGGAATAACCTAGCAGAACCAAAGCATGAATTAAAATGCATGCAAAAATCTCACACAAGACAAAAAAGAAACATCCTGATATAAATGAGCTCTCAGAAAAATCAAAGCCGTTCTCCACCAATTTGTGTGCCTGATTTCATTCATCACAATTCTGTATACAGGGGAGCTCATCGAAGAGTTGGAAGGACTCTAATAAACATACATTTCATTCCTCAGAGAAGGAAAAGGCATTTAGGTCCCGTTAAAATGTTAAAAAGCATTACTCCATACAAGCAATGTGAGGTATGAGGAGGATACAATTCTATTTGCTGAAATTGGGAAGACACCTTAATCAAAAGGAAGAAGCTTTATGTTTTGTGTATGTACTGTATAAGTGCGCCATTGTGTACCTATAGATGTTTATTAGAAGTGTAAGGAGCAAGAAGGTATGGAAGAGCATTGCATTCACAAAGGACATCAAAAACTAGGAGACATTGTTGTATCTCAGATTCTACCACCTTATAAGGATGAGAAACAGTTTCAAGATTCTCATAATTACAAGAAAACTATCTCACGATTGAGGACAGATCTTATAACTACACGATCAGATCTCATAGCTTCAAGAAAGCTGAAAAAACATATCATATTTACGAAATCTGGATCCCATTGTTATGACAAAATATCTCATAATCATAGAATTATGAGCCAACAATCTCTTAATTATGAGACAGGAATTTGCAGAAGTATTGCAAGATTTTGTGCTACTGTTTTCTTTAATTGGGTGCTTAGTTTTCATGCTATTTCCTAACAAAATTTTGGCTAGGATGTCACTGTGTGTGATGCACAGAGGAAAAGGTGTACGACAACGATAATATATCAGATGAGAAGGACAGGTGCATCATATCTGAGCAGACACAATTTCAGATTCAGTGTGACAAACTCTTTCTGAGGGTATAATTATGTCTGATGCCCACTGCAAATAAATGTTCATAAATCCGCTCAGAAACCATTAAAAAAAGCTTCAGAACTCAATGAGATAGTAAGTCATAATTATGAGATAAGGCCTCCAATTTTATTTTCTTTTGTGTGAGCAATGCGCCTCTGCACGAAGGTGCTTTCTCAGACAAGGGAACAAATTACTATTCCTCTTTCCCACTCCTGCCCCCACTGGCCAGACACAGTAACAGCGTGTCAATCATCACCTCATCCTACAATTCTCCTTGCCTGTTAGTTTGATGTTTTTTTTCTTTCCATCTCCTGATCACACTGTGCACACAACTGACTCAGATCAAAGAGCAGCTTCAAAGCTGGGGCAGGAAACTAGAGCTAAAGGGGTTCTCTCTCTTTCTACCTCTCCAACGCTCCTCATTTCTCGACACTTCTCTTCAAACAGCTCAGGCGAGCCGAGCGCTGCGCTAGGCAACGTCTGCCAGAGCCAGGCCGTACCCTCCTCACCTTTCCTTTCACTCTATCTTGCTAAGACAGTTCTCAGCTGAGTGCCAGGGCCAGGTATCACTAAATAAAAAAATAAAACGAAACAAAAACTCACTGGGCTCTGGAGCACTAAAAAGGACGGTGCCCTACTCAAGGACTAGTAAGATCAGGAACACTAAGCAGGCGGGTATCTAAGGCCACAGAGAAAAGAAGCACCTTTCACCCACCTTTATCATGCTCTCAACACACAAAATTGCAGTATACTGTACAAACCTTTAATACTACCTATTTTCAAGTACTTGATGTAAACAACAAGCAAACATATGGTATATCTTGGAAGAAAATGAAATCATCTATCCAGAAGATGGAATCTACAGTTTGTTGTCATCCAGCTAAAGTCTGGCAGGTTACATCAGCCTTTAGCTTGTGACCGTTTGGTTTAAGTCAGGAGACGCATCCACAGAACACAAAACATACGTGCTTATTAAAAACAAGTTCTTCTCTCCTTCTTATGTTTCGTACCTTTCATGAGTTTCTACTCAGCATTCCAGTTATACGAGCTTGGACTTGAACACTCCACTATGAAAGCTTTGCTTCCTGTGTAAAGCATTAACCGATTTTGACACATTTAGCGAACAATTTGAAACACCAGGATCTTTTGGCACTTAGTCAATCTAGGCCCACAAGGACTTCTTATCATCTGTGAGAAGACATAGGTGGTGGTTGGTTAAGATCTTCCATCAAGTTAACACCTCAACTAGCCAACTAAAGCAGGCATGACTCATTGGCACTTGATAAAATCAAAGATGGACCCTTCAACACTTTTGATGTGTGACTGCAGGCATGCAAAGTACACATAAAGTCGATCAAGTTCCCGAAAAGATACAAATAGTGGATATATGATGGAAGTTTCAGCGTACAAGAACCACCTGGTCCCTACTAACTGCTACTGTAGCTGGACGTACTGTACTTTAGAAGCGGCAGAGTTACAGTAGTCACAGCAACAATTCGGGTACACACTCTCCTCTATCAGAAAGTGATTTTGGCTGAATAATGTTTGGGAAGCAACTGGCTGGACCGAGGCCAGGATGGACAGAATGGAGTTCTTCACATGACGAGCTACTGCAAATAGCTGTGGGGCTCAGTTCAATTGAGCCGGGTTTTGCTGCAAAACTCAAATAGACAAACAAACATACAAAAAAAACCAACAAAAAAACCCAACATTTTGTACATTCACATACACTGATTGGCAAGTATCAACCGGTACATACACAGATGACTTAACTGCTGAAGAAAGCTTATGACGCCAGAGTAATGCTGATCTGAGGTCATCTCCTAAATACACTATAGACGTCATCTCCATCATCCTCAGTTTAGGTGCAAGCATGCTGGCTGAGCTGTGACCACCACAAGTGGAGCTCCTTTGACTCTTAGATGATGAGCACAAGTTCCACAATTTCCTGTACACTTCTGATTAAATAAAGAGCAGAGGCTTTGCCTGCGGAGCATCAGTCTGAGGAGGGAAGGAGTGAGAGAAGACATGGACCATGGCCTGTTTTATTACCATGCGACCCTGATGTAGTATTACACTTTTTATATCTTTATACAACGACACTTTTGGGATCCTAGGTGGATATTTTTAAACTGCAACTGATAATATTCAAATGTACAAAGTACAAAAATAAAATCTGAGAAATCTGAATGCAATCTCAGCTGTCCAACATGAGATCTGCTCCTCTGCTTCTCGCCTTTTTTTTCCCTTTCTCTCTCTCTCTCTCTCTCTCTCTCTCTCTCTCTCTCTCCATTTCACACTCAGATGTGAGTTCTGACTTAGCAGAGAATAATTCTGTTTCTCCATTTGCTCTCACACTCTTGCAGGAGTCTTTCTCAATATGACACAAACACACACTCAAGCACACACACACACAACACACAATTTCCTGTCAAACACAGAAAATGTCCTTTGAGAAAAAGGGGAAAAAAAACAAAACAGAAAATAAATACAAGCCATGTTGTTGCTTTCTCTGCTGATGTCCCTTTACTTATGCTGTTTTCAGCTCCAGCTGCAGGGCCTCTGTGTCAGTCTGAGGGCCCTTAGCTGGCGAGGAGGTGGGAGAATCACAAACTAAAGCAGCTGTATGTCTGTCCGGCTGTAGATGCAGAGGTCCCAGGTCTGGTTCGTGGTTGCAGCTCCCACGATGAGAGGTAAGTAATGCGAGACCCTTTTTTTTGGGAGGTCCTTTAGAGACTGTGGTCCTCTCTCTCTCTTTCTCTCTTACAGTCGGGTCACCCTCAGCTCTCGAGGGACATGGCAGAGATGAGCTGCTCCACCTTGTAGGCCAACCTCTGCTTCCTCGCCTGCTCATCGTGCTCCAGGGCCGTTGTGATCTATACAGAAGACACACACAAAAAAGTGGTCAATAGCAGCAATCAAGACACACGGTGTGATTTCATACTTGCTACTGATGATTCCATATGGACAATACATAAAGGAACAGAGTTACATCACTGTCTTTGACAACATTGAGACACATCTGGGGATTAGCTTTTTCTGTTTTATCTTCTGAGCCCCGTCTTTTAAATTTGGCATGTGTCAAGATGGGTTCAAAAGGCATTCAGACAAGCTCTCCTCGTCATTCTCTCATCTAGTGTCTGCGTTGTCAGAATGAATCTGTGTCAGAGTGACAGCAACGTACATAGCACGGGCCCTTCATATGAACGTAAAACTGCAGAACCACTATAACACGGGAAACACATTTATTAACATGGATGCCTGCATCCAAATGCTGCGGCGCATCTCAACACACAGTTTCTGGTTTGTTACTGTCTATCTGTCTGCTACTGACTCATCTTATGCAATATGTAATTTGACCTATTCTGAGGTAAGAGATGAATAAGGAATGAATATGGGAGAAAAAGTGTCAACCATGATGTACCATTTATCCATGTCAACTCTCATTTCAGATCACAAAAGAAAAAGTAGTTTTCCTTCACCCAGTCATTGTTTTCGGCCACTTCCCCACATTAAGGCTCACTTAAAAACTAGTACTGCTTGTCTACATCATATAAGTAGAACATAAGTATACAATAACAACATCTAACGTATTAAATATATGCTTTGTCTCATTATTTTTCCAATTCTCAAGTAACTCATAGCTCCAAAAAAATGTTCATTTTTATGTTTTTCACTCATACTATAGGATATATTAAGCATCCAGCGATCTTAATGTCATTTTGGTACCAAAGTCAAGATGATTTCCTCACTCCACCACCTTTCCAGTAAAAGTCGCCTGAAAAACATATCAGGACCATTGTTTTTTCACATAGCACGGCAAACCTTTATTTGCCGCCTGCCTTGTTGCAGAGCACAGTATCTGTCTGCCCACCTACCATCTTCCACTCATCTGCTTAAGTGCTCTTAAAAGCTGGCAGCTACAGGCATAACGCTTCTTCCTCCTCATTGGACCCCGATAGCAATCTATTATTAATCTGCAGCCCTGTATGCAGGTGCAGCTCCCACTGCCGTCTCCCAAATCCATTTAAGTAGGCTGCAGCTCTGGCCTGGTTAGCCTGACACTCAGGCCATTGTGAAGGGGCTGAGTAAGAATGAGCAACCGCTAATGGTGCAAGACGAGTTTTTACGCGCTGCACTCGACCAGATACGGCAGGAGTGATGGCGTACATGTGCAGAATCATGTGCAGAATGCATGTGTGCAAAGTGAATGTGTTTGCATATGTCTCCATGCAAACATGCGTCAGACAATGACAACTGCAGAGCCAGCAAAAGCGAGCATATGAGATTCATGGAGAGCAAAGGGGAAGCTGACTGGATAATGGGTAAAAAGAGAAAGAACGTACAGGAAAGAGGGCGAGAGACAAGAAGAACCAGAGAGAGAAAGAGAGAGAGAGAGAGAGAGAGAGAGAGAGAGAGAGAGAGAGAGAGAGAGAGAGAGAGAGAGAGAGAGAGAGAGAGAGAGAGATACTCTTGTCCAACATAAAGGTCAGGATAAAGCTTCCCAGAGGAGGAGCTGACATTAGAACCAGAATGTCTCCATAAATGCTCTCTTTCTCTTTCTTCCCTCCCTTCCTCCCTTCTTTTTTATGCCTCCTGTGATCTGAGAGTGTGTGTGTATTGCCTATGATTCTGCTCATGAGAGCCCTATATAACAGATAGCCCACTCTAACTCAGCACAGGCGAAAAGGACAGAGCAGCATGCTGAGAGCTTGTAGACATCCACTTTCTTCTCTGCAGATCAGACACACTGCCTTGTTAAGCTCAGGTCTCACTAGACCTCTGGGCTTTGGGGAAGTCTACTGAAGACTGAGCTGACCTCACTAACCTTTGCCAGTTTATGAATAGTCGAAGAGCACCACGGGCAAGATATACGTACTTTTAAAGTGTGGGGCAAATTTGGGGCACGCCTTTTCATTTAAATTACGCACGCAATCTCCCCGTAATTAGCGGCTGATTTACGAAGACAGCCGCTCATTATGCAATCAGCGCCTGGGACTGACCTGCAGGTAGAATCTGCAAGTGAAGGATCTCAGTATGAGGTTCAGAGGAGGATTTGAAATTATACTGCACAGAAATACTTAGTAATGGGGTAACACTATTCCAAAATATTTAATAAGGCTGCAGTTCAACTCCAACTGGGAAAAATAATGATACAACAGGTTATACATATCATAAAATCTAGCTGTAGGAAGTTATACAATTAAAGAAATATAAAATTAAACAAAAAAGGGAGTGAATGAGAGGAACAGAGAGAAAGAGAAATGAATCGGTATCGTTTATATGGCTGGCACTTACTTTCTTTCTTTCTTTTAGTTGTGTCTTTGATTCCTTTACCTAGTTGCTGCTACTAAGATGCTCCCATGTTTCTATTCCATCACTAACTTTATTTCAATACACCTGCGCTATTTGTGCAAGCTTAGGATTTTTTCTTTGTACAAAACTGCAGAATTTGAAATCGACAACACTTATTTTATTCGCTTCTGCTATTTCTGAGATGCTCCTGCACATAAATCTGACACATGAATTGCTCTTCAAATGTCAAGAAAATTTTGATTGATAAAAAAAAAAAAAGCAAAAAAAACCCCCCAACAACACAAACACAAAAATTCCAGACACATAATGCATAAGCATGTTAGGATTCTGTGTGCGGGTATCACTAACCTCCTCACTGTATTTGCTGACATAAGAGTAGATCTCATTGAGAGCGCTGAGCATGTTGAACTCTGTGGAGTGGAGTCTGGCCTGTTCTGCCAAATAGGCATTCATGTCCTGGTCACTAATGGCTGGCAGCCGGTTGATGTCAGCGTAGTACCTGGGCATGCAGACAAGAGGCAACACTTGGCATCACTTTCAGAGACTCACTGAGTCAATGTAACAGTTTAACTGAGGACTACGTTCTTTTATAGTCACATTTTTGAGCTATAATATCGCTTTCATGAACAATGGATGCCTGCTAACACAAAATTCTTTAACAGACTCTCGCTGAGAAGTGTATGAAAGAGAATTATGAATCAATTCTCTAAAAGATCTTTTTTTATTGCAAGAGGATACACACAAAAAAAATGATGTCAAAGAGGGGATTAGGATGGTGTATAAAGTGTGTGCATCAGCTCCTACCTCTCTACCCAGCTCTTATAATTGGGAATATCTTTCGCATAGAGCAGCTTATTTGATGGGGAATCTTTGCCCAGACGATGCTCTGAAGTGGAGCAAGAATCCATGAAGGTCTGAGCTACTACAGACAGACAGGCGTCCGTGATGCTGCTCTTATGGATGTCAAACACAAACTGCGGGTTCTTGATCACGTTCACCCAGAAACGCAACGGGAGGCTGGAAGACAAAGAGAATGAGGAAAAGACAGAAAGAGGTTACTGGCCATGGTCAATGATTTCTCTGAGATGAAGCGAGATTAATTTATTTCACAAGACCAAGAACAGCTGCAGTGCAGAGACCTATCATATGAGATATTACTTTAGTGTCTTACCAATTGCTTTTCCACGTGTGACGTACGTCTGTGTCATGAATGCCATGTTTATCCGCCTGCTCATCCAGGAAGTCAAACATGTATTTGATGGCCAGGGGAAGAGTACTCCCTCGGTGGACCGTACTGAACAACGTCTCAAATAGATCATCGACAAATTTTTGTAGTGTACCCTGGTAGGAGAATGAGAGTACACCAAGATTAGCAATGCATGGGCAACAAGAGACAACACTCGACCCAAAAACACAGCTTGAGTGCAGTAATATCATTGAAAATGTAAGATAACCGAACACAGCCTGTGCTAATGTATGGACACTTAAGATGATGATGTACCTTGGTAGCCAGCAGCCGGGTCAGGTAAATCTCAGACACCATCTTGCTACCGCGATCTCCCTCCTTTTGGTCTCCGTGCTCGTGGTTTTTCACCAGGTGCCAAACCTTCACACCACTTTCTAGATCAGGAGTGATCATGGGAGCGCGTGAACGGAGGCTGTCTGGACTCCCTGTGTAGCGGAATGAAGAGTCTGTCCAGGAAGGAGAGGCAGAATTATCAGTGAGCCTAAATGAATGTGATTACAAAAGCTTCCCTTAGGTGCAGCATCGTGTAAATTTAGCATGCACTTATACCCAGTGTACACAGCACACTCACACAGGCAAACACACAGCCCTTCTCTCGTTTTCATCTCCTCTTTGTAACTCATTACAAAGCTGCTCCTCCTGCTCTAAGCCCTGATGTAGAGAAATCTGCAGTAATGGATAATTTCTTAGAACTGAGAAGAAATCAAACGGAGGTGAAGCTGTGGTCTCTGGCATTGCACTGATTAATAGTAGCCCTCTTGAAACTGGAATCCTTCCCTGACACAAGATGGGTGGAAACAGGACTCTGTCACCTGCTTGTCTTTTCATACACACAAATGCTGCATGTTTATCCCTCTATTTATTCCCTTTTTACTTCTTCCCTCTCTGTCATGAATTATTTGATAATTGTTTGCTTTTTTATCTCACTCATCAGTCATCCTCTCTTCCTTATATAATCCTTGTCTCATGGCTGTGCCTGGCTCCACTTAAAAGCGCTCATAATTGGCTCTTTGCTGCCACGTTGTGACAGCGCCATGTTGAAAACATCCCTGTCACACTCTAATCAATGCATCAAAAGATCCCTAATTTGTTAAGCACTGTAACCATCGTCCCTCATCCATACACGCCACTCGTCGCTGCACTTGTGTTCTAGCCTTCTTGCTCTTCACTAACTCAAAGTGATGCTGGTTTCCCTAATTAGTCGGCATCTCCTCATGGCAGCTGGCTCCTGGGAGATTCAGGATCCAAAGATCCCAATGAGGATCTCTCTCACCTGGCTTCAAAGGTCGAGCTGAACAACAAAGCATTTGCTGCCAATAAAGCCACTTATACCTTTCAAATAAGACCAAACTGCACCTCTGGAGGGGCCACTGGGGACAGGAAGGGTTGAATATATGCGCCTATGTGCTGGGTGGATTGAGATCCCAAATCCCATCTTAATCCATTCACTGGTTTTTCCTGCTCTACTAGTCCCTCGTTCCCTCCATCCTCTCTGCACCTCCAGCCTTTTCCTAATCCCCCCTAACACTAAGCAGCGACCTGCAGTCCTTCCCTCTTTTTTGCTGCAGTCCCCAGCTCCTGGACGCAACCAGTCGGTGGGGGAGTGTGTTCAGGCTGATTTTAAAGCTAGAGGGGGGTGCTGGTGGTGTAAATTGAGTCAAGATGCTAAGTGTTGAACATGAAATTGGTATGAATCCATCAGCAGGTGTCGAGGTGCAGCTGTGCCTGCTGTGCCAGCCCATGATTGATGAGGGCTAGGCTCATGCCAGCAGAGGCTCTGCTTTCTATGCCATGCACATCCAATTCCAGCACCTGAGCACCCACAAGAAAGTAAGAGAACACATCCTCTGCAGAGCAATATAATTACTATTAACTCCATAGTTTCAAATTACCAAAAAGCTCCAAAGGAAGAGTTAAAACTTGGATTTACTAAAAAAAATAGCCACATAATACAAAGAAAGCTTCTTTTCCTTTGTTATGTTGGTAGTTATACTTGTTTATGTTACTTTGGTCATCCATCATCTTGCTGTCTCTCCCAGCAACCTTTATGATGTTCTGTTTAAAAGAAAGTAATGACTGAGTGCTCTGCACTCTTCTAAAAGGTCATCATAGATAATCTTGATCAGCTCTGTTGAAAATGTCACTCCACTTTATTATAAGTACATACACTGAAGAAAAAGGTCTTTTTTCTGACAGAGTAGACTATCCACAGGTACCCGCGGTTCCCAGCAGTTGTAAATAAGCATAATTGCTTGGAGGGATAAGTATGCTGTTCGCTCTTTTTCTGTGTTAGGCGGTTTAAAGGCAGCGTTCACCTTCTCTCCCCGATCCTGATAATTGGCCATGCTCACTTATCTTTTTCTGTTTGTGTGAAGTATCATTCACACAGAATAATTAGCAATCACAAGTTGCCTGGTGCTGCTCTGTGTGTCTGGCATAGGACCAAATTTGGCATCCAGCAGCACAAACTACCAGCACATCTGACGACAGTGTGTGCATGTGTGTATAGCCTCTGCATGCACTGTGTGTGCACGTGTGGGCGCAAGTATGCATGCAGCCAGCAGCCTGAAGTGTACTGCACAGAATGCAACTTATTACAAAAATATTATGGCCTTAAAAACAAACGCTGACTGTATCTCTCATCCTCCACTTTTTTTTTTTTTTTATCTGTTTCTCTCTCTCAATTCTTTCCTCTCTCATGCCATTCAATTCAGTTTGGACCTGAACTGGAAGGCAAACTGCAGCACACAAAGTTGGAAAGAGAAAAAAGGCAGTGAAAAGGAAAAAAAAAACATCCACAGCAAAAATAAAGAAGGAGCAGAACATTGCTTTGGCGAGAGTGGATTTGTCTTTTTTCATATTTGAAACATCTCATATAAGAATCACTTTGATGTGTGTGTGGCAACAAGATCTACACAGAATTAACTATTAAATAGGCCTCCAATTACATGTATAATTGCCTAATATATATGCTGTATGGCATTTTGCAATCAGGTTACTCAAAGCCACAACATGGGTGTATAAAGAGCAATATGGGCCAAAGACTCACCATATCTGCTGATGGAGGTGCGCGATATGCTGGCTGAGGAGGGGATGTTGTATGAGGAGGTCTGTTTGGGCACCAAAGCTACCACGCAGCGATCTGACACCTGTGTGAAGAGACACATATTACAGAAATTTAGGCATCCTAATATTTTGGACAATTTTATGGTTCCTTTACTGGTCGCAGAAGTAATGCTTCAGCATTTCAAGAATGTTTATCTCTCACCATCACACACTACCAGATGTATTTATGTATTACATGCTCGTCTCTCAAATATTTTATACCAAGGAAGAGACCATATGAAACACTGAGTGAATACTCCCATGAGTAAAACCCCTGCATCCCTTCCCTCATATCTGAGCTCCTGCTGTTTCCTACCACAGCCCTGTGGCTTTTTTTTTTTTTTTTTTTGTATAGCAGAGCAGAGTGCTGTGGCTGCATGATGTACTCAACATGACTGTCATTGTCATCCCCTTCACAAACCTCAGAGACATGATGTAAGCTTTGGAGCTGGGATAAGATGTTAAGAGAGAGAGAGACAGAGACTACAATGCTGAATGTCTCATCTTGTGTACACTTCACAACCTGACAAAAATGGGGTACGCAGGTATAATAATAGCAATAGAACAGCATGGAGTCAGAGTCAAAGTGAAAGACAAAGAGGCTGTGTAAAAGATGTTGTGTCATGAATAAGAGACAGACACTGAGGTTTATCACTTCCTCTCTCTGTGGTTGATATTTACAAAGGGCTCTTGGCCCTGTATGTTCTGCTCCAGTCCTTACAGATAAGCTGGGAAAAACTGATGCAACCAAGATGAGAACGGACGTCCTAAAATTTCGTTTGATAAGATGCTTCCTAACACAGATCTTTCATTAATATAACAGTGGTATTAATGAATCATGAAATGGCAATTTAATTACAATAAATCTTTTAAATGCTACCACTGCTGGTTCGCCCAAACATCCCTACAAAACAGCAAACAAAACTTGCAGTTCTTTTCTGAAAACAACAAACAGCTTGTTGGCTGGCATTTACAGCTCACCCTGAGGTGGGATTTCTTTTTCAGACCCGGCGAAGAAAAACTGATGAGCCTCCAGTGGAGAAATAAACAAAAGGCAAATGCCAGGCTCCAAAAGGAATACCTCAAAGAATCTATAGAAAAACAGAAAATTTTTCTTCTCTTTTCTTTTAGCAGGCACAGGCTCTTTTCTATCCCTTGCTAGAGAATAAGCCACTGGATGCCAGGACGGGCATTTACTGAGTTTGTCCTTGTTCTCGAGAGCCAACCTCATCTCATCCTCCCTGATTCTTGTCCTCACTCTATTCTCTCGCTCTTTAAAACTAATCTCAGCTGTGGTATTAGTTTGAGTTGCCATATAGCCGTTTCTGGCTGTACTGGAGAGACACTTGAAGCTGGGGATGAAATTGGGAGAAATACTCTTAAAGACGCAGCTCAAGCCTCTTTGAAGCAAATGAAAAATGTTGCTCCTAACCCCCACCTGACCAGTATCTTTGACCTCTCCTCTCACCTCACCTCTTTCTCATTTGTCTCTGCTTTCCTAAAACCTAAATTTTATGGCCTCTCCATCTTATAGCCTCCACTTGGCTGACAATCCATGAACCAACTCTAATACACCAACAGCGTGGACTTCTGTGAAGTTTCCACCGCGATTCCTGTGATACATTTTCTCTTGGGAGCATGAAATAGCTTCTCAAGCCCCCTTCCCTTTACATCTCCCTCCATCCCTCTCTCTCTCCCTCTTTCTCTCTACTCTTTATGGCTGACAGAGAGGCTAGAGCAGAGATGGGTCCTTGTGATAGTAGTAAATGATTGAAGGCGTGCAGATTCGCCCTTCAGGGATAATCCAGTGTGGGGCTGATAGTGGGCAGGTGTGATAAGGGCAGTGGGCCCCGCCTGTGATAAGACCTTCCATTAGACGGAGCAGAGTCGACCAGACGGAAGAGTGTGGTCAGCCTCTATCTCTCTTTTCTCAGCACCTCCCCACACAACCCACTGCTCTGGTCCGAACCTGTTTCCCCTTGGTGTCCCATCTCTCATGGACTCATGCCCTCAGATCATGATACTTATCAAACTTTCTGACTCTGTCCAGTAGCTTGGAAACACACAATCTGCGCATAAGTGCAATTTTCGTCAGAACTAACGAAATGCGAAATGGACCATGATACGTGAATATGACGCTCTTGGGCATCACAGGGGATCTTTTAAAGACTGTAATGCCAACTTGTAGGACTTTATAAAGGAATTAAGTAGGATTTGAATCAGCGGAATGAATCATTGTGAGTTCTTACAAATACTATGGCTGTGACTGGTGGAGATATGACTCAGGTTGCAGCAGCAGTGCAGGATTAATCAAATATACCTTTTTATTTTAATGCTACCCACTGACATTATTCTTCCTCTTAATGGATTTCATATTCTAACCTGTACTAGATGCATATGTAGATTCACAGTGGAAACCAGTAAGTCAAGACAGCCAAAGGATTAGATTAATGAACACACAGCAGTGTAGTAATATCCTGTGTGTCTGAGGTTGTTGAAAGTATCCCAAAATGCCACAAGTGTTGCCTGCAAGGTGGGTAACAGGATCCAGCTGGCACACTCTCCTGGTGTGGTCATCAGTGTCTGCTCTCCCTGTTCCTTCATCGCAGAGAAGAGGACACACAGAGGTCACCAGCCAGGGGAGGAAAGTTTCCAAACTGACTTCACTTTTGGCTTTGATGTCTGATGATTACGGTCACTTAGCCGCATTTCATAAAAAATGTTCCAGAAGAGACACACAATGCTCATGTAAGCATACAAATACTACAATGCGGGAAAATCCAACACTAATAATTTGATTTAGTCAAACATTATGTGTGTGAGTCTGTTTGTGATTTAAATCATCATAAAACAATCCAAACCGATTAATATATGAACATCCTATTTACAACAATTGTTGATGCAGTCTGTATAGATCATATATCTGCTTACTGCCCAGACACTAGCCAGCAGCACTGTTAATACTAACATGCCTCAAAATGACACAGACAGTGTGATGAAAAGCTTTGCTTTGACAGGGAAGAAGATTAATCAACAAAGAAAGATCCAAATCAGCAATCAGCCAAAAAACTCTCCAATCTCATAAATCTTTTATCTCAGCTCCTGTGTTTATCTAAGTATAAGCATGCACAATGAGGGAATATCCTGCATGTGTGTACACACTGAGCCTGATTCTATACTCTTCTATCTTGATCTATGCAAGAAACACTATTAAAAAATGCAGAAACAGAGAGAAAGGGGTGGGAGGAAGGGAGTTTAGTCCCCTGACTATGAATGCAAAGGTGGTGAATAAAGATTCTGAACTCATTTTCAATGTGTGCATTTATGTTTTTAATTTTAGTGTAGTGTGGAGCTAGAAAGGTGTGAATTTCCATATTCAGGTTGTGTAAACCATTATTTCCCATGTGGCAGGGTAAATAGCCAATGGGGTTTCTTGGGTTGCTGTGAGCCCTATGAATTTTAATACCTCTGTCTAGTCCCTGAGTCTCTGCAAAGGGAGAATTAGCAAATACTCAAGGTGATGCTCAGACTCGCTCTGCATATTGTAGATCCCTTTTCACTCTTTCCTTTTTACCCCTTCCCCATTTTTTTTCAAGCTTTTCCCTCACTCGGGGGCCTAATGAGCTGCGCTTCCTTGTTATAGTATGTAGCCAGATGTGTTGTCACAGCTGCCAATGCAGTGCCATGGTGTGCGACACAAATCCACATAAGCTCACACATAGGGGCCATTGCCAGCTCGTCAAAACAGTAATGATGCAAAAAGTGTCTGTGTTGTTCCATCCTGCTCTGATCTCTCCCACCACCAACTGCCCCGTTCCATCACACTCTTTCTCCCTCACTTGAAGCACAGCTTGCCGGTATCTCCTCTGAAGTTGCACAGTGTTGGGCCTCACGTTCTATGCAGGGACCCTCAGATCCAGGATCAATAGCGGCCCACAGGTCTGCTGTTGAGCTAGTGAATCGGTGAAGTGGCTACGTGCATGTTGTTGCGTGAACTGTAACGTCTCCCTTGGCTAACGAAGGCAAACAGACTGTGATGCAAAAAACTGCAACAGAAAAGCCCATTATGGTGCGGAAGCAAACATACTGAACTGCTTCATCTGGAATCAAAGTAATGCAGAGACCAAGAAGTGGTGCTCGGAGCAAGAGAGGAAAAAAGGGAGAAAGAAAAAGATGAAGGCAAAAGAAGAATTCTTAGTGCCCATCAGTGGGTGAGAAGAGGGGAAATGGGTGAGGAACAAAACAGAGCGGAAATATCAAAAAAAAAAAAAAAGTGAGAGAGTGAAGACAAAGGTGAGAACAGAAAGGAGGGTGACAAGGGAGGAAAGACAAAAGGGAGAGAAGCTGCATGGTGCCAAGTCCTGTGTGAAGGACACTGTGATGTGTCCCTTCTTCTAATGACTCTTACATCTGTTAAATCATTCTGCTTGTTCTTCTGGGGCAAGAGTTCAGGATGACCCCTTGTTGTGAGGGCTTGAGCCTTGTCACCTCACCCCCATTTTCTGCATCCAGATGGAGCTGCATCTCCTGATCTCCAGCTCCAGCCAAAGCTGCATCTCAACCCCAGCACTCTGCTCTTAAAGCAGGTAGCCCAGAATCAAACCTCATGCAGTCTTTAAGCAGATGGTCCCCCTTGGCTGACTAATGAAAACTGGCTGCACATGCATTGCAAAAGATTCACGGCCTGTGGAGATGGCTGTTTTCTCAGTCTCCCTTGCCTGTTTTCTTTCTTTATTCCTTATATTCCTCTTTAGAATTTCTCTTTGGCTTCCACTTAAGGGTTCCTTTTTTCTTCATTTACAACTTCAACAGCCATAAATTTGCTTGAAAAATGCAGAGCTACTCTTGTCCTCACGTTCCCTCCTCTGTAGCGCTCCACTTTTCTCTGTGTTGAACAGGGGGCAACAGGTGAATTAAAACTGTGGAGTGTGAATAGGGGTTCTACATGTGAGGAGAAAGAAGCAGGCAGTCACAGCGGGACTAATTGTTGCCGACGCAGAAGTCAACGGGCCAGAGAGAGAGAAGGAGGTAGAAGGAGAGGCAGAGAGAGAGAAGGAAAGAGGGAGAGAGATGCCGTCCTCCTGATTGGAGCAGCTTCATCTCTCCGGGGAGGAGAGAGAAGTGTTGGCTGAGATGCTGAGAGTTCATCTCTCCTGCCACCTGTACAGTAATTGTCCTCTATTCTGTGAGTCACTTGGATTACACCAGGCATGGGCATGCAAATGAGGAGCTGAAAATTGGCTGCCTAAAAGTCAAGAGCAGGAAACATCAAAGTTTGCCAAGGTATGTGGTACAATTACCATAATAAAAGCCACAGCAGAAAATTGAACTGAAATAAGACTTTTCTTGCTAAAAAAAAAAGAAAAAAAAGTGAAGTTGGAGAGTCAATTAAGGAAAACATTACACTAAAATATTTGTGTGTGTGTGTGTTTACCTGGTAATGCATGAGAGTGTTGAGTCTCTTCCAGTCATTTTCAATCTTAGTGGTGATGTCTTCATCCTGCAGCACCACACGAGCCATTCGCCCCTGACGCCACTCTGACGACACAAACACACACAATAAACCATAAACAACAGCCTCCTGCAAACTACACAACACGGTGAGCCACAATGAATATCATATGTAGTGATGTCATTGGAGAGGTTTGATGCCATGTATTTAACAAATGCATATAGTAAATGAAAAAGTCCCTGCACTTCTATTGCTCCATTTAACCATAGTTTCATTCCACAAAGCACTTTCTCATTCACACCTAAATGTTGCCAGAGGTGCTATGCAAGGAGCGACTTGGGGTTCAGTAACTCACCCATGGACACTTTGGCATGTAGAAGGTCTGAGATATCGACCACTAAAGCATGAAATGAACACATTGGTTATTGGTTTTTGCAATGTCTTCAGAACCAGTTACCTTGTAGAAAAAACTGAATTCTTACAACACAAACCAAACTGTCTCAAACCCCAGTGGAATGCCACCTTACAAGACTCACAAAGACAGCTCTCCACACATAAAAATGAGTAGATATCAGCAGCTGGTGCTCTTGTACGGCTCTCAGCATGTGTACTCATCTCCCAGACTTGGATTGACACGCATCTTAATTAAACATTACACACGAACAATTGCAAGATGTATATGCAGGAAGCCTGCACGCTTTAATTGGTACTTGTGTCACATACGCAGCAGTTGGCCCATCAGGGTCAGAAAGAAGAGAGAAGTGGAGCAGACAAGACAGGATGAAACAGCGAGCTATGAGAAAATCACCTCTTTTAAATGAGAAAAAAAGGGAAGCAGGGATAGAGACCATAAGCAGTGCTGGTGGAGGGCAGGGGCTGATGGGTCATGGTGGGCTAATGAAATGATAATAAGGATGTTGACAGGGAAGTGGATAGCAGCCATTGTGGGCCTCATGCTGGGAGTGATCATTGATTTTCTCCTTGTTGACTGGGTTTTATTACTTTGTGCATCTGCCAGGTGACCACATGATATGCACAAAACCATCCAACCTCACTCAGGAAAAAATGAGAAAAACACAGAAGCTGTGGCATATGCACTAGTCTTGCATGGCCAGACCATTCTGCAGGACGGAATTAGCATCCTCAGGGGAAACAAATGCTCTGACTTGTTTGACAACTAACAGAGATGCAAACTGCACGGTTCAAATTTGCTGTAAAACATAAAATTTTCAGTGTGGTAGGTTGGCAGCTTAGAGGTTGTTGTTGTTTCATAAATGGCAAGCAGAAGCGGAGTACAGAGCTGTGCAAGAAGCGTGAGCAATGGCAGGCTTATACCTGCAATCTGCATCCGGTAAGTCAGACTACACATGTACATATACAGACATGTAGACACTCTCACACCGACACCATTATTGCAAGAGTGGAGACAGTAGATGGACAGAGACATATTGTGAGGGGATAGATGTCATGCTTATTTGCAGCAAGCAGAGGGGAGCTTTTGTTCTCTTCGCCTATCTGAAGTGAGAGAAAAAGAGAGGAACGGGGGGAATGGGAGGTAAGGTATGGCCAGGCGAGGATGGAAGTGGCAGACTACCAGGGAGGGGAGCCTGGCGTGAGGCTGGTGGTCCAGTCTGTCAGCTCTTACCTACGTCAGACGCAAAAACGCACACATAAAGACAAGCCCACTTCTCTATCTTGATCTACTGTGTCTCATTGGCACTACCAGGCAGTGAAAGCAGCCAGACGGAGGGATGCGCCACACACTGTCAGTCAGATTGATAGAAGGCCTGGCAGCAGCGCACTGAATCTGGTTCGCTGGCTGGGCTGCCGGAACACAGCTTTTATCACACTAATGCACTGATAATCTGTACACATGGCTAGGTTTTCTCTCACTGATACATTAATCTGTGGGTGTGAAGGACTTTACACCTGCCAGCTGCATCTGCGAGTGTCCGGATTGTGTGTTTATGTGTGCGTGGGTGTGTGTCTATGCCATACCGAGGTCCATGTCGACGGCGCGTGGCCGCTGAGAATAGGGCATGTTCTTGTAAACAGCGTCTAGAATCTTCTCCTTCACTTGGGTGATGGTGTCACAGTTCAGCACCTTGACCGGGATCTCTGGGCTGTTTTCATTGTCCGGGTTCACACAGTTTAGGATCTGGAGTGTGAAGATGGGGAGAAGAGGAGAGGAGGGAGAAAGAGTGAAATATCACAGAAGGAAACGAGGGAGTAGAGGAAGAAGCTTGTGGAGTCCTGCTACTGCCTGGACTTGGGTCCAGCTTGAGGCTTTGCCCTCATTAGAGTCTCCTTGGAGCATGGCAGGAGCTTTGAGAAACCATTTCCGCTCTTGCTGGCATCCTGAAATCTAATTTCACACCTTCGGCGGGACACCAATTTCCAGCTCTGCCGGGGTATTAGCACGTAATGAGCCAAATTCCCAGTCAGAGCAATCAGAGCATTGTCATGTCACATGCTGGCAGTGTGAGTGCTGCTTTCTCTGTGTGCCGAGAGGGGTTTGTTTGGTGTGCTCCAATCTCCACGGCCACCTACCCTGATGTTGGACCAACACTGGAATCTGTGGGATCATTAGGTAATTTTCCTCCCACAATGGAAGAAAGAAACCCAACGCAGCACACACAGCTATGGCATCTTGAAATTGGTTTATGGTGAAAAAGTAAGAAAGGAAAGTTAAGAAACTGTGTGTGCATGTTGTAATTTTCTCTGTTCTACTATTTAAAAAGTGTGTGTGTCTTAGCTTGGCAGCATTTTAACTAAAGGGAAGCCATTTTGAGTCAACCTGTGTACGACTGCGAGCCTATTTGCAAGCTTCTTGTGTGTCTGGCGAAGTGTGACGTACCAGGGTTTTGTACTCGATCTGCTGGCGGATGAGCTTGTCTTCACTCAGGGAGTAACGGGCCTCTCCAGTGATGGCGTCGATGGGCCCCTTTTCCATCTGCTGCTTGATGGCGCAGTACAGCATGAACAGAGGCTCCCCAGCACACTCCTGTGAACACACAGACAAACCCACAGACTCACACATGAGAGAGCATCACAGCATAAACAAAAAAAACCAAAACCCAACAGACTGAGAACAAGCCCACATACTGTCAAGTCACACTTTTAATTTAGAAACTTCATAAGACACAAAAGATGCATTTATTTTTGTAAACACACACTCGCACTGCATGTGTTGCTTGGTGCACTAACCTTGAGGAATTTGTGAAGGAGGAAGGCGAACCAGTTCGTGAGCATCTTCTCTGCAACTGACTCAGTTCTGAAATTACATTAAAAAAACAGGAGGGCAAAAAAAAGTCATTTTATGTTTTCTCTTGATAGTCCGCAACATTTATATAATAAGACTGTTCCATATTTCATGAGGCTGTTGGAATGACTTCAGGGAGGTTATCTTGACATCCTGGGGGTGTGCACTCTGCATTTGGTTTTGCTTGTGTAGCGCCTGCAACACTGTGGTCACAGTGAGTGAACAGAGCAAAGAAGGGGCATCTGTGTATGCACGGCTTGCACATGTGTGTGTGTGTGTGTGTGTGTGATTGAGTATGCATGGACGTCGGTGTGAGCAAACGTGTGTGCGTGGCTGATTATTCACGTGTGGTTCAACACAGCGGGACATCAGCAGCTGTGACAAGCCTCAGCTGTTGAGAGAGACGAGTGCTGTCACAGCCAGGTAACGCCTGATCACAGCCAAAACGATCTCCTCTCCTCTCATCCTCCCCCCTCTTCCCCCTGCCTTCCCCACTGCCTCTCCCTTCCCAGTCAATCGCACACGGAGGTGCAGCTTGCTGCTGGGCTTGATTGGGCATGAAAAAACACAAGTGTGCAATGACCTCTCGACTATTTCTACCGCAGAGCACATGAGAGGCCCGTGTGCGCCTCTTTCATGATTTCTGCTCGTGTCTCTCTCAGAATGCCAGACAAGCATCCTCCCTCTTCTGCCTCATTAGCACCATCATGGAACACTAGAAAAAACAGAAGTCAAGCTTCAAAAAAACAAAAAAACACATAATACCAAACAGCCAGGTGGGAATGGTTAACGAGCATGAGGCATAGATGAAAGGGTTAGTTCTGTGCGGACAAGCACCTGAGGTGAATAGCGAAAACAAGCTTCTGCTTTCCTCTTCTGCCTTCTTGGTTTAACCGCTGCACGAGCCTGTACGTGCGGACTTAAATTAAAAATGCCACTTGAAAAACACCAATTCCAAGCTGTTTTGGATCAGAAAATGGGTTTTTTACCAGCTAGTTTCTCAACCACAACATTACTACTCTCGCCAGCTCTTACATAGCTGCTCTACACATTAATCATAACTTAACACACCATGGTAAAGTGCTCCATAGTCTGCACTGCTGTTTGCAAGAGTGTGACAGCTTGTGATTGTCACCTGGCCATCAGTGATCACCACTTGTATACGAGCGCCGCCGATTTAAATGGCAATGCATTGAAAAAAAATCACCCTCTTAATGTAGCAGGAAATTACTGTGATTACTCTGCTGGATGTGATGGAGGGGCCGTACAACACACTGTGCTGAACCGAGGATTAGCAGGAATCGAAGCAGCCAGGTATTAAAGACAAGCTGGAAGGCTTCCGTCTCTTCAATAGGGCTCCGGATGATTATACCTATTCAGGCTCTGAATGGACCTGAAGGGAGATTATGACTATTATGGAGATAATTGTGTTAAGTCGTGTTCGAGGGCTATAAGCAAGAGCGTAGGACCGAAGCAGAAGTCCCAGAAGGATTGTTTGAGCAAGGGAGGTTACAACAGCTAACATTTTAGTCACCGAGACAAGAAAAAGTGTCAGTCATTCTTCCTATCTCATTAAAATGAGATAGTGTAAAGCGTCTCTCTCCTTCTCTTTTCCCCCCACTTGCAGGCAGAGAACTTTCCTGCAGCTGCAGGACAGTGGAGCAGAGGTTCTATTTTGTTTGGAATGATGTGCGGCTGAGTTGTGATGTTGTCTCCCACGCCTGGAGGCTATTCCCCTGCGAACAAGACTGCTGGCCAGTCTATCGGCAGCTCGTTGAAAGGATGGAGAGCTGGGTGACAGCCTATTTCAAGTGTGATGTGCCAGCAGGGGGGAGAAGCATGTAGATTAGCTCACCCAGTTTCAGCTCTAGGATGAGAGAGTAAACACTGTTGAAAAGCTGAAAGCTGCGAAAGTGCACGCTCCTGTACATGTATACGTGAGTGACTGCATCCTCTTTGGTGGCACAAACACAGACTCAGTGCTTCTCTCCTCTTTGTCATTCTGACATATATATATAAATACACAGGTGAGGGTATACATACACAATAAAAGAAAGACACACATACAGTATTCACAAGCTCAACATTGCAATGCTGCACAGTAAAAAGTCTTCCTTTGAAAACATAATAAGCAGCCACAAGAGCCTGAGGCTGTATTTTCACGCAGAATAAACCTAAATGTGTTGTGGATTTTTTTGGACAATACCCCAAATCCCTCTGTAATTGCCCTTCTTCCTCTACAAGAATTCACCATTCTTTACCCCCCCCTCAATACTTACCATGTGCCCCTCCCTGCTGTATGAGACTTGAGTGTGTTAGAAGTTAATGGAACCTATTAAGCATTTTAATAAGCTCAGCAAGTCCCGAAGAAGGAAGTCAAATAAAGCCTTTTGTGCGGGGGCTGTGCTGACTCCCCCTTAATATCTCTCCTCTTGAATGTCAGGAAGGGGGGAGAAACACTTTGTTCTCCTCCTTCTCCTTTCCTTCTTGTCCTCCTCCTCATCTGCCTCCTCTTCCGTCTTTCTATTAATTGAGTTTCATTAATGAACATCAGGATTTCATTATCCCACATAGTGTTTGAGAGGAGCCCCATCGCTGGTCTCCTAATGGCAGCTCGGGTGGAGGGGTGGAGGGGGTGGAGGCTATATTAGCAGCCAGTGGAATGTCTTTCAATGAAACTAATGCCAAACACAATACTCGCTCTCTTAATAATGCTGTACTCCATTGCTCTGCATGGGCGGAAATCTCATTACAAAAACGCTGAGGAGAAAAATAATACAAGATTGAAAAGTCTCAAGGTGATAGAAGCAATGTTCTGTGATTCCATTAAAAGAACATTATAAAGAAGAGAAAAAAAAACTGGGCGAAGTGAGTGGCTGTGGCAAAACTTCAGAAGGAGATGGAGAGAACGGCGAATAGATTTAAATAGAAAAAAGAAGTGGCTAATCTGGGATGTTTTGATGGGGGTCATCTAACACCACAAGAGTGTGAGTAATAATGGACGGGCAGAAGGAGAGGCCAATGACAACAGATATGATGAGAGAAGGAGGCCTGGGATGAGCACTGGAGAGGCAGAGCATGGAGAGAGAGTGAACACAAGAACATGTTTTACTAATGGCGCTGAATACAGTCCAAACATTATGGGATGCTGCGTCAATTCCACTTAGCGCACTGAAGAGTGAGGAAATCAAACACAAAGCTTAGATATTGCTTTCAAAAAGCTTTTAGGGAGAATGAAAGTGTCTGCGAGCTAAAAAATTCTCCCCTATCAAGACAAAGAAACCAGAAGGCATCTGAAATCTTTAAATACCAAAGAGACGAGAGATTCTCTGAAAAACATGCCTCAGAGGAGCACAAGTGCACCCTTCAATCATGATTCCAGGAGCTGAACTGACTGAGGATATTATATCTCTGTTACATAAATGCAAGATAATGCACATGCTGCAATTTGTTTTCACTGGTCTGTTATGATGGCTGGTAAAATGGGATGCAGCACTGAGCTGAGCATAATAGGAAAAAGAGCATGCAGGGCATAACGTCTAGTATGAGTTGTGCAGTACAGTTGAACATTTACAAATTGCCCTTTGGCACTGAAACACATCTAACCAACCATCATACTCAACCACTGACATGAGCCATGTTGTATTCTTTGTAACTATTACGCAAATAGCTTCTTCCTCAAACAAATGGCAATGATTTGTTTTCCGTCCCGCTTCCTCTGCCAAGGGGCTTGTCATATGCATTCATTTTACCTCAGCGATATACTACTCCAGCCTATCCAACTCCTTAAGCAATGGAGCAGAAAGTTGCAATTAATTAAATATTCATGATGCATTTTTGTTATGTATTTATTGATTTGCTGTGAGCATATTAGGTGCTATAAAGTCAAAACTAACGTCAGCAAATGCATCTATCAGATCTCAGCACACTTAACGTGACTGAAGAAGAGGGATGTTGTTTTAACAGCAATTTTATTTAACCTACTTGTAGCCCTGCAGACTACTCAAGAGAGAAACTTTCCTCATTGATTTTTATCAAACATCAAATCAGGCTTATCAAAAATTATTATAGTTTTATCTATAGTTAGAACTTTGTAGTAAGAATAAATGTAATGACTGTAGGCAGATATAAATTAACTTAATATTATGACTCTCAATAAAGTACAGATAGTGCATCAGCAATTAAATGCTCAAATATGAAAAACACACTATCAGAAGATTATCTGTCCATGTGAGAGGCAGAGAATGTGTGAGAGGAATGCAGAAAAAAAAGGTATTTTGGAGGCAGAGATGCTGAGAGCCAAGCAGAGATGCAGAGTTAATGTTAATCAGAGGGAGAGTTTCCATGCAGCATCTTTAACGTGCTGCCCACGTATCTTGGAAATTAATCTGTGGAAAGCATTTAGAACCTCCATTTAATCTGCTGAATTAATGTATTTATTAGTTGTCTAACTGTTGAATCCCGCGCGTCCTCCTCCTCATTTTTCCTCTCATCTTCCCTCCTGTCCTCCCCTCTCTCTTGTGTGTGGTGGCGAGTGATGGCGTTGCACTCCATCTTCTCGCCACAAAGAAAGGGGCTCAATAATTAAGCCTCTGCCTTTGCTGGAGAAGCAACATAACTCTGCTGCTGTGTCATAGCCTCCCTATGCGCCTTGTGCACATACTGTATTCATGCTCTCTTACAGTGTACATTTACACTACAGTGTTTAGCACTCAGACTCTGAATATATCCGATTGTACAACTTTAAATGCACCCTGTAGAGTTTGCATTGTTAATTAAAACGCATCAGTCGCTGTCTTGTGTCAGTAGTTGTATTAAAATGCCAGTCAATCAACAGCAGGTAATAATCCTTTGTTTTTCACTCGTTTGTTTACAGTTAAGCCCCTTTCAGACATGCAGCTCTTTACATTAATCTGATGGCAACAGAATGTCCCAGCTTCACATCTGAATGAGCATTCTGCTCACTTTTCCAGAAAAGTTGCAATCTTGCTCAGTCAGATCTGGCAACTTTTACATATCGCTTTCATCATTTTGAACTGCATACCATCACATTTACAGATAGACACGCACAAGCAATGCACTTATAGTTGCGTGAAATATTTTTCCACATTTCAGCACATAGTTTGCTCCCAAAATCCAAAAACATATTTTCTCATTCACTTTGCATTACAATTTCTATCTGTTGAAAAAGCTGAAATGTCCATAGAAATGAAACTTGACTGCCATAAAGACAGACATGTCAAATTAATGTGACTCACCAATAATGAATGTAATGTAGGTATTCGTTTAACATTAACATCAGCTGAAACCCATTTGTTGCTTACAGCTGTTCTGTAGGAGTATTTTCCCTTAATTTATAAAATACCTTCAGCATCAGAAAGCAGCAGGAACCGTATGCATTTATGCAAATACAATAACAACAATAACTTCATTAATTATATAATCATAAATTGACATGGAGGCAGCACAGGTCAAGATCTAAAAGTAAATGATAATGCGTACTTTTCTTCACATCAGACAGGTAAGCTGCCACACACAGAATTACAGTAGTATTCATTCAATTACCATCACAGCATACCAGAATGTTTAGTGTTTACTAAACCAAAAATAATGTAGGTTAGTTAGTTACTTGCACATCTTGATATGGGTGTTATTAGTTTTGATTTAGTCTTTTGCTTATCAGTGCATTATTACTCATCACACATCACTTGATTTGCCATTCTCTTTTGCCCGTATGGCAACTATTGCATATGCACACACTGCGACTCTCTCCACCAAGTCATGTGGCTATGTTTGAAAAAAGACATAAGAAAGATTAATGTAAGGGTGACCTTCCTGTGTCTGAATAACAGCCATGTTACGCATTCAGACTTGATGTGTCTTTCAAGGATAAATCTGGTGATACTCTACATGTTTCTTCCCAGAAAAAGGTCAAAACCAACAAATACATTTCCCTGGTTTGGAAAAGCTTTATATCCTTAAGTGCTACAGAGTCACATGGCAAAAATATATAAAACACACACACACACACACACATGCACACAAATGAACCACAATCTTGCATGAGGTGACATGTGCCATCACTGCAATGAACGAGGTCACGGTAATGTCTTTAGAGTAGATGCTCCTGCACACTGTGCTGCTGCACCAAAACTGTGTTTTATTTCATCTTTTAAAAATGAAAGGATTATCTGCAACCTATTTTTAGACACTTACAACTGTTGTAACAAATGGCTTTGGGGCCAGGAGTGACAGACTACAGCTCGGAAAGTACTGAGAGACAGGCTACTGCTGTGTTGGTTTTGGTCTTCATGGCTGTAGGTACCATAAATGTGCATATAGAATATAAGCAACCATATTCTTTAATAATGTAGACACACTGTGCATATTAAACTTTGATTACTGTTGCCAGTAACATGGGATGAGGATAGCCTCCTAAAGGACATGATAGATAGAACTATTTTTGTATCTTTGTTTGTAATGCTTCTGTGATCATGGTTTGAGCATGCTAGCCTGTGGACGTGTTCCCCCCTGGAGGAAAGTATTCAATGACAGCTGAGTGGAGAAAGCCTCTTTGCTACAACTCAAACGTGTCTTGGGATGCACTTTCAACCTACTGTAATATAAATGGGAAGAGGAAGTGGGCTGGCTGACCCGCAGGTCCTTCCTGCATGTTGGCGCTCTCAGGTTGCCATGTAAACTTCAACCTGCAACTGAAAGTTCACCAGTATTTTATCTAGAACAACATTCAGAGTGGCCGCTGCTTCAATTAATGCACGTAGACCCCTGGGCTCTAGTAAAGCCTGCACAGCTGTATTCATAGCTTCAGTATGTTAGTCCAACACATCCTAACACACAAAATGTGGACATGAGCACCTACACACACAGATGCATTGCAAAAAGCACAGGGATTTATTTACATGCTGCTAATTTATTGCAACCAGAAAACGGAGAGGGGTCTTAGCTGAAAAAATAGGAAGTATTTCAGTATCTTGTCATATGCAATAAGAGACTGAGGAGAGCAGAGAGAAAAGACAACTGAAGATGGCAACAAAGCACAGTCCAGCAGCCTCACTCTATGGTCCCGCACAAACATAAATACTGCTTAGAGACATGTTCAATTTGACTATCATCACAGTTGTGTGTGTGTGTGTGTGTGTGACTGAGTGTGAGTCAGCTTGCTGGCTTGACTGTCGGCTTTCCCCTAAATAGGCGATGAAGACGACAACAACAGCAAAGAGCCATGTCAAATCGATAATCCCTTAAATTCATCACAAAAATAGGGAGTGAAATGTAAAAACTATAGGACATTTAGCCCTCCAGGCACTTGCGGTGGGACCTGAGGATTATGTATCCCCGTGTTCCTAATAAGAGAGGATAATGAAAACGTAGAGGTGATGTGGGACCCGGCTGTCATGTGAAATAACAGCTTAATCCAGGTCCATTTGATGCTGTGCTGCTTTAGTCCACTCCTCTGTCTGTAAGTGAGGTCTTTCCTGTCTGGCAGTTATTTACTCGGACTATTAATGCGGGTTTTTCAAATAGAGACACTAAGGGAACATTAACATCCAAATGAAGCTGTTGTTTGAAAGTATTGCAGCTGCCTGCTCTCACTGTCTCAGCTTATTTGTCTTGTAAACATATTCAAAATCATGCACGGAGCTGTCAGGCGTTCAAAGGACTGTGCACGTGCACTTTGAGCAAACTATTGTTAGCCAGTCCTTTAACCAGTTTATATACCCACAGTGCCACCACCAACAGCAGCTGAGGACACTTGGGCAAGGACTTAGTAGGTGTTTAAAGTTTTAACACATCATCCCAAATCCCCAGAAAAACAATGTACACTGGATACACACAGAGGGAAAAAAGTTAAGTTGAACCACTTCTGAATGTTTTATAAGGAGCCTGAGCCTGGAGGATAAGTGAGACTGACACTGGCATTAAGGGAGAGCAGTAGGAGAGAATGTGGAATTATGCAGGGTATTCAGATGTTTCTACTGATGTGAATAGTGCATGCCGTTTATCTCATGTACTGTAGCACTCATTGCAAGACTTGTTCTGTAAAGCGTCTGCATGCAAGCAGGGAGAGTGGGTAAAGTCACTACACATTCACCCACAGTAGAAAGGGTTAAGAGCTTTAAATCAATCCCCATCCATCTGCCTATATGCAACAACATCCTGCTGCAGCTCTGGACTTCACATGTTTTTAAATGATGAATGTGTTTTCAGTACCAACATAATTATCTTCAAGGAACAGCATCACATGTAAATATACACAGTATTGCTGCGCATTCTTTTTGACTGATTAATTAAATGAAACATCAAAAACAGTTCTGAAAAACAAACTTATTTCTAAGGATTAAGGTATTTTCTCTATATGATTGTGTTTTTAATTTTAAAGAGGCCTTTGCTGGTTTATATTACTTTATGTTCATTTAATTGTCTTCATTCGTTCTCACAACTTAAAAGCCAATCAAGCGTATTAACAAAATTAATTTGTTAATCGTAAGTTTTTGTTTGTTGACTTTCTTGTATGCACCTTTGAATGTGATATTTAATGGAAATCTATTTCATAAAGTGTAATAACATTCACATTAGTCGAAAACAAGTGAAGGGAGCTGTGACTTCACTAAAGGACGTTATCGTAATGTTACCTGCGCAGCAGCAGTTTGGGGTGGTTCTTGCTCTCCAGGTTGCGGTCAATCAGGTCCGACAGCAGGTGTTTAAGGACATCAGTGGCGTACTCCAGTCGCCCCTGCAGGGCAGTCATGATAAGTGAGGCCACGTTGCCACGGTCCCTCATGGAGAAAGAGCGCTGCATTTCCAGTGTTCGGATGAAGGTGAGCAGGAACACTTTGTTGTTGATGAGCTGGCCAAACAGCTTCAGGGCCTTCTCCACATTCTGCTGGCCATTACCTGACACCTGGACAGAAGAGAGAGGAAGAACAATGTGCGTGTTAAGGCTAATGAGGGTCCAGCACTAATTTGTCCAGCAATAATTTGAATAATAATGAGCTGAGTTGTTTCTTGAAAAGGTTTGTTGCTCTTCAGCTTTCACTGTGACCTTGTCTCCCACAAAATAAAGATTTTTCCACAGGCACAGAAACCCTCACTCATGTTTCACTTCAGGCACACAGAAGCTCCCACTCATGATGAGTAACTGAGAAGATCTTAATCAATTATTGACCAAAAAGCATTGCACTCCGAGTTAGCCGCCATTTCACTTTCAAGACAAATGTCAAATAACTTTCCAGCGTAAGACGATCCAAGTAGCAAAACTCACTTTGTGTTTGTTTGAGTGCTGTTTTTTCAAAGTGTGGATAACTAATGTGGCTCTTTTTGGCAAGAAAGCCTGTCATAGATAATGTCAAGGTTATGCAACTTTCTAAGAAGGGAATTCACTTCTTAGAAAGCTGCCTTTGACCTCTAGCATGCATGGCTAGTCTTATCTGAACCAGTACCAATCTAATTAACCAAACCTGGTAGAACTGCTTCATCCTGCCTCCCACTGTCACACAATCCACAGATAAAAAGGTAGACCTCTATCACCATCTTAATCCCTGATAGTTTCATCCTCTGGACACCGCTGCCTGCATTCCACATGAAATAAACTCATTCCCCTGCACTTTTCTGGCCTCACGAAGAGGAGCAAAAAGTGTTAACAAGCCAGTTTTTCCCCCCCTATGGAGGAACCCCCAGACCTGCCTGAGGATTTGGAATTAGTCACTTCATTACCCCTCATACTGCAGCCACTGGTGGATGAAATAGCCATGTGCTGGGACCCTGTTTTCCATGAGGGAGCTTGCATGTGAGGTGTTTATATGTGTGTGTGTGTATGCTATCCAGCATGACTGACTATGTATGAGAGTCAGACCAGAGTGTAGTAAGGATAAGTGGCACGCTGGTATCCTTTCCCCCTCGAGCAATTCCTCGTGTATGGAGGTTACCCTACATTGGGAGATGGTATGGGCAGACACACTCTTCAGCTCTGTTTTTTTGACTTTCCCTTGCCCTCTCTTAAGGCATCCTCTCTCTTTTTATATTCACTTTCTTTGCCTCTCCTTCTTGCACTCTGTCTCAAGTTACCTCCAGTTCTCTGAGGACAGGATGATCCTCTATGCCAGGGAAGAGGACCCTCATGGCGTACGTCCTGTAGTCCAGATGGGGGATACCGGCTCTGTCGAGGTCGCTGGTCAGTTCATTGATGTCAGTCTGCAACTCGGCAAAAGCTGTGAGAAAAAACACAGACAGGACAGAGAAATCGGTTGGAGGGCATACTTGAGAAATGCATCATAAAAAAAATCCTTAATCCCCTAAGGACCGAATAAGTGAGTTCCTCTTATCTTCATGGTGTTTACTGCCGTTATGATGAAGATGACAGACGGTTCAAGATAGCCTTCATGTCAGAGGAACTCAATATTTCACAACTCTCTCTTAAAAAATACACATCTCTCTCACACACACACACACACACACACACACACACACACACACACACACACACACACACACACACACACACACACACACACACACACACACACACACACACACACACACACACACACACACACACACACACACACACACACACACACACACACACACACACACACACACACACACACACACACACACACACACACACACACACACACACACACACCTCCTTTTCTCACTCATTTTTATCTACCAGCCAGTAAATTGGCTGGGGCAAAGGCCCCAAAGAGTGTGTCATCTCAGTGTGAGGCTGCAGGTGAGCACTAGTTAATTGGGTCCATCCTGACTGACTCTCGTTCAGGCCCATGGCTCTGTTGCTCTGCTTTAGCGCCCTTGGGGAGGCTCCCTGTCTGCAGCCTATCACAGGAGCAGCAGCAGTCCCCTAACACCGTCCTCAAAACCCGGCCATGTCCAAGCAGTCTTAGCCCTCACCTCCTGGCCCCCACAGCCCCCTGCGACTCATGGCTTTACACACCAGCACATGGGCTCACAGTGTATATACTCATAAGGAGGAACCCAGGTACCTTCCTAAATCCAACCCGCAGGGCAGCACTCTCCAGGCCACTGCTAATGGTTAAAACATTAATCTTCTCCTTTCCCAAGGCTGCCAGTGGGATTCCCCTTGTTTGCCTACTCTGTCTATCTGCCTGTCTGTCTGTAATTTCACCATTGTTTGCTGCAGTAGGATGTTTTATTTTTTTAAGGCATAATAACACCGGGGGAGCTGATCAGGAGCAGCTGGAGGGGACAAGTAATAAGGTCCTCTCCGGCTGATGAAATCCCCTGAACACTGTCAAACACAAACTCACTTCTGCTGTCTCAGTGATTGGCTGTAATGACCCCGATGATGACATCAGGGGCCAATCAGCAGTGTTTAGTTGAAAGCACGGACATGGAACTGAACGTTGCAACATTGAGCGGATGCTTAAAGTGGTAGGTGCAGGTTAGCTTGAGGTTAAATATTGTCCCCATTGACTGGGTAGAATGTCAAAGGTCAGATTAACTGCTGTGCCTTCTCTTTACCAGGAGTCACAAGGGAGAAAGGAGTCTGTTTCCAAGCATTGTGACATTAACAACTTGTAAAAACACTTAAGGGCAGTTATTGTCCCAGTGCATTCGTACATGGAAAGACATAATTACAAAGGTACAAACACACACCTTGTACGAAAAACGTTGAATGACCCCTCCATTTAAGATGTAAATAAAACGTAATGTGCCTCAGCGGAGTCAGGATGACTCACTGACCCAGATTTGGAGAACATTTCAATGAATTATTAAATGCACACGGACCACCAATAATTTACTTACTGTACTATATACACAAATACAAGCTTGTTACATGATTACAGTCTCCTCAAGTGAGATGCATTCACCAACCCAATCCAGCTACACGAGTCACAGAGAAGCCTCTAGAATTACAGGAAGTAAATGGATCTTCTGAGCAGAGTGAACCCATAATCACCCTCGCTCGAAGATCTGCAGTTTAGCAGTAAGGTCTACATTCCTGACACCAACCTTCTTTGCACTCCAGGGCAACTCGTGACTCCAGGTTGTCCATTTGCATCTGCAAGCGCTTCAGGGTAAGGTCATTCTCACGTGACTTTCGCTTGTAGGCGATGAGGACGAGGATGACGATGATGAGGAGGAGACCTCCACCTGCTGCGATGCTAACAATGGCTGGGAGGGTCAGCAGGCTGTCAGACATGATGTGAACCACACCCGGGGAGACGTGAAGGCCGCCCACTTGAACCTGTCAAGAAATGCACATAAACAATACATAACATCAAAAGAAATTTTCTGTTATTTACATAACCTCACTTGACAACTCGGTGTATCTCAGGGATCCTCAAAGGTATAACACTGAACCTGAATTCTAGCATGTTTCAGCAAAATCCGATTGTTGGTTTTGAGATCTGTTCAAATGATAATCGATACACAGCAAAGCCTCACCCAAGTCCCATAAATAGTGCCGAAAGCTACGTAAATATCGTTTACTGAACTAGATACTGTGTGTAAACTCATGGCCGCCTACATGGGGATGTTGAGAGGGAAAGAGTCCAGGGCTTGCACTCTATAAGCGAGCAGGCAACTACAAATAATTGCAATGAATTCTGACAGAACCTTTTGACAGCTAGAGCATACTCATGTTGCTCTTCCTTTGACCCCTTTCCTTCAGCTGAATGAACAATGATGAGAGCACAGATAATAGAGTTTAGAGGCCAACTACTATGAAGAAGAAATCACAAATCCAGGGATAGATGGAAAGTAAGTGAGAAAGACAGTTAGGAACAATAACGGACGCTCAAAGAGCAGCAGATGGGTACTGACCATGACTTTGTATTGTCCAGTGAGGTTGGGTGGCTCACACAGCAGCTGGCTCTCAGACACAGTGACAGAGCAGGGAGTCTCTCCTATCAGCACCGTGTAGTTAAGCTTCACCCCTCCTGATGCCGGGGGAACCAGGTTTCTGCCCTGTGGGCATCCGGCGATGAACAGAAGGGTGTGAAGTGAGAAGATAAATTCAGACACTGAAACATACAGTTCAATGAAAAACAGACACTTTTAAAAATGCAGTGCAAGCCAATATGCCACCTAAATATACTTTAAATTAGATCCCTAGGTTTGGACACAGCTGCCACCAAATATGATTCTATACTGAGATGAGGAGGGTGATATATCGCACAGTGGTGATAAGTGGGAACAGCTGGTAATCAGGAGAAAAGAATAAAATATATCCCTCATTGAATCTGCTATTTACAAGAATTCTTATAATGACAGAAATTAGCTGGGAGAAAGTTTTCTACCCTGCAAATAGCCCTCCACACTTCATTTAGAGGCCTAGATGATCACTACCCCTCAATGCCAAGTGGTAGGATCATGTTCTGTAGGTTTATTTGCATACTAATCTGTATTTTCTGTACCTTGAGAATGATAGGTGATCCTGGTTTTTGCTCCAGGACACCATTAGTGCTGAGCGGCTCAAAGTAAGGGTTTGGATAGTAGAGGAGGTTGGTGTTGTTGTAGACCAGCAGTGCCTGGACGTTGTTGAAGATGAACCCAAACTCGTCCGCATGCTTCACTGTGTCCAAACCTGGAATGTACTCTGCCATCAGGGAGGGAGCAAAGCAGCTCATACTGGTGGTGTTCAATACTTTGCACACCTAGGGAGAAGGTATAAGCACAGGAGGAAAAAATGTTTGGGTGAAAATCCACTTTTCGTGATGCACCGGGGGATGTGTTGCACAGAAATAGTCTACATCTCATGCTATGATAGCCTGAGCATCCTGAAATGAAACAAGAAATGCAATTCAGTCATCCAGGATGAACTTAGACAGCTCCGTACAGCTAAGATTTTTCTTTTCCTCTGGCTCCAAAATAAGACACAGAGTTTCAAGCAGATCCTTTGTAAACTCCTCTGTTTGTTATAACCTAAACCATGATTTTAAGTGAAACACATTGGTATCAACATGAACCCTGCAGCGAGCTCACCAACCAAATAATTGACACATAAAATCCCAATTCTTATTGAAGAAAAGGATTTATTTTCTGTCATTAAATCCATCTTTATTGTAGAGGAGGCCTCTATAAAATTGAAAGTAAATTGCTGTGACTGGCTCACTGAAAAACACTGGAGGACAACAACCACAAAGGATGGAGGCATTGCTCCTCTGTCTCCTCTGGTAGAGGCTGAGCTATGGCTCTTTTATTACTTCTCTCCAGTTTGCCCTGATGAGAGACCTGTCTTCCATCCATCCTGCCTGGCTTAGCTCTAGAGGAAAGGGGAGAGAGGATTGATTGCTGCACAGCACTCTGCTCAGAGAGGTTTTTATCTTCTTTCACTCCCTCCCAGCTCTCTCTCGGGGGAAGAAACTTAATTAGAGGTAAATATCATCAAAGGTGGTGAACGCTAGCAACTACCACGCCTTCTACCTGTAGTCTGCTGCTCCGGTGAAAGCCAGGGAGATCAATCCAAAGTCATTCTGTGTAGTGTATGCCAATTGGATTTTACCAGCATGGTGCATGGTGAGTTGCAGGAGCATGATTGTAGAGGTGGAAGGAAGGACTGGAATTTGTTCTAAGATATAGACTATAGACTGTTTTTCCACCATGCAGGGCACTGACTCTTCATTCAGTTCTGATTTAAGAACTTGTGATTGTTGTCATCTCAATTAATCATTTGGCCTATTTAAAGTGAGATAACACTATAAAGGCCTGTTACCTTCCTAAAGCCAAGCGTGACATTTTTGAATGTCTTGTTTTGTTCACAGCTTGAACCAAAGATATTAGGTTTACAGTGATTTAAAACAGAGAAAAGCAGCAAATCCTCACTATTTGAGAAGTGGAAACAAAAAACGTTTTGTTCTTTTGCTTGAAAAAAGACTTAATGATTGGCAATTAATGTTACATCACTCGGCTAAATGATTAAATGACTTAGCTGCGCTTATTAGTGAAAGCAACATGCAAGTGTCTCAGCAACATTTACAACATTACAGCCTTACCTGTCTGTAGCTACTATACTACAAGCTCTGAATACTCAGAAGAAGCTTTTCTTGGTCTTCACATTTTATTTAGAGTTCCAACTTTACAAACTACAGTAACAGTGCATGACGAGAGCGAGAAGATAAGCTCTTATATAGATAACACAACCAGATAAGACTCCTGACATACTTTCACCAAGTTTAGGTTCTTTGAAATCACATTAACAGCTGAAAAGTTATACGAAAAGATGAGAGTTAATTAAATTTTTACAGAAGCATGTACCATGTACACAGTACCATGCATTGATGCCACTTTACGGTGAACCACAGGTAACCAATAAAACAAACAAAATTGTTCCAGACCCACAAAAAGCTGTATATATTTACAGTGGCTTAAAAAGTAACCCCTCCATGAAGTTTTCTCCTTTAATTGCTTTTCAACAATGAATCTTGGTCAACATAATTTGGCTTTTTTTTTGTCAGTTATGTAATGTCAATTAATTAAAAATATAAAATGCTAAACAAATGCCTAACTATTGGCTCCCTTTAAAGTAACCCAGTTTAACACTGGTGCAACCAATTGATGCTACACACCAATGAGTCACAAGCTTCAGCAGCTGAGATGGAAGAAATTGCGCATACAACATCTGTGGTCTGTTCTTCGTCAGTTAAAGTTTAATGGGAGAGTGGCAAAGGTAAAGCCAATGCTGAAAAAAGGTCAGAAGAAATCTAGAGCAAAGTTCACCAGAAGGCATGTAGAAGACTCTTAAGTCAACTGGAAGAAGGTTCTTTGGTCTGAAGTAACTAAAACTGAGCTTTTTTTTTGGTCATCAGACTAGATAGTAAGTTTGGCACCAAACACTACACACCGCCACAAACACACCATCCCCACCATGATGCACGGTGGTGGCAGCATCATGATGTGGGGGCGCTTCTCTGCAGCAGGCAATGGAGGGTAAACTAAATGCAGCAAAGTATAGGTAAATACTGAAGGATAACCTGATACAGTCTGCATTATAACTGCAAATTAAGAAAAGATTTGTTTTCCAGCAAATCAATGACAACAAGGTGAATGTTCTGGAGGGGCTAAGTCAGAGTCCAAATCTCAATCTAACTGAGAATTTGTGGCTGGGCTTGAAAAGGGGTATTTACCCACACTCCTAATGCAATCTGACAGTTTAGCAAAGAGGAATGGGATAAAATTACAGTGTACAGATGTGCAAGGCTGATTGAGACCAATCCACACAGGCTCTATGCTATAACTGCAACCAAAGGTGCACCTATCAAACTTGAAGGGGGTGAATACTTACGCAAGCATTTATATAACATTTTACATTTTTAATTAACTCATATTACTTCATCGAAATCTGTTTTTGCTTTGGCATAATATTATTCTTTTCTTGAAAGGGGAAACCTTATAAGGGGTGAAGACTGTATAATGAGCTAACTGGTAGAACAGTGTGTGATAACAGTGCTGTTCAAACTCTAACAATGACTCACTACTGTGTAGAAAGATTGTGATTGATTGTAAAGAAATATTCTTTTGCTATTCATAATGTAAATGCACCATCATGGAATAGATCTTTTAAATGAATGTTTTCCATTCATATAGCATAATTTGCGAACTGCATACAGTGATTTCCATGCGCTTATTCTGGTTGTTGTTGCTGTCAAGTGTCTAAGCCCATATGGTCGTAGCTCCGCATGGCACAGGGCACTCAAACAGGACTAATGATCAGTATATGGGTACTAAAGGTTTGATGGATAAAGCAGTTCAAGCCAAGTTTGATATGGGCTGTTTTCTTACTGTTGGCATGGTGACATGTTATATAGACAGGCCCAGATGCTCCGGCAGCATCCTCGGGACTGTCACGTTGGAACAGCAATGCATTTGCAAGTCAACTAAAGCTCTGACTACCATCTGCTCTGCCGGAGATGGATACTGTAGGGTTTTTTTTCTGCACTGTCCTCACTTTCTCTCTTCTCTCCCTCTCTCCCTGTCTCTCTTTCTTAAATAAATCCTTTCTTTTGCTGAATGCTGTCAGGACAGAAAACTGCTGCTATCATGCGGGATGTTTTTCAGGCTGTGTGGCAGTGAGTGAAAACGTGGGTAAATCCAAAGTGATGAGTGAGTAAATAGTGATGGGTAAATGGGGCATTGTAGGATTTGATAAAGAAAGTGGGATATTTGGGTTTCTCTCTGGGTGGCGCAATAATGGCTATATTTCAAAACAGCACAACACCTCTGCATGACTTCTGCGTTTCAACAGATAGATATTAAGTATGTTTTATTACTGTATAGTGCATTCTGTTTACACTACAGAAGGATTATAAGGATTACTGGATTTCCAAACACTCTACTGAATTACAAGATTATTTTCTACCCCTCCATCTACTTCTCTGCAGAATGCAACAATGTGCAGTCATGTACATGTACGTGCGCAGATTCCAAACAACCCTATGTATTTTCACTCTCTATCTCCAGCATGTCACAATTTAAAAAAAAAAAAAAAAAGTGTATATTGTCAAATGCAGAGTATGCAATAGCACATCTTTTCCTTTAGGCTATGTGGCGAAAGAAGCTACACATTGTACAGCATTGATAAAGTGAATTGAGGTCAATAGAAAGAGAAAATAATTGGAATCTTGGCCTCATCCGTCTTCTTTCTCTAGTGTTGGATAGAGCCAGGGTGTTTTAAGGCAGTAACACTCCAACCCCTCTGGCTGAATACATTACCATGATCTACTGTGCGGCTACAGCCCACTCAATCATTCAAAGGTCTCTGGCCAGAGTAGCGGTGAGAGAGACTGAGGGAGAGAGTGAGCTGATAAGATGGACTAGCTATGGAGAGGTGCGTAGGAAAAATGTGAGGGGTTCACAGAGTCAAAGGCCATCTGGAGGCTACCATTAGATAGCTAGTCACTGACTGCTCTGCTGTTCCTATACTTGGTTACTCCTACACTGTGTCTATTTTCCTGCCCGCCTGCTGTTCCAACCAAATGCTAATACTGGCATTAAGTCTAACTTCAGCTCTGATCCATCCATCCATTCCAGTTCTGCGTGGTATTCGAGCTAGTGTAGAGCCAGAGCTGGTAGTTTAATGTTTCTCTCAGATGTGAGTCTTTATGAAAGGGGGAAAATCTATTTTTTTAGACGATAAGTGTGTGATAAATTGCAAATATCATCAGTAACCACTGCTTCATGTGCCGACAAGAGGCGTTTTGTCTTTTAAAATGAATAATATCGTGAAAAAGAAAAGATGTCACAGAAGAACAGCACTAGCCCTCCAGACTGTGGACTCTCAAGATGCCCTGATCAATCAATGAACCACTCATGACATTGAAAACTGATGAGGGGAGATTTATGGCACATTTATACGGCTTTGAATACAAAAAACATTGCAAGCATGCAAATTGTAAGTTTTGAGCACCCATTATCATTTCTTATGGCATTGATTGGCACTCTCCCATAGTGATCAGACAGCCTGATTGGACAAGAAGTGAGAGGTACACCCATACTCAACACAGTCTATGATCAGCAGCAGTTGTAAATGCACCCGATGTGCCAAGCCTGACACTCAGTCCAGGCATCTTAAGTGTGGCAAATGTGGTAGATGAAATCTTTCTGGGACAGGGAAATGTTCTGGGGCTGGAAAATAACCCTTTTAGCTTTAATCAAGATCATGATAAATGTTTCAATTGTGAATCCGGTGACAGATACAGAGCATTTCACAAAGAAAATTGTCTTTTTTTTCTCTCTCCTGGTTTCTTTGTGAATCTGTGCAAGTGACACAAGGGAGGGAGAGAAGAGAAGCAATTTAGCGGGAGACAGGTGATCATTTGAAGGCTGGCTGACAGACAGCAGCTCTTATTGCTATAGGCTGCTCTGCTGTTTGCCTTCCTCCACTGACAAAAAGGGAAGGGAGTAGAGGGGGCTGCAGGGTGGGATGAAGGATGGGTAATTGTAACCTTAGCATTTAATAGAAATTCATTCTCTGTGGCTGTGGGGGCAATCAAGACGGTGACACAGTCGTCTTTCGCAAGGCGCTAGGTGGGGAGTTGGAGACGAGGCAGCGTGGAGATGAACAACTCTCTTTCAAAGCGTCGGAAGCTGACAAATCAGACAGCACAGCACCCACACACGAGTCAAATCCCATTTCGCCAGGTCTCTCTCTCTCTCTTCCTCTCATCAACTGTTCCTTTCTCTTCTTTAAACTTGAAACAGAACGGATTTGTCTTCTACTCGTAATTACTACTTTCATGACTCATAAAGGTTTTTTAGGGAAATGGTGCTTTTAAATGGGGAAACACTGTTGCACAAACCCCCCAGGCAGAGTTATGATTTATATTAAGAAAACATTCCCTAAGCTAAACAGACACCTAGGGCCAATTTGAGACTACCAACGTCAGGGATAGGAAGTTGGAGATGCAGAGAGAGAGAGAGAGGAGGCATGTTGGGACAACTCTGTGTAGAATTCTGCACGTGAGGCATCGCTTTGAGGATGTTGTGTTGTATGCATGCCTGCATGTACACCAACATGTTCTGAAATTCTATAAATAATGCATGACATTTAGGTAGCTATATGCTAGAGTGTGAGACTGTTTCCAGTATGTTTCTCAATTTTCTATGCTACTACAGACACGTCTATGTAGCAAGTGAACTCATATGCATTAAAGCAGCGGTTCACAATTGGAAGTCTGGTTGTGTTATTCTGAGATCATGTTGTGTTAGTACAGTATTTGTGGGTGTGTATGCTGAAAACATCTTACACAAGATGCTCAGATAGCAACGAGACACACAGAACTGGTCGCGTAGCACTTTTTGCGCCTGATCTAATTTCCCATGGTCCTCGCTCTTCATCCGTCATCCCCTTTAGTCCATTCATCTGCCCTCCCCACACCTTACCCCAGACCACATGGAGGAAATCCCATCCTCTTAATTAAACAAGGACCCTCAGGACTGGCGCTCAAATGTAATTTGTAATGATTTCCTGCAGCCAAGACTTTGATTATACAAGGGCTCTTTATGCTGACCAAAGACTTCTGACTGCAGTTAATCTTCCGTTGAAAGCCATTAGTAGTCTCCTTGCCCCCTGATCATGCACACCTCCAACATTCTCCCCACTGTCCCACCTACAGCCCTCCTCAAGTTCGACTGTCTTCCATCTGGCTCCATCAGCGCAGAAATATGTGTACATAGTTAGAAAATCTTTCCTCAAACAAGTGAAAATGTTGTTCAGGAATCAGGAGGCTCGTGTAAATAAAAGACAGACTTAGTAGGTGGGAGTAGGAACGCGAGAAAAATTTAGAGTAAACTCTTCATTAACTACTCTCTGCCAGCTGTATTATTCACACACTCAATGGTTAAGCAGACTGGGTTCAAGCACAAGTCAGAGAAGCCTCCAGAGCTGGAGGGGCTGTGAAGAGATGCCACTTTTTTACCCAAGCTCAACATCACTTAGCTTACTTGTAGTGTGTCAAGCTGGACCTAGTTAGTGTGGATTATCCCACATGTGTAACTGAACTCATAGAGCACGGTCAAGCATAGTGGTTCTTACATTGACAGACTCTCGACCAGCGTATTTCACTCGGATCCTGGGCTCTTGAACCACATCCAGATTGGTTCCTGTCACCATCAGAGGCGTATGACCGCTGTGGGGAAAAGACAAGCAAACAGAATTTATTCTACAAATTTGAATAATCATGTTTTGTCAGATGCCTTCTTAATTTCTTTCGAGAGAGAAAGACAAAGAAAAAAGGCGTCCAAAGGCAATTCTCTGTGAAACTTTCTAACCCCGATGTACCTCTTCAAAATGTTCACCATCAGTTGAAAACAAATGCATCAAATCAAACTGCATGCTCAGTTTGTTCTGGGAGGTAATAGCCTCTGGAGTGGAGGATGATTAGAGATGCATTTTAAGTGATTTCACTACAATCAACTGGTGTGGATTTGTTTTTTAAATACCAAGACAGCTCAGGCTTATTTAGGATGCAGTGGTGGTCCTGGTCCTCGGGACACAACAGCACAAACAAAGCACACAAACAAAGCAGGAGGAAAACTGCTGGATGTCCGTCTCTTCCTGCAGCTGGTTGCCGTTGTTGAAGATTTGTTTGTGTTGCTGAAGCTGTCAATGTGGCACACGGAATAAAGAATCAGGAGCTGTTGCAGGATTTAGGTAGATGCTCGCAGGCTAGATTCAATGTACTGTATCACTATGGATAGATAGTAAGTTACTGTAGACAGATTTTGTGCCATCTATAGGCTCAATAAATTATACACTCAGCTAGCCTGTCTCTCTATAGAGGGCATTGTTGTTACACTGTGTTGGTTAAAAGAGAAATGCTTGGATATTCAGTTTATTATTCTCTCTTCATATAAACAGAGTATATAAAAAAAAGCAAAAACAGATGATATGGTGTCCTTCCCTATCCATGTCTCCCTTCATTTCTCCCCTCTATTCCCTTTGCTCCATCATGTTTTTGCTGCAGTGTACCCTGCACTCCATCTCTAAGCCCATGCCATCTGTTGTGGACTCACACCTCTGATAGCACGTTGTTTTGGTAAGCCACCATTTAATCTTCATCCCTCTCTTCCTTTTAATTAGTGATGTACAGTGTACGTGTATCTATCTGCCAAAGACGCTCAACAGATGGATCAGCGCTGCATTCGATAGGAGAATCCCAGTCTCAACAGTGTCCATCATTCCCAATCTGTGAGCTGTGGCTGTTCTATCAGATCCAGACTAATTGAAAGAGAACTGAACAGTAATTGAAAGCGCAATATTGACTCATGTCTATTTGTTGTCGCTGGCCTGGACTGGTTGGCTCTAAAGCTCAGCACGAGGCTTGTTTAGGTGTCAGAAGCTCAAGGTTTGTTGATGAGGATGAGGGTCAGTTAACAGAGGATGCGGTTACCTAGCGATGCTCCAGTCTGGTTCGATGCGCTGGACAGTAGGATCTTCTATGTACTCGAAGGTGAGGCTCTCCCTGATTTGGGCGTGATCCACGCTCACGCTGATCTGAACTGGGCCGACCCCAGACACAGAAGGGGCAGAGTAGCACACTATCTCCGTCATGGTCCGTCTGCAAGTGAAGAAGGTTGACATTAATGTGGATTAACATGGAAGAAAAGGCATCAGAAGCTACGTGAGTGAAGAAAACAGATGCATGTTTTGAAAAAGATACCGTTTTAAATGCAAGACGATAATGATGATGATACAAAACTTATTTATCTATTTCTGGAACACAGCAAAAAGCAACAGATTACATTGTACAGTTTGTTCTGCAATCATCCGACTTAGAACACAGCAGAAACACAGGTGCAGATGGTGCACACGAACTAACAGCACCTCCACTACTTGTATGCGCTCTTACAGTGTGCTTTCTCCACCCTCTACAAGACTCCATGATCTACCTGCACACACCCCGAATTTGTCCCAATTCATTAGCTGAGGAGAGTTTGCAGCAGAGCAGCCGGCCGTCCTCCTCTTCCTCCCATGCCAGGAATACAGTGGAGAAGCGCAAACTAGCAATTAGCCCCATATCTCATTAAAGCTGGCTTGGCTTCTCAACCTTACAACATTACAGTCCCACTACTGTGACAGGGCTTAAAATAGGTGCCTTCAGGAGTGGAAAGTACAAAGAGGACATGTGGGAGCAACTGAGAGACAGAGGGAGGGATGGGTGGAGAGAGACGGAAGCAAGCCGCGAGAGTGAGAGAATAAAAATTAGGGGTTTGTGGGGGGTTGGGTAGAATAGATAAACAGAGAGATGGAAGGAGAATCAGATGCACGGGACTGAATGAAGAAGAAGAAAGGTTTTTCTTGAAGCCATTATTACGAGGTTTGATGCAGCAGGTCATCAAAACCTTATTAAGATTTACACAAGTTTCTGATAGAGGGAGAAAGAGAGAGTTTCCCTTGGGGGACTTCTCAGTAATATCATGGGAAAAAATACGAGAAAGAGATGAAATATAGCAGCTCATTTAATGGGAATAATGCACATCATCTCTAGAACAAGAATCCTGTGGGTTTTTTTTCATTTGCTCACAGCATGTCATATATCTAACAACATCTGACAGTGATGTATGCAGCAGGGCCAACAGTTAAAGAAACTCTCAGTCAAACCATTTTAAACTATCAGTATATATTAAAGGCTTAAATGTAGATGCTGCAAAATTAAAATGCAAAAAGAATTTATTATTTATAAAAAAAAAAGTGCAAGCATGACAGAAAAAGGCATGGATCGTGAATTCTTTCAATTGATTTCACACTTTTTACTTGATGTAGGTGACAACTGTCAGCATTCGTATTGAGTAGATTAGTTTAAATCCTTAATATATAACTTATATTATAATGCTGAAACTGTATAACTCTGCATTTCATTTGCACTGCACTGAATGTGAACACTCCCACCTCATCACAATGTGCAAGTACATAAAAAAACATTCCCTTTGAATAATGTGTGTTAAACAGAAACATGATAATTCAGGCTGTCTTAGCACATTAAATTACTTTTGCTTTTAATAGAATGTCTACATTATAAATGAATGCAAGAGGAAAGTCTCACCCAAAGAACTCGCACGTCTGATTCCCAAACTGAACGTTGACGCTGCTGCCGGCACCAAGGTTTTCTCCCATTATGGTTACTTTAGTGCCACCAGACTCAGGACCTCTGCTCGGGGAAAGACCTGTGACTGTTGGAGTCTACAAGAAAAGACAGACGCAGAGAGATGGGGTGAGACAGATTGTGAGTGTAGTATAAAAAGCAAGGGAAAGAATAGAAGGAAAGGAAAATGCAAGAGATCAAAAGGCAAAATAAAAGATGCATATTTTCCACAGTCAACAGGGAAACACGTCTGCGATAACGCCTGAAAACTTTACGTATTATCACAGATCCCCAGCAAATTACAGCTGTTCGCATTGCCAGGACGATGGCTGCAGAGTACAGTGCTGGTGGGAGAAAAGAGGATCTCTCAGAGCCCCGAGAGATCCTACTACTGCATGTTGTGCATTGCTGGTTTGTGTCTGAGTGAAGCTTTTTAAAGACAGTCTGAGAATAACTAGTGTTTACAGCAGCAGGCAGCTAGGCTGCCGTCACATAGACAGATGGAGAAATATCCAAGTAGACAGCTCGTCATATGGAGACACACACATGCAGAATTGCACACACACACGCACGCACGCACGCACGCACGCACGCACGCACGCACGCACGCACACACACACACACACACACCTCTATCTGCACAAATATAAACCAACAATTTAAAAACTACTAAATACACAAATATGCTGCCATTTAAACTGCCCCTTTGCCTACATGGTCACATAGGGAGCAGGTTTTGTTGGGAAAACTGAAGAACGCTTCTGTGATTGTGTATTCTTTTTTTAGGTGGCCTGCAATCCAGGGGAAATGCAAGTGGTGCCAGTTCTAGGCTCTGTGAAGTAATCTCTGAGGAATTCCACAGCTGCCCAGAGTAGCACTTGTGTCACTGGTGAGAAAAAGTAGATGAGGACATACTACAGAGCCAAGAGCATCACGCTGACAAAACTCAAAACTGTCCGCTAGGTGTGACTTCCAGCATGCAAGACAAAGCAGGTATAAAACAGGAGTAGTAATTAGTGACTGCTGTTAATTGTTAAGGAAGTGATAATTGTGAAGATGTGAGAGAACGCAAATAGGAACGTAGATTATCTATTAGCTGCAGGTTGGGAAGACGGTTGATGAGAGAGGCAAGGAAATGTGTGTGTGTGAATGTATGAGGATAGTGAGTGCATTACTTTTACCTCCATTTTAGCAAGTTGTTTGTTCATTTGCCTTTCTGTCTTTCAGTCTCATTACCATGTGCTCTAAAAATGGCATTCCTATCCAACTGAACTGCATTTTCAATTGCACTTTGAAAGAAACATATTCTTTGCCAATTTGCCACCAATTCTACGTTAGGGTTGATGGTGGCCGAAAAAACAGGAGTTTCCAATGGGAGACTGATGTCCTTGAGCCACGTGGGAGCATTATTTTTGGACTTCAGTTACGTTTCACTTGCTGTTTTGGTTAGTTTTAGTAAAGCTGACCAAGATATGATGTTTTGGGTACACCGTTCCGAAAAAATGTTTGCAGCTTCTTCTGCATTTTTTGGGTCACCAGGCCGACAGCTCCTCCCAGTCTAATTTATGATTGGGTGGTTGAAAAGAAGTGACAGTTGGAAAACAATACTGTAAATGAAGGAGATACCTTGATCAGAAACCTATTTATGATACATCACAAAGAATAATAATCTGTGAAAAAAACATAAACGTAGCTGAGCAGTTTAGTGGTATAGAAACCTAATTTGTGAGAGGAAATGTCTCTTCTCTTATAACCTTGTCTGACTGTCCAATCATATTTTAATCTATCTTAAATGGTTCAACAGCTTTTAATTGTACCAAAATACAGCCACTTTTAAAAATCTTTTCTTAACTATTTTTGGACATCTCCTGGGGAATGTATGTAACATAGCTGAGCTACGGAGTTGTACAGAGAACAGAAAGAAAAACTCACATAAAATCAGCGTATGCGGTAATACTAACTTCACTTCATGATCTTATGAGGATTAAAGACCAACAGCATCTACAACCAGAGTCCTGAAGAGATCATTAATGTGGACCCCTTCAAAATGCTAGGAAGAATATTCTTTCTAAAATAACAATCATGGATGTACAGAGCTGCCTAATTGCGCTGTTGGTCGGCATGGCAACGCAAACATCATTATTTGCCCTTGGGCCCATAAGCAATTAATTCGCAAGAACAAATCTCTTTTTTTCCCAACTATCTATATGTTTCCTTTTGTATGTAGGTCTTTTGTTTGCTTTATGTTGACTACAGGGTGTATTATAAAATGTTATTTCATATCAGAAAACATAACAATGTCGTGTAATTGCAGTCATACCACAAAGGAGTAGAGCTGTGAGGAGCGAGCTCTGAGTTCTGGTCTGCACTCTCCAACACACAGCTGGACTGGACCAGGCCTGCTGTCTGCAAGAGCTGCATCCATCTCACATACAATCCTGCAAAAGGCAGAAATGAGTCAGTTATAATCAGTTTGTTAAAAAAAAAAAGAAAGTAAAATAAGTTAAAAATTAAAGCCTAATCATTGAAAAGATAATTACTTGAAGCTGTTTGTAAAATGCCATCATGGACAGGAGAGAATTCCTTCTTTCTTCAACATAACTTCCAACTCAGAAGTTATCTTCATGTTTGAATGCTTGAGTGAAGTTGTGGAAAAGTAATCAAAACACATCTCAGCTTGATATTGATTTATCCTCCACGCTAATTGCAATCTTCTTTTGTTGTTTCACTCATTTCATTACGGGACACATCCAGACATCGACCAGAACCCCCTCGATGACAGTCTTCAAATGAGTCTAATGCTCCTCCTCCCTTGGCACTCCAACACTCCCAACCTGAGTGTAGTAAATTTCCCACCAACAACCCGGGCCCCCGACAGCGCTGGTGCTGTGCCAGTGTGGCAAGACTGATGTAAATCATGCGGCACGATCAATATAGTTCTATCATACCATGTGATCAGGTGTCACCCAGCACTGCAGGTGACTAGATCAAATGACATAATAAAATGAGAACGCCTATTGATCGCCGGTGCCAGGCGGGTGCAGTAAAGTACAAGAAGCAATCACAGCGCGGAGAGTGAGACAGAATACGTGGCGAGGCAGATGGCAGGGGCAGGTAGGAGTGGAGCTGATGAAGCAAAGCAGATGTATTGTTTCTCCAGCGCTGATCATCTGAATTACAACAAATGACTCTGGGAGGTTTGTTGGATGAACTATGCGGCAGAGAGTCGTGAAAGGAGGATTTACTCAATAACAGAGGTGATATTATCCTCTCACTCGGCCTCAGAGAAACAGCGGTTCACTTCATTTGAAGGCCTGCTGCCCTTTGTGAAGCTGCAGATTTATGGAAATATGTTTGGCTTTTCAAAACTGAACATTCAATTGGATCTTAGTTAGTAGATTTCTGTACAAAAAAACCCCTGCTCTTCCTGTAAAACCTGAGGGTTATCTTTAAGCTGAATTCTTACTAATAAGGACTCAATTTTGCTGTGACAGAAAAAATACTGCAGAATAGTATCAATGCTTGGAAATAATGCACTTTCTGACTGCTGGAAAGCACAAAAGTTGCGACTTTTTCTTCAAAGCGGGAGTGGTTTTCACACACTCCTCTGAAGTACTAACATAAAAGACACATAAATATGTATTTTTTTCCCTTTTTTGTCCAGTCCAGTCCATCATAGGAGGCCCGGTGACTGAATTAAGATTGGAAACAAACACCAACAGTCAGATAAGGACACGCACACAATGAACCAATATGACCTCGAGGTGCGGAATAAAATTCTAACTCTGAACATCACATAGAAACTCCTCCAAAGTTAGACTAAAGAGGTTGTAGGTTAGTTTTTTAATTTTGCTCAGTCAATTTTTTTTTCTTATGCCACATAAATGGATTCCCGAGCTTGTCCCCAATTGGATTAAAGTGCTGTCAGATCAGTGTGCTGCTGACAAATTGTCCCCTACAGCCAAGTGGCACAGAGTGAATTTTAATTACAACTGCCCAGTACAGGGCTAGAAGACTTACTGTATGGCATTCACACTATACATCAGCTGATGTTATAACTTTAGCCCTTTACCACCGAAACATTTTGATATGGGCATGAAAATAACCAGTAGGTTAGTTGCAATAGGGCAAGCATATGCATGTGACATAGATACTGTAAGTGCAGCATTAGACTAAAAGTATGTGAGTCACAGTAATGGTGCAATGCTTAGCTGTTCTCTTTCTGAGGGCAGAAGTAGGCCAAAGAAAGAATTAGGGTTAAAGGCTCCTCTGAGAGCCATGACTGTGATAGCCTGTGTGTGTGCACGTGTTCATTCAGTGCATGTGTGTCATCTCTTACTTAGTGCACTGCTTTACATTTTAAACTTAAAGTCTTAAAGTCAGCGAAGAGAGAATTTTAAACTACCTGAAAGAAAGGCCAATTATTTCTGAGCTTTTGCCCTAACTAAAAAAAAAAAACTAAAACTAAAAGTATTGCTATAATATTTCTAGGGAGATGTGAGGGCGGTGGTTCTCAGTAATGAGTTTGCAATGGCATAGTTGTAATGCTTTTTTTTTCTCATAATGTATTGATTTTCCATGGTTTAATTATTTAACCTATTGTAGCTGGATAATGAGTATTTTTTTGCCTTCTGTACAGCATCCTTCAAAACCTCTAATAGGATTAGTTTTCGTATAGAATTGCATTTCCTTCTCCAACAAAACCCAATACCCAAAGGCAATCCAACCTCATCTCAGTCCCAATATGTTAATGTAAAGTTCGCGTAAATGAACGCAGTATGTGTACATCCTTGCCTATCTCGGATGAGGCCTGCATCACCTGAGGAGGGTAAACAGCCACGAGGCATCGAGGTTTCTAACTCTACACGCATCTGCATGTCTAGCCAGAGGAGGGGTAGACGGGCGAGTTGTGAAGCATGGGCCACGTTTCATTAGTTCAGGGTGAGTGGGACAGGCTTTACCGTGATGTACACACAGCATGGGACAATTAGTGAGGTAAACACAAGTAAACACACACAGCTGCTATGGGATTGTTGCTGACTAGATGAGCTGCAGAGAGAGAACTGGGCTAGTGTGCTGCAGGGGGAGAACAGCAATGTCAGGACCAGGCTGTCTGGACCAGCTCCAGTCTTCATTAAAGCAGGGATGGTGGGGAGGGCAACGTTTTGTCGCAATACACATATCCTGATTAGAGTTTCTTAGCTGTGTTATGTCCTGTAAATACATAAACCCCAGGTCTGACGTGCAGTAGTGTTAACAAGTGATTTAATTCATGCTTATTATGCGACAGCTACGTATTATGGAACTACAAATAAATAAAAAGATGTGAAATCAACCATCACGTCAATAAATGAGCCATTCATTTGTGAAGTAACTGAAGAAATTCTTAAGTCATAATTCTAAAATGTGGTCATTTATTTTCACAATAACAGAATTTTCTTGGATATCATCTTTTTGCTCATTACAAACATTATGTTGACGGCACTAGTCTGATTGACAGGCGCTAACTGGTTAATTCTGGTAGCTTGTCAAGAAACTTGTTCACTAAGTCCTGCAAATCTCTTTTACTATTAAAACAACAAGGATGGCGTAACATTTTATAATAGAATTTCCTAAATGAGTTCACAAATTAGTAATTTATATATTTCTGTGCAAATCATCTAATCATATCATATGGAACACTCCTGTCAGGACAGCTGCCCAAGAAATGAGCTGTTTACTAATTGGAATGTTTGGCTCATGCTACACTGAGAACAATGTTTAAGGAAGTTTTAAATCAGCAAGTTAATACTAATATTAATCATTTTTAAATAATAATGCTTCTCTTGTTTGCGTGACTTACTGTTCAGCGATGATGTAGCCATCCTCTACAGGCGTACACCTCACCCCTGCCACCTCCACGTTGCCCACCATATCAGAGAAAGCCAGACCGAGGTTTGTGCCGTGGATGGTCACCCGAGTGCCTCCCTCTGGGGGTCCAGCCACTGGGGTCACCTGCAGGGTTGGAAAAGTCAGGGAGAAGGTTGATGCGCCCGTTCTTATAGAAACTTAGAAATGAGTACAGGTTTCCGTAGATGCTCAAGGGTAAATATGCTCTTTTGGTCCAGGTGGCTGTAAAAGCAATTAAGAACACTCCCTGTTCCTGCACGCGCAGAATGTCAGAGCATGCCATGAGTCACTGTGCCAAGAGCATGTTCTAATCACAACAGCAGCTACCAGCACATGCTTCATAGCTCTTTCTGTCTATATATGATATTACATCCACACACACACACACACACACACCCAATCACATGTGAAGACGACACATTTAACCGTCTTTTCTCTCCAACAATTGCCTACTCTTCGACTGTGCAATCAGTAAATCCAATAAAAGGAAGTTCACAATAAAAAAATAAGAGGGATTATTACCATTCTGGATAGCCGCCTGCTCAGAATCTGCTGCTGTTGCCATGGATGGTAAATCTAACAAGGGGCTGTATTAATACTTAGTGGAGACCACCTACTCATAAAATGCAATATGGCTGCCCAGCATGACCTTGGCACAGGGTGGCACAGCACCTTCTGTGCTGCAGAGCCCTACAGAGGCTCCAACCTGGCCATTATCCAGCCCTTTAAACAAGAGAGGAGAAGACAAGGAGGAGGAAACAGGAGAGAGAAAAAGGAGCAGGAAGATAAAGGAAGATCAAGAGGGTGGACAGTACTGTTTGGTGGACAGGGAGGCAAAAGGAAATAGGTGGACTAAGAAAGTGGAGGGAAGCAGGGAGGAGATGACTGTCACTTTGCTGTGTGGAGCTGCTAGTGCTATGTAAACAATCAATATGCTATTACTGGCCATGCAAGCAGAAGGGGGGGAAAAAAACCAACAGTCAGTTGTACCCGCTCACTGAGCTGTAAAGTGCCACGTGACGGCGACCCTTTAAGAGGTGCCGTACACCCTCCCCTCGCTACCCCCGACTCCCACCAGGGCATTGCGGCTTCCCTGTGGGATGCCGGCATTGTAATCTAGATTCAGTGGACATTAATTGCTCTGGATGTAAAGTAAGTGTGTCACTGCACCGCCTGAGGGGTCTGAATACATGAATCTTTTAGCACTGCTTGGGCATGCAGGGTATAGAGGGGGGAAAAACATAATGGCTAAATATATCCATGTCAGGCGATGGCAGCAGCTATTCGAGAAGACTTAGTGATGGTTACATAAGCAACGCAAGGGCCTGAGAGAGAACAAGAGAGAGAAAAGGAAGGGAAAGAGAGAGAGAGAGAGAGAGAGCATGCAAAAGAGAAGGGGACTGGCAGTAAGAAGAGGAGTAAGAGAAAATGGAATGAGCAGCAAGGGGAAAGTGGATGCCACTCTGTTCAGCCCCATCAGCCACAATGGGTGACAGGTGAGGCAGGGATGGTGACAGGACAGCAGTGCTGTATCACAGATGGGCATGCTAAAAGCTTGGGAGACCTCCTCCTTCTACCCTTGGGGGCTGAAATGGAGCCTTTCCAATGGTGGACCAAGCACAGGAAGACAGTCTAATCCATGCATGAAATCCATTTGACTGCGCTCCCCATTAGCAGATAGAGCCTTGATTCAACAGGATCACAGAAAAATCGCCACTTCAAAGACGCACACCGCCGATGTCTCCAGGCTGCGAGGCGTGAGAGAAGTGCTGCTCTTTGTCTCTGTGTCTGTATTTCTTACACACATACAAAGGAACTAAATCTAATATGGGTCCTCTTTGTGCTTGGACTGTGCTTTGATTGCCTATAAAATGGATTCTAATGACCTTTACAGAACGACCGTAGTCACACAGAGTCATATACTGTAGATAGTCTTTAGAAAGGCAGAGTTTGTCTTCATATATGACTGAAACATAGTCTGTTTGCATTTCTTTTTCTTCTTTTGCTTTGTGTCTTTCATCATCTCATCTCCCTCAGGCTAGGTGACACATCTTCCTCCTCTAAGCACCAGCTTTGTTTGTTTTTACCATACAGTTTGTCTTTCAGGAGGAAGAGGATGCCGCACTGGTCATGCACACACACCCTGCTGTCCTTCCTCCCCCCTGCTCCCACCCAGTGCCGCCATGCCATGCTCCCTGTGTAATCCTTTTAGCGGCAGTGCTGCTGCCCGCCTGGCATTGTCACACTGTCAATAGAGGGTAATTCCCAGCAAACAGCCAGTCAACTTGCACGCCGCTCTCCCTGTTCCCACTCATGCACTCTCTCGAGTATAATCTATCTCTCTCCAGCTCAGGGGATCAGAGTATTGCCCACTTACCACTACTTCCTGAGACATTCCCTCGGATTTGGCTACAACCATACAGTAGCAAGAGCCATACAGTAGAAACACTAAACAGGGGATGGGGTGAAAGAGAGACATTCTGATTGACAGAAAAAGGAACTTGCAAAAAATAAAGGTTCTCTTCTGAGCGAATGATCTGTTATTTTGAGGAAAATACCAACTATGCCGATGGAGAGAATGGCCTTCAGCGTGAACAACCTGGAGTTGTCTGTCAGCCTGGTGTTGACATATTCAGCTGAAGTAATGGTGGGGAAAGATGTGCTGATGCAGCCAAGGCTAAACTCAATACAGCAGAGAGCAATGCTGCCTTCAGGCCATGCAAGCCTAGCATGTCACTGTAACTACAGCAGCTGACCGAGCCCAAAGGAACTCTGCAAGGCAATTCAGCAATAATGATATTTAATCACCCCATCTACCATTAAAATACACAATATCAGCAATTCTACAGTATATTCTTCACCATCAGTCTTTAACATTGTCTACAGATTTATTACACCAGGATTTTATCTCCTTGGAGCTCTAGGGAGATTCTCTCGCCCGACCCAACAGTTGACGTATTTCCATTCATAGCAGTATATTTTGCTTTTGACATGAAATAACCCTTGATACAATTTAGAAGCTGGCAGCTAATCTCTTTGTCTTTGGACTCTGCTCAGACTAATTCGAGGCTGTCACATTTAATTGTGAGTAGCATTTAATGGGCTTGATAAAACCCCACTGATCACTTGTACCCGAACAAACTACATCCTAAATACTTTATGGGGCCTTAAATGTCTTGTAGTCAGCCACGAGATATGGCCTGTGATGAAGAGGAGCTTTTAGTGCGCAAAAGGGAGAAAACAAGAGACAAAAGGATCAGATAAGAGGTGTATTTGTAAATGAGGTTTTATCTGTGAGTATACTGATGATGCGTGATTCAACAGGGAGTTTTAACCTATTGTAGGGTTTGCGTGTGGATGTGTGGGCTGAACACTCATTCCACTGTACAATATTTTGTTCTTCAGCTAGAGTTTAATGAAGGGTGGCACCCATACAGTACAGAAGCACTCTCATCAGTGACGAGAGTTCAGTTGTAATCTGATTCTGACTGACAGACCCATTATCCCCGTGGTGGTCAAAATATCAACAATCAACAAGCTTGCATACACTCTGTGAGCAACACAGAGAAAGAGAGGAATCTTATGTTTTTTTCTTTCTTCCCTAAAGCTGCAGAATGCTGTTTATATTCACTGTCACTGGGAGGCAAGAGAGCCTCTGCGCTATACTGTAAACTCATACAGAAGCCACGGCCAAAGCCTATTGAGGAGACGCTTTTCATATGCCCATCCAACTCCCAGCTTCATTTGATGTTGTTCCCTCTGCTGTTAGCAGGGGCTTACATCTCTTCAATATTAATGGCCCATGGTGGGAGGCACCATGGCACTTAATAGAAGCATTAATTATTCAAAAAGCCTATCTTGTGGTAGGCACATCTACTAATGTGCTAGTATGTATACAAATCAGCTCATGATGGGGGCTTTGGTGCATACAATCAAAACCAAATTTATTAATAAATTCAGCCCACCAGGGGGATGTCTGCTTCTTAAAGAAACTGTAATCACTGAGAGACGAGGGGGGTAGGGCGGAGCACAAACGAACGCCGACTCCGCTGCCAACAAAGAGGAGAAAAGGTGTGTCAGTGTATATCTGGAAGTACATGTTCATGGAGAACTGGTTTTGCCACCTCCAGCCGTAAACAGATCCGAGCGCTGATAGACCACAGGTGACCCCACTACCCTCTCTTTTGTTCTTCCCACCCCTTCATGGCTCAGTTTCCCTGCTTTATCTTCTGTTTTTTCACACTCATAAACCCTCAATATGTTCACAATTTTAACATTACCGATCTCCTGAACTTAAAGGACAGACTGACCCTGTACTATGTTGTTAGTTACTGCTGATTGAGGCCCTGTTTGAAGAATAATTTATAATAATTACATTTACACTTCAATGTCTGCTTCAAAAGCAGTGCTTGATGTTCTGTGATTCTTAAATGCCTTTTGACACGGTCACTGCAGCACTTCATCAATCTTTAGATGGCATGCTGCGTATGAAGCCAACATCTAAAGGTCAGAATACAGCATCTTATTGAGATCACATGGAGAAATTAGTATCTCTTTGCCCCTGATGTGTAATGGATTTCTGAATGACTGTTGACATTGAAAGTGTCTATAAGCCCTTATATGATTCCTGCAAACTGACAAGTAAACGATCCCGTTCACTACAGATATCTGAGATACAGTTTTAATAAAATGTTTATTGGTATTGTAAACATTTTCTGGAAATATCTTAAGGTGATGCCTCGTGAGCTCAAACAGGTTATAATCAATATACTATTGGACAACAGATGGATAAAACAAATAAAAGGTTTAAAAGTAAGTTTAAGCTGTGTTTTCTTTTCATTGCTTATCTAACACTTCTGATTTGCCTCTCAGTATGATTTATAGGTAAACCATGAACATTTTGCTAACTTTGGAAGTTTTTAACATGTAGCATTTCCCACTCAAGAAAAAAACCCTCAAATTCTCTATAGTTGATGTTAATGTCGAAGGATTTTCCCGAATATTTGTAAATCTTTTTGTCATGCAGCTCTCAGAGAGTGACAGACGAAGGTGCAGGGTGTTTAAATCACATACCATCATCATAACACTAATGAAAACAGAGAGCTGAATGAGGTATGTCCCTGTGGGTGGCTATGAGCATGTGCCATAGAATGACAAAATGAAGGCATAATGGACTTAATAACCAGGATGAGTCAGAGGTAGTGATACACAGGGAGGAAAAATGAGTGGGGGCTAGAAGACAGAAAAGAGAGAAATAGAGAGAGAGAAAGGATGGAGGAACTGAATTAAAAAAGAAACAGGGATGGGCTTCTTTCCTTGCTTGTCTCGTTTCCTGGATTATTTGGGTGTAGTATAGCGAATCAATTAACCAAGTTGTTAACTTCAGTTTTTAATTGGCTAGAGTACGGTGTGAATATGTGGTGGAGGAATGAAAAGTCAAATGGATCAGTGTGGAGGCAGAGAGGTCTGCTGGGTTAACCACAATGCACTGGTGTGTTACCAAGCCTAATTAAATAATATGTCCCTCCTGGGCTGACTCCTGTATGACAGCAAACCCACCAGGCTGGAAGAGAATGCAGCCTGAGCAAGCAAAGGCCCACTTATGGAAAACAAATACACACTTCCAAGTCATGACCTTTGTGCTGCTGTTACAGAAGATATCAAGCTACTGTGTGGGGTTTGCAATGCTGGTAAGGCTTAGAGAGTGAGGGAAAAAAACACAAAAACTGCAGCACACATTCACTTGCTTGTTAGCTGTATGAATAGCTAATAGCTATGCAAGACAACTGTAGGCTAGCTATATTAGAAACTGCGAGTTATTCAAAGTTTGCTTGTGAAGTTCCCTTTTTAACATTTGTTGGTGTCAAAGTTACTTTCAAAGGGATGGAATAACCTTGTATGAAGACAAAATACATTAAAATCTATGAGCAGGCATCTGTGCAAACTGCACAAAGAGAAGGCAGATGTCAAAAAGACAGCCCCTTTAAAATTGAATACCTCTGCCCTTGTGTGTGCATGTGCCCTTGGATAAGTCCTAAGGAGAAAAGAACCCTCACATGAATAAGCACCCGTGAGCATAACACATACAGTCATGCAGGTACATAAGCAATCAAACAAAAATAAGCAAAGTCAACATCTTTTGTCTTAATTAGAGAAAAGACACAGAAAGGAACAGACCAGATAAAAGGCTGCAAGAAAAACACCAAATGTTGAAAGCAGGCATTAGTTGGGTTAAGCACCCCAGGGAGCTCAGTGGAAGGTTCAATCTAATTTTTCCTGGGTCCAGAAAAAAGTAGTAGTAGTAGTAGTAGTAGTAGAGTAGAAAAAGCTACTTCTCATGCAATGCCTCTCAAATCAGACATTTTACTGTCAAGCGTGCTTCCCATCTCTTAAGAACTCTGCTATTATCAGCTCAACTTTTGCATAAATGTTTCAAAAAACATGCCGGCATGCCAGAATCAAGTGCAGTCTGGGTGTACTGCACTTTACTGGTCATGACGTGCTTTGGAGGATACAAAGAAGGGCTTTAACTATGTAACAGCATTGCCGCTGTCACCAATGGCAATGTCTCATCAAGCTGTTACAAGCTGTTAACTAGAATTTTAAACGTAGTCCAGCAGTATGAGCTGAGTGCCTCGCAATCTTCTACGGAGAACTGTGACGAGATGCAAAACACATTCTGCAACGGTGGCTGATTATTGCACATCGATCTGTGTGGGCAGGCGGGCAGGACGGACAGGGGATTATGGGTACTGACCTCAGTGATGCGTGGGTTGGTACACTTCACATTCTTGCTGGACAGGTTAAGCCAGCGGGTGGTGTAAGGGTTGATGGGGGGACAGTGGTGCCGCAGTGTGCACCTTCCTTCTCCACTGCACCAGCCACACTGGAACTTCCGCTCTGCCTTCAGACACATGCCGCAGCTGTCCCGCTGGGCTGCACACTTGTACAAGTGCACTGTGGGATAAAGAAAGCAGTGCAGTGAACACAGAGCAACTGAGTGTTTTTTTTTTTTTTTTTTTTTTTAAGGAAAACTGACAGTGAGTCTGCTGAGTTGAAATATATCTTTTCTGGTGTGTTAACAAATGTCTTAAGATACTGTACACATGTGATTTACATACAATATCAGTAAATACACACATGCTGTCTTGTGCTGGGCTCAGAAAAGATACATTTGAACACAGCGAGAGATCACAGAAATGATGGAGAGTTTGTCCATCTTCATCTTGTTTGCTAGCACATGTTGACAGCATCTTCCACTCTTACCTTGAATATTCTCGGGGTTATCAATAATGAAGTTGCCATTCCACACCACTGAGAAATCCACAGGCAGCTCACTGATTTTCATTCCCTCGTAAAAATACTAGAGGCGAAGGGACAGCGGGGAAAAATACAAGACGGAGATGGAGATGAAGGTGGAAAAGAGACAAAAAGAGAGGAGGATTTCAATGAGAGGTCTGGGAATTTCAATCCCCATGAGTCTTAGTAGATGCAGCACCATGTCCTTCCAATGTTACCCCAAACTTACATCATCTCAGTATCTGAGAGCTGACAAAGTAAAAACCCACAAGAAATGGGACAGCTGGGTAGAAGCTTGAGCTTCCCTTCTGGCCTTTATAGGTTCTGTCCTTAACTGCCTCCTATGCCCTTAATGCCAGCCTGACTTTCATTGTGCATGTGTGTGTGACAGAGAGAGAGAGAGAGGAGAGTAAAATGTGTATGTCTGTGCTTCCTCTGGGAATATATACTGCAGAAGTCAGAACGTGCTTGACTGGAGGGCAGAGCCATGCTGCAGTCATCTCCAGTGTAATTACCTGGTTTAAAACTACTATATCTCCACTGAATAAACGGCACACATACGCAGACGTAAACACACTATGTGGCAAAATGATCTGGCACCCATTTTGTACAGACAGTAATATAACCAATGTAATTACCTGTTTCTGTGTACTCTGTGTACTCTCCCCAAATTAATAATAAAAAAAAAAAAATCACCAAATCATGCATGACCAGTTTTACTCATCTTAGCTCAGTTTGGATAAGTTTCACCCTCGTTTCAGTCAACTGCACACTACTATCATTCTGCTATGGGGGTAAAAGTTCTGATTTCTTTCTGATTCTTTAAGCCAATCACAACTGTCTTGGGCAGTGACTGTGCCTCTGCAAAATAGTAGTGGGGAGAAAGTTTTACAAGTGGAAACTTTATCATTGCAATGGTTAATTCCCTACAAAATAAATTGTCACAAACATAAAAGATGTCTGTCAGCTTGATAATAAGACAACAGATAGAAGAGACATCATTTGATAATTGCTGTTCAACAGGAGAAGCCTGTCTGTACTTCAGCTCTAGAGGAGCTACCTGCATGTGGCTCTTGCAGACCTGATATCACACATGCTCATGTGAGGTGGAATAGATTGGTACACTGGTAAAGTCAGTGTCGCTGGCACATGATGCTTCCAGAGTGAAAAGGTCAACTCATACTGACAATCGCCAAATTGGAGTCTTGTGAGATGAAGTCTGTGATTTTCTGATGTGTGTTCACTAATTATTTTAAATCCTGAAACTGTTGTAAAATCAGATTTCATAGAAAATGAGCTAAATGTAAGATTCATATAGTCCCATCACTGATGATTAAACAAAGTTTTTGCATTGATATTTATTACCAACTTCCATTCATGTTTATGCCTAGAAAACAAAGCTATGCTGTTCATAGATGTATTCATGTAGCTGTCAATTTAACTATATGTAGAGATCTAAGGAGAAGCTACTCGCTGCTTGGAGCTTGTTTCCTGGATTAAAGGGAATTCTGAAAACGATAACACACAGAAAGCAGAAAAGGGGAAAAAGCTGCCTGAAATAAGCAGCCAATAGCTGAAACCCACAGCCTACATCCATCCTACCGAGCTGTTCTGGCATTGTACGCTGGAGCTGTTGAAGCGGAGGGCGGTGACTCTGTGGCTGACTCCCTGGATGTGGAGGACACACTCATAGCCCCGCTGGCCAGATTGAGGCTGTGGCAGGTTCTTGGCCTTCAGGGTTATAGGCTTCACCTCCCCTGCTGGGATCAGAATCTCCTCAGAACGCACCAGCTGGGGGCAGTCCTGGAAGGAACAAGCGCAGGGCAGAGAGCACAAGAGTGTCAATAAAGAAGAAAAAAAGAAGAATGGTGTATTTTGTTGTTTAGGTCGCGAGCAAGATGAGAGGAGTCACGATTCCACATGAGAGGGATGAATAGAAGATGTGAAAAATACAGTAAGATGAAGTAGAAATCCATTCCTAGTTAGAATTTAAACGTGACTGATTTGACCTTTGAAAACGTCTGAACTGATACTAGAGTGTTAAAGGACACATTATCAAGAGAGGAATTATATAACTGCTCATTGAGAATGGTATTAGTGATTTACAGTACAATTCAGCAATTAGAGGTCAATTCTGACAGCAATATAATGTTAAAGAAACATTCGCATGATCAAGATCAAAATCACAGCTTTAAACATTAAAGCTGTGACCTTTAGCTTTGCACATCCTTCGAACTAGAGTCCTTTTAGATCATATATATTCAAATATAGCTTTAGAATGGGATCAGCTGTGTTAAACAGCTGCTGCTTCTGCCAGACAGAAAGAAGCTGGTCTCTATTCATAATACTGCCACAGAGTAAAGCATCTCATCTAATTAATACAACTGAGAGACTCACACAGCAAATACATATGAGCTGAAACACTGCTAGAGGGCTATCCACTGTGGTGTCAGCAGGAGATCCATATGCACTGTAGCTTAACATCCAAGAGAGCAGTTACCAATGCACATCTTGCTCCTCTGCCAATGGGTTTAGATCAGTAAAAACAAATATTTAACAGCATCCACAAGCAGATACCAAAGTAGTGCATGTATACATAACACATGCACACACACGCATATTTGAAGCAGTTTGTTCCCACCTCAAATGATTGACATGGTCAGAGTGATCTTATGTCATTGCTGAGACATGCTAAGCTCAATAACTGCAGGGATAATAGACTGTTAATTGCTGCTGCAGAGAACAAGAGCTCTGAATGAAAAGCACCATTTTGGAAATAGAAGAGCTTAGACAGCTGTCTTTCTGAAGACGTGCCCCGAGGCTGACACAAAGCTGGAACACAGAGCAGGATGCAGGCAGGAGGAAACTGAGAGAAGAAATGCGCGTGAGAAGGGGAGAAAGAGGACGACAGAGGAGATGATAGGTTAGCTCATACATGCGTGTGTGCGTTTGTGCACGCGTGTGTGTTCCACCAACCTCAGAAGCGTTGACTCGTCCCTCCTGGAAGGAACAGCTGGAGGGGTCATGGGTGCACAAGTTGCGGTATTTGCACCAGTGGCAGCGGAAGGCGCTGTTCACACATGACAGACACCTGCAAACACACACATGTGCACACACACACACTGAGTGAGGGGTTCTGGAAAAAAGATTCAGCACAGTCAAGGAGGGACAGCGAGTTTGCCAAAGTTGGGGAAGTGCCACATAGGAAATGAGTTCAGATCCCAAGTGGGCACCTGCTGTTGTCGTGCCCTTGTGGTTGGCACGGCACCTAATAGCTGCTGGGCCAAGTTCTCCCTGCATATATTTTCGACTGCCATACATTAATACCGTGTGTCAAGTGTGAACAGGAGGTGGAATATTAACCCTCACAAGCACAATCAGATGGAGAAAGAGTGAGAGAGGGGGAGAGAGAGGGTTGAGTAATGAGGACAAATAAGACACTGGCGCAGCTTGATCCTGCAATTACCATTAGCCCTGAATTGTTAAAGTGTTGCTGTAATTACTAGCTGTTAGGTGTGTGTGTGTGTGTGTGTGTGTGTGTGTGTGTGTGTGTGTGTGTGTGTGTGTGTGTGTGTGTGTGTGTGTGTGTGTGTGTTTGCACGCACAATATGTAAGTGTGCGTGTGCTTGTGTCACTAGAAGCATACATATTGTACTGCCAGTGGCCAAAACCAAATTTAGGTTCTTTGCTAAAGTAGAAGTTTCTGCACTATGATGCAAAAATACTCCATTGCAAATCCTGCATTCATAAAGATCAAAAGCACTGTGTTGGAATTACACCTCTCTATGTGCCATCGTTGTAAGTCACATCACTGGATTGTTATTGCTAATGTATTATTGCATAAGCAGCATTTTAATATAATAAGTTGATAATGTGGAGCTATCGTTTATCTTACTTTACTGTAAGACTACACATTTTATATTAGATGGTCATTGCAGGATTTTACTTCATGCAATCCAAAAAGTAGGGAAATCTCATTATTAATTATATTCTATGTCTATTAATTGCATTTCAGTACAGTACTTAAGCGAGTGCACTTTCCTTTACGGTACATGTTACACGGGTGAATGGACGCGAGATGAGCAAATACAAGAAAGGACAAGACAATAGGAGGAAGTGCAAATATGGTGCTACGAATCATGTTACTATCTGCACGTTGCCATAGCAAAGAACACTCACGTTTAATTGATTGTGATGGCATTTACTACACTATGTATTCAAGAACTGTTGTTCAGAGAGCGCGTGTTAGTCTCAGCTGGCCCTCCTTCCTTCCCTCTATCTGAAATAAGGTGCACACTTGCTTATTGTGAAATATTCATTGGCGCAAAAGCATGATCGGTATATCTGGCAAGCACACTAATTAAAAAAAATATGGCTGATTTACCTTCAGGCAAACTAAGTGTACAGTTTGTGTGTGAGAATGAGCTGGAACTGGCATTGGAGCATGCAAGGAAGAGTGTATGCCCTTTTCAAGTGTACGCATCTTTGTGTGTTTGAGCGTTTGTGTGTGTGCAAGCATGTTTGTCGTTGCCGATTAACTGAGCTGATGTGAGAGCTGGTAATTGCTTCCTGTGCTGCTCAGACAGGGTTCTCAGACAGCAGACAGCCATATGAAGCTGGGGAAGAAGAGAGAGAAATTGCCACCTTTCATCTGGAAAGGAGACCATGGCTAAAACATTTTGTTTTGATGTCGAGGGGGTAGTCAAAGGATAATGTGACACGCTATGATTCCTGCACCCCCGCTAGTATCGCTGCTGTAATACCCTGATTCTGCTGCTCTCCACTCAGTGATACTCCCAAGTCAGCGAGGTCTTTGGATCTCACACAAACAGAATCTGCCACAGTGGAATGAGGCGAGCAATTGCACAGGCAACGCACACACCGAGATCTCCAATCCAGGGATTCAGTTCGGCATCACTCAATCGGGGACGGACGTGGCATGAAAATGGGCATGAAATCCCTCCTGAAGACCTGCTCAGCAGAGAGGATAGTGTGTCGTAGTGCAGCATGTTGGAGGACAAGGCTTCATTAGCACAACAGCACAGAAATGTCCTGTTGTGGGGCACAGGAAGCAGCCAGATCAGATTGCATTAGTTTTTACAGAGTATATTTTTAGGGGGACTGGGACAGGCTAAGGTTAAGGACAAATTGTAACTAACTCCCAGAGCATTGATTCAGCGGTATTGGACAGCAGGTCTTGGGCATTGTTTCTGTCAAAGAAGAGAGAATGAATGGATTCAGAGAGAGATACTCACAGTTGGTGGACGCTGCAGTTGTAAAACTTGACCTCTGTGCTGATGAGCATCTGACCAGTCTCCTTAGAATTGAGCCTGAGCTCAACGCCTGACCAGTCTGAAAGAGAAGAGACAGGAGATCAACACTTATTGAATACCTGAATTCCAACCTAATGAACATCTAAAATCTTTAAATTATTTTGCATAGTTGTGATCAGCAGACTTAATTAAATCTTATGCTCATTAGTTTCCGCAGTATGTCTCAATCCATGGTTCTTGGCACAGACATACACAGGATATTTAGAAAGGCAGCATTTCTTGTGAGAAGTTGTGTATACATATATATATAAATGCAAGCTGAAAGAACATTACTTGTGAATATATACAGTATATGTAAATGAAGTGTGCAAATCTCAATCTCTCACAGAATGATTTAATCAGACAGAAGTTTGTTTACCTGTGTTTTGCTGAACAGAGTTGTGACTATGCTCTGTAATAACAGCCTCTTATCTCTCCCCATGAGAATACAGACTCCATAAATATGTGCGTGTGCGTGTTTGTGCATGTGCATGTGCAGAGCAGCCTGAATTTTCAGATGACATTCAGCGTGTAGGCGGCTCGACTGACCCTCAGTGCTCTGTTCTCTCCACAGCACCTGTTGGGAATCAGGGTTTGCTGCACACGAGTCTGTGCAGCAGGCTCACAACACACTTCTACTACTGCACACTTGTCTCACAGGATCTGAAAAAGTAGTGCGGAGGTCCTGTCCACACAAAACCTCCTCTAGGATCTTTTTCCTTGGTGGAAAAGAGTGCTGCCTATTTTCTTTAATGAGTTAAGTGTCCTCGCAGTTTTATCCTTAACTCTCCTTCCGCCCCCTCGTAGAATTTAGTTTTAATTTCTCCTCCATCATTTTATTCTCCTCTATTATTTCCCGCTCTTCTCCACCTTTCATCTAATTTCCCGTTCTCCCCTCCTCCTCCTATCTTCTTCTCTTCTTCCCTCTTTTCTCCTCAGGCCATCGGCACTGCATGATCTGTGTTGATGTGCAACAGATAGAAAAGCTTGCTAGGGGGACAGGAGATGGAGGAGGATAGCAGGGAGGTCAGGAGGCCCCGGGGGACTGAATGTGAAGTAAAACAGGTGGATGGATAGCTAGATGGATGGAGGGAGGGCTTACAGGGAGGATTGGCTGACATTTACCTGGGGGACAACATTCATATTAGGGCCTGATGCACCACTCCCCATGGGAGCTCTGGGCAAACAGGGCTGTCATTTACTCACAGGGAGTAGGATTACCAAACCCCCAAAACACACAGTGATTTCCACACGCTGCACATGATATATTATTCAGGGTGTTTAGTTTTGACACCCTGCAGCCATCTTGGCTTGCAAACAAGAGGCATTTATTGTCAAACAACAGATGTTAATATTCATAATGGTATATATGTTTGCAAATAAATGGATGCCAGAACCGCTGTGATATATTTATTTTGTATATTTACCATGCTGGAGGAATGCCTGAAAGGTCATGAGATTTCTATGAATAGTAAAATGGAGGTGATTAGCATATCTTTATTCCTGGACCTAAAAGCTGTCTTTGTGTCTGTACATCTAAGATATCTCCTTGTTACATCCTTGATTTTGTGAGTCGAAGTAAAAATTGTTGATTGGCTCTTTTGACCTCTGCTGGAATAAAATTCCTTACTATCAGTAAATAGAATGATTGTTTGCTATATGCTTGTTATTTGCATATTTATCACTCTCAGAAGTAAGCAACAGACCAGCTGTCTGTGTCTTGGCTATGCTAAGACAGAAATCGAATCACTGTCATCCCCTCTAATTGCCCCCTGACTCATTGAACTTGCACGTCAGATCGTCTCCTATTATCCCAATCAGAGGGAAGTAATTTAGTGCGCTGCAGCTGGACCACGGGCCAGAGAACCTCCGTCTGAACCTCCATCACATCTAATGTGGCCCAGACTTGTGTGTAGCACACTTCACAACAGGACAACTCATCTTGAATCAGTGGGTGCTTGTTATGTACACAGCCATCGGTTAAATTAGCTTTGGATCACTAAAGATGTTTCAGTGAGTCTCCAGTTGGCCCAGTCCGGTATAAACAACAGGGAGGGGCAGATCCAAATCCTACAGTAGTGTTGTTTAGATGTGTAAAACGTCTTGTCTAATTGCCATGATCAAATAAGTCTGTTGTTGACTACATACATACAAACCACTCATTGTCTTGCAGTGAATATATTGTAGTAATAGTGTCTGTTCGATGTATGTACCTTGGTCAGTGGGGATGAGGGGGACATCCTTGGCAGCAGGAGACACACAGAGTATCTGGTTGCCATTGACCTGCCCTTCCACCTCTGTCAAGTTGCCAAAGGAGCATGTGATGCCTGCAGAAAGGTCTGGAACATCGCTCACCTTCACCAGAAGCTGCATACGGAGGAAGCACAAGACAAAGGTTTTGATAAATGCTTGTTGTGAAGAACATTTTGAGCATCGATCCAAATGGGAAAATTTCACATTTGTAAAATGTGAAATGTTCCTATGCTACTCGACACAACAGGCTGATGTGCAATGTGTCATATTAGGAAAGAAACTTGTGAAAATCCTATTGCACTACACTAACGGACATTAATATTTGCATCTTTGGTAAAGAGAGACATGACAGGCTGTGAAGAAATTGTGAAAAAACACAGTGGCTTGAATACAACAGTATAATAAGCTCCAAACAGAATGAAAAAAGAACACACTGCCGTTGGCAAAGCTGAACATCCACTTTGCCAAGAATTGTTTCTGTGCCATAAAAACCAGCATAATATGGGAAATAAGACTGTATTTAGATCTTAATCTTCCATTTGTCCATAGAAGATATTATTCCAGAAGCAGAGACAGAAATTGTGATCCATTCTGTGGTCAATACACTCAGCTGCATGAAGAAGACTGGAAAAAAAAAAAACAGCCACCAAGCAAATATTATTTGTTCTTTCCTCTTTCACTAGAATCCACGAGGAGAGACAGATACAGGAAAAAGTAGCAACAAAAACTACACACATAGACACATACAATTTGCAGTACATATGCAATAGAGCACGCACATGCAGATGCACATAAAGGCGTTTGAAGTCATTCTCTGGAGAGCAGTGACACTGGGGCTAGAGCGTTCAGCTGCTCTGCCTACAAATAAATGTATTCTGCACAGGGTGTGTGATCTGGCTCTCCAGCCAAGAGAGGCAGTCTGGATAATTATCACCATGGCATTTCACAGCCTTGTTCCATTAGCTGTTATTTTTGGGCCATACCGTTTGAAGTTTCTCTTTGTTTTATCTGCCTCTCACTAAACACCGCAGGGCTACTGGGACAGGCGAGGCAGCTGAGCAGCTTAACTGTAGGTCTTTCAAGATCTGCTGACTGTTTCAGTAGCTGACTACACTGCCTCTCTCGTTAGCTGGCTTACGCTGGTACCCATTGAGAGGACGGATGATTTTTTCCTTTTTTTTCCCTTTCTGCTGAGGACCTCTCGTCTTCCCCCTGTTTTACTTTCACCGTGTTTGTGTTGCTTCACTCGGAGGTGTCAGAGAGATCCTTGATTACAGCAATCACAGCAATCAATGTCTTTTGTTCAGTGCAGAATTCCCCGAGTAACCTCTCACATTAATTAGCTCTCATCATTCTCAAACACACATATACAGATAAACACTCAAAATTGGCTTGCATTCTCACACACACAAACTTAGACACAGCAAGGCCGCTACAAAAAAATAAGCTCATCTCTGAGTTGTAAGTTTTTGCTCTTTTGGTTCCTCTGCCTTCCCAGATGATGATGATGATGATGATGGTGGTGGTGGGTGATTTAGTAGCTTGGCAGCAACCAACCTAATTGGTGGCAGATTTTTAGTAAAGGTAATTTCATTGTCTTCTCTATCTGTCTGCTATCGGTCTGAGTGCTCACATGAAGAGGATGCGTTGTCATGGAGATAGATGTCTGAACCTGTCGAGTCTGTGTGAACATTTTGTGAATGGCTCGGTGAGATGACCCTGTTGCTGATATGGATGTAAAAAACACGCGGACATGCTGCTAACATGTAACACAACAGCTTTTAGCAAAGTGGACAACAGAGTAAAGGTCTTCTAAGGAGGAGATATTAGTGCCGGGTGAGATACTACCAAAAGGACTGGCACATTAAGCAGAATTTTTTATGCTTAACAAAAATACACGGAAAAAGTCTGTGCAGCCTATTTGTCCATTTTGCTGTTGTGAATTTTGAAGAGGTCTGGAGATGTCTGCTGTAGAGACGTCTCAGAAGAGCCTAGTACCACTTGGGCTGTTACTTGGATTAAAGTGTTGAGAAATCATGTGAAAATCTGCAACACAGAAAGTCTTGGCAGAATGTTTCATATTTTAGTCCAAATAAGCTGTTTTTGAGCAGTACAGAAGTATAACAAAAAAACCTTGTCATGCCTGTAAGTAGATCTATTTAAATCTGACATCTCATACTAATCTGAATAGATTGTTTACTTGTGTGGATGAAATGACCCCTCATCAGAGAGGGTATCTAAAGCCAAAGTAGGTGTTAGTGAGTGCAGATGTACAGCTATCACCAGAACTTGGACAGACGGAGCCTTTCACTGATGATCTTTGCCTGTTTTGACTCAGTCCATGTGGAAATACTGTACTGCACTCGGACAACTTTAACACCCACACACCCACCCACACAAACACGTCTTGGCACACATATTGACTGCTCTGTAACAAGTGAGCATATGCATGCTGAAACGCCCACTTGAAGCTCTCACGAAGCTTCCCATCTAATGTTTATGCATCACCCACAATCAAGACTAGGTGAACTGCTACGTGGGATCATTTAAAATGCTCTGCCTCTGGTACGTGGGTAGGAAATATGTAGATAGGAGCTAATTTTTCATTGTCGAATTTGCAAGCGGCGGATGGGATTGGAGGTATTTTGTGTATTGTGTGTAGGGATATGTGTGTGTCTGTGTGTGTGAACTTACAGGTACACTAGGTTCTGACACTGCGATGCTGTCTGGGTACACGGTGGCCTTCACACACTGGTTGAGAGAGGCGGCGAAACGGTACGGCTCATCTGCACGCTCACACCGATTCCTCTGAGAGCATCTGAACAGAGAAGAGAATAAGGGGACAGAGATAGGCGGGAGTTACGGATATTTGCTTTTCGAACATGTTAGTTACATTAGGATATAAAGCTATGGATGAAAACATGAAAGTAAAAAAGCAAGATGCAGCCAAAGTTTTAATAAAACAGAAAACATTAACAATGAAAAATAAAGGGAACGTATGATAACAATGGCAACAACAGTGATAGAAATTAATACGGATGTTAAATTAAATACTACAATAAAAACACTGCTTGACAGTTTAAGTTGGGAGTAATAAAGACAAACTGTGACAGAAATTAAAACTCTATCCAAAAAACAGAAGGAAGGGGATGGAAAAAGGAGGATTCAATGTCAAAAACACTAACAGTAAACATTGTCTGAGAAAATTAAACAGTGTTGTAGTTGGAATAAAATAAACATCCAGCAGCAGTGCTGTAGGGAGGAAATAACACTGTCACTGTCTCCTCAACATGATGTTAATAGCTCATGTTTGTGACAGGAATGACTACCCATGTCTGAATGCTGTAGTTTATAAGACACTGTGTGGGCATTTATAATTAAAAGAAATGCATATCGTGCACTGTTTGACTTTAGGTCTGTCCAACAACAGTTTTAAAATGACAACAGATGCTGCTTTGGGCTTCTCTGCTTGTTTTTCTTATTCTGTATTTGTTATGTAGATTTGTTTATTTGGTGTTGATCAGGAATGTGAATGTGAAATGCTCTAGAGTCTGACTACAAGTTATGTTGTTGTTACCAGACAGTTTTTTCCTCCCTCTTTCGCTTTGCAAAACAGATGGCATATTGAAATATAATTTGAAATGTTTTTGCTATTTTGTTGGATTGGTTAAAAACAACACTTACATCTGTTTGCAATTCCCCCAACTCCCCTAAAAAAACAAAACAAAACAAAAAAAAACCACTGCAGAATCAAGTCGGGGGCACAGCGGTAGAACCACTTCCACTAGTGGGTAATTTAGCATGAACAAACTATGAAGCCACAGTACAAAGCACTACACACCCATATTATATCCTTCAATCACCGCAGATGTAACTAGTGCAAATTACAAGACGCTTACTCATAAGAGATCTTAATGGTCAGGCAGTGTATACACCGCCACATCTCTCATTAAAACTCGACCGCCTCCCACTTCTTATTAGAGCTGTGTGTTCCCTCCACCCCATTACTGAAAAGGATCTCTATCCTCATCCAACCAGCAGTCTTCGTGTCTGGCTAACTGGCTGACTGGTCACAGCAGCTCTAATTGGACTCTGATGGGTCAGCCGCTGTCCGTGGTGCTGATGTGCCACAACAAGCTCTGCCTATTCTCCGCTGGCTGCTCAATGAGTGTGTGTGTGTGGCGGTGTGTGTTAGGGCCCATATCATGCTTCTTAACCACATACTCTCACATATACTGACTCTAAGCTACATCTTCATCCACAGCCTCTGTGTGTAATTATGTTGTCAGAAGTTCAAGCCAGATCCAGCAGACTTACATGTACAAGCACAAACACACCGATGTTCACACACATACAAACACTCATATTCAGAGTACTCTCTAGGGATTTTAGAGAGCAGAAAAGTGTAGAATTAGTGTAGCAGTGTGAATCTTCCACTGGGAAATGGAGCACCGCATCAGCAGGATTTTTCTTCCCTTCTAAAATGACTACCTGGTTTTTGCCTTTACTACTTTGGTAACTGTATTTCTTCACTTTAAATGTGACATTTTTTATTCTCTTACCTCTTTAAGCTACACATTTGACTTCATCACTACAAAATCTGCCACATTTTCTCTCCCTCCACTACCTGTGCACGTCTCTCCCCTTTGTCTCACTCTTTCATAAGTTGAAATTAGCACACCTTTCTTAGGCAAGGTGTTACTCTGTCTGCAATTTGGCACTTCTTTTACATCCACAATGGCAGCCGAAAATGATACTTAATGTGCTTTCAGGTGTGGGCTGCGGCACAATGTTTTATGCATGTCTCCGAGCTGTATGGGTACAGATGCAAAAACCTGGGCAGTCATTAACTGACAAAAAGCTCTGCATTGATTTTCCTCGGCGTGACTTTTTTTAAAAAATAAAATTCATTTCGGTGGGGTGAAGTAAGATGAGAGTGCGGCAAGGGGGTGAGGCAGCGGGGGTGGAAGGCATGCAGGATGACTGCTGTTGCCATGGTTTCAGGAGCCGGCCATTATCTCTGTGTAGTTAGAAGCTGACCCCTTGCCTCTCTCATTAGCTGAAGTACATGCCACTGAGTGTTGACTACAGTCCTGCCTTCCTCATATTGCCCCTCCTGACCTCCTCGTCTGAGGACCCCCCTTATCCACATGTCTAGCCATAGCCTGTCACTCAGTGGCTCCATCACTCCATTCCACACGTGTGTGCATACCTCCATGTACGTACAAATGGACAGTACAAATACATGCAGTAATTTCAGTCCATCTCCTGTAATAAGCGCCTCATAACAATTTTTTCCTTCCGCAGAAGCTTGAGGCAGTCGACCTGGGTGTTATGCTCTCAAAGCCCTGTCCATGGTGCTGAAGTAGCTGCTTGCACCTCCATTATTACTCCTCTCTGGCATCAACAACTCCTCTGCAGTACGAAAGCAGTCCAGAGCCATGTAAGGTGAGCTGCTACATAAAAAAACACACACATAAAAAACAAAGTCGAGCATATTGTTTACTCCTGTGGCAATTTGTGTGGGCTGCACTGTTGGAGCTGCAAGGTGTAAATGAAGCCTAGACATGTTCTGTGTAATCCAACTCTGTAACCTATATGAAATGTATGGTGTAGTTTTTAATGTTGTGTCTGCAAGAGTGCTTTCCACAGCAAGGACGGGTGAGGGTAGCAGAGGCCAGACGGTGGGGTCCATTCCACTGCTGCCTGTGTCTTATCTTATTGCCCTTGACAGGAAATTACACCGTCGTCTCGTCTCGGCCGAGGTTTGACTGACAAGCAGACATATGAGTACACACAGCCATTCACACACGTACAGACACACAACCTCTGGAAGGGACCATGGCCACATACAAATAATATGTACACTCATTCTGACACTCACATCAGCATGAACATGTGCAATCCCCTGCATTTAATCCTTCACACATTTATACACACCTTTACATACACACACATCACAGCCTTGACAGCAGAGCAGGAGAGGCATACGACGGGGAAGGATTTCTGTTCTTCCAGCCCTCCTCCCCTTCCCTTACGACATCTAAGGACTTCAGTGAAAGTGTGAAGGCCTGTCTGATTGCAGCTCTCGCTGTGAGCACCGTGTTTAAAAACAGGAGGAGAGAACAGAGGGGGAGCCATTTTAAAATCACCTTCCTTCCCTCACAAGACCACAGAATGCCATACCGAAAGGAAAGTAGAGCACGGCAGACATGCTTTGGTGGCGGGGTGGGGGAGGACTGGTGGGAGGGGTAAGATGTGGAGGATGAACTAGATGTATATTGAATATTTGATGTGCCTAACAAAGCTTTACTAGTTTTAAGTGGTAAGCCATTATGTAGGAGAATCACTGGCATGATTTGATTTGCCTGAATGGAACTCTTGTCTGCAGATGCTGAATTTCTTCAGAAATGCATGTTAATGTAAACATGTATGAAGGCTGATTGCAAGGGGACTTGGACTCCCCACACATGAAAAGTGGAAACATTAGTTGAGCAGTGATGTGCTTGCACTGCGCTGCTTACACGCTTCACACATGTGAACACACACAACGCTTCCTTCCTTCAGTGTTTTATCCTCATCCTGAGTGATTCAAGGCATTTGTTTCACTAAAATGTGACAATATCCATTTAAATGCAGGACACAAGTGGTACACAGGGAAGTGAAGGAGGCAAAATAAAAAAAATAAAAGCAGGATTTGAAACCACTACAGAGATGGTAAACTCCTCAAGTTTCTCTGCGGGGTTTGGCTGACATGTGAGGGTTCAGTTTGAAACCCAGAGTTCATGTCAGGGGTCAAACTCAACCCCTGCCAGCTCATAGTGTGTCTCCTGTGGCGACTGGTAATGTCACTGCAGGACAGGACCCGCAGGACACAGAACAGAGCAGAAGCACAACCCATTCACCTCATCTTCAGACTTCTGTAGTGTAAAGTGAGTCAACTTGTACAAGCACAAATAGTAAAATGCTCACACATATGAGGTTTATGCAAAAGTGTCAGTCTGTTAAAGATACTATGTGAGAGGGTTGGAGAGGGGAGAGAGAAAGAAAGATTTACAAAGACACCATTGCTCAGTGCTCTGCATCAAACTATAGCTTTACTTGTGTGGGCTGAACAGAGAGAGAGAAAAACAGAAAAAAAAGCCAGAGGAAGCAGTGCAGGGATGGAAGAATCTCAAAAAGAAAATCAGGCGAGAGATACAGACACAGTAGGTTTTTGGAATCATTAGCTGTATTATATGTTGCCTGCCCACACATACACTACACACTGCAGTATTTCAGCATGTAGCCGACGTGTACCAGCCCTGTGTGCTAGGAATCTATGGAAATATTGACAGGCCTGCATGTTCGTGATCGATATCTCATTAGGCACCATTGGGAAGATGGATGCTGCTTCCTTCTGATTCCTAACTGATGATAGCTGATGAGTTGGCCATTAGACACAGTCTGACATCCACAGTGGTCTGAAGCAGCTATTTTCATTGTGAGGCTAATTGTTGATGTCACTGGTGGATTAGAGGAGATTTTATGGTGGTTGTCGGACATCATTTGCAGCACAGTGAAGAACGTGCTGCATTAACAAACAGTCTAAAGGAACAAGCTGTAGTTATAACAATAAGACTTAGGTTTCTGGTGGAAATACAACAACAAAAAAATTTGTAGATTTCACGACAACAAAACTGACTGCTTCCAGTTATCCGGCTAAAGAATTGTGCCAAATCCTGACTGTTCCTGTTGACAACGTGCACCTATCCAGTGTGCTTCAACGAGGACGCTGCACCAATCATTCGACAGCATTTTAGGTTTGTGGCACTGATTTGTGAAAAGTGGACAGCTATGCCAATCAGACTGGGGTGTGGGCTGTTACTGAATCAGATCTTAGCAGTTGAGCCACAAGCAGCCTGACAGTATAATACAATACGATATCAGAGTGTAGTGGCGATATACTTTTCTGCTCAGAGCAGCGATCAAATGCTGACTCACTCTCTGCTGGGGCCTACTACACCAATAGCCCTAAGCTGTCATCCTCACAACAAACTAGCACTAATTTTGACACATGCCGAACAGAATTTTTAGGCACCTATTATGTAATAATAACCAATCATCGTTCACTGCGGTAGTCAATTTGTGAAGCTTGTAAAAAATATTCTGACTCGGAGAAATTTGCTATACTGGTTAGCTGCTGACCTTGGCACCAGATTGCTCCTGGACAGAAGTCAGACTTCCTGCTAATCCTGACAAATCTTAACAAAACCGCTCAACCTCTCCCAGAATGCGGGAGCGGGTTGAGAGGATGGAAGGACAGCAGAGTGATGGGGGACATTCTGAGATGGAAAAGCCTCTTTTGGGCATGATTAGACAGCTAATCTAACAGCGATGAGATGCCGGCTAAGGGAGAGAGAGAGAGAGAGAGAGAGAGAGGGTAAGCATCACCATAACTCCATGTTTTTGGATTGTGGTCAGACGAAGGCTGAACTACCCATTCACATGGCTGCGACTGAAGAGCGCTCGAGATGATGAGCTCCCTTTGAGCTGCAATCAAAATGCTGCTCGGTTTTGTGGGCCGATGAGTGTGCAGCATCAAACACTCTCCGTCTCTCATTCTTTCCCCCTCCTCATTCTTATCCTCACTCGTTTTTTCCCTTGCATTCAGTGGATGCCTAACAGCTGCTGGTAATTAAAGGACTTTAGAGTCTCACACCACACTGAATCAGAGGAAGAAGAAAGAAAGCAGAAAAACAGGGAAGACACAGACGCCACTCCTGGTCAGTTCACTGCCCCATTCTGCCGCTGCAACATTCTCTCTTCCTCCTCATTGCAAACCAAACTAATGTCCTTCCATGTTCCTAATTAGCCACCTTCGAATGCCGCACTTCAATGAGTGTGCACGCACAAACATAAAGAAAAACGTAGAGGGACACAGGGTTCAGAGGAGAAGAAAAGAGGATGGATATTGTGGATGGCAGCTGCAGAAGGAAGGAGGAGGGTGATCAAAGCGAGGGGTGTTTATGTGTGGCAAGCCAACCATCTCTGGAGTGTGGAAGAGCTGATTCCAGAAGGGGAGAGCGTCTAAATGGAGACAGCGCAGTAGTGAGAGGAGATGAGATGAGTGGCATAGTTTAGATGCTAGCTTTGCTGTGAGGGGAGTGAGGGAGGTGCAAACATGGGAAAGGGGGGAAGACAATTTTATAAAATCAACACTGGCTTAGGGATGGATGACAGAGAATTGGGGAGATGGAGGGAAAAAGGGGGCTGAAGGAAGCTGTAGTGAGCACAGCTGTGGATGGCACAACGGCTGGCAAGAAATGTAATTTTGGGCGTGTGAGATGAGGGGAGCTCTTCACCAGAAGGGTGCAGCTGCATTTCACCAGCAGTATTTGACAGATACTTCCTTCTATTTGCAGGTATATATTACATTCATGCAGCTAACAAGACTCATGTCACAAATCCAGTTAATAAGAGTGTGTTTCCATCAACTAGTCAGAGAGGACTTGACAATATTATGTAATTAACTGAGCACTCTGATCTCTGCATTTCAATGCAGCTTCCAACATAAGATGGCATTGTGTTTGTATCAGCCATTATGGTTAATTGTGATTGGCAGCTCAGCATTGTAAACGCTTTGTCTGAATCAGACACTGTAGCATTCAGAAAATCTCTTTTTTTCCCCCCACACTATTTATTGCATCTTTTCCATCTTAATCAAATGTAGAAACTTTTCCATAATTTTTTCTGGTATTTTCCACTCTGTTTGTTATGCACAAGTTGAAAATGCATCTCAAGACAGATACTTGAGTTCAGAGCTGCTAGAAGAAATTGCAGCTCTTTCAAATGTTTGTGGGTGGACCCATATGGTTCCACAAGAGCAGCAGAGAGAAGAGCAAACTATTCTTTCCCTAACTTCTTTCTGCTCTCTGGAATAACTCAGCCATAGCTGACAGGGGTCCTGCCACATTCATCTCAGGGTCAGAATGGAGAAAGGGGGATTAGGATCAGAGACAGGTGGCACAAGGGTTCACAGTGTTGAGAGAGCAGATGGCTCAGCTAACCAAAATCAGGGTGCTGACCTTCTCTCCCCACATACAGTACAGCGGTCTACACAAGTGTTTGTCAAAAAAAAAAAAAACGACCCCATGCACGCACGCAGGCGCACACACATTCAAACGTGAGCCCTCTCACACGTACTCAAGAGGGTATTTACACACCAAACAGCTGTTTCCTCGTCACAGTTGCCTTTTACGATAACAGCTCCAAAACCCACTCACCTTTTAGCATTAACACCTCTTACATGCTGTGGATTCGAATTCCAGCCGACCTGAATTATTCCATTCCCTACCACACCTACACAAAAGCATATGATTAACAGTCTAGCACGGAGGCTTCTGTTGTGGTAAATGATCCCTGTGTGAAGGCATGCAAACTGCAGAGAATACGGAGCTTTCGTCAGCCCCTCCCGATCCTTTGCAAGCACATGCTGAATTACCTTGTCGCTAGGCAATTATTTGTCCTGTCCCAGCTTTGGAGTGATGTAAATTACTTTAAGTGCACTTTGCAGGGGCCGCCATCACGATAATGATGATTGCAGCGGTGCTTTGACACACACAAATATTCAGCTATACCTTTAGAGAGAGGGTCTGCATTTCGGAGGGGTGGTAAGTGGGGAATTCAAGACATAGCAACTAAGAAAAAGCTCAGACTGATGACAGAAAGTGTGTGCTTAAGAAACAAAGAGGGAGACGGAGCAGAATATCTTTCAGCTTATTTAGCATTGTGTTGTATTCATCTTCTATCCCCAGTACACCCTCGCTTTCATTTCATTTAAATACAACCACACCAGGTCTATTTAAAGATAAACATCGCAATGAATAACTCATGTGCATTATATAATAAATACGTTTGTTTTCAAGTGTGTGCTGCCATTTTTCTATGAGATTTTCCCTCCTGTCTGGCTTTCTAGAAGTTAGTTCTGTTGCAGTAATTATTCAGCTCCAGCAGGTGTCACTCATGGCTTCTATGCTTGCTCTTGAGGTGGGCAGTAAATATCCCTGAACTTTCTCATAGGTCAGCATCACCAGATCTAAACCATGTCCATTATAAATACACAGGCACATCAAATGCATATAAGACTCTTCTACACAGGGCAAGCTGTCAAAAAAAGAGTCTTTTTTGTGATTTTTGCCTGTCTTTTCAGATCCCAATAAACCATGCATAGGCTGAATTATACCACGTCATGTCAAAACAGGGCAGCAATCATTTTGACTACAACAAAAGAATCTGTGTATCCGAGGCAGAATTATTCATTTCCAGTCAGACACTGCCTCCTCTCTTCAAACTCTATTTCATATGAGATATATGTTTGAAAAAATAACATGCCTGCCACTGTGTGGGCAATTTATTGGAGATGTCGATATGAAAAAAGGTCTGTAAACAGACCTGATGGTGACTGAGGGATACTCACATATTATGCAGAACACACCAGCCACAGTGTGGATCCCCAGAGCTCAGACACTCTCCACAGGTCCCGTACTGCTCACACGACTCGATGGGAACTTGGGTGACCTGAAAGCACATTAAAGGGTCGCTGTCAGTGGGCAGCCAGACAAACAACATGCGAAAAAAAAAAAAAACAAGTATAAATGAGTTGATGTGTGTGAATTCCAGAGGCCTGTTCACTCATACAGTCACATTCTGACAGATCACTGATAAAGCATTTACTTTCCCAAAAGCAGTAACGGAAGAAAAGAAAAAAAGACGTCATTATTCTGACTCCTTCAAAATAAAACAGTGTTAATTGTTTTTGTTGACCTGATCCACATAATGATGTATGTTGCCCCGTATGTTGATGTGCGAGGTGTCAACTGCTCAGCCAACTGTTGCATTTAGCCACACAAACAGCTGTGAGCAGCTGGGATCAGTTGGCCAGAGAAAGCTGTTTCTCTGCCATCAATGGGCTTTTGTGTCCAGCAGGGCATCTGTCCACCTAGGTAGAGCCTGAGCAAACACACTTAGACAAGGAGGCGCAATGACAGACGGTTTTCAGAAGAGAATGTTCCAGCTTGATCACAAAAATGCAAAACGTGTCAGGTTCAAGTTTAACATCAAAAAAAAATATCTTAATCTTCAAAACTATTTTATCTGCTGACTGCAGCATAAGCGTAAAAATGGAAAGTAATTACTCCAGTTGTAATGTAAAATATAAACAAATGGAGAGTAAAATTGGTGTTTCAAAGTAAAACCTGTTTCAACTGTCAACAGCAATAAATTTGAATAAGCACTTTCAGCACAAAGTAAACACACTTCACACCTTCATGTCACTCTAATCCATGTCGGCAGAATCATATAAATAAGGAGCAAACATCCTTGTGCCTGCTGTATGAATCTAAATGACTGATGCTATACCTACACAAATACAGGGCTGAGAATTTACATACTGTACTTGAACACAGCACTCCAGAGAAGTACAAGCTTCAAACACATCTCCTCAGCTCACCAAATACTGAGAGTATGAGTCAGCTGAGTTGTTGTGCGATCCACAGGCCTATTTTCAGCTGCTACATAACATGTACTCATCTCTAGGTCGATTTATACACATATATATGAGTGTATGTGTGTGTGTGTGTGTGTGTGTGTGTGAATGTAGTTGTGTCTTTGTCTGTATCTCTTTGTCTGCCAGATAACATTCTGCTCACTCACATGGCAATAAGTCTGTTTGTTCAGCACAGAGGTCTGTAGAAGCAGAGGTCAGTGTGTTTGTGTGTGTGTACGTGTGTGTGTGTTTGTCTGCCTTTAAGTGTCTCATGGGGCCACCTTACTCACACCTGTATCTCACTGTGTCAGCAGGAGTAAATGCACACACACAGACACATAAAGCATCAAAAACACCACGACTGCACAACACACGAACACAGCCACAAGAAAAAAGACAGGGCCGAAAAAGTGAATTTTAGAGTCTGACGCAGATACATTTTTTTATTTTATTTTATTTTTTTTTAGTTCTGTATGTCTTTCAATTTCCTGGCAATTGCCTTGTTGGATAATGACAGCAGACTGTGACAGTGTGCGCCCTGTTCAGCTCCAAACCTCTGGCTCAGATCAATGCCTAATAAGTGGCTCCTCCGTAAAATGTGGGGGAGTGAATGAAGGGTGCAAATAACACCTATTAAGTGTTTTTCTGACCCCGTGCATATCGCCCACAATTGGGTGATATTAATTGCTGTTAGCACCACGGGCTGGAATTAATTGTCGGCTAGGAAGAAATAACAGCAGGGGTGTCCATCAAAAGCTTGTCTGTATTGTATGTAAAGCATCAAATTTCAAAACAGCTGACAGCAAAATCCGGAACATGTGTCTGCTATCGCGTGGCCTACTGAAAAGTTGCAGTCAGCAGAACTGTCAGCTGCTGTGAAAACTCTGAGCTATATGTGTTGCAGCCTATATATGCTCTCTTTGTTTTGTCTGTGCCCCTCTAAAGCTCAATAACCATCCACCTGTCTGCCTGGTCCCAAACCCTGCGGCAACAGAAAAGACGGGCTTGAGGACAAAGAAAGCCATTTACACGGTGGGACGTTGACAGTCTGTGTGGCAGTTCCACCATGGACACTCCTGTTAGATTAACCCCCTGTCACCTCAACAAACTCTATTTGTGTGTATGTGTGTGTCTTGCCTAGCTTCGGGACAAACAGGTGGCATGCTGTAATGAGCCGCAGACGGGGTCACATCAGCAGCAGAAGCTGCATCTGATGACAAACAAGCCCACCAGGAACGAGACTTGGCGCAGGAAGCAGCAACACAGTCTGTGTGTGTGTCCCAAAGCCTCTGAATCTCTCTTAACCCAAAAAAACGTCTTCAGAGCCTTCTCAAACCATGCGTGAGGCTGGTGAAACTTTAGAGTCTAACTTTCACAGAGGCCCAGGATCATGAAAGGGTTACAGTATGGAGACAGCTGTCAGTGGGGGAAAGTCAGAGAGTAGTTGGGGGGAGCTTGGGGTGTCCCTAATGAAGCAGTGTCTAAAGACAGACAGACACACAACGTTGTCAGCTGATACAGTAAAGACTTAACAGTGAGAAAAAACAAGGTAAGGGGGGTAATGTGGAAGAAGGAGAGCAATGTAAACAGGTAAACAAAAAACTGGGAACTGAAAAAAAGCATAGATTAAGACAGAAAGTGTGCTTCTGTGTGCTGTACATAGATATACACACATATATATATATGCGTGTGTGCGTGTCCCTGTGAGTGTATTAATGTTTAGAGCAGCATGGGCCAGTAGTGGAGGTGAGGAGAGGGGGAGACGGGGTGAGGGAAGGGGGGATCACAGCAGCTGCTGCCCAGCACACGCTACAGTCACTCAACACAGCAGGGCTGCACAATGAAGCCCCCTCTCCCACTGCGCGTACGTTTGTGTGTGTGTGTGTGTGTGTTTGCATGCACAACATGCACAGTGCCATAACGGATGTGCAGATTGTTGTTCCTGTGTTTTCAAGGAAGACAAAGAAGCTCGGCATGTGATCCGGCAACGTCTCCAACTTTCTCTGCCTCTGTTTGCCCAAGAATACATTCACACCCACAGCTGACCTGAGGTAGACTGATCACTGTCAGCGAGCAGCACTGTGCGCCGCCTAAATGAATGCAAATCAAATTCCAGCTTAAGATGACCTTAGCAGGGGGTTATTCAACCAGAGAGGCTACAGTGGAGTCGCACACTGGAGCAAACCTGGGTGACTGACTGACAGCCGAGGGTTAAAACAGCTTCCTCTCTTTCAAAGTCTCATGCTGAATAGGCCGCAGCTTTCATGATTATAGCCAAGCCCTCACTAATGCAGCCCTATTCTTTCTTTTACTGAAATGTATAGCTGGGGATTTAGGCAGCAGTATTAACACATAATAGCCTTAACAACACCTCTATACAAACAGCCACATTTACTATCAACCAGAATCACAAAATCAAACAGCAACAGTGGGTGCATAGAGAATTATTTCTTAATATCACCTAATATCATTTTTTGTGGAATGAAGTAATGTAGCATTAACCTGGCACCTCTTGCTGTCATTTGGGGCCACCAGCAGCAGAATTTTCATTATGTGGCATTATAAAAAAATAAACTCAGCTCCTTTTAGTTGCAGTTGTGTATTAAGAAAAAGGACAACAGTGAGGTGACAGTATTACAGAGGTGGGAAGATTAAATAGGTTGCCTCATTTCTAGTTTTTCAAAACAAGAAAGGGTAAAAAATCCCACTGCACATTGTGATTGAACATTTCATTTTATCCTGCATCATGTATTTATCTTTCCCCTGCACATACAACTGCAGCCACACTTACCTAGCCACAAAACCAACTCAAACCAGAACCACCTTCATGCACCCCAGATTTAATTCTTGTTTTACAGAAGGCAAACGGTTTCTATGTCTGGTCATGTACGCCACTTACATGCAGGTATAAACATATCCTGTTTTCTTCTGCTGGTCCTCAGGCTGTTTTGAAAGCTGCTCTGACCCATGCTCAACTTTTGTTAAATACTTAAAGGCAAATCTTTGTTCATTTGCTTCCCTTCTCACCACACACAGTGTCGGGTCCCTGTTTCTTAATTTCATTCTGAGTGGAGATGAACACAGCAGAGGATAGAGGCATTTGGTTGTGGCACCCAAGAAAGGGCTGATAATGCATGTACATTAGAGAGCAGAAGGAACATTTTCATCTGTTCCACTGTCTCCGTGGCCTGAGAATGAATGGTGGCTCCATTTCAGCTCTTCTGCCCTGCCGCCCTGAGACCCAGCCATGCTCACCACACCTCTGTGATGGATGGGGGCACAGGGACAGAGTTGGTAGAGAAGACAGAAAAAGAAGGACTAAAAAGGAAAAACAAAACAGATAAAGGAGGACAGAACGGAGAGGAAACGGCCCGTTGCTTTGTGTTCTGATGGGAGCTGGTCTCTGTGTTGCCAGATGTGCCACACCAGGTTGAGCGACAGAGGAAGCAACAGAAAGAGAAAAATCCCACCGTCACCAGCAATGGAGAGGAAGCTATTTTGCAAGCTGTTGTCACGGCAACAGCCCTGGCTCTGACCTCAGGAACACCCCCACATCTACCACCACCACCACCATTCCCTCCAACCTGGGAAACCTTGAGCAGTGCACGGTAAACAGCTGGCACCTCTGGGACTTCCTGCCATCTACACCTCCTTTTAAGCATGTATAGAACAGACACATACACACTGGCGGCTCCCCTACACCCTATCCATTTTTAATGAGAGTTAGCCAGGCTACCACGTCACTGGAATGAGGCACATCGATCATGAACACAATACCCATTCCAGCAGAGAGAAAGAGGGAAAGCATAGGAGGGGTGTATCTGAGTGTGTGTGTGTTTGAGCGGGCCTAATGACAAAGGCACAAAAGCAGAGCAAATACTTGCTGCTGAATGAATGAAAACCAATGAAATCTACAGGCCCCCGAGTCTCTCACTCCCACAGTGACCCTGCAGCCAGTGTTTCTTGCATTCAGGCTACCTACACAAGGACGTCTGAGCCTTTTCCCTGACAGGCCACCCTTTAATCTGCTCTAGTAATCCTACTGAGGCTCTTCCTTAGGACAGCCGCTACATCTCCAGTGTCCCTTTCTCACTCTCCTCCTCCTCCTCCTCCTGCTGGTCCCTCTATTCCTCAAACTCACAAAATCCATCCACTGTACTCTCTAAGACCCAAACAAATCCCCACTGTAGTGTTGCGGCAGAGCCATTTCCTCCAGCTTGTTGACATCTGCCCGCAAGGACTGGCATTCTCTCACAGTAACAGCAACAACAAAAATCAACTCTGCATCTAAAGCGAGGGCCGCCAATCCCTACTGACTCTGTTTAACTTTGTAGTTCGAGACGGAGGTCAGTGTGCGGTTCAACCCAATCATCAGTATCCGTCCTAAGCCTGGCGGGCCCTGAGAAGAGAGGTGAGGGGTTCTGTTGAAGTGTTGTGGCTGGTCCAAGGATAATCGGGCCACAACACTCAGACCAATTACGCCCAGCTTGATTAAGGACAGAACAGGGGCATGTTCGTGGTCGTTGGGGTGGGTGTGGGTGCTGATCCTTTGGAGGCCTTGAGTTGAATGTGCAAAGACACCACAACAGCTGGGAGCTTTGATGATGGCTTAAAACCCACATTCCCAAAGCAAATGTGTGAAAGCAATTAATTACAGCTACATGTGCACATAATGGCAGCGCATAAAAACACTCCTCATCATGTACATAAAAAACTACAACTGCTTTTTTCCCTGGAGACATACTGTAGCTATCTGCTGCTGTGTTCCGCGCTGAAAGGAACTGCTTTTAAAAATGCTTGTTTCTGCTGTTGTTCTTGTTACAGATGTCAGAGGGCTCCTTGACAAGCCATTTGAGAGAACCAAGTTTTGTGCAGAAATGCACAATATTGATTTTTGCTACTGTATAACATTCATTAAAGAACTGTCTCCGGCACTAATGCCGGATAGGTTCAGATACATGGAAGTAAAATAAATTCAATGGGAGATACGGAACTGTTGTGCATTAGTGCTTTTTCTGAAGGTCAGACCCTTTTATAGTGGGTGATTTTTAGAATAACTAATTTTGAAGTAGAGGAGATAGCATCCACAGAAAATACTACCCATTGATTTTAAGAGGCTAAACACGAGAGAGGAAAAGCGGACACAAAATGAAAAGATACAGCTCGCCTCGTCTACAAACAGCCATCTCCTACACTCCAAAAATGATTAGGTGTAAAAATGGGAGCTTTTAACCTTTATTGTCACAGCCCGGTCTCTTAGTGCATCTATTTCCTTATTTCTCTCTGTGTATTCACCCACTCAAAGGCAAAACACTTGCTCATACACATGCGTACACATTCATGTTGTTTATTGGATTTGGCCTGAGCTCCTAGATTTGGGTCAATTGAAAACATCAAGACACTGTAGCGTCATAAGTCTGGGTTTAAAGATAGAACAAAAGGGTGAAAGGAGCTCGTCAGAAGGAGATATCAAAATGCAAACACAATAACCGAGACAGCCACACTGACTGACGCTGAACTGATACGGGGCTAAAGTGGACATCAAGGACAAACCGTTAAATTTTTTTCCCCCAAATCCCCATGACAAGCAGCATCGATTGCCCACCGACAACCCCACCTCCACCCCATTTTAGGGCTCTGACCCCCCCAGCCCCATCCTCCCAATACCCCTCAGTCCCTGGCAGCTCATCAGAAGTAACAGACTGGTAGGAGACAAACTGCCAGGCAGCAAAAAAAGGGGGAGGAACAGGTCAAGCATGTGCCTTCTGACCGCAGTTTGAACTCTGAAGCCAAGTGGTCATTAAGTGTTAATGCAGATCCAGGAACAATAACTGTTTATTTAAAGTGGTAATGATACAGTTCAGTGTTTTCTTCCTGACATGTCTTGTAATGTATAATAATTGCCGTGGTGGTTGCAGTGGAAAACATAAATTGAGATCTCTTTCTAAGGATTTTCTGTGGACTGAGGTGTCTCCAAGCATCATAAAGTATACAATTGTGCAGTGGCTGTATATAAAAAAGGGAGATCTAAGTATTAACAAAAAATATGTCATGGACTCGTAGGCTGAACTACTACGTGTGACAAAGAGTAGCAAATTACATTTTTGCTAGATAAAATAAATACCTGCGTAAGAATACTGAAATATTCATCCTGAGATACGAAACTAAATTATAGGTTTTGAACACCGTTAATCTAGCTGACAGCAGCTACAGCAGTACAAACTAAAGAAAACCAAATTTCTTTTAAAAATCTTTCAATCTACATTGTAAGGCCTTGTAAAGCAGTGAACTGGTCTGCTCAGCTCTGGGTATTAAGTTCCCCATTCCCTCCCATACTGTTGGCCAAATATATGGATTAAAGACAAAATGGGGCGGTGGGCAGTAATGAAGGTGGAGGAGGGACATGGGCCTGTCTCCCAATCTCTGTTTATGTCTGTTTGTGAGTGTGTGTTTAGGTATTACAGACTAGAGGGAGGAGTTGCGGGGGGCAGTGAGGCAGCGGCAGCAGTGCGAGTGTAGAAATAATGGAGTGAGGGAATCGACCAGAGTGGAGGGCGAAAAATCCAACCAGTCAATACAGCTAGGAGTGTATCAATTATGTATGACTTCAATCCCCTTTTTGGGCAAGGAGAGGAGGGGAATAGGTTGGACCGAAAAGTGGGTGTGTTTTGATTGAACTTCAAATGTGTTTTTCTATATACTGCAGATCACTAAAGCCCTTGGTGCCAACAGCTTTAAAATGTCCATAACACCGTTCAATAACTTGTATCAAAAACAATGTTTATAAAAAACCACAGAGAGAAACATCAGATTTTTACCCATTTCTGGCTGTCTTTCTTTTAGTCTGTCCATCACAGCGTTTTTCACTGTAAATAACCAACCTAAAAGGGAACGCTGTGCTAGGTAATAACCTTAGCGTTAAAAATCACGTCCATTTCCTCATGCATGACTTAGCAGCTTCACTTAAAAGCACAATGTCAAACGCTGCTAATGATCCCTCCACAGCCTTTACTGTTATCCAGATACCATGTGCACCTTCTTATACAAAGCAAAGATGTTGAGATGGATACTGATGATATGATCGGAGAGTCACTGGCTCTTTTCTCGACCCTTTCTCGCCTTTCTTTTCCACTTATCTCCCCATCTCGTCCCCTATTCCTTTTCCCCTCCTGAACCCACTCTTCCATGCTCCCGTGTTCGCTCTCCTTTGCGGCTCCTAGTCGAGGCGGCCTCTTTGCTCACTAATTCAGTCAGGAGGCTAAAAGGAGGAAATTACATCCATGCTGCCCGACCACTTTGAACTCTCAACCCCCCTGCACCATGCTTGCTCACTGGCAACTGGTTTAAAGGCCCACACTGACATTTAAGAGACAGAAACAAGGAAGCTGTGAAAGTGCCTAAGAGTGTTTGTGACTGTGTATGTGTACTCATGCAAAAACTGACATAAAAAGTGACACCGTGACATGCCATGATGACGCATCCCAGTTTAGTATACTTAATTAGATTTAAGATTAGTTTAGTAAATCAACTCATTTGGATACTAACACTATGAATGCCACTTTTTTGGTACTTCAGTGCAGATTCAAACAATGCATGTATGCATTTTTACATCACACGTGGGCTCAAGTGCTTCTGCAACATACCTCAAATAAAAGCTATGAATTAGGCGCAATCTATTTTTCTGCCATGCTTCAGTCATAAATGGCAACATTCCACCACTTAGCCACCATCAGACATCACTAATGCTAATTGTATAGTTTACGTGGAAAAGCAGCCACTTCAGCTCTGAATATGATGTGAAATTAGCAGGGGATTGGAAAATCTTTAGCCCGTTCTGTAAAACTGGTGACGCTGTAAAACAATGGAGGTCAAGTATGCTTAACCTGCAGTAGAAGGAAATTAACGTGGATACTGTTAGTGAGCCTGTTTCCATGAGTGATACTCCCACATTTGAAGCCTGCCTTCTCTTGCGTCCCTGTTTTTCTATATCTCTAGGTCAGCCCATAGCTACGACAGTGAAATCCACAATGTCTGTCTACATACCTGCCCCTCCTCATTATTAGCTTTGTTTGTGTCTTTTCTTTTCCTGCCTGCATTCAATTGAGCCTTTTCCACTGATTTTCTTATCTGTCAATCTCTCTGTCGTAACCTATTTTTACCCACCTGTCTGGACAGCTTGTCTTTGTGACATTCTTCATGTTTGTCGCTTCACTGTACCTCTTTGTCTTCCGATCCATCTCTGGCCTGTCTGTCTTAGTCCAACTTGCCTGAGTATCTCTCAGTGGGATCCCAGACTGTCAATGCAGCCAGTAATGAGGTGTATGCTCCAGTCAGCATGTGAGGAGTTAATAAGGAAGCAGCAGAGGCCATCACACATCAACAGGCATGAATGTGTGTGCGCGTGTGTGTGTGTGTGTGTGTGTGTGTGTGTGCGGAAGGGGAGGGTGTGAAGGCTATGGAGCCTCCCTGGCACACTTATGGCTGTCTGTCGACCAACGGGGGTATTGATTTGGAGGGTAAAAGCAGAGAGAAATGAATTCTGATCCACAGAGGGACTCCACAGTGCATGTCTGAGTGTGTTAGTTTTTTTTTGTAAGCCAATGTGCATATGTGTGTAACATTGTGTGTATGTGCGGGCGTGCGAGCATGTTTGTTCTCTTTGTCTCAGCATCTCTCCCGGTGTACATGATGTACATACAAATGAAGGGCTTGGTTACACCCCGCTGCTGTCAGGGCTGTGCATAAGTGCAAGCATGTGTGTTTGTGTGTGTTTGTGCCTTGAATGTTTGTCTGCAAAAAGTGAGGAAGACAGACAGGGAGGGTGGCACTGATTGCTAGGCTCACGTGTTAAGGGACACTTCTTATAATCCAAAACTGTGTGTTCTGTTCATGGTCGCATGGACAAAATACTCCACAGCTGGACTTCTGTGCTGATATGCTAATGAGCCTCGGCTATTACTGAGGCTGGAAGACCTCTTCAGACCTTGAAGCAGAGTCCGTGATTGGACCCAATTTGATTCCATAAGAAAAATATAGAGACAAAGGTTAAAACAATCCTCTGCAGAAGAAAGAAAATGATTAGATTTTCTTATAAAGGAACTCTGTGGGGTGAGAGGGAGAAAGAAAGCTGTGAGTGATCTTCACTGGTGTGTCTAAAAGTGCCTGGGTGTCTTTGTTTGGCAGAAGAGGAAAAATCAACATAATGAGCCCAAACTGCCTTTGTGTCTCACTCTCTTCGTCTCTCTTCTCTCTCCACCCTCTGTCTCTTTCTCCCTCTCATCCCACAATTCTCAGACAGCTGCTTCTGTGCAGCCAAATTACCTGCTCCCTGGTCGCTTTTGGAAAGTGCGAAATAAATAAATGCTTTGTCTCTGAGGTATACAGTGTTTTTGGTTACACATATGAACTTTAAACTGAACTGCCTCCATTCAGAGTGTAGGTAACAGTGTTTGTCCACTACAAATCTGTCGTGTAGTTTTTCTGTCCAAAAACCCCCATCCATCACTCTGTGGCCCTATCTGTTACCACCATGTGATCCTTATGGCTCCAAATATCTGATTTACAAGTCGGCGAGATGGGTAATATTTCAACAGGCTGTCAGCAGACACACTGTTTAAATCACCGGTCTTATCTAGCCTGTGCTCTTTCTAATATTTTTCCTCAAATATTGCATTAGAGATACGTTATCCATCCCTGCACATTCATCTTCCACCTTTAGCTGAATGCGTGTCTGCATATGTACGAGCAGACAAAGATAAATGTTCAGCTGTGAGAGTGTGTGTCCGTGTGTGTTCTGACACATCACATCTCACATCTGCGACAGTGAGTATTTTCACCAATATTTGTCACATATTTCTTATGAGTGTTATCATTTACTTCTTTGCCAAAAACACAGACCTAGACCTACACAGGGGTAACTACAGTTGAAAATCTATGGTACATACATCTGTAAATGGTATCCATGGTCTGATTTATTGATCTCCATGCATATCATGGTTATTCTTCTGCCCAGTAAGACCTATTTTAACACCATAAGACACACATATTTTGCAGTAACATTTAAACACTAACATACACAACCCTGGATTCACACTTACACACATTGTACAATACTACATCCATCACCAGCGCTCGGCCTGACAGTTTTGTCAAAGTGAGCCGCAGGGGATAGGAGAATGGCATTGTGGGATTGAGTTCTCCCATCGGACGCTGCTCTGACAGGAGAGAAGAAAGGGGGCGAAGAGAAGAGAAAGGGGGGAAAGACGTGGGGAAAATTGGGGAATGTGCTCCACAACCCCAGCAAATGGAGAGAAACAGACAAGAAAGGGCTGAACTGCCATGAGTAGCCCATCAAAACCAGAAGCTCTCCTGCTGAAGCCTGTTTACTAAGACCGGCCTTGTGAAGGACAGACAAAGAGCATATTGCAGTCCTGGCAGCATGACCACATCGCACAGTAAAACGTACACATACACACAAACACAAACACAAAAGACCTCCTGAGTTTCTGCCAAACTGCGGCACATGAACCTAGGCCCTGGCTAGAAGGCACACAACAACAAATGTACTCAGTGACAAATACATGTAAGATGCATGCACACACACAAACACACACACACAAACACACACACTCACACACACACAGACACTTTTCGCCCCTTGAGAAGGCAGCTGGTGATGTATTAAAATTAGCCTCCAGTCCCTCAAAAACAAGAAAGATTGGTCCACAGTCAGCCTGAGATCTCTAATAAACACCTTCACCATGGTGCTGGGGACTGAGCCTGCTGCCATCCAGCCATGTGTGGGCTCCCATTTAAAACTGCCCACACTACACTTCATGTGGTGATTCTAGTCCCATCTCAGTGCTCCGAAAGAAGGCAACCAGCAGATGCAAAAAGGGGACTGTGAAAGTGAGAGTGAAAGAGGTAGAGAGACTTGCAGACATGGCTCCCCCAATTATAGACCAAAGATTGCCACTACATTCGCTTTACTCTTTGCCTGGCTCCTGACAAACCCTGTCGTGATTCCTTCAACTGGCACTCGTGTTTCTCCCTGACACTCTCTAGGCTCTAATTAGGCTTGTAAATAATTATTGCAATTAAAGCCTACAATTAGGAGGACTGAAGCACTGCCATTAGTTTCACAATAAATGTCATGAGCATTCTGCATAGGCACAGGGAGGAAACAGACAAATGCTGTGCCATTATAGAGGCAGACAGACAGTGAGAGTGAAAGAGACAGACAGAGAGGTGGGGAGGTGGAGGGGGGCTGTATGAAGGCAGTTGACATACTCACAGCTCTTAATTATAGAGCTGATTATTCTGGCAGGATGGCTCCTGGACGGTTCCTTTGGCTCACATTCACAAAGTGACAAAGTGTGCATGCACATATGCACACACATACACATTTACCAGCATACACAGCCGCTCATACAAAAGCATAAACTGTACATAAACCAACAGTGAGACTTAAGTTTTTCAGAATTCAGCACATAAACACAGCCACACAATATCACGCAGAGGCTTAAATTGGAACTTAATCAGAGATAAATAGCATGTTCCTAGATAATGAGAGTCTTTAAGCAAGTTCAAGGGCAGGTTTGCGATGCTATGTGATTTTAGTGATGATTTCTTGCCTAAAACTGGCCACATCTATTCAGTGTTTATTATATGTAATTAGTTGTCTTTGTAAATCATTTTTTCGCTCCCCGATTTAAACATGCATTTGTCTTGTGGAGAATTTTGGAAGAACTCCTCACAGAAGATTGCATTTGTAAATTTTAAATTCATATTTATTTTTTCATTCAGGAGTGACATTTATCCATGCAACAGTCAGTTGGCTAATGGCAAACTCTGGGAGACTGCAGGCAGACAGAAACAGAGGTGTCAGAGTCTCTAAGGATCAGGCATCCCTATTATCTCATATTATGTCAGAGGGCCAGTGAAAAATGCCTGCAGGGGGGTTGGGGTGGAGACACCTATGAGGTTTGAACTGGTGCTGAGAGATGTGCAGAAACACATGATCATAAAGACACAAACCTGCCATGGGGTCTCTCATATGGGGCTTGAAATTCATTAATTGGGAGACAATGTCACCTGAATCAGAGGTCAAGTGATGCAGCACTTGTTTAATGACAGCTGCATGGACTGGTAACACAGTCTGCTGACCGAGTCACCAAATTTACAGCTTGCGCAGGGGGCTACTTTGTAGAGAGCTCTGCTGCTATAACAGAGGGGCCTCGGTATGAGAGTGGGAGAGGGGGAAACAGGGGACGGATGGGGAAATGGGAGGTATGATGGGGGTTCAGGCCAGGGCACTGGTGTGCACAAGCTTCTATTAATTAACAGCTTGATGGGGGCTGGCAGGACGTGTGCTGCTATCAAATAATGAGGTTAGGATTGGCCAATGGTTCCAGGGCACAAAACCTGATTAACACTAATCCTGGCTTAAGTCAATTAACAATGCCTGCTCAGGGACTAATGCAAATGAGGTGCCTTTGTTAGGTGGGCTAGTGCACTGGGAGCAAACAGAGCTCAACATTCAGGCATGTAAAACATAGTTAGGACATATCTAAAAGGTGGGAGGACGTATATCGGTCATCTGGAGGACAAAATAGCTGACTCTCAGTGGTTACACAGATGGATGATACCAGAACAAGTTCAATGTAGGGGCATCTCTAAGTGGCCTGTTGAGTGACCTTTTCAGTTTGATGAACAGACTCATTCAACGTCTGACCTCCCAATGCTGAGAGGCAGCACATACAGATACAAATAAAGTGCACATGCATTAAACCAAACACATGGAGCATGTATGTCAACAGTCATGCATACAAACCTAACATGTCTGATGAAAGAAAGCACATCTGGAAAAAGTAGTTTGAACCACACAACTTTCAATTTAGTGGCTGCAGTGCCATATTATGGAAAATAATTTAACTGACAAACAAATCAGTAGTCAACAGACGCTGAGATTATTGCAGAATAGAGACAGAGTGAGTACATATGTGGTCAAAATTAATATCACGTCACAGGTTTAAGTATCTTGCCAACAGGATAGCAGCTGAAAATTAGCCATCTGGCAAACTGTGGCACAATTTCAGAAACATAGATTAATGTGAATTTTTCTTGTAAAGAAATAAAACGAAAATGAAAATACTAAATGGAATTTTAAAAAGCAAACAGGCAGTTAAAGACATCAAGCAGACAGTTAAAATAATACAGTAAATGCACACAAAAAATAAATATGAAACTGAAAGCATAAAACTACCATTAAACTGGAACAACTTGTAGTCAGGCAACTTTATTAACTTAAAACTTCAGTCACACACACACATACACACATCTACAGTTACGTACACAAACACTCGCGATTAAGGGAGCTTGACAAGTGGGACAGGGTTGAAAGTGGTTTCTTCAGAATGAAAAGCTAAATGGCATCATCAATAACACTGGATGTGTGTATTGACAGGGGAATTTATCCTAATTTGTCCAGGTGTCAATATCAAGTGCAGCTGTCAAGAAAGCAGCAAAGAATCTAAGCCCAAGGATCTCAGCTGCAGCTCCGGGCTCCTCTCACCAACTGCAGAGCACCTGAGTAAGGAAGCGGCCATGCGACTGATTTACTGGCCCTCACCACAACAGCTGCCAAACTGACCCTGCTGTTGCACTTACATCCCAGATAAAACATGATGGCCGATCTATCAAGGCCAGTGTCTGCTGTCTGACTGATAGCAGAATGCCCTGGAGATGTTTGTCTGTTGTTGGAGTTTGTCAAAAAACAGACGCTAGTAAGCTATGACCACAGTTCCACTCTTATGATCAGCCCCACTGAGGGCAGAATTGGATGTCCATATGTTGGCACATGGCATCACAGTTTTCTCATGCATGACAGGAAACATTTGTTCAGGTTGCTCTTTTCATATAAACAGTGGTGTAGAATTTATGGTTGCAGTCTATATATGGCACCTCAGGTTTTCTCAGTTGTACTATATATAACAAACCTCATTTGACCCCAGTAAAAGACCTACATTGGGTGCAACGTATCTTTTTAAACTCACATTCAAAAGGTAACCACAAATGCAACTGGGGATATTGGAAACACTCAGAAAATTATGAGAAAAAGATATTTTTACACCCTGTGGGACACAGAAAAGTACTTAACATTCAGGGGAAGCAGATGAGTATTCAGCATTGTGGTTTTTGAACTTCAATTGTGCTTTTAAAAAATGGGACTGCGGGAAAAGATATGAGTAAGAGTGAGATGACTGTGGGACTTCACAGACTTGCTAACTGAAATCAGCATATTTCACTGATCGCTCTCCTTCTGGAAGGCTGCCGCCTGATTGTCCTCCATGCTGCAATGGCGGGTAGTCAAGTTATTGGGACTCTTTGTCTAAGTGTCATTGACAGACAGATTGGTGAAAATGCAGAGATAAGGGTCAATGGTCAAACCCCTGGTTCATTTTCTGGCAGCTGCGAGCTAAGCAGACTGCCCTTAGGGCCGACACAGGGTCAAGGGACAGCAAGGCAACACTTGTTGGGTTAGTGGCACTGACACCCTTTTGTTACTTTGTCCTGAGAATAAGCTGACAGTGGAAAGTAGATATAAAGTGCTAAGAGTTTGACCCTATGCCCTTTTCACCCTGTTGTGTCCATTATTTTGGCCAGACTTTTTTCCTCCACATCAGATTATTGTTTCTCTGCCAAAAAAACAGTGGATTGCTTTGACTGAGTTGGGAGTGAGTAGTTGCCTCAAGTGAAGAGGTTTAAGAACTTTGGGAACTTGTTCATGAGTGATGGCACAGTGGCACATGAGATGGACAGATGGATTGGTGCAGCGTCAGCAGTAATGAGGGAAATGTACTGGACAGCCGGGGTGAACAGTGAGTGACTGAAAGAATGAGATCAGGGATACCAGTAGCCAAAACAAGTTTCCTCTGTAGATTGTCTGGACTCAGCCATAGCGATAGGAGCAGCTTGAAATAGAGTCATTGCTTCTTCGCTTTGAAAGAATACAGCAACAGCAGAGGTAATTTGGGCATCTGAATCACCTTCTAGGCGCTTTCCTTTGGAGGTTTTCTAGGCACATCCAAAAGGGAGAAGACTCTGGGTTAGACTCAGAACTTCCTGATGGGAGTACATATCTCATCTGGCTTTGGGAATCCCACAGGAGAAACTGAAAAAACGTTACTAGGCAGACAAACATCTATGATGTCCTGCTTAGTCTGATGTCATTACAATCATCCATCCATCTACTATGATGGATGGATGGATGGATGGATTATTGTGGCTATTGTGGCTCTAAGGGTCATGATACTTTTGCACTCTCCACTGTTGTAGAGACTTTGGGAGAGAGGAGTCACATATATTGAAGCAATATGCTCCATTCAGCCTTCCAAAAATGTGTTTTTTACCTAAACCATTTTATGTCTGTGTTTGAGTCTGACAAAAAGTAAACACTGTGGACTTGGGGAAACAAAAGGCTTTCTGCCAGCGTTGCTGCTAGTCTCTTTTTCATGTCTGCACACACCTACAATGCACAATGGAAAGCCTGGCTGTAAGCCATCGTGTGTTCCATGCCCATTAACACGTGAAATCAGTGTGTCATACACACCAAAGTCCCTCATAATAATGAGCCAGTAGCATGTCAGCTAATCTAAGGCTGGATGAGGTGTGAATGAATCCTATTTCCTCCTGTCTTGATAACCACTGAACCCATTTCCTCCCAATTTAACCCTACCAGCCAAACAAAGGTTCTGGGGGATAAGGTGAAGGGAGAAGGAAAAACAGAAAACTCTGAGGGCGGGAGGTGAGTGTTATTGGAGGGAGAAAAGGTTGTGAGTAGATGTCATAGAAAAAAAAGAAGTTTAAAAAAAGAAAAAAAGAAGAAAGAATTCATGCATGGATTTCAAATTTCACAGCTGAGCACCTGGAAGAAATTGCCAGGCTTGATAATCTGTGAGCTGTAATGTTGCTGTTCCATACATGACACTGGCTAAGGGAGGAAGGATGGCATACAAGGATTGGAGACTGAGAGGGTTTAATGTTTGCTAAAGAGCCAAAAGTGTAGTGGAGAGTGACAGCAGCACATGGCTGAGTGCCTCTATAGGGGGAGGACTGTGTGTCTGTCCATGAAAGACGAGTCTGTTTTACAAGCCAGCTCAGTATCCCTCAGTTGGTCATGCTAGCAGGAATTTCACACTTATCCTTATAAAGAGCTGGCAATTAGAGGGCCACTATTTCACTGGGAACACTATTAAGTCTGTTAAGGTCTATTATGCAGTCCCGTGTGCCACTGCCATAAAACATTGCAAAAACCATTGAGCTCTATTACAAAGTCAACACCTGCCCCTTTTCTTGGGATTTAATTACGACATGATAAAATGCAACCGCTTGTATTTTTTTCTGAGCATTTTCAGAGTTTTTTCTCTTTCTTTATGAAGGTGTGTTTTCAAAAACCTTTTCAGGCAGAACTAAGGCCACGCCACAGGTATCACTTCAAAACCCTTTCAGATGTTAAATCTTGATTGTTCCCCATGAATAATACATCATGGTCTGGTCTCTGTGTACTGGCCGCTGACCAAAGCAACCGCAATAATGCAGTCGCTGATTCTCAGCTGTGTGTGATGAGTGCTCGCCCTGCTGCTGAGCGGGAAGGGCCATAACAGCACAATGCACCACAAAGGAAATGAAAAGGACTCATACAAATGTTGATAATCCAGGCCCCATAAGACCCCATTTGATACTGGAGTAGCTGTCACCATTTATCCTATGATGCTGCATTGGGTTGATAACCCAACGACGAAAAGAATGAACGCTGCTTAGGGTCTCTATGGGCCACAGTGTCAGGCGTGCTTGAATGTCCCTCTTGGTTTGAACTCCCAAAATGCCGTACAGTAAACACAAATATACACAGACATGGTCACTGTGTTTAAAAAACCAGCTGAGGCTTATTTGCATTCTCAGGCCTACACGTCCCGATAAAATAAACACGGGGAGGAGGCAGAAACAGAGGGGTGAGTAATGAATGAGAGAAAGACAGGGAAAGAGTGAGACAGGCTGCAGGCGCTGGGGACGAGTCCAGGCCAAACGCTCATGCAGATGCAACACGCTGAATTTGCATGAGCTGGCAAAAGCACAAGTGGATTAGCTCTGCTCCAGCTGCCATTCATACATGAATACTCTTTCTACCTGTTTGATTAGAGCATCTGTTGGAATTGTTGTGGCACTGGAGTATTACTGTAGACACAGTTTATCTGGCTGTATGTAAAGTATGACCTAATAAAGTATAAAGCATCCTCCATGTGAAACTTGCAGGCGTTAGTAATACATAGCCATGTGTGCTTTGTTACAGCAGTGGAAGATGTGGTATGCAGTTTGAAATCTACAGCGTTTGATGCAATATTAAGTGCAGCGAGGTGTTTCAGGACTGTAAGACATTTCAGGGGGCATTTCATATGACGCAGTCGGAGGAAAAGACAGAAAAAGAGGTGAGGGAAAAAGTCGAAGATGTGTCTAGGAGGCAGCTCAGCCGAATCGCCCAAAACAGCTATGACCTTTTTCGCTTCATCACTGTGTTTGCCGGTGGCACTGCTACTCAGCCGAGTACCAAAATCGCTGGATTATCGGTCTAAATATAGAGGCAGCCGTGCACACACACACACTCAGGCAACATGACTCAAACATGTGATCTGGCAGGAATCCATAGAATAGATCTGCACAATCACAGGATGTACAAGGACAATGGGAAGACGCAAAGCTCAAAGCGTGAGTCCTGTGAAAATCCAAAATGATGCAACCAGCATGTCTAGAGGTTTTTCAATAGATGCACAATAGTGGATATACGTAGATTCCTTAGGATAAATCTCGAGATGAAAATCTGCTGTTATGTATTTCAGGTCTGTCAGTAATGATACAGCACCCTACAGAAGGGCGCACACACACACACACACACACACACACACACACACACACACACACACACACACACACACACACACACACACACACACACACACACACACACACACACACACACACACACACACACACACACACACACACACACACACACACGCTGCTCATGGAGAAGAGAGAGTCAGTGAGCCAGGTCTTTTCATCAGTTCCACTGCACTGCCTCGCATTGGGCCAATCTCACCACATCATTAATATGGTGAATGCTATTGTCATTACACCTACAAAACAAAAGCACAGTTTAACATGGCAGCACCATGGATCAAATATGAAAGAGGGAGCTATTGAATATGCCTGGAGGTGAATGAATGATGGTGTGTTGTGGGAGAAAGAAACAAATGAGAACAATATAAAGCAGAGAGTTCACTGAAAAAGAAGTACTTGAGGAAGTTTGTGAATATGTAAGTCAGACTCGAGAAGATCTATACATATGCAATAGGTGTCATCTATCTATATATGTGTGTGTGTGTGTGTGTGAATGAGAGAAAGGGGCTAGATTAAAAGCCTCCAAAAGCCTTATAGACTCTATTAAAATACTGAATGCAAGACTGGAGTCAGTGCATTATGTCCGTAGCTATGCAAATGAATACTAAAGGAAGCCTGTGCTTTGTGTTTCCCTGTGGGTGCGTCTCTGCCTGTTTGTGTTTCCAAAGGCATTGCACATCCCACAATTCTCAGCCACAACACACACAGACAGGTGTGAGGACAGGAGACAGTCAGAGCCCAGATTCTGGAGCACGGCCTCACTGAGCAAATACTACTCTCTCTCAATTTCTGTCTGTCTTACCCTCCTCTCATTCAATGTCTGCCTCTCTCTCGCTCTCTCTGTTCTCTCTCTTTCCCACTGTGCCAAACACAGAGGACTGCTTTGTTATTCAGAGTAGGAAATGCAACTGAAGCCAAATCTGCCTTGGTTTCTGTTTGATATCATCCCTCCTTTGTTCTTGCCGTCTCCCATCACCAAGTGCTTGGCCTCAGACGGCAGAGTCAGACACAAGGGAGCACGTAGAGCTTAGGCAAGATATATCTCCCCATGTCCTGGATGTGTGACTTCAAGTGTGGCTCGAGGTGACATTTAAGCTTATGATGAGATAAAGGTCAAATAGATTGTTTTCCACTGAATGCTAGTGCGAAAGAGTTGCGTTTGAAGGTGGCTGCTGTGTGTTGTACAGTGGAGAGCTCATAGACTCTTGGAAAGTACACTCTGTTACCCAATATCATACAATGTTAATACAGTCCTCTGAGCAGAAAGAGGTTAGGCTAGAATACATTCAATATGAAGCGCATTAGAAAGCGAATTTAACATTATTAAAACGGGGGAGTTTGCAAATACACATTTTTTTGGAATACAGCTTTGAGAGAACATTAATCATATGAAACAACTAAATGTTTTAACTACCCAAAACCACTTATCAAAATACTGTTTCTTTGACTGAAGCTGACAAATTTCTAGAAAAAAAAGGCTGACTGAGTATCTGGCCACACTGACTTCCAGTCCAGATGCTCTCTCAGGTGTGACTATCAAGTGGGATCCTTGAACATGCAGAGGCAACATCCCCAAAGTGGCTGAACATGTCTCACTATGTGTGTGTCTGTCTGCTTCAATCCTCCCCAACCCCTGGAGAGAAAGACTCAAGAGTCTACACGCTGAATACTAATAATATTCACCAACATCACTTCTCATTCAGATGACTAGCAGTTATGAGCTCAACATCAAAAGCTTGTTTCATCTGTGGAATAAGTGGGAATAAAGGATTTAGTAAATATGGGAAAGAGACTTTAGATTCAGTACAAACTCTTCTTCACTTGTGGATTCTGTGCCATGCCTTGCTACAGAGTCATCAGTTCACCATCAAATGCATGCACTTGTATTGTGTTTGTGCATGAAATTAACATATTTCTATTGGTATCCTGGAGATATCCAGAAAGATACAATTAAATTGAGGTGGTGCAATAAAATATTTCGGTACATGTACTGAATAAATATTAATAAAGAGGGATTTGAAACTGTAAATAATTCGGCCCTCGCTGTAGTAAGCCTGAGAATCTCAGCAGTAATGCTGGTTGAAGTTAGGGAATGCACAATATTGGATTTGTGCAAATACTTGATATGCCAATATTTTCCAACTCAATTCGACAATTGCTGATACAGATATATGTACATATTTTTTCCACCTAATTGCAAAGAGCAGCAGGTCTCTTTTGCAATAGAATTTACACATTATTGTGCCTAAAGACATAAAAATACACTTTTCAACTGCACATAGTCCCTCAACAAATAAGAACACTATTTCAACTTGGATGTAAAACATAACATTTAAATTGATGAGACATTTTCAAACAAAACTGTCAATCATTAGCTTGACAAGCAATTATTTGCATGTCAAAGTTCATTTTGGGTCATTTGTGAATTCCATATGTAACTCTCTGAACCACAAAACCCACCTACAGGCTTGAAAGGTGTATTATATTTTAAGAAACTGCCAACATTCCACCGTTTATCAGAGCCAGAAGCTGCAAAAACAGAAAGAGTTCTTGTGAACTAATACTCTGTGATGCGATGTGCCAAATCTAGCTTAAAATCATGATAATTAATCGTTTAAAAGAATCATGAAAATAGACCATTTGCTTTCTTCAGATTCTCTGAAAAAATAACAAAATCTGTGCTCCTTAAAGCAACTGAGAAGCCACTAATGACTCAACTGTGATTAACAGTTACTTGAGAAAAATTTGGGGATTTTTTTTGGTTGAAATGGGCTTGAGTGCAGACTGTGTTGTTGTTTACACCAAGCAGGTAAAAAAAAGCACTGAATTCATTTTTAAAATGATGCAGTAAAACATCTTTAGTATTTAGTAAACTTTGTTGATGAGTATTGGCAACAGCTGTGGGCACTTGTACATGAATACTTGCACATAAATATGGAATATTTATTTGCAAAACAAATAAAGAAATGAAACAATTTTTATTTTTTCATATGATTTATAGCACCGTGACTTTCTTATAATAAAAGAGAATTTTGAGTTCTCTCTACTTCTAGCCATGGCTGCGCTGTTTCAGTACTGGTGCTGGACTTAATATTGCAGTGAAAAATGAGGCCACAGTAAGTAAAAATGTGACAGAGTGGAGTTCAGAGGGTGAAAGCCTTTATCAGCCGTTACTAATGGCGACACCAGTATCCTTGAGAATACTTGAAGTACTGAGCTACTACTTGTGAAGGGATTTGACATAGTTTTATTTTTATCCTCACAGCAAGTCACTGTTTGACTAAAACTGAGCAAATTTACAAATGTTTATTTGTTCTGTTTTTCAGAGGGGAATAAAACAACTCACATAGGCAGCGCGGGGATTGTGTTAGTCATGTGCCGAAAGGGAAAAAAAGCAACTGTAGGCTGTAGTAAACCTGTTTTCCTCCCTTTGCAATGGACACTGTTGTCTAAATAACTCCTTCACACCACATCCACCCACCAAGGTTCCTAAACCTGTGAGCTCTGGCTAGCCAGTTGTTGAGTGTGTTAAAAGAAAAGATAAGAAGAGAGGACGGCAATCTATCACTTCACGCTGACAGCCTCGCACGTTGTCTGTCTCTGGGGCTGCTGCGCTGCCACGCTCCCCTGCAGCTGCTCCTCCTCTCCTGTCACTTCTCCTCCTCTTGTCAACTCTTTTCTACCTTCCTCTCCCTTCATCTCCTCACCTCCTCTCTGTCCTTGCGTCCCCTTCCACCCTCGTCTGCCCTCACCTCCTCTGCCTGCTTAGTATGTCGGTTGCATTGATGCCACCCGCTTGCCTCCCACCCGCCTCGCAACGCTGTGTCACTTCATTAGGAGTGCAAAAGGATGACCTTGCACTCCGTGTCTTCCTTTTTTTTTCTCTCCCAGTGTCTCGCGTTACACTGTCTAAGTCATGCACTCCTCCAGCTGTCCCTCCTTCCCTCATCACTCTTCCTCTCATGCTCAGCCAGTCAGACAACCAACCAGCAAGTGCCCTTCATTTCTTTCTCTCCTTCTCATTCTATCTTATCTTTTTCTCGTCTCTCCATTTCTTTCTCTGTCCCTGCCCTCATTGTTCTCCTTCATTATCAAACGCTGTCACGCTGTCCCCCGCTGTGCCACCCAGGTTATTTATAGCTAACAGTAGGTGGTGGATGTGCTGATGTTGAGAGGTGGGCCATCTCATGCCCTGCTGGAGCACACGCACATCTACACTGTTTTCCCTGACATTTAAACTTATACATATACACACACAGCGACACACATGAACCATCCATTCTCCTGTATGGGCTCTTGCATGATTAGGAAACCACAGCTGTGTGAGGACGCGTCTCTCCAGCACCTACCTGTCTCTCAGACATTACGTAGAGGTAGTTGCGGTCGAGAGAGAAGGCCATATCTCGTAGGATGGGGCTGCCGTCCTTGATAACCGATATTGTTTCATACTGGACACCACCGTGAGGAGGCCCATCGACACGAATCTGAGGAAAAAAAACACAAGGCAAACAGGTCTGTGAGTGCTATTTATATCAGTATGACAGGAAAACGGATAAAAAATGATTGACAGGAATGACAGACAGGGTCAAATAACATTTGCAAACAATCAGCTACACAGAGATTCAGATAGATGGAGATTCTTCATTAGGACTGTGCGGATTGCAAATGACAGAAGAGTGATTAAATACATTTCAGCGGCGAAAAACAAGTTGCAGGCTGTAGATTACATGGTATGAGGTAAATGTCAGTCCTCTGTGATTATTTGTAGGATGGGGTTACAAAAACTGTGAGGAATTATTCACTGATATTATTAGACCTTCGTGAAACCTTAGTTCTGTTTTCCTTTCCTCTTTCTCCTGATGAATGATGTAATTCCCTCAGTAAAGCTTAGAAGTGGAGGCCAGGACCACCTAACTACAAAAACACTGGAAAAGCATTCTAATGACTTATATGAGACACGTGACCCCGCCTGACACAAATAGGCCAAATTCTGGCTCTGTTTCTTCCTCATTTATCAGATCCTGTCCGCCAAATATATAAACAGGACAGCAAGTCCTGAGGAGCAGCATGGGCTTCCTAAAGGCGAGGGATGTCACATGTCACGAAGCCCTCCTCCAACCATGAAAGCTGATGGCTCTATCATCTGTCCATTCCCATCTGACTCTCTCCACCCAAACATTCATCTATCTATTCAGACAGTGACAGCACCAAAGAGCAGCCAGGCTCTCTATAAAACATCACAGAGGGGAAAGTCAAGGTCATATGTCTGTCAAAAGAAAATCTACTGGGAGGGTGGGAGGGTGGGAGGGTATGTCGGTAAATGTGTGCACACACGAGGCGTTTATGTGTACGTGTGTGTGAATGTGTGTCAAACTGTTGGATGGTCAAGTAGGAGAAACGTGATATAAGTTCACACAAAGCCCCTTGAGCTTTCCCTTCAAAGCTTGAGGGTTAGCTGGGTACACGACAGCAGACACCACACAGCTCAAAGTGGCTGGGCCTTCCACGGCTGACCTACATCTGACCTTGGCAGACTAATCCAAACAGTGAAAACAGGACATATGTGAAAACCATATGTAGGAGGAGAAAGGCAGGATGTGGGGGCCGTGCCAGTCTTCATCTGGTTACTGACACTGCAGTGTGGAGGGAGACCTCAGCAAATATGCTCATCCATAAAGCATGTCGGCGCATGGCCAGACCAGCGCTGTTCTGTTCACTGCTGTGTCAGTGTGTGTGTGTGCGCGCGAGTGCGTTTGTGTGTGTGTGTGTGTGTGTGTGTGTGTGTATGTGTGTGTGTGTGTGTGTGTGTGTGTGTGTGTGTGTGTGCACCCGTAGGAGAAGTCTGTCATGCTGTGATATGTGTCCTAGCAGGCTGCCACTAGGGATCACAAGATAACCTGACCTTCCCACTGCAGGCCTGCAGTTCATCTGAATTAGATCGTTATCACACAGTGTCTCACCACTGTCCAGGGGCCTCTAAATTCACATTTGGCTAGAAACACGCTCACACATCCAGCTGTCTTTGAGTGAGTCAGGAACAAAACCTCTACTCTCCAGTCATGGATATAACACTTTGCGATATAACCGCTATCATACCAGGCATAGCAATTACTACACTTCCTGTCCTGTTCAGCAAACATATTGAAAGAGGAATGCAGGAATGTGTACAAAGAGATAAATAATAAATGCCCCTCTCTTTTATCCACCAATACTCTGTCTTTTTTTGCTTCTTTTGTATATACTTTTTTTTCTTCCAACAGCTTAGGCTTATGGCTCACACAAAGAAAATAGAATCACCATTACTGACACTCAAACCCTCTTACCGCCCCACTGTGTACACAAACACACCCACATCCACTTGCTTTACACATTAAAAAGCAGTTTTGCTATAGTAGCTGTAAATCTTGCAAAGAGTGTCACATTCACACATATGGAGATGCACACATACACACCCACAGCATGATAAGAAAGTGAAAAAATGAGCGCATTTGTGTGAAGTGGGTTAGGTAAATGTGAAGTACTTCACAGGGCAGGCTCAACTCTGGGTGGGCGAATGAGACAAAAAAATAAAAAGCCTGGGCATATAAATGGAGGCACCAGTGCTTAGTGGACCAAAAATAATTCTGTCAAAAACTCCCGCTCTTTACACACACCCACACTACTATTCCACCAGTCTACAGTATCTAGCACCTGAGTAAGCAACTCTCAAGCCCAAAACATCCATTTCCTCGGCATCACTTTACTTCAACATTTGGCCTCCTCTCTCAGGTACTTAAACCTATCCCATCTTTGCCCTTTTTGACCCTGCATTATTTATCAACCTGGGTAAGAAGACTGCAAACTGGCTGGATTCATACCCTCAAGGCCCTCTGACAATATTACTGCCCCTCTATTTTAGGAGAACCCATCCACTGAAACAACCCCCAGTGCCCAAGAGATCTGTCCTTTGGTATGGCCTGGTCTATCACAGTCCCCGATTTCAACACCACAGCCATTAGTGAGACTCTCTCTATCACCAACGTCGGAGAGCTGCAACTGAGTAAAGTGAGGAAGGGGAAAAAAGGTGAAGATGGATGAGAGCATTGAAAAACAGTCTACATGGACCTCAGGGGCACCATGGGCTGTACTTAATATTTGTTAAAAAAGAAAAAGAAGAAAAAGAGGAAAACCAGAGCTGTCTTGAATGGCAAAAAATTATGATCAGAAACTGGTGTTCACACGTTTCATAATACTCATGAGACATTTAATGTCCTTCACGTCCAAACATAAATCTAAACGTACAAACACAGAGGGATGAAGAAAGACGCCTGGATAACTAAACATATAAATAACTTTCCCCTGGCATCACAGAGTAGGAGGACTTCGCAGCAAATCCTGGAGCACACACAGGGCTGCCGTATTTGGTTAGAGAATATAAAATTCACTTTTTCAAAAGCAAATGCCATCACAAAGTGGTTGAAACCACACCATGTACAAAACACAGTAAAGTACTGTTAGTGTTTATTAATTATAAATTTGATTATGTTTCTTGAATTAAATGCTATGCTTCTTTGTTCAAACAACCAAACTAAACGCTGGTTTTATGCTTGTGATGACGAGGTCCACCTTTGTCATAGTGACCATGGCATCACCTTTGATTGTTGTGAAGCCTAATGTTTGATATTTGGTCTCCATCTGGCTCTTTTGAAACCAGATGCAACAAGTCAGGGGTGTACCAGACTGGGAATCTTATATTACCTGTTAATCACTAGGTAGCCTTCCTCTAAAACATAACTGCTTTAATATCTATTTTACTTTAAATGGCACCACAATTTAGAAAATGCACACCATGCTTTAATGAAAGAGATGTCGAACTAATGATTAAAACCATGAATTAATTGAAAAAATGTTTATTGAGGTAACAAATAAAGTAAGAATATGGTCATTTTCTTATAGACCACTATAAAATCGGACTTATTTTCGCCCCCTGCTGGTTGTAAGAAGGAATGTAGGTTCAAGGAACTTTGGCCCAACTTTTCAGACCTGAAGGTTTATAATTAAACTGAGAAAGAGGAATTCGTTTTGGCTTTGGTATTTTCTTTATTACAAATTCTTTTTAATGACATGATTGGTTTTCTTAGCAAGTTGGAGAGAGATATTTAGTCTCGTTTCTACTAATGTTTACCTGTACAAATACAGTTTGCCCTGACCTGGTTTAGGTGTGAGCGAAAAAACACACCTGAGATAAAAGGATAAGATTGGAGGACAAAAGAGGGAACATGAGGTTGCCTTTATTTTATACTGTGTGGAGAACAGTTGCACAGTGTAATATGTTTTTTGTTTTTTTCATTTATAGCGTCTCAGTCTGCCTACTTTCTTGACACTCAGACTTTAATCAGACTACTGCACCGCTACCATGTTTTACTGTAGACCGCAATGTGTTGTATGACAATGAAATGAATGTGTTGTTGTAAACAGACTAAAAATTTTATGTCTTCCATTGTTGACCTGAATACTTCTTGGTGCATTTTGCACTTTTGAACCCAGTGGGTAGCTATGGCAACCAAATGATGGAGCGTTTGATGTAACACCTTATTGTTGAGAACAATGCAAGTGGAGTCCCAAAGCTCAAAATAAGATGTTTGTTGTATTTTTTTTTTAATTTTCATATGAATAAACTTAACATGATGCTAAGCATTCATTTATAGATACACATTTTAAAACATCACCGAAGCTTTATTTATTTTGAAGATGTAAGGATTTTTAAAGCCCAGGAGAGAGGCGAAAGTTCCCAATATACCACATCCTGCAAAAACAAAGGGATTAAAAACGTTCCTTTGTTTTTTATGTGCAAACTTGTTGTTGCAGCACCTAGTTAGACTTAAGCGAGCGAGAGGCTGGGGGTGTTTGGCCAGCAGCAAAACCATGGCAGAGGCATCAGAGGCCTCCCCTCGTGGCTGCAAGGGCCAGTGCCAGTAGGGTGCATTTGATCAGACCATGTAAGCACCCTGGAAAAACGTTTGAAGACTGACCAAACTCCAATTCAAATTGCCCTTCTCCCTCTTTTTTTTTCTACCTCTCCCTCTCTTGGTCTCACTGTGCCAGACACCGGATCCCCAACCGTGAGAGTCTGTGTGAAGCAATTTGCTTGAGTGAAAAGTGCTGAATAAATCCTGGGTAAAAGTGCTTCAAATGTGTGTTTGCAGTGCATTGTGGATGCTGCTGCTCAGAGATAGAAGGAAAAGGAAAGGCCAAATCTGCATTTCCCTCTATAGGCTACATTATGTAACCTATGCAGAATGCCAAAATGACTGGATTCCAAACGAGTGTAATGTATAATCCTGCACGGTGTAAGATTTAGCGATTTGGTCTCTGTTTTACAGCTTGTTTCCAAGTGTTTGTCCAACATTAGATGGCCAATTTTTAAAGAATGCTTCTCCTTTAATGGCACAGCTGCTAACTATTACCAGAGAGCTGTTTTCTTTTCAGATTTGTATAGAAATCCTATTTTCAAACCTTAGCCTTGTGGGAGGTTAGTGTTCTGAAACAGGACATGCATGTGTACAGGTGGCTGCCAAGACCAATACAGATCTATCTGAGGGTGTACATTATTTTACCACCACATTTCAGCTGGCAGAGCAGATTGCAACCCACGCATGGGAACCTTAACCAAACCACAGTGTACGGCACACTCCACACGCACACCTTGTTTCAGGATAGGATTAAGAGAAATTATAGGTCTTCCACCTACACCGTGTTTCAGAATAGTATAATTAGAGTTGATTTTAGGGAGATTATGCTCTTATGACTGAAACTCAGCTGTGCTATGAGAGAAGTAGAGAGAAAGAAAGTGAAGAGTGAAAGTTGAACACCCTAAGTAGCCTATCTGGCAGCTATCTTCTGCATCTGCGCTAATCCAGTTCAGCAGTCTTCAGCGTTCAAGTGATAGGCATTGCCTTTATCTGCCTTATCCCACACACTGGATTAGATTCTGCAAAAGTACACCAAAACCACAACCTTTCATGCTCTGTCTCAATGCGCTGACCCCTCTCTGAGACGCTGTAGTGGAGGCTCCGCTTCGGAAAAAGGGTAGCTTTGTAGTAAAGTAGGGTCATACCGATTGAAAAGAGTCACAGGGATCTGACAATGACCGTGATAAACCTTATCCAATCAAATCCAATTCATCTGATGGAACCATTCTCGGCCTCAGTAAATGGCCTTGAATTTGATGTTGAGATTGCTCGGTACCTTGGACCAAATGACAGGTGACAGACTGCTGACAGCATTTGAAGAGCCACTGAGGCTTGTCAGGAGGCATCCATGATTTGAAAGGCTCTTGTGACAGCCAGGTGCTCTCACCACATCAGGTAGTGCATTATAAGCACAATTTTGAAAAAGAAAAAGGCATTTTTCCACATATTTGTAGGTTGTGGTATGCTTTTTAACCTTTCCAAAGTGAACATGTGAAAGGCAAAGGCAGGAGAATGACCACAGTGAGGTTTTTAAAGTCAGAAAAATGAGTGTAACTAAAGGAAACCCATTAAATAATTACAATACTAGGAAGATGTAAATTCAATACACTCCAATAGGCTTTATTTAAACGCAAGATGTTCTTGTTGAAAGCATAGTGATAGTGTTTGTGTATGTAACAGCCTTTTTTTCATGCATATAAGTGTGAGTATGCCAAGTTACATCAAAGTGTGAAACAAGGGCGGCACTGAGGTGTGAGGCGTGCAGACAAACCATTGTCCAGCCCCCTGGATATGTCAGCCCCTTTAGGCATGACTTAAGGGTGAATCAGTGCTGACTGTTTTTGAGTCATACTGAGGGAAAACTCATCACCAACACACCAGAATTCAAACACCAACGAGACACAAATTCACCCCTATTTTCTCTATTTAACAAAAAAGTACAAGAACACACATGAAAGTAAAATCTATACAGTCCACAGCTCTTGAAGGAACCTAAACCAGAATCCTCACACAAACACAGATAAAAATCCACTGGTCGTACTCAACAGCTCGCAGAACACCGTGTACCGGCGAGGCTCACTATATCTGCTCGCGTGTCTGTCCTGGAAACCTGGCTTGAAACGTAGCAGACTGCTATTGTATTGGTGAATTGGGTACAGGCTATTCAGCTGCCTGCGTGTGCACGTCTCTCTCTACTGCTTCTTTCTCTGCACACTGGGAGAAAACACGGAGCCTCTCTCCGCCTCGATAACGCATCTAATCCATCACCGGTGTCAAGCTGAAGAATTCTGGTGTCAGTAGCGAGCGGCATGCAGAAATGTGCTGTGTATATGTGTGTGAGATGGCTCCCACCAGCCCAGCAAGCCGCCTCTTTTGTTCCTGTTCCTGTTGTACAATATAAGCTCCCATAAGGCTTCTGTTAGCCCGCTTGCCTATATGCACTATGTGTCACTTCCCATTGGACACTCCAGCGCTGTGCTGTGGTGATGGAAGAGGGGAACACGAAGGCAGACAGGGAAAAAAATGGACAGAGTTGGGAGGAAAGGTAAGTGAGAAAAAAGGAAAGCAGATTATATATGGATGTAGTGAGAGAGGCAGACACAGGCATTCACAGAGAGATGCCACTCTTTATATAGGTGTAATTCGCTCCCTAACCTGCTCATATGGTGGCACTATATCTGCTAAAATGACCTGAGCGTTTAGTCAATACAAGGGGCAATTACTTCATATTTTTGGCTGGGCACCATAAAGCCTATTGATTTGCTTCTCCGCTCCATGAACAAAGCAGTTAACCCTCTCCTCTATGACATCTTTCCTCATCCACTTGAACAGAAATATAACAGATTGCGCCCAACAAATCACACATGATCACCATTCAAGTGACCAGTTTTTTACTATTAGTGATTGTCAGTGAATATCGAAAGCAAGCGATCTATTGAATTGATTTTCAGCAAATCCTGACATCTAATCCTCCAAACCCTGTCTCTGTAATAGCTAAATCCCAAACTCATTCAATTCCATTTTGGCTCAGTAATATTGCCATCTCTCTCCCCCCCTCTCTCTCCCTCTCTCTTGGTCACATAACTTACAACCAAAAACATGATTATATCAGCATTTTCCCCTGTTTGCCCCTGAGTCCAAATAGAAACCAGAGACCGCGGCATGCATTAGGGGTCTGTGGTGGGATGAGATCAGGCCTCAACTCTAATCAGCCCAAACACACATATTAAGCGCAGCAGCACAATGTGAGGCCTATATTTAGCTCCACATTAAAACTCTGAACAGAGACCAGCCTGCTGCTGATGGATGCAGGCCAAGAAGGTTCAGAGAGAGCAAAAACAGAGGGATGTGGTGGGAGGGAGTTCTGTTGAGAGGAAAACGGGGTTCACTGTTACGAAGAAGCCACTACTCGAACTCAAACGACAGAAATGACAGAAAAACAGCTTGTGTACCTGAACAAATTAGCTGAAACTACAGTTAATCTTTTCTTTGTGACCTGATTTGATCTGAAATAGGGATTAAATAAAGAAAAATGGGGGGAAAAAAGACATCGCAATGAGCAAGGATGAAAACTGTACAAGTGCAAATGTCATCACCTTTGCTAGAGCCAACAGAGACATAGCTGCACTCACACTTCAACCCAGGTGACGACAACTACCTAAGTATAGACATCATCTTCATGTTGAATTAAGATAAACATGTGTTCACACGATTATACACAAGCCCACAAACTTACACACATGCTCCCGTGGTTATATTTAACAATCCCATGTTAGAAGAACAAAATAACAAATACCTCTTCACAGAAGCCCGACTTCAAATAAAGGAGCCTTCTCTCCAGGGAAAATTACGTTTCAAAGGTGGAGCTCCGACTGCTATGATGTGCAGGTTGTAGGAAGACAGATGCTTATTTTATGAGAGCAAATAAGCTGCGGATAAAACAATCGCACAACTATTACATGCAGTACACACGGCCACTGATGGTTAGACAAAAGTTATTACAGGAATGTCAAACAGCCTGAACCAGAAGGAAATATCACACCTTCTGTTTTCTCTCTTGGTAGACTTCAAAGTAGATCACAAAGAGATGTGAATCAAAAAGTAGCTCAGAGAAGGTTCAGGTGAGGGGCAAATTAGCTGAAATTGTTTCAATTTCTCCCACCGGATCTGTGAGATTTAAATGTGGGACAAGATTGGCAGGTAGAAGTGAGATACTAGGAAATTATAGCCAGCGGGATCCGCACAGCAAATGAGAATATAAAAGCACTTCAATCAAGCCTACCTTTTACACCTGTAATGTGTGTGAGCTTGAATAATCTCCCTAAATGTTTCATGCTGTGGTTGATATTACTGAGATGTATTTGCCAGTGGTAAGTGAGCATGCTTTTGATGAATGTATTATATTGCTGTAAGGTTTTGACACTCAATGAAGTCTTCATCAAGGCCACGGTAATGTGAGCCCTTTCTGACATGTGCTGGACATATTATGGATAGGCATGTGGCATGTAATGAGGCACGAGTGTGAAGGGGCCTAGGGAAAAGTAAAGAACATGAAATGGGAGAGAAATGGCAAAGCAGAGATAAGGAGAGTTGGAAGCATATAAAAGGCAGAAAGACTGATACACCGAGAAGACAGAAGCTTAGACCTCAGAGCAGGCTAATGTTGACATAGCGATCAGCAAGATCCATATTTTGTTTATTTTTAGCACCATCCTTGATCAGTCAATAAGTCATTCCTGTGGTATTTTTGCACCGTGCTTGCAGGCAGCCTGTACTGTCAGTTATTTTTCTTTGGATCTGCTGTTCAATTCAATCTCTATAAAAGTGTCTTTTATTGTAAGTTATAATTATGAAAAAAATGTGGCAGCACAGGTACTAGACAAAAACATGCTAAAAAAATGTTGAATACTTTAAAATCTGCTTTTTTTTAAAACAGTAATAATAAATTATGTATACATAAAATTATGAGTAGTATAACGTTTCTGTCTACTTTGTAGAACAGATTACTATTTGCAAATCGACAGATTTCTGATGTGGACACTATGTTCAGCTTCAGCCATTTTTTGCCTTTTTATAATCAACATGTAAATTCATCTATTTTGTGATTTTAGTAGATATTATCTGTAATTTAACAAAACAGACATCTTTAAACAACAGTTAAAAAAAATATTTGTCACTTTTCAATCTGTAAAACAGATTTTTTGCTGGTTTCAATAAAGTCAAAAATCGTGTAATTTGATGTGAAAGTTATTTAGAGTTCTGTCCTGTGGTAAACTAATGCTTTTCTCTGTGATTTAGCTAGATATTATCTGAAACTTAACAAAACAGGGGAAATCTATCAGGGGGAAAAAAAAACAGTAAATTGTTCCTTTAATTTTTTACAGGGTGTAACACGTGACTTTTATCACAAAAATAGCTGCTTATTTAATTATAACATGAACATAAAATCAAGTTAGTTAACAGAATAAAAGCTGAAAGTGTACAATGAAAATATTGTACTGATTTAAAGTCATACTGGAATAAGAATCACGCACACAGACGGCTACATGGTCATGTGAAAAGATCTATCGCTCTTTTACACATCCTAGCACCCTTAAACCATCCCATACCACAAATAACTCCATAGAGATGGACATCACAACCTTTAACCCCTCACCTCCAAAGTTCCCAGCAGCGCCTGGATAATTAGAGCTCCTCCTGAGAGAGGAGAGGGAGGCGACAGGGCTAAGATGGACACCACACTGTGAACCTTTAACCTTTGTTGGCCACACAGAGACAAAGTAAGAGAGGGGGGAGGGATAAGAAAGTGGGATGAACTATGAGGGACAAGGGTTATCCAATCAGTCCACTGCAGGGGCACAGCGATGCCACTGATGAGTCGAGGGGGGCTGGATTGTCTGACCCCATTCAAAATGCTCAGGAGAAAAGCGGGCCAAAGCCCCGATGCTGGACAAGGGTTGCCATGGTAACCTCTCTCCCCTTGGGCACGAGATCAGCGGGGAATCAACTGAAAGCGTGTGTGTGCGGATATGTGTGTGTGTGTGTGTGTGTGTGTATGTGATATGCTTGGAGATACAAAAAAAAAACAACTGTTATATCATCGTTATTGTTTCGGACATGTTTGGCTCAGGTTGATCAGATTAAGAGTGAGAGATCATCTTTAGTGCCCGTCCTTCGAGGGACTTTTGGCTGTTTCAGAGTTGCTTTTTCCCCCGGTGAGAGCACACTGTTACTTCAGCAGCACACATCTGAGGTGGCAAACATGGCCAGGAAACAACGGCGCTCCAGCAAAAACACTCTCTGAGACTGAAAACAGGATATGTCGGGTCATCACTCCACTTAAACATGACTTTTTTCAGTAGGTTAATAACTTTTTTGTGTGGTTACGACTGGTATCATCTGCCTTTTCTATCAGTCTACACACTTTTATATATTTTACTAAAATACACTGTGTCATAATGTTTGCATATTCCACATTATTTACACTTCATTCATTCCTGAAATATTTTGTCAGACCTTCATTATCTGAACAGAAGAGTGACATCAAAAGAACTACTTCAGGGTGATGAAATCATCGACTACATAATGCAACCTGTGTAACACAATATTGGTATTCCATTGTTTGAAATGAAATACACACACAAATCAGCCTCTATTAGATTTATTTTATTTCGGCATTACTCTAACTGATATTATACTACACATATCAAAGACAATGTGTTTGTGCATGTGTGTGTCTATGTGGCCTAATTATCCGACCAATGAGATCAATATACTTAGCATTAAATATCTGTGAGGGTGAAGCACATCACTAATTGAATTAAAAAATAGCTTTGCTGTACATAAATAATACAACTGAGCCTGGAGTCGAGATGACATTTATACTTCCACTCTGTAAAGTATGTTCAAGCAAGCATGTGTAATGCTGTCCGCACATAAAACAAGCTAATGACTTTCAGGCATATTTGTTCTATGAGAGAGCAGCAAACATGGCCTTGATTCATTAGTCTGCTAATTAGAGAACACCGTGGAGAATGACTTATGGTCTTGCGTTCCCCACATTTCTATGCGCATTTATGACATTTACTATGAGCAACACAAACACACCATCAGACAAGCGCACGATCGCGCCGGCTCCATACGATACTCGTCTCTATTTGTACGCTGAACATGCAAAACATGCAACAGGGCCAGAGTCCTCCTGTAGACCAGGGGATCACAGATACTCATCACTAGAGACACGTGTTGGTGACAGAGTATCTTCTTTAATCCCCCAAACACTCACAAAAACACACCCACATCCGCTCCCCCATCCTCTCTCATCCCCCTCATAACTCATACACATGCTTTGAAATGGCAGCAGAGGAAAATGCTACGTATGCAGAATAGAGAGCAGCATATACTCAGGTCAGAGTAAGTTGAGGGGGGAAAAAAAAAAGAGACAGAGACAGAGGAGGTAGTGTGGTATGTGTGTGTGCGCGCATGTGTGTTTGTGTGTGACGGCAGCACATTTTGTAGTCTATGAATCTTCACTAAAGCTCTTTAAAAATGCCCACCAATCTTGCGTCAGGATTTAATGCCTGCTTCTCTCCAGAAGGAATAGAACAGCCAGTTAAAGTATGCTAATTCAGTAGCACTAAATACAGTGCTTTAAATGTCAACCTTCCATTATTACACACATTCCTTGTGCGCCTGCCTTAAGAACACCGCAGAATCGTAAACACACACAGACACACAACCATGCACACGCGCACAAATCAGGCCTCTGCAAGGACGCGAGGAAAATAAAGACTTATAGATCACAACCACTTTATTTAATCAATAAGTGAATGAACAAAGGACGTTTGCGATAAACATTATTAAAGCAGCTTTTATCCATTTGAGAGGAGAATGAGCGAGAAATAGAAAAATAGAGTGCAGGGGAAAGAGGAGACCGACAACGATGCGTAGAGACAGAAGATAACAATAAGAAACAGAAAAAAAAGCATCGAAGTCTAAACCAGAGTACAGCTACAACAAGCAGAAAGCAATCAGCTTGCAAAGAGCCAGCAAGAAGCTTGACACTCCTCCACAACCAAGGGTGACAGCACCATTAATTCTATTAACCCTATTAGTATTCCATCCTCATCGCCTCGCTGGGTCAATACACACCTCCATCACACTGCAAAGCTTCTGCCTCTCTTCCATATGCAAAGGGAATGGAGACGGATAATGGAGGGTTCAGGGATGGATGGATAAATAGGAGCTCAGACAGTGGCACTTCCTCTGCTCAGGACCGAGGTAACCGGCCAGCTCTGTCACACCATCACCGTCTAGCGTGCCACAGACAGTGGTGGTCTCAATCCGGGAAGGGATGGAGGGAAAGCAAAGCTGGCTACAAGCCCTCCAATTTGTCTGTAGGTCACATTTGGGAAAGCTTTATTAATCAAAGTGAGAAGGCTTTATTGAATAGACTCGGGGTCACAGCATTACTTGTTGAGATACAGTGTAGTGAAGTTGTTCTACACTGTAAGCAATCCAGGCAGCACACCAGAGGATGGATAATTACAGCAACTCATTACTCTTTTCGCTGTGTATGAGACTTGAAGAAATCCAAATCTATCCTTTAAACCGAGACACCCATGTCATTCTTCGGAGATGTTCCACAGAAATTCAATATGCCATTATCGTATAATTGCAGAAACAGTGTTGTCTGTTCACAGACAACACATCCACTGAAAATTCTGATGAATGGAATAAATAACTAACACAGAAGGACAGCAGGCAATTAAACGGAGCGCAGTTAGACTTGTTGGTTTTAATTTTAACAAGGGACATAAAGACCAACAAAACTTCAACTGCTGAAAAAGATTTTCTTGGTAATTTCTATCTAATAATTGTGCTTAAGAAATGCTGGCAGTTACAAATTAAGGCAATTTATTTGAAGATTTTCAGGAAAAAAGAAATATGAAAAAGAATGAAATCAGCCTCTCCTTTCTGGAAACATAATGGCCTAACCTTAAAGCTGCTTCAGTGGCAGGCTATAGGAGCGGAGCTTGGGAAATGAGTGGAGGTGAATGTGACAGCCTAAAGACAGCCCTCTCCTCCCATCTTGTTACCCTCTCCTCCCCATCCGCCTCCAGCTCTGGGTGGGTGAGTGAAGTTGCCAACAGACACTAGCGTACCGAGTATGTAGGACAGCGCCATTAGGGCATTAGTGCCGGTCAGCAGCCAGCCAGTTTGTGTGTGTGCCGGGAAGAAATTGGGGATGTGCAGTAACACCCTAGGAGAGGAGACACAATCTGACGCTGTGCTTGATTGGTGCATATTCAGAGGATCTCAGAATTAGACAGCAAGCAGCCAGGTGCGTCCGACTTCAGTTGCTGTAGCTTCAGTTGTATTTGCGTGAATCTGTGAGACACTTAGATGTGTGTGTGAGTCCCACACATGTCTTTATTCATCATTATATATCAAGAAATATAATTGCAAGGAACTAACCAGCACTATGGGCAGAAATATATGCCACTAGAAATTGAATGTGAATTATTTATATTTAAATTTGACTTGCGCAAATTGAAATAAAATATTCAAAAACTGATTTATTAGATTCAATTTGTATTCCAATACATTTAAACCAAATGTAATATTTTGAAAGAGAATTCGTTTGGTCTCAGATTGCATTGGTTAAAAAGCAGTTCCTGTGGATCTGAACATAATTGCTCTTTATGGGGAGAAATGTGTGCCACTACAAACTGAATATGAATTTATATTGGAATTGCTCAGCTTGAATAATTGCAATAAAAATTCTAATTTAAATCTCATAATTTCAATTCCTCAACTTGAATAATTGTAGAAAAAATTGGAATTCGTTAAATCCAAAATGTATTCCACTAAACTTAAAACTGAAAGTAATATTTTGAAATTGTATTGGCCAAAAATGAGTACTATGAATCTGCACACAATTGGTCTTTCTTAAATGACCTGAATGTGTGGTGCACTGTGAAAGACTCAGAATCTGAATTTGAAGAAAACAAATTTGAATTATAACAACTGAATGTAGGGGGTTCAATTTTTTAACTGAATTCAATTTCAAAATATTATGTTCAATTTCAGGTTTATTTTAATACTGTTTCTGTCCAATAAATTCAACTTCATATCATAAGATTCTAATTCAAATGTATGTCTCAATTAAGAAATTCAGATTCAAACTACAAGAATCAACTGTAAATGATTGAAGTTGAGTGAAATTCAAATATAAACGATTCACGTTCAGTTTCTAGTGGCGCAAATTTCTGTACATACAGCACCCCCTGACCCACACACATAGCTCATATTCCTCCCTGGTACTACACACACACATGAACTAGTCCAGCCTTGAGCTACAGTGAGAGTGAAAGTCTAAAGGGTTGTGACAGCTCTTCCTCTCCTCCACATACTGTATACAGTGCAGCTACAGCACTATCTCTGCTGTGTCTGGAGCCGAGAGAACGAGCGAGCACGATCTTTCCTGCTGTCTGGCCTGACTGATTCATGCCCATATTACCTGAGGGATTAGCTATTTCCTCTGTATAAATCCACTTTTGTGAGGTAATGTCTAGCATTAGCAGCGGGGGCCATAGAGGGTTTTGTTACACTAAAAATCTTCTGCCAAAAAGCATGCAAGACTGGTGTGAAATCCAAAAAGGCTGCATGCTACAGTATACTGTCATTTTCTTTTGCTCTTGCTCTGTCAGGACTCAGCCAGATTTGAGATGAGATCATTCTCAGAGGAAAGGTATACCTACTTTGTTGCATTTAAATTCAAATTCCTAAACAGAATGCGACTGATACCTTGACTCAATTGCACCATTCGAATAGGAGCTAAGCCAGCATATTTTGTACAATGTTTTTCTCTTTAGTAAGCTAAAGAAACTGAGCTGGGAGACCCACATCAAACAATACCCTTCTCTTTTTTCTGTTTTTCACGAGTTGACCACAGACTCCGGCCAGACGGCTCCATGTTTGGCTACCTCGGTCCAGATCCCCCCATAACTCTCTGGCTTCCTGTTATCCCACAACTGGGCTTTCTGTCTCTTTCTGGAAAAATACAGTTTTCTTCTCCCCTTTCTCTTGATGTCTCCCTTCCCTGTTCTTACTGTGAAAAAAATAAAAAACACACAGACCAATGTTTGGGTCAACACAAAACTTGTGGACTGATTTTCCTGTGGGGACAGGGGAAAAGTAGAGGCCTTGTGGGAAGGGTTCATAGCACAATGATATAATGCGTCTATATTTCTCCACCCTCCCCCCCCGTCTCCCGACCGCTGTTTACACTGTCTTTGTTCCTCTAAAACAAGGGGCTCAATAACTGTGTCCATATGTGGGAGGTAAGTATGAGGAGAAAGAGGAAGAGGGAGGAGGAGGGAGGAGGAGGGGTGTTTGGTTGGTTAACGGTTTCTGGCACACCGAGGGAGGCATTTTCTATGTCTTCGAGGGGACAGACAGTGGCGACCCCCTTGAGAGACACACACACACACAGACACACACCCTCCCTGCAGGAATTGTTTAAAAGGAAAGGTCAAAGTGCATACAAAATGAGCCGCGAGGACAACGTCTACGCACATGATTCACTGTCCCTCCACACTTGGAGTGTGAGGGAAGCGAGAGGGACAGAAAACTGCAGATGGAATAGTGTACTCATCGCACATTGTTGTGGTACAACGTAAGGGCTGGAATAAACAACGTTAGGATCAGTTTCCGCTAGGTACAGAGAGTCCAACTGTACCTGAGAGGGGTAAGGAAAACAATCTGGCTTCTGCGCCGTCGGAACAGCAGAAATATTTAGCGCAGTGTACATAAGTTCTTTAAAGTCCCTTTGGTTATTTTACACAACAAGGAAAAAAAAGCTTTGTTAATGGGCTTTTCATCATTTGTACGGTGTCCCAGGAGGATCATTTGTATGTATGGAAAGCACTGAGTGTTAATGCAAAGCCGCATATGTCATATGTTCCTTCATGCAGGTGTAAATCCACCAGGGGTGGGGGGGGGGCGTACTTGAGGTCAGAGGTCACTAAATCCCTTTATAAGCTATCTCATGTGAATAAGGAATGGCGTTTGTTGGGAGGGGTCAAGAGGAAACATAAATGGGGCAGCCATGGTATCATAAACTATTTCCTGGTAGATACGAAGTTAATCCCTCAGATTTAGCCAACAGTGTGTCTTTAACCAGATTACCTCACAATAATCGGCTAAACATCGCTGCAAAGAATCCAATGCGGTGTCTAGCCATAATAGTTTCATGACATCAACCAATCCTGTGATTCAATATAAATTACAGTGTCTAATCTACTGTATATACGTAGGTCCCAGACATCAGCAAAGCCAGGATCACCTTCTGTAATCCTCTGGGTGCAGCAAAATAAGGAATCATAATCTCAATTCCTTACAAAGGCATGGAGCCGGTGCTGAGCAGATGACAAGTGTGTGTGTGTGTGTGTGTGGGCATGCATGCAAGGGTGTGTGTCTTAACGTTCATACATGCATAAACGGTTTTGGGTCTCTTGGGTGTCTCTCGGTCTGTGCCCCTCCACTGAACACATGTGTGAGAGCTGAGGGGTGTTGAGGCCAGACGGGAGTATGGGGAGGGGTTTCAGGGATGGGTGTAAGGAATGCAGAGTCCTGAGGGCAATGACAGGGATGGACGGGGGTGAACAGACAGGCAGCGTTATGGAAAGACTGGAAGCCCCCTACATAGAGCTTTTCCCATATGACCCCATTCATACACCTCATCTGTCTGCCTCACACTTTCCATTTATTTATTCTCCCTTTCTCTTAATGCCTGGGTAATGCCAGCCAAGAGGCAAATGACTATTAATGGTGCATTCCTTTGCCATCTGAATGCGTGTGCAAGAGTGTGTATACCTGCACGTGTCTGCGCTTATGTCTGTGCACATGTCAGGGATCCCAATGGTGTGTATGCTGAGGCTGGCTGAAGCGATGAGGCTGGAAGAGAACTGGAGGAGGAGGAGGAAGAGGGTATAGAGGGTGAGCAGGGTGGGAAAGAGGGTCACACATCAGCAGTTGTGTGAAGGCCTCCTGTCCCTACTTCCTGCCAGAGATTGGTCTGAAGGGAGGCCTCCATAATTCAATAACAATAATCCCCAATGAAGGCCCAATAAAGACGGCTGCTGTTGGGTGGAACTAACTGGCCGTACGCCTCCTCCTTCTCCAAACCATCCGCCCATCACTGATTGGGGAGAGCCACTGTGAGGGCGAAATGGGGTAACAGAGTGGGGGTCTGGGGAACAAGCCCAGCTGACATGCTGCCTGCAGCCTGTAGCCAGAGATCCCGTCTTTTCCTCCCATACTCTCTAACCTACACACCCTCCCTCCTGTCGATCCCCTGCTGAGCAGGAGACAGAGCAGAGGAGTGCAGCTGCCTCCCTGGATGAGTGAGCGGCCGTGACCACAAGTTTGGCCTGCAACCCGACACAAAGACACACAAAATCACACGTGCACACAACAGGCACCTAAGCAGACGTGCATATAGAGGAGCGTGTCTCAGTGGGGGTCACCTATCGATCATGCTTTAGTCAAATCAATCACCTGCCTTTTAATGTGGCGAGACGGCTGATTGGCCTCTGGAATCCATAACATTATTATTTATGATGGCCATTTTCCAAACATCTGCGACCCTTCCCTCTATAGTCCTGCAATACGTCACCTTGGTGATAAACTCATGGTGGAAAGAGAAGAAAGATATTATTAAGAGCACACTTAGAATCATTTTGTTGTGAGGTCACAAAATGCGGTGGTGCAGTTTAACAGTGAAGTGAATTAGTGCCTACATGCATGATGTGTGTTTGTGTGTTAAGACTGTCTGTCTGTGTCTGAGAATGATGATGACTTCATTAAAAGCTTATCTTGGTTTATGATTGCATTAAGATGATTAGGACTGTGGCTGTCAGTGTGCACTGTATTGTTTGGCAGTGCATTTGGTTGCTCGGTCAACAAGCGTCTGTTCAAGCCCTTTAGAGTTACTTAAATTTAATGACACAAACAATACAGTAAGTGACTTAGATGAGACAAAATGGTCTCTAATACCTTCATGAAGCCTAGAGATGTAATACAGCAGACAACAAACAGCAACGAAGGAGTACGAATGTACTAATTAAAGGTAATTAAAGCATGGGACGTTCTCGTGTGTGTTGTGCCTTTGATCTTTCACAGAGCAAATTTGTTGTTTCAAGCACAGTGTGTGAGGAAAGACAGCCTACCTGTGGAATCCCCAATGTTCAGCAAATGTGTTTTGACATAATAAAACAGAAAATGTGGACAAATGTGTGTCTCTTGGACATAGTTCACTTTAAAGGATGATTTCATGAGAATAAAGCATATTAAGTTCAATAAATGTCAGATTATGGACAGCTGTGTTTAATAAATTAAATAAGAACTTTGATATTTCCCTCTGTCAGACTGTGGTTTAGTCTTAGCTGGTCAATCAGAGGGAGGGAAGGAATCATTTTTAATGTCCCACGTGTTTGAAAAAATTAATGCGATGAAACAAAGACTTCACATACAGTCCCTGAGGCCACATCAACTGGTGTAATATGTGACTGCTATTTTTTTCGTTGTTTTTTCTATGTGTGTCTGCAGTGTGTAGTGCCACACGTGCATGTATGTGTTTGTGCATGCACATGCACGCCTTTGTGAACTTGTGTGTCAGTCCGCCTGTTGACAGATGAGCACTGAGCTGAGAGGGGTCTCTGAGAGGCCTGACAGATCTGTGACAGAGTGTGCCTGAGGAGTGAGGCCTCCATGTTAATCCACTCTCATACATGTTAACTACACTCGGATAGTCCCACGCTGAGCTGCCTTAAAACAGCCTGGTACGGTTCAACACGGCCCCCAAAGCTTCACGAGAGCCCCAAAAGTGAGCCTGCCAGAGCCGCAGGACCTCTTCATCACATGACGCCACAAAAATCTCCAAACACTGACATGCATGCAACCTCGCAAACACACACACCCACAGTCACTTATACACAGTGGAAGTCAAAGCAAGGCTGTTATTAAGCAAGCCGACTGAAAATACAAGCAGACACAGAGCTAACAAAGTGTTTGGGGGAAAAAAAAGACAGCTTACTTAAGCTGTCTGAAATAAGCAGTTGTTTTAATGATGGGGAGGCTATAAGCTAAAGCGATGTGAAAAAGTGACACAGAGTGCAGTCACTTTGTTTTTGTTTTGACTTGAAAGATTGTAAAAAAGTACTACTATTCTGGCCGACACTAGTCCAGAGATCCAGACCAGTTAAATCAGAATACAGCTGCTGTGAATGGAGAGAGCTACAGGGGGAGCTCTGTGATTGGTCACTGCTGGCATACTTGTTTGCTGAGGACACTTCCCCTCTAGTCGGTTTTAGTCAGAGAATGGAGTAGAGTATTAAGTACTGGCCAAATGGGCACCTCATTTGGCACCAAAACCAACTCTGTTCAAACATATTCTCGTGCCAGAAGTTAAAAGGAAGGCAAAACATCTTCATTCAAGGGTCCCGACGTGGGGTTTTAGCATTGCTTCATTACTTTAGTGTTGCTTCATAAATATTGAAAACAGGAGAGCCAACGATGATTCTGGAGCGCAGGGTTAAAAGCAGAACACAGACTAGAACATGTCTTAAACAAAACTGACAGCACATAAGATTTTAAAGCAGCAGCCATCCAGAGTGTTTCATATTCCCAGTGATCCCGAACAAAAGGCTGAACCAGAGCACGCCGGACTGATGTTGACATGGATAGAAGGGGAAGGTGTGTTTACTTTGAGGAGATGAGTATGTGCTGTCTAATCCAGTTCTTGTGGGAACCTGTAATGCTGTCTGATACCTGTTAAGAGTGCAGACACACAGAGGCCTCTGCGCTTTGCCCACGGTCATGCCTCCGAATGGCTCTTGCAAAAGCATTACAACAACTCATTATGAGTCACAGACAGTCGAACGTCTCATCCGCTGCATTAACGCCGTAAACAACAGAACACGGTCATTCTGGTGCAGTACTACAAACACAACAGCGTGAACACACTCGCGCACAGTCAATTAGCCAAAGGAAGACAAACGGGGATCAGACTGCACGAACAGGCCTTGGGCTGTATTTAGTCCGGCAGGGCGCGCTGACCAACACTAGAGCCACGAGATAATTGACTGAACGAAACAGACGCAAGACCATGAACCAGAGGGCAGTGCACACATAGCTGTGGTTTTTAGTGAGTTGTTGTGTAGTTTGGCAATACATTGTAGTGTGTCTCATCTTGCAGTGTTTTACGTCTGAAAGTCGCTACAGACCTTATCGATAAAAAAAACATAACGCCACTAGAACAAAGGCCTTAGGATGTGCCTGGGCCTGGGGCATTCCACTAGCCAGAGTGGAAACACTGTGCTCTGCATGTTGGTCATTGTTCTGAGTGTATGCAAGTGTGTGTGTGTCTGTGTGTGTGTATGTGTGTCACTGTAAAGCCACTGTACACACACGCCTACTAAACAAACACATCTCGATGTGCTGGTGCTCATGTCAGTCATCGAGAGCACAAAGCTGAATGCAGCTTCCACAGAAAAGGAGGCCCGACTTGTGGGCTCGATGTTGATGTTTTAATTACATCTTTGCATATCATTTCACTGCCATTACTTCTGTGCCTCATTCCTTCAATCCCTCCATCCCTAATGAAGAACAGAGGAATGTCAGGCAGCAAGAGAGAAGAGGAAGGATTATACTGAGACTGTCCCTCATCAACATCAGACAACAACCCTCCAATCAACCGAAGAAGTGGCATAATGAAGACACGAGTTTGTGTGCGCACAGGTGTGTGTATGTGCCTCCACCTGCATGCATTAATACACGTGTGTTTGTCTGTTTCAGAGGAATGAAAGGCAGATCTCAACAGCCTGTACACTGAACAATAGGGCCAATCAGTCTCCTGGATCAGGTCTGATTAAAAGATGAGCTCACTGTAGGTGAGAATGTAGCAGTGATATCTCACCAGGAGTACAATGAAACACAATCCTATAAAGATTCGACAATATCATCAGTTGTTTCTTGGGATACAGCGTGAGTGAACCCTTGTGCTAAAACAGCATAGAGAGCTCGAGAATAAGAAGCCACTTTCCAAAACAATCTGAGTGTTCCATCTTGATAGCTTTCAAAGGCATGAGCGGAATAACAACTGGCAGTGTAAAATAGTACTATACTCTCTAACCCTCTGTGGAGTGAATAGAGAGAAAGACTATGAAGCAGGCTAATGAGCTAGTTAAGGTGGCAGTAAATGTCATTCCTCCTCTGGCAGGCCCCGGGCTACAGTACTGCTACAGGCCATTACCTGGACAGGGACGCTTAAAGCTTGCATCAGCACTTACTGTACTGCCTCAAATTCACAGACACACACACGCGCACACACACACACACACACACAAGAAAAAAGAAAGGAATGAAAGGACAAAAGAGAGAACTGTATACATACTATAACACCACAGCTCTGATATATAACATGCATTACATTAAAAGCTTAAGTGGATCACGTTGAGGAAAAAGAGCGTGAGATGAGGAGGACACAGTCTTTAGTCATTTTTAATCTTCTTTCCATCGACAGAAACTGTAATGAGTAAAGAGCTTTTCTGGCTGCTTTCCACTCAGGTGTTGACTGTGGTCTGCTGGCTTGTTAGCTGCTTTGCCAGTTAGTGTGACCTTTAGTAATTTATTCTCAGGTCCATCTAGAGGCATTAGATTTCCAAATTGGATCACTCTGAGTTTACCGCACAGTGAACAAGGACAAAGTCTGAAGGTGTTTCAAGTTTTGGCATAACTGCAGAGTGGACAGTTAAATCAAATGAAGTATTTTTCAGAAAAAAAAGTTTTTAAAAATAACCCAATTTTTGTGTGATCAGTGGTTAGATATTAAAAAGATACCCTCCAGGCATGTTGAAAGTTTTACAAAAATATTCAGTTTGAATAGTAATTTGTGTCTCACATGATCTTTCAATAAGAAAGTTTAATTACCTGGTTAGGTGATTTGTTAAAATGGCACCTTCGCCACCCTCGAATTATCCAGAATTCATGCAAATGTTTTTCATTTCAAAAAGGTTAATGACTGGATACAAGATGTCTCCTACCACACTAGTGCAATCCATTACCAGTGTATGAGCAGAACAAGCTTCAAGTTCCTGCATCACTCTTGTGTAAAGTGCCTATTGGCCTTGAGTGGCTTTCAAACTAGTTGTGGTGTCACAAATCATGCTGGCAGGTACACTTCTTAAACTCAGATTTTATTTGAGCATGGAGAGATGGAGCTATTTGAAAACAGGCCTTTAGAGCCAAACTCTTAACATGCATCATTCTGTAGAGTGAAGGTGCAAGAGACATAACAATTACCAAAACATATTTTTGAGTGAGTAATTCTCCTCCTGTGGGCACAGATGTCCACGCTGAGCGAATAAACTCTATCTACTTCTAAATGTACTTAAGGCATATTTATCCAAACAGACAGCAGCTACTAAACCTACAACATAGATACTTTCTTTTTGGGGGACTTGAATCTAAATGTAATATGTAAAAATAAATCCTTGTGGGTTGAAATGTGCCAACACTGTTAGCATGTCAGGTGTCATATTTACTTTGCCCTGCTGATCCTTCAGATCAAATAGCAGGATAAGTCAGCCACTCTGGTGGTCTCTTGACTGTGTTTCAAAACTAACTACATGAAAGTTTCATATTCGTCTTGGCTGGAGTGCTAAGTCACAGATAAGTCTGAATTTGAAGGCAGATGATGAAAAATAAACTGCACAAACACACACACACACTCATTTATACATTTTGCACACATTCACACCTTGAACACAAGTGGACAATAAATCCCGCTCGGCTAAAAGAAAAAGAGCCCTCCTGCACTCTCTCCAATCTCTAAGGCCCTTGAACAAATAAACTTTCCTTGGTTTTAAATAAAGCCCTGAGCTCCTCTAGATTTAAATACTCCAGCTCTGCTTCCCCACTGGTTTCAATACACCTCTGGGTCCAGTGTATGGAGTCGGGCTGCAGCCCATATGGTCCCCACTGGATTAGGCTAAGAAGCCCGGCCACATAATGGTGAGGCCCGAGGAACCATTAAAAACCCATTAATTGTGAAGTCTGAAGTTCCTTACGGCAATGATATGCTAATATTTCTTAGCACTGGAGATGGACTGAATGAGAAACAGCCAGACGCAACAGAAGAGACATACACTGAGTAAAGAGGAGGGTAGGGAGGGGAGTAAGATGTGAAAATGGTGAAAAGAGAATCTACAGACTGTTCCAGGTCGCTGTAACTCCCTAACATCCACTTGTCTGACACACACACACACACACACACACACACACACACACACACACACACACACACACACACACACACACACACACACACACACACACACACACACACACACACACACACACACAGATCAGTGGGTGAGAGGGAGTAGTGTAGAATAAAGAAAAGGGGAGTGCAGAGGACAGAGAAACTGCAGGCAGCAGAAGACAAAGAGGTCAGTGTTGTGGAAAACATGGAGTGTGACATTAAAGTGATGCAGTTCAACTATACATGCTGTAGTGCCAGAAATGCATGGCTGAGAGCTCTACATGCACAGCGAGAAAAGCATAAAAACAGAGAGCAGGACAGATGGGAGAGAAAAAAAGTGAGAAAGGGAGGAACAGGAAGTCCTGAAAATTAAACAAAGATAGACCCTTCCATCTGCAAATTTATTCATCTCCCATTATAATAAAAGCAATTGATGGAATTTATTTGTATTGTGGCCAGGTGGCACAGTGTGGGGGAATTCTGCTTATCTCTGCAATCCTCTGTACTGCGAACTGGATGGGAGGAACATTAGAAAGCTAAGTCCCCACCAAGCAGATTAACCAGAGCCAGCCATGAGACCAGAACAGAGACTTAGGATGCATTGCCCAAATAAGATTTAGGCTTTTCACTGGCAATTACTTGCGGTATACATTTCAACGCGTATCCCAGAATGCAGCTGATGCTGCCCTGGCTGTGAAAAGGAGTCGGGCTAATCTGAGAATTGCCACTGTACCAGGAGCTTACAGTCTCTTTCTAGCTGAACAGAGCGGCAGTGTGTCAGGGCTGAAGCCGTCCCTTTGTGCTGTTTACATTCAGCCCTCCTCTGATTTCCTTTAAAGCGTGAAGCAGTGCTGCTTGTTATTCACTTGTTGGAGAGCCACTTGTATATAATGTGGACGTCATTATTTCAATGTGTAGTATACATGTCACATTACAGTACAGCTGACATGACAGACAAATCACCACATCATCATCAATAACCGCTGCAGCCACAGTAGAGAAACGCCACAAAAACACAGAGACCAGGCGATATTGCATGTGAGGATGTTCTGAGTAATGAGCCCTTTACCTATGTGTGTCTAGGATGCTGATGAAGGGAAAGGAGACTGGACTTGTCATCTCCCTGTTGGGCCCTCGGGAGCCAGGTGTCTCTCTTTAATGGAGGCATGTGGAGACTAACGTAGGTTAATGAGCTATACAGGCCCCAGAGGAGATGAGCATTATAGGCTATATGAGATCCCCTCTCATCCCGACATCCCTCCATTTGTGTCAGACCCTGGGAGAGAACTGAGGAACAAAGGAAACTGTGGTGGAATGGAAGCAGAGATGCAAGAGAGGGAGAGGAGAGAGAACAGAGACCGGGAGAGGATAGAGAGACACAACAGAGGGAGGCAGGTCTGCCAGCCTTTTAAAACAATTAAGGCCTGGACCAGATTCACTGTAAAGGTTGCACTGCCAAGGAAGGCCCAAATGTGGCAGTGAAGGGAAAGCTTAGTGGGAGCCGGCCTAATCAGAAACAGACTCTCTACGACAACAAACCAAACCACACACACATACAGGAAAGTCGACACTTTACATATTAAAGCTCGACAGGGAGGGGAAAAAGCCTGTGGTAACATCAAATTGTAATGAGGAACAGGCTCAGGGAGTGCATAAGGCACATAATAGAAAGGAAGACAGAAAGACAAAGAGCTGTAATGATGACGAAGGAAAGAGAGCTTTTAAATATAATCGACGGGTAATCCCAAACCCCAGATGTCCTATGAGTCTGTTTTAGGAATGTTTGTTGTGGAGTTGTTCTGTGTGGCGTTACTGCATTCCTCTTTTTGTCTCACTGTCAGATGTGGCTTAGATTCTTGTTTAGCTGTCTGCGGCTCCATTGCATTATAAGCTGTGAACTTAGAGCAGGCAACCATCTGAGCATGCTGTTGTGTTTCTGTCCCCAAACGTGAATGTGTACTTTGCTAAGATGCTGCCAAGAGACAAGGGAAGTGTGAGAGTAGCTGTGTGTGTTTGGTGCTAAAGTGGTGGGAAATAGAGGATGGTGACAGATGAGGGAGATGCAGCTGAGAAGGGAAGGAAGGAAAGAAGGAACACAGAAAAAAAGAGAAAGGATAAAGACGAGAGACGAGGAGATGAGCTGAGGAGAAATGTGGGGAAATAGAGGTGAGAGGAGATAAAGCTGCGAGGACAGAGGGAGGAGGAGGAGGTTTGACCAGGTTTGTGCTCTGGAGCAGAGAGCATAGCAGAGTCTGTGGCAAAGCTGATGGAGAGGCAGCCTCACATTCCAGGCTTGATCCTGTATAAACCCTGTCTGTTACTGCAGATCTGATATGGAAATAAGAGGCCAGATGGGGGCTTCCATTGGCCTTATAAGGGATTGTGGCTTGGCCTGGATGGATCACGGGGAAAAAGCCATGGAGAACGAAAAATACAGAGAAGGGCAGAGGCAGGAACATGGACTGGGCATTTGAAAAAAACAACAATAGACAGACAGAGACAAAGATGCTGATAAGTGGATACACAGGAAGAGAGAAGGGATATAGAGACTCGCTGCACATCAGCAGCATGAGACATAAGAATGAAAAGAAGTGAAGGACAAAACACACCCTTAGACCACTTCTGTGTGATATTCTTATTTTTCTCCCCTTCTGATGTTGTTTCAATGATCTTTGATGGGGGGATTCATCAGGGCCCAAAAACAGAAACAATTTCCTCCTTGTCACACAACAGCACAACTTAACAATAGACCCTGGCATAACTCGAATGGTATAATTCATCCTGCTACCATTGTTTCAGACTGAGTCCCATAGGTCCACTTCATTGTAGAATTTTTCTCTGCTGTCAGAAAGAATAACTTTGCCCTTGAGAAAGACTGCAGATGCAGAAAAGCAAAGCCTGGTGAACAAAGGGATAGATTTGTACCATGTTAACAGCCTCGGCTGTAACGATCACACATGAACTTCCGACTAAATCTTAACAACAACTGCTGTTACATCCTCTTCACTCTACGCCTTTTGTTCTTCAGTGTGTATAGTATTAACAGCATTTCTTAGTCAAGATGTTGAGACAGTGGGAGCCAACAACCTGCTGAGAAACCTGACCAGCCACACTAATCTGATCAGCTGCACTTTGTTCGAGTGTGTCTTATTTAAAGAGGACAGCACTCCCAGCATGGCGTAACCCAAACAACGTCCTATCTCCTTTCAGCTGAGGATCCTGGGGAGTCAAGAGAGTCATCTGATCTACCACACCTCCAACCCGACCGCCCCCGACCCTCCAATCCAGCTCGCAGCCTAAACACAGCATACCTGCACCCGAATGTTCGCCCAACCGCAACAATCTGGGCTTATTAGGATGAAAACTCATGACACATGTGTTTCCCGTTTCCTAATCAGTTAGAAGGCATAAGAACTCCCCACCCCCCCATTCCCAAGAGTGTGTGTGTGTGTGTGTGTGCATGTGTGTGCATGCATTTGTGTGTGATGAAACACTCTTGTAATAGAGTGAAACACGAAGTGTCTTTTGAATGTATGATCAAGGGAGTTTTCACACACCTCCCACATACAAAATAAGTGTGTAAAATTTCCATGTGCACCACACCATAGAATATTATCCCCGCGTGTGCCTGTAATAAAACACAAAGTACACACACCTTGAGCCGCATATACTGTGTGCATACATGTCAGAGTTAAAAAGGTACACTACAGGCCAAAGGCACAATACCTTAGAGAGGCAGCATGTCAATGATGCAGACAAGATGTTTGCCCTCCAAACCCCAAATTTGACACAAGGCGAATCTAAAACCGGTTTATCCGTTTTCTGCTAATTCAGTACCACAGTCAGCTAATATAGGCCAAACACACGTGCACACAAACACACCGCCTCTATCCATACACCCCACTGAGCAAACAGCTGCTTGCGACAGCACCAAACTGTGGCTGCCAAATACACCAAAACACTTAACTATGACTGACAGCAACAAGTTATTCCTCACAAAAACCGTTCAACTGCCTTTTTAAACAGTAAAATAAGGAATGCTGACGGTTTGCTGCTGCGCTGTGATTCCATCAAATTATCATGTCTGCGCCCTGAGTGATAATCTGGTCTGACCCCCCGGGCCTATGTCACCAAGCATGGGGATATCTCACCCCCGGCTCTGGCCTTGACCCTTACTTTTAGTCGAGTTACCAGAGGCCCAGATAATGTTTTCCCAACCGCTAACCATTAGCGTTTAATGAATAACAGCGGTGGCTGAGCTGACCTGTGACTGGAAGAGGCCTCTGGCTCCTGCTCTGTTCTTTGATATCATGGCCTTGTTTGTGCTCTCCCAGTGGCCTGGCATGAGTTTTCTGGTGACGCAGGTGCTTTTTAAAATCGCACACATGACCTTGCTATTTTCTCTGGACCTCAGTTCCTCATGCAGAATTCTGCGCTTTTCCTCCATATTATCACACAGAATCTATAACCCACACATTCTGACAAATCACATTTAGTTTTTACATGAACCCTAGTTTCTCAGAATACCACAGTAATGATAAATTCCTGTAAAAATCTAAAAGTCTGAACATAGTGTACTAACATTCCACAAAATATGGTTAAAAACCGTAAAATGGGATGTTTTCTCGGAGCCAAATACAAGAATGACCACTACTAGCAGGATACTGTAAAAAACTGACTGTAAGAACTAAATAAAAAATATTCACACAACAGTTCCCAAAGCAGTGTTCTGGATAGTGACTGTGACATGGCTGCGTTTGAATAAATATTTTCAATCCCTAAAAATGTAGCATGCCTTATCCTTAATACTTTATTGTTTTAGGTGTTTTAGTGTTATATGCGGTTTTAAATGCTAAACGGCATCAAAAAAATTTTATTCTGGATCATTAAGATTAAAGACACATTTATGGTATATGTCTGCAATTTAATGTTGAGTTTATATATTTCAAAAGAAGAAACTATCATTTACAGGCAACACTATGAATACAGTATATTAAACCTCACATTCTACTGTAGAATTCTGCAGTTATTTATACATTAATTAAATGCTTAAGAAAATTACAATAGTAACTGTCAAAATACAGCAAATACTGGCAAAGACAGCTGCCAGTATTTTAGTGTAATTTTACAGAATACTTGCTTCGGTGTCTATCTGTCATTATTTCAATCAAGTCAAGAATAATTCCATTATAGGACCCTGACATTGTGCTTTACATCAGTACTCTAGGAGTGACAGTGGTCTGCTCTCTGGAAAGAACATATTAGCCATGTTTCCACAGAACTTACAATTAAATTTAAAGTGAACTTTAAAAAAAGAAAGAAAATGCAAATTAGGTTTGCTTCCAGTTACAACCGAAGACAATAGGCTGGGGAAAAAAAAAAGTAGAAGTCACGAATTCAAAACAAAACCAGTTGTTGCCAACCACCAAAAAACCTTGAAGGAGAACAACAAGAAACAAACAAAACTGGTTGCCGTGGCTATCTAAGACAGACAAATAGAAAGAGCTCTATAGGAATTTTGTTAAATTGGGCAAGTTGTAATTATTGTTTCATGTCAGCTACTACTGGACATGTTCACGCTGCCTGGAGTCTTTTGAAGCAGAAACAGCTGATCAGTCATGTGAATTAAATGTTCAGAACCTATTTGGAAAACATGGTTCCATCTCACACCAAGTGCATTTTTGGAAAAGTCAAAAACCACTTCAAGTGAGCATTGCAACTTTTGCAATGGAAATACGGCTACTGACAAGCGATGGAATATAGCATGAATGCTGATCATCTGACTGTTCCTGTTTTGTTTCTGTTAAAACATGAGTGGAGCAATATGAATAGAGGTAAATGAATAATCTGGTCTTCAGACAGACAAACAAATGAGACACTGAGGCTGAAGCGGATGTTGTGGTCAGTGAACACAGAACACTGCACAATGTGTTACAAGCTATGCAGAAGGAACTGTCTGGTCCCATTAAGACTGTAGCTGTCTCTGCTGGACAGCTGGACTATTAAGAGGCAGTCGAGGCTGACAGCTCTGTTTCATGGCAGCAGGAGGCCAAGAACTGACATACAGCCGTCAAGAGTAAGAGATGCCCCACTTGTGTGCATTAAAGGAGCAGAAGTGACGAGCAGGTAAAGGCTGAGTGAGCCGAAATTACCAGTGGCTTGAAATATTATCACATGCTATTAGCACTGTATCACTGTTCATTAGGCTGATGGCTAGCTGGAGTTACTTGACAGCCCTGCGGTAAGGAAGAGAGATGTTGAGAGTGAGAGCAAGAGTGAGAAAAGAGAGAGAAATGGGGAGATAGACTGAGCACAGAACAAATGTAGAAAGGAAATTGGAGCAAGAGGGAAAATCAGGGAGAATGATAAGGGCCCGCTTGCCTCGATCTTTCACTGTCAAGAGATTCAACACCAAGGCTTCCTGAGGTAAGCAGCAATCTCAAAGGGAAGCAGGACGGCTCTGGTATTTAGTATCGCAACAAGAAGGAACAAGGCAGATTCCCACAATCGCTAATTCTTATTGTCATAACATCCATAACAAATGATTACCAGATGACTGTATGATGACAAAAAGCATATATCAAAGAAATGATTTGTGTAGAGCTCATAAAAGCTTCCTGTAAACAATGTGTGATCACAGAAATACATTAAACAACGCTGTCACCGAGACAAGCTTAACTCTAAAGGAACTGATAGCTGCCGCTGTCTTGTATGAAGTAGGAGACAGAGGAGCAGTAAAGCTGTCTCACTATCAGACAGAAACATTAGTCGCTGTCACACTCGGTTTGCCTTGGCATAGACAACAGTTTAGTGCATCATCAAAGAAAAAAACATCCTCATTTCTGAGATTTGGTGGCGCTGTACAACTTGAAAAGACACTTGAAATGGAGGCCCACATTTGCAAAGTAGATGAGAGGAATGCTGTTTTGGTTGCTCCAGTAATCTAGAATCATTATGCATGCAATCAAATACATAAACAATGCATGTTTTTCTTTTTTCATTTCATAACCGCTTCTAATGAGGACGATCATTACGATGCATGTAAAATATGGAAAATTCATCAAGGACTTCAAAAAGATTCCTTCTATTGTGAGCTGCTTCTGGAGTTTCGGTACAAGTTTACAAAGTAATAGTTTGCTCTCGCTCCCTCTCTGTCCTTCCTAGTCCCCCTTTTATCTAATTTTGGACCACTCTAAGAGCCAGCAGTAATGAATTGGCTAATCACAGTTATCTGGCCCATTCAAGTGCTTTGTAAAGCAAATCAATAAAGCCTGGCACTGAGCCAGCCATCCACTTTGACAGATGTTGCTTGCTAATCTATTTTTTTTTCTCGCTCTGTCCTAAAGATGTTTACTTTTTCCCTCTCTGTTCCTTCTCTCTCTCTGTATTTCAGCAAGGTCAGTTGAGACACTGAAGAAGAAAAAAACTCGTACTCCATGCCAGCTGGCAACTCAGAGGACAAAAGTCAAGCACTGAGTACTTAGAGTTCATTTGACAGAGAGAGAAATTTTCTCTTTGACTGGTACAACTGTTGGAAGTCATTGGTGTTCTGAGACTTATACCTCGGGCAAGAAAAAAATAACAAGGCCTACGCTGGTACTACGCTGTTTCCACAGTAACAGATCAATAACAGCGACACAACAACTGATAAGAATTTCTATGAATTTCAAATGTTCTCCCCGTGGTGCCTACATTGGCTGCAGACTAAACAGGAATATTGATAAGCTGTGAGACCCTTCCTCCCAACGCAGCTCCCTTGCATAATATTTTGGACACACAGTGTTTCTGTTGTGTTTTTATCGCACGTAAAGCATTTGATTGCCAGGATGTGTGGGCTAGAAATACCATATTCATAAGAACACAGGAGGCCAGTTCTTACTGAGAGAAACATTTGGAAATGTTCAGCCTTGTTTTCACTTGTTTAATCTTTCTGCATTCATCCCGGAAGACATGGATCTGGGTAGCGGTGGAGTCTGATGTGGCTTCCCGATCCTAATGACTACAGCTCCCAACATTGGTAAAAACCACACAACCCTCTGCCACTGACTTAGTATGAATCGCGAGCTCTGTGTGGGAGCCAAAGTGTAAAAGCAGATAGGTCTTTTCTTCCCTCTGAGGCCGCAAGTACTTTCAAAAGTGATAAAATGGTCATGGACAAGGTAAATAATATAAATAATACTGCAATCAGCTTACTGTGTAGGCCTATCAACAAGAAAATATGCTGAAGAAACTGGATTACAGCAAAGCTCCTTCTACAGGCAGTCTCTAGTGAAAAGGCGCTCTAATCAACAATGGGTTAATTAATCTCACTCATGAAGTTAAGTCCAATTATGGGACGCACTCAACAGGGTAATTTGTTTCCTAAAAAAAAATAGAAAGCATTGCCCATAACAAATCTAATAAATAAAATCAAGTGCTCTGCTCAGACAAAAAAAAAAAGTGATCTCTGTGATAAATTAATGAATACGCAGTGCACAGCATATTTATGGACATATGGGATTCAGTCTTCATGTCTTTTGGGACTTAACTACTTTGGCGTAGATGCATGCCACTGCATATCTTCCAGCTAAATTAAGCCTACATGTATAAAATCCATCTGTAATAAAATGTATGCACGGTGTGAGTATTTGTCTCTTGTTGTTAGATAATGAAAAATGCTTCCTTCGAGACACTGGCAGAGAAAAGAGCAAGCAATTAGAGGAAGTGAAAGGAGAGGGAGACACGCAGAAGGAGAGAAAGCAACAGAGAGCTGTTTGAATGTGATTAATGAGATCACTGCAGGGTAGGCTGTGTCATTGTAATAGTCTGAGCAGGGAAGAGGAGGAAAAATAGAATGGCAGAAAGACAGAGAGACGGACCGAGACAGAGAAAGGGAAAGTAAGAAAGAAAGAGAGAAATGAGAGGAGAGAAGAAAAGAGGAACTAAACGAGAGAGGACGCCGATCTGACCGACCAGGCTACATTTAACTCGCTGCTATGAAATAAAAGGGGGAATGAGACAGAACAAGAGACAGAAAGAGAGTGAATCGGGGAGGCCGAGAAGAAAACGCAGATATAAAGCTTGGATGAATGGAACGGCGGGGGCTCTCAGTCTTAGGTTGGCCTTTTAACAGTGAAGTGTTTAGAGAAGCCTGGACCAGGTCTGGCAGATAGAGAGGTTTGTAAGCTTAAGACAGTCATGAAAGGCACAGCCGCTGGCCACCTCTTTATCTGGCTCAGGGTTCAGAACCGAGCTGGAGGGGGTCAAGTAGAGGCTAGGTTCCAAAAGTTCCTAGCTCCATGAACAAGCTAGTCATTAGCTAGACCAGAGAGATGGTTACGGTAATTAAACACCTACATCCACATGCAAAGACCCAAAATCCCCCCATATATATGCATTCAGGTAAATACAAGCGCTGCCATTCTTTAAGATTTAAAATGCCACATAAGTGCAAAAAGCCCCCCTTTCTTTTGAAAATAACAGTAACTCTGAAAAATAGTTTCTACAGATACAACAGAGGCCTTAAATCTTCAGGGTCTGTTGTAGTTCCTTATAGATGCTGAGCAGCAGTTAGACCCCCTGCTGATCAGAGGGTATCTCCCACAAAGCAGGCCTTCACACAGCTCTTCACAATATTTATTGGACATCCTATCTTTCTCGAGAGGTTGGAAAGAAGCTTGACAGTCTCTCCATGAGCTACTATCCACAGATGTCCAAGGTCCAGATAGTGCCAAAATAAAATTCTTTTTTCAAATGGTGTCGGTTTGATTCAGGCTCTCTGTTGAAGTGCTACAAGTTGTGTTTGGAAGGAAAATGTTCGTTTAGTAGCAAAAGCAATTTCTGCAGGCTATGCCAAGCTCCCAGCTGTTGCCAGTGGGCAAGTGGAGGCTGTACTGATAGTTTAACATGATTAAAAAGACTGCCGGCAGTCAGGGAGGGAGAGTCCTGAAGGTGGCTGTAATAGATACAGATCGGCAGCTGCTATTTCGGCTGAAATGATCCTTGTGTCTTCATGCCACTTGTCATTGTGCCATTCGTCTTCCTGCTTCCTAACCAGGTGTATAGAATATGTTGTTTTTCATTTTAAACAAGACAGACAAAACAAAGACAATGCATTAACAATGGAATGCAATTATTTGTGCCGTGTGGGATTAATTACACCACACCATTCAATCTGAAACAAAGTGATGCAAGAGTTATTACAGAAAGCATTCAGTGAGAAACAATTTGTGGCATGATGATTGGAAACGAATTCTACCTGGTGGCAATTGTAACTGTTCTTTTCACTTGTAATTGTATTTCTTTTCATGTTAGCTCAAGGTTAATGCAAGTCATGCGGTGACAATGGAGATGTTTAATAAAGTCATTAAAATTATTAATTCTTTGTGGTTTTAGGTTGTTTATTGCAATCACATGAGAAAGCCCAAAGACAACTAAAAAAAAATCACACAAAAAAACAAAAACTGAAAGTTCTTTATAAAGTGAACAGAATTCATTTCCATATTATATTTTATGCATCAAGATATTGAGTGTGTGTGTGTGAGTATGTGTGTGTTTTGGAAGATGCAGGTGGCAGGACCTCTCAGTTTTGTTCTCAGAGTAATTTGTACCCCTGGGGGAACAGGATGGCCTTCCATTCAGTTGTTGCCATGGGCCTCAGCTGTTGCTAGGGGCATCCATCCTCAATGCTAGTTAGATCCTCTCTCCATCTCTCCCCATAGTTGTCTATTTGCATGTCTGTCTACCATTTTGTTCCACCATTTCTGACCTTTCACACCTGTTCTCCTGTCTCCATCATTTCTACCCCAAAATTCTCCTCCAATTACCAGGTAGACAACCCAGCTTGGCTACAGCAAACAGAACTCAAGGACCGGAGAACACAGCGAGAAGAAATGTGCTCAGCTGATCTCTTGCTTCCACATGAAAAACCAGGCCAGGCAAAGCCAGGCCACACCAAAGCAGGTGAGCAGCCTCTGGGCTGACAGACCAGACAGGCAAGACTCTCAGATCACATTCCCTCTGAGGGCGACCAATCCAAGGTCTAATTCTCTGAGGCTCATTACGGAGTGAACAGAGCATGGTGAGAGAGGGGTCGGAGGCGGGGTTGGACCACTTGTCCACCAGGGCCCTTTAGTAGCAGCTGTCTGCATTTACAAGCCTTTCAAGTCCGCAATGCTTTATGCCCTATGATCAGCTGCTAACCCTCAGTGACACCGCAGTGCTGTCTGCACAACACACACAACCCTGCTGATATTCAGACCAGTGTGGGAGCCATGTGAGGCAGCCATGCACCCGCTGCTATGTTAACCGGTTCTAGAGGATATTTGTCCAGTTAAACACCTGAACCACCCTTTTAAGTATTCCCTTTCAGCTACAAGGCACATCATCCAAACCAATTCCTGATTATTCACCAGGGCATGATGAAAAGAAAAGCAGCACATTGTGTGCTGGAACACTTTTTTTTTTAAATTTTCCATCTGTGGTTCACTGCTAATATGATCCAAAACTAATCAAAATACTGCAGGAAACACTAGCCTGAAATTACTGAAATAATTGGTGTTTTTATAGGACGGATATATTTTCATGGCAACCCTTCACAACTCAATTACATATTACAGCATTTAATAAATAAACCTATACAAACCTAATAGCTTTGTTGAATGTAGGAAGCAGGAGGGAATTCCATCTGGGAATGTATCCCTTTGGTCCCAGGTTCAAGAGCTCTTAACCCCTGCTGTTCTCGAGCGAGAACTGGAATGGAGGATGTGCATTCTCACTGTCTGTGAATTGACTCTGATTAACGGGGGAATCCTGAATCTGCCTCTGCTGAGCTTGCTTTAACCTCCCCATTCATCTACTGCTGCGGTGTCTTTCAACATCCGATTTTACATGTGCAGCCGTGCCCTCCATCTCCATCTATATCAAAGCCAATGCTCCCCACAGCTCCTCTCCTCCATAATGCCGTCGCTGATTCCCACCAATCCCAGTCCCCATGTGGGATATGTCTGTGCTCAAGAGCAAAGTGAACCACACACAGCCAATTCCAATTCAGATGATGCAATTCTTGAGTAATGTGTATCCAGAATAAACGGCATAGCAGATTGCCTATCTTTATAATTTGACCCACAGAGCCCTGTAGCAGTCTTTTGGTCTCTGGGTACATGAGCATGATAACTTGATGATGGAGCCTTATAATCTGCAGTCTGGTCAGTAGAAATGCAAATATATCTCTAGAATTTAAATAAGACTCACAAGCCAGATCTTCTAACATTAGCTTAAAGTGGGCTAAAGGTCTGGTTTTAGTTGTGTGCGTACCTGGTTTCATTGTAGCAAGAAAAAGTTCACGAAAGCCTGGAATATTGACAGTATAGCAGCTTTCTGCTGAGGTGAACATCTGCTGCCCTCCACCATCAATCACTACCTCCAAGGGTGCCACCCAGAAGTCCACAACCAATTTCCGAAAGCCTCATGACACTGAGGCTGAACATTTAACACTAACACACTCAAAACTGCTGTACGATAGTGCGATAATTCAGTGTATGTTAGGATTGAGAATACTCCCCCTTCACAAAATATAGATTTGTGCATTTGATCCGACCTCATGCAGAAAAATGTAATCACTTAATGCCCCGCACACAGCCTCAGAGAACACTATATCTGCACCACAGATGTAGTGTTGTTTCCTGCAGTCTATCACACTATATATGCATTCTCCTCACCTTAGTGTCTGCTTACTCCCCCACCCTCTTAACCCCTCTTCCTCAATCAATCCTCTACAAAAGCCTGCCACAGGCAGCGATATCCGCCAACACCATCCCTCATGCTTTGCCATGCTCCAGCAAAGCCCAGGAAACAGCAGCATATACAGGAGCCGGTCTGCAGGGAGAGCGAGAGGGAGGTGGAGGGAGGGAGGGAGGAGCGCGATTGAATGGGGAAGCGGTAAATGGAGGGATGGGGAGTGGGGGACTCTTTGGGAAGGGAGCCAATCCAATTACAAGCAGCGGTGCAGTCCTGGTTTCTTTGGCGGCACTAAATTCACATTTCAACGGTCTCTTCCTCCCTCCCCCAGTACCTTCTACCTTCTCCTTCTATCTCTTCTACTCTGTTTTCTTATTTTTTCTCATCATGGCTCACACTCACACCCTGCACACCACAACCCTCCCCTTCCACATCTGTCTGTCTCTCTTGGCTGCTTGAAACAGGTGAACGCGTAGAACTGTATCACCAGCAAAGCATCAAATCTTGTCACCCTAGCTGTGTCATGCTCAGATCTGCAGGAAGCTTGCAGCATCTTACTCCATCTACGTGTGTCACACAACTCTGTGGGAGCTTATCACGTCTCTGCAGAGGAGCTGCAGCGGGAGTCATCAGGTCGCCCTATGCTTCTGCCCTCCCTGTGACACCCGAGGGAGTGAATGGATACCTCTCTCAGTGTAAACAATAAATATTTCAGATATACTAAAACACATACACACACCTCAATGACACAGTCCATTTCCGAACACTGCTGGTATGCCACATTATTGATTATTCATTTGTGATTTAACCCTTTGAAACCCAAAACCTGCTGGTGGGAGACAAAAACAGGAAAAATAACTGCTTTTATCATTTCTGACTGTCCTTGATCTACTCATCAGTAATGCAAATTAAAATATATACATATATTAAAATGATTTTTCACAAGTATTGGGAACCCTTGTGGGCTGATAGAAAAATTCTGTACATGTTGGTTCTGTGTTTTTTGTGTGTGCAAAATAAATAACCAAAGAAATTCAATTTTTGCTTTTTTCTTTTTCATAATTTATAGCATTATCACTGTGTCATACTGCACAAATGACATGTTTGAGTTTTGGCTACTTCTACTAATTGCTGTACTGCTTCTATAAAGGTGCACAGAATTATATATATTTTTTTAAATTACCCCACAGTGAAGAAAAATGGGAACAGAACAATAAATGCCTGGAAACTGCTTGGGGTTTAGAGGGTTAAAAAGCAATATTTTCTTTTTCCACGCTGCTGCAGACTGCAACAGTGGATAGGCTAATTGTGGTCATTCTCTCTTTCATGCACATTAGGCGAACAGACAGAGCTTATTGAATCATGTGCTTCATGCAAACTACGGCTTCTCCTTGTCCAACAACGTACCTGCATGCAAATTTTTTGTGGTGTTCTTTCTGTCACGTGAGCTCAAACAAATTGGGTTCAAATAAAGTCTAGCAATCTCTTGCTTCAGCAAGCAATGCAACATTAATACGCCGATTCCAAATACAGAAACCACAAACCTCAATCAACAGTACAAATGCGGTGTCAGTTTGGAGAATCTCACTTAAAAACTGTCAATATTTGATTGCGGTACACCATCAATTTCCTTTCCTACACCTTCCAAATGCATACTTTCGATGCCTACTGTTAATGTCATCTAAGGCATTCAGAATATTCCCATAAGGTCAAAACTTCTTTCATTTTCTAATCTAGGCTTCCTCATAGTGAGAGGATGATGACTAATTATGATGACAATAAATCAAATAATCATCCATCCATCCATTATCTATACACCGCTTAATCCTCACTAGGGTCGCGGGGGGGCTGGAGCCTATCCCAGCTGACTCGGGCGAAGGCAGGGGACACCCTAGACAGGTCGCCAGTCTGTCGCAGGACTACATACAAAGACAAACAAGCACTCTCACATTCACACCTACGGGCAATTTAGAGTAATCAATTAACCTCAGCATATTTTTGGACTGTGGGAGGAAGCCGGAGTACCCGGAGAGAACCCACGCATGCACAGGGAGAACATGCAAACTCCATGCAGAAAGATCCCGGGAAAGCCGGGACGCGAACCAGGGATCTTCTTGCTGCAAGGCGAAAGTGCTAACCACTACGCCACTGTGCAGCCCAATCAAATAATCAGAATAGTCATTACTGGGAAATTGACTAAATTTAGTGAAAGTGGCATTACTGCTTTATTCTGCCTATCAAGGGATCACTCTCCATGGGTGAGTGCTCTACGAGTTTTTTTCTGTTCTGGCCACTGGACCGTGGTACCTTTTCTCTAGGTGCTCCTCTCATATCCTGGTTAAATCCTCCCCCGTGTTAGCGTTACTGTGGTTACAGCCATGGCCCTGTGAGGAGCCAGTCTGAGTACACAGCAGCACGGAAGGCTGTTTTGCATGGACTCTCAAACAGAGGGCAGAAGACAGGCAAGACTGGAATGGGGGAAGGCAAGCGGCAGCCACAGAGAGGAGTGTGGAAGGAAGCGAGGAGACAAAAACAATATGCAAGCAACGGCAACACAGTGGGGAAAACACTCTTTTCTGTCTCATCTAATTTACCCAAGTAGAAAAAGCCGCTGAATTATTAAACAGCTCAAACAGGGGATTACATCAAATAAATATTCTCTCCACTATAGCCTGATTGGTGAATTGATTTAATAATGAATAGATGGAGACATAAATAACTCAGGCCAACACTATTTGTGTCGCATTGCCAGACTTGAAATAACAAAGAACTTGCCAAAAGAGGTATCAAAATGGTTTAGCAACTCTCTTTCTGTTTATGTCTCTTTCTCGGAGCTTTGTGCAGCTGCTGTTAGTCGGGTAGGAGGGCTGCATGAGCCAGTTATGGCCCTGTGACACACTCTGGCTGTCACTCAAACAGTCAGCCCCCCGTGCGAGGTGGAGCCAGGTGAACACTGACACCTTTCAAACGCTTATCTAAATGCAGTCTAGAAAGAAACACAAACAACTGTTGAGAAAAAAAATGTCTCCACACAACCACACTTTATCGTCAAACAAACATGCTATTAACATTCTAGCATACGATCGTCTAAGTATGAGCCGTCTGGGGTGCCACAACAGTGCAACAGCTGTGCTAAGTTAATCAGCAAAACCCAGACATTTTTGATTGACACTCAGACTCCTCATCCCTGAACCCAGAGTACAGCACTGACTTTTCTCACTGTGTAATCCTGTCAGTGAACAGTCTCATCTAATACCTTGTTTCCTGTGGCTGGGGTGTGAAATCTATCATTATTAACTGGCCAGGAGCCCTTAACCCTCTGTGGCGTCTGTATTCTTTCGCCAAGACTCAGAGGTTTAGTGTATGGGCCAGCTCTCTCTTTTTGCTCTCAGTGAGCCACAGGCAGAAAGATGCCTATTAAAATTAATGGGTCAGTGCAGGTTATTCAACACTGTAACACTGGAGCTCACTTAACAAGTAACTGGTAATGACCACTACAGTGAGCTAACCACTGCCATCACCCCCTCCTGACACTCTGACAGCCAGCATTAAATATTAAAGAGATAAGTTTCCTTGTGACCATGATCCATGCGCACGGAAATGGGACCACTTCACAGGGCCTATACCCCACGGACCACTGGACAGCCTGAGTCCCAATGTATCACAGTAATGAAGTGAGCAGAAATCTCCTACAAGGAGCCTCTAACTGCTGGATGAGAAGAGGATGGAGGGTGGTACTCACCTTCTTCAGACGTCCACTTTTTGTGCCCACAAAGGCTACACAGTAGCCATTGTAGACGTAGGAGGTCACAGAGGTCATGCGATCTCGGGTCTCAGTGTAAAGAGTGTGGCCGGTCACCAGCTGAGAACCGCCAAGTGGCTGGTTGATGTCCAGACCACAGAAAGAGTCGTCAATGGGCACCGGCTACAGAGAGAAGAAAAACAACGTTATAGAATTAAATAAAAGAATGACAAAATAGACACTGAAATGGAGAAAAGACAAAGGGTGATCATGACTCTGAGACAAATGTGTAACATCAAACACAGATACCCATGAAGCATACTTTAGGAACTGGGAGTGACAAAAATATATGACAGAGCGACAGACTTAGAGAATAAGGCTTTAGTAGAGAGGAGCGGCAGAGATGCAGAGCATTATAAAAGAAGACAGTTCAGTAAGGAGCAAAAGATGAAGGTGACAGAGTGAGACACAAGGAGAGAGTGATGGCCAAAGTTGTGGATATAGTGGCAGTGCCAAAGGGTGTCAGAGATGGAAATGAGGGGGTAAGAGAGGTGAGCCTCAAAGAGAGAGGAAGGACAGAACGAGGTGGAGGTGCACGAGTGAGTCTCCCAGCCAGGCAAACGTTTGTCTTTCTGTTACGCTTGACAGATATGTATCAGCTACACCTGACTGAGCTCCACCTTGCTCTCACTGTGGTTCATTACCCTGGCCTATCATCACACCTCTGCAAGAAGACACACACTGCATGATAACTATGTGCACTGGCAACAACACTGCGTGATTACCATGCAACATTGAAATATGGCTGCAACTGAAGAGGCTGCAATGAACTGTGTTTACCCATTCATTAGGAAATAATCACTACCATAAAGTCTCATTAAATTTAACTTCAGTTCTTGAGGTAATTTGATTGCATGATTACATATCTCATGACAACTACTAGAAATGGAGACTGTCCAGTAGCGCTTTCCAGGATAAGTATAAGATACAGAGGAAGACAACAGAGGAAAATAGGACGAGGTGTAAGAGAAGCAAGACAGGGATCTTTCTGGTGTTGAATCAGGTCAGCTGACACTGTCAGTGGCCTCAATGTGCCATGTGGAGTAAAGTGAGATGACCAGACTGCATCCCATGTATACATCCCTTATAGTCCCCTGCTCACAAACTTTGTCTTATTCACCCTATGAATACACATCCCTTTTATCTGACCCCAACTCATTAGTTTTCTTTCTGTCACTTTATCTACCTCTCATCTGTCTCCTCTCTTTGTCCCTGTCAGAATGGAACAAGCAGGCTATGCTGAGTGACACTTCCGACTCTGGGAGGCAGCTCAGTCTCACTACACATCGTGGCTATTAAAACCTTTCTACGCAGACCTTCATGAGCAGAGCAAAAGCAATAATGCTGACGGGGAATAATCGCCTCCGCTTGTATAGTCACGCCCCCCACTTTATGGCATTTCCTTTTATTTCCTTTACTCAAAATAGCACAGAGTGCTATGGGGGACTGTACTGCAGTATTTAAACTAGAAAAAAAATCTGGTGCAATTGCATTATTTTTTTCTCTCCTATGATTATAAAATCAAATGCAGTGTATGTAGCTGTTTAGAGCTTGTTTTCAACATACGCTAATCAGACACATAATGAATCAGATGGGAAAGCTAGCAGCTATCGTGAGGAACAGTCATGAGCTCCAGGCTTTGGCTTATCAATAGCTACATGCTCAGAATCATGCAGCTATTCCACATATGGTCTGTTGGGCTTCGCAACATTTGGTTCTGATTATATCTAGATTGTTCAGATGATGTACGCTTAGCAGACTTGGCAGACAACTGAAAATCCCTCAGGGCTCCATGTGGTTGAGCTTTACTGTTCACCTTCTTGCCGATTTTGTTTGCTTTTTTCCCTCTGCCTTATTGTGAATTTCACAAGCAGTGAAGAAATGGGGAGTTAAACTACATTAGCTCTCTTCTACTGAACTGAGCTGTGGTGAGACTAAATATAGACTGTAACCTTGCGTGATTAATCCTTATTGAACAACTCACAATACGGTGTTATATTAAATCTACACCAAGATAAGTGTTGCTCCGTTTCACTACAAGGACTTTCTTACATTGATAGATTGTTCCATTTGCTGTGGAATTTGAATGAAGGGTGAACTAGATGTCATCGGATATCTGCTCTCAGAGTTTCTCCTCTAGGGTATATCAGTGCTATCAATACTAGCTCCCCTTTGCTCTCATGACTGGTTAATTAGTTGGTATGGCATGAGCAAAAGGCAAGACAGGAAGATAGTGTTAGTCAGAGAAGAGCCAGACACACAGACAGGCTGATACAGAGAGAATCCCATCATGGCTCTCCTCCATCGGATTGACTACAGAGACGGTGTGAATCTCCAGATGGCAGAAGGCTGGATGGCTGGGTGATAAATCTTTGATTGGCTGCTGTGTCTGAATCCCCTGGCTCAGCCTCACTTCCATTCCCAGCCTCAGCCTCAGCCTTGGCCTGCATGTAAGCGTACACACAGCAAAATGTCTGCAAGAATGAGACCTAGGGGTATAATTAAGGTTCTCTGCTTTGAGCTCACCGGCTACCTGCTGTTAGCAACAGACCAGAGGAAAGGCACTGGGGCTGCATGTGTAATTTACTCAGAAACCAAGCGGGGCGCAGTTAACAGTTAACAAAAAATAAAGTCTCTAGAGTTGGTCCAACCTTGAGTCACCTCATATTTTGACGGAGCTCAAACATGAACTCTCTAAAAATACCATGCAGAGAGGAACATACAGACGGGTGATAAATTAAAGGAAAAAGCAACAAAGCGTCTTAGTAAGGTGTTAGGCGACTAATAGAACAACTTCAATATGCCTTGACACTGATTCTGCAAGTCTCTGGAACTGGAAAAGAGTTGAACACTCCAAAAGATATTCCCTCATTTGGTGTTTTGATGACGGTGGTGGAAAACATTATCTAACACATCAGTCTAAAATCTACAATAGGTGTCGAGATCTGAGGTGGAGATCTGAGGGAGGCACTATGAAGTAATTCCACAAAGCCTAAAACCCCAATCAGCGATGAAAGGCATCACCATGCTGGTTATCAACTTTCTCTGTTAACCAAGGATTTCTTCTTCAAACTTGGGTTGTTTAAAGCATCATGTGACTCTTCTTCTGCACAAAATGGATCGATAATGTATAACCTACTTTAATATAGAAGAACAGCTTGTTTTAAGAGAGAGCTATGAAGAATTTTTTTAAAAAGCAATTAAATATTAATTACAAAAAACATGATTGTAAATGAAACAAAAAATGAATGCTGGTAAAAAAAACAAAACAAAACTGTTAATCGTGTAAATTAATATCTTTGTTTTAGCACTCAGTCACTCTCAATGGAGACACTTATTTCTAACATGACAACTGCACATTCAAACGCTTAATCTTTAAACTTCATTCGTTTAAACATGATATTAAAGAAGTGCATTTTGGTCTGAGCGTGTCCCACGGTGAAGGAGACATGGAAATCACTTTATTTTTTGGCCAACTCAAAGTGAAATTCATGTTATTGATTGAATATTCTCTAATCTGTGTTCTCTTAGCTGCAATACCAGCAGTGTAAGGCCAACTTGGAAGCAAATCAAGGCTAAGCATTTTTTTTGCATGACCATTAAAGTACAGTAGGTTCCCTAGCAGTGGAACACATACAATGTGCAATAGTGTAACAGCAGGAGTTCAATCGCAGGAATTACTAATGTACAACTCAACAGGTTTGCAGGTATAAGATTTTCCCCCAGCTTAGAATCTGTTTCACTCAGTGGGAATCATCAGGAGAAAAACTGGTAAAAGGGGGGCGCTTCTTAGAGCACATTTAAATCAGAAACTCTGAACCTATTTGGAGCAGTTTCGTTGTGTAGCATCAGTTACCATGGTAATCTAGTAATTTTAAAGGCCATAGCATTTGATCCACATCATTCATATTCATTAAACCATTCGTTGACCTCTTTATGCCATATGGATGGACGCCTTGTCATCCTGTAAGACACCACTCCTATCAGTACAGAAATGTTTCATCATCAGATAAAGGTTATCTCTCAGAACATCTTTGTATTGATTTGCAGTGATCATTCCCTTTAAGGGGACAAGTGGACCCAAACCATGGCAGCAAAGTGCCATCTTCAGCATAGCAGCCACTAGATCCCCTCGCTGTAGGGGTCAAATATTTAGGTCTGTACTGTTCTCTTAGTGTACACCACGCAGGCACTTTTCTTCCCATCTCTGTAGACCAGAAACTGTGTTTTTTGCATCACTGAGCTCTCAAATGTGCATTCATGTTTTGTAATGAGAGGTTTATACATTGCAACCCTACTATAATATCCCTCCATGTAATTTTTAATGGACTGTTCTTGCTGACAAAGTCTGACAAAGAGACATTCTGCTGTTCCTCCTTACATATCGCACAAATGTACGAGCAGCACAGTCATCAAATGTGCATTGTTGACCACAATTTCTGGCGATATTTATTGATATCTTTTCCAGATCTAACCCCAGACGTCTGTTACTAGTGAAACACTAGTCTGTGACTGAAGTTCCTGCCATTTGTGTTACAAACCCACCTTTTAAAGTCACCTAAATCTTTTCCTCTTGCCTTCTTGATATAAAATCGCAATCAGCGGGGCCTGCTCAGCATTTTTATCCATGCAACAGAGCATGATTGGATGTTAAATGCTTAATTATACCATGCAATGCACCTGAGTAGAAGCATCAGCATTTGTTGTTTTTCTCCACTGATTTATTCAGTTTTTTTCTTAATTTGTTATTATCATCTGTATTTATGTAGGATTGACAACATGTGAAACATGTGACCTCAAAAGCAACCACACTCCTTGAGTTGGGAAATTACCATCAAGCAGACAATGTTCACATAGCTGGCATATCTGGATGCTAAATGTAATTTGTACAAATTTCAAGAGTTATTCATCCATTGACATGTATCTGCACATTTCAGGTTATAGTATGGATTTATTGGCTGCTCACTGAGCATGGGTACATGGTCTTAAAAGCTGTATTTACACCTTATCTGTGTGGCTAAACAGCTTGTGTGTCCTTGGTGTATAAATGTGAACGAAGAGCAGAATGTTGTTGGCTCTGCATACCTAAAGAATGGAATGGGAGGTGCAGTTTTGCAGGTAACAGCTGGCAACCTTCAGTGCACACTGAGATGATAGGGGATTTTTCTAGGAAACTGGAAAAAAGGCTCCTAATTTGAGTTCTCACAGTGAAAAAGGCTCCCAATCTCAGCATTGTCATCACTATATACCATCCTTTCACCTTCCCCTGCCTGCTCTGCTTCTTACATCTTTCTCCGCCTTCTCAGTGGCGCTAATGAAACCCAATAGCTAGTTCCAGATAATGTCTCCCTCCTCCTGACAATCACCTCTGACATTGTGCTAATGGGGAATTTACTGATTTTAATAAGAGTGGTCAATTGAGCTCCCTGAGGGGATTAGCAACAAAAGAAGCTAATCAGTGGTTCTCATCATAGTGCGGGATGGGGACATCATTATACGCTACACATATGTAAGCCCTTCCTATGTACATGCAGATATACAGCACACACACATGCACAGTAACTCACTAGTCATACACTTAGCTAGTCATTAATTCTTAATATTCTTAAATTCCTATTAGCAATTACAGAATGAAAGCACAGAGGACTGTAGCCTCTTGGGAACGTAGGAAAATCAAGAAACTTAATTCTACTTGACAACATGTAACAGATACATGGCCTTGTATTATAGGATAATTGGGGATTTTAGAAGAAAAAGACTGGTGTGTGATCTACACCAACATCAGAAGCGCAGTAACTTCAGCAACCCCCACCACCCACACACACACACACACACACACACACACACACACACACACACACACACACACACACACACACACACACACACACACACACACACACACACACACACACACACACACACACACACACACACACACACAATTTTTTACTCTAGAAGGGGAGCATGTTTATTTGTATTGTGCTTGAGGAGAATGTTATCACTTTGATGGTTGCCAAGGAAAAAAATAACTCTAATTTATGAATATCTCTCATTGAAATATACTTGAAAGTGGATGTTCTCTCATATCAGAGCTACAAAACAATTTGACATAATTACTTGTAGTGTGAGACTCATTTGATTACAGAGAGTGTGCTATGCTAGGCAGTGAATAGCATTTCCGGATGACTGCTGTATTTATTTTCAGTATGCACTCAAAACTTGCTGTGGTTTCTTGGCTCATTGAGAAGCGTTGGTCACTCCCTTACTGTGTCCTATCATGTTTAAGGAAAAGAAACGAGATGCTGATGTTGTCGGACCACTAAAGAATTCTGACTTCACTGATATGTAGATTAATAGTTCTCTTATCTCTTTGTTGGTTGTGAGCTAATTAAACTAAGAGAGAAAAGAAACAAAATAGTAGAGCGTGATCCTGCTTCATCTTTAAGTAACTACAGATGTGAAAGAAAGAACTGTGTAAATAATAATTTACCAATTCCCCCCTTTTTTACATTTCCCAGTGACAGCGGTTCTGGACTGTTGATGATTAATGTGTCTTCAGTAACAGCACTGTAGCCACATCATAATTATTTCCACACTGTAGATGAGTGGTAAGTGCATACAGAATGTACAGCACAGTATGAATATGTTGTTAATAAGCATTTACTGAGCAACTACTCACCGCTTTGGTGCATTGCACATCCTTCCCAAGGAGCCAGTTGAGTTCCAGGTTTCCCTCTCCCTGGTAGCAGGACTGCAGGCGCTCCTTAATTCGTGCATTGATGTCACGAATGGTGAAGACGCAGAGCGCTGAGTCATCTGGCGGGCGATGGAACTGCTTCTGGCCCTTAGAGAAGATGGTAAAGAGCACGTCGTCCTGGGCACTGATGTTGAGCGAGGCAGCGAGAACGCGACCCGGCTTGCCAAGGTAGGCAGCCTGCAGTAACCGGTACTCAACGCCATTCTTCACACAGCCGACGGGCAGAGAGACATAGGAATGAAACTTGCGGTCATCTTTACAGAGGCGGACGATGCGGGAAGTGTAGAAGAGATCACTGCTGGATCCGCTGGATGACATGCTGTTCTCAGGCGTCTCAGGTTGAACAGTCAGGAAGTAAACAAAGCTGCCACTGGCAAAGCCGTAAACATAGTAGATGTCAAAGTGGGAGACCAGTGCCAGTGTGTCTGATGGTATCTTGATGAGGGAGGACACAAAATCAGTATGTAATTCATAGTCGAGCATAGCAGAAGATTCAGGGTCACGGGGCAGCTTTCGACTGGAGATAGTGGGAAAGTAGTCCTGTTTGCCATCTACTGCTGTGCCAATGAACAGGGTCCCATCCTGGCCCTGCGAAGGCACAATGACCCCATACATGGTCCCAGTCTGGTTGACACTGGAGAGGTAGTGCTCTTTCTTATGGGAGGGCTCCACTAAGATAAACAGGTCGTCCAATCTGAGGAGCTTACAGACACCCTGGTAGAGGCTGCCACAGGCCAGCAACCGATTTTGGGAATAATCAATAAGCAGAAGCTTGTTGACATTGTTGGTGGAGACCAGAGGCTCAGAACAAGGCTGGACAATCAGAGGGGGGTAGCAGGCCTTGTTGTCGTCCTCTGGGCCTGTGTCATGGGAAACAAGGAGGGTCAGGTTGCCTGAGAGCTTGTACACACGGTTGACCGCTCCGATATACAATGCGCCTGTGGTTTGGTGAACTGTCAGGTGGTTGAACACCCATTCCCGACGCTCAGGGTGGAAACTAGTGAAAGTCTGCCCGTTGCACAAGGCAGGAATTGCTAAGAGCCAGAAGTGTAGAGTAACTATTGCTCCTAATTTAGCGTTAGGTGATAAAGTTCTGCGTGTTGCCTGCCGGCCCTCCATGTTTAAGGGGCCTGCGAGGAAGCTGCTGAGGGAGCAGAGAGAATGGATGACAGGAAGAAGGGAGGAGACCTTGGCCTTTTTGTTGTTGAAGGCTTGCTTGCAGGTCAAAGGTTCACAAGGGTTTTCACATGTTTCTGGAAAAAGAGAAAAAGAGATCAAAGATGTTAGACATCCCAGTATGACTCACGTATCACACAATGGAAAGACACATTACTAAATGGAAAAGGCTGTTGCTAAGCAAAAAGGTGTAAAAGGGTCAACTTGAGTGAGGTGAGGAACTGTGGAGAAGGGGAGTGGAGATTTAAAGAGACAATGGGCGGAAACCATTATGGTGCACATTCCAAAGGAGTTACTGGACAGGGCAAGACAATGCAGGAAAGAGAGGCAGGTTACAGCAACGGAAATTAGCCTGACCTGACTCATACTGACACTGCTGCTGTCACACACTGAGCAAGCGGTTTCTAAGAACAGAACAACAGCCGATGCAGACATTGCCCACAGAAAACCTTGGACACTTGCCAGTGACTCATTGCATCTTAAGTCAATTTAAATAGGGCTTAAAACTTCTAACACTGTTCTATATCAGATGTATATACATATAAAATCCATCTTTTGAGGATTTTTATTTTATTTGTATATAATGTGCCTTTTTTCTATCTTTAATCTATAGCTGGGAGTCACCAATCAAAATTTCGCTGTGTGGAAACACAATGACAATAAAGATTCTTGATTCTAGCTACGTTTTATTAGCATATAGCATGCAGTTAAATAAGGGATTTCATTATTTTTTTTATACATTCACCTATAAAACAAGGTTGTAATAAATTCAATGAATTTACTGACAATAATATTAGTGGCCATACCATAACCATAAATGTGACTTTTGATTAAAAATCCAACAATAAATGTCAGACCAGAGGCATTAGTACAGAGCTGAACTGTGTGTGCTCTCCTATCCTTAATAACATCAGCCACCTCATTTAATTTCTACAGTTACCCCATTCCTCACATTTTTACACTGACTACGGCCCATCAGCTGACACCCCTATCAATTGTCCCCTTTCCATATATATCAGTAAAAACATATATCAGGCAAAGTCGGCAATTTATGCAACCATGCCACAGAGATATCTCTCTATGTGCTATAAACCAAAAGATGGAGCTCTATGCAGTCTGTCCCCAGGAGTCAATTATCTCCTCCAATGTAAAAGAAGGCCTGGATCTTATTACTGGAACAAACTGAGAACAAATTGGAAGCCACTTCAACACACCCCTCCCCTGGCTCCCCTGCTCTTTAAGGGGGCCCATTTTACAGAATGACAATCTATTAATTATTTTTTTTCTAAACATTGCAGTTGTTTTTGGGTTTTTTTTTTTTTGGTTTTTATTTTTGTTCTTTTTTATTCCGGTTATCTCCTGCCAGCATGATCATATCATAAAAGGATTAATCACTGGCGGCACAACAATCATCTTTAAATGAATCAGCCGCCGTATTAGATCTTTACAGAACTGCCTCATAAAAACACCAGTTAACAGAATATACAGTATGTGTGTGTTTGTGTGTATGTGTGTGTGAGAGTATGTGTGTGTGTGTGTGCCTCATTCCCTCAGTATTATCAGTGTACTCAATCAGAACCAAGCAGTGTGAGGGGCTAACAAGTGGAGAGAATGGCAGTGCATCCCAAAATCAAGTATGATTAGGCGTAGCGATCCAACAAGGGTAATTACTGTGGAGCTGGAGGAGGTAAGCTGGGGAGCGACATGGGGACGCCAGGGGCTTGAACGTGTCAGAGACGGCCCTACATCGTTTGTCACGCTCCAGATTTGCATTTCCAGCAGTGAGGGCACAGAGAATCAAGGGTGAAAGATGTGGCTGGAATAATCAGCGACTGCGCCTTGAATTAACAAGCACTTGCGACTGAAGATAGGAAACGACAGTTATACGGTGAGATACTGAACATCCACTATTGTTACTACGACGGCACCTGCGTTGAAGGCAGGTTTGATTTGCTGGGCTAATTTGGGTTTCCCCCTGAACCGTGTCAGCTCTCTCAGAGACTTCTCTTCAAATCTGGTAAGGGCCATCTCGGGGTCCCACCCTTCACCCTCTGATCAATGAATATGCTACACAGCTCGGTCCTCCACATACACCCTTAGGAGATGTATTGATCCATGTGTCCATAAACACAGGTCCTAAGGCCCAGTCAAGCTGTTCATGGTGCGTGTATAGGCGGAGGTGTGGGAGGTGCTCTGTCCCAGAAGATGGTCATAAAAGTGCCACAGCCTCTAAAAAAGCAGCGGAGGGCCGGACTCCTCCCTCACTTTCAGCTGCCTGTGTGCTGCCATGCTCCTTTGTTTGAGTTTGTACATGCTAGATGTGCAAAGTGGAGCCCTTTGGTGGCATAATCAGCCTCTTGCTGAGCTAGCTTTTTGCTCAAGCCCCACAGCCTTTTGCCCTTTAGAGCTTTTGCTACACCCCCGCCCCTTAATCGTATATGTGTACACATTTACTCCCATCCATCTTTTCTTCCTCTCCTTTTTTTATTTTCTTGCCTCTTCCCCAGTCATTGGGACAAATATATGCATCAGTCTCTCATGTTGTGGCAACAGCTGCAGAGGCAGAGAAAGAAAGAGTGACTGAATGGTGTAAAAACAAGGCACCAAAAAGGGTATCCATTCATATTGCTTTCGGTAACACGGGGAATGAAGTCTTTGTTTAAGCTGATTGCATGACCAACTCTTTGTTGCACTTGACATACACTTCTCAGTATTATCCAGCTGAGGAGTAGACTTGAAAAGAATAAGAACAACACCAGATCAGCCCTTCTGTTCTTTAGTTCAAAGCCATGTCTGTCTTTTGTTTATGAGGAGTCAGAATTACAGACACCGAAATTAACATATAAATGCAACCAGGAGTGATTCATACTTAAACATAGTCACCTACTGACCTAGAAAAAGCGGAGGGCATGGCTTAATGAGCAGGGAATAGAATTGCGGGGAAGGTAGAGCAACAGCTGCATTTTAAGCTATTTGCTGCATATATAAGTCATCGTGTTTATTTGAATTTTTTTGCCACTATTCACAGGTGTTCACTATTTTTTTGACACTAGCGCTGTGACTCCAACAATAACTGAACCTTGGTAGTATTTCACCACAAGATAAAGAGTTGTCTGTCTGCCTGTGATAACACCAAATACAACAAGTCCTAGTTCTGAAATAAGTTCAGTGAGTTGACGTATCGCAACTGTGGCCTTGGCACTGAGACAGAAAGACAGATTGACCTGATGACAAACTGTCAGCTGCCCCAGTGTGTAATATCACATCAGAATATGAAATGCCTAAAATGATATCCTCAACATTTTATGGACATAGTCAGTAGATTTTCATTGTAACGCTCATCTGACAATCTCCATGGCAGAAATGCAAGGCAAAGAAAGAAGAGCATCAAGTCAAGAGAGACAGGAAAGAATTCTCATTCCAACACACGCAAGCTGTGATCATGGCTTGGAGAAAAGACAGCTTTTGCAAAACTTCCCCTTCATAATGAACAGTCAGGCACACAAAACACTGTGTTGGCACACTCAGCCAGGCTGCTTCTGAGTGCTTGTTAAACAAACTGGTCCCACTGGCTGCATGTGTGCTGTCGCTGTGTCTGGTTGTGGGTCCCTTGCTCAAGAGCTGGTGATTTCCCCAGCCACTGGGCATGATGCAGTGACAACGCCAGCCGTGGTCAAAGGAACTGCATTGTGGTGAATTGAAAGATGCTAAGCAGCATAAGGGATACGCATGGAATGAAGAAGTGAGAAACGGCAAAATGATAAGCTACGCAAACCATCACTGAGAGTCACAACAGCCTGAGGGCAGTCCAGCAGCCAGCGGACTGACACAAGAGAGGATGAGGTTTAGGAAGTGTCCTCTGGAGCGGGACTAGCACTAAACCTCTATCACCCTAGAATAGGCAGCAGGTCTTCTGCTTTTGTGCTTTCATTTATTTTTTTCTCTTTTTGTCCCAACATACTAAGCTTCTTAACAATGCAGCCAAATTTGCTTGATCTCTTAAATTCATATTTACAGCAATTGTATTGCAGAAGATAAAGAACATAAACCAAATCCGTTTACGGTGCTAAATCCATTGTTGTTGGATAAAAAAAGGAAATGGGAGATTGTAATTTCATGCTATGGATTAATGTGTTATTCCCTGAACGATTAATGTAAAGCGTGAAATCTAAATGCTTAAGTTAAAGTGATATGCTGCAAATCAAAGAGACAATTTGGAATGAAACACAAAAAACTAGCTAGTCAAGTGAAGTGAAGGGTTTAAAATTGTTTTACATTTTGCTCATTGCCTGGCAACCTTTTCAGTGAATGCAACCAACTGCACAGTAAAAATAGAAAGTTTAATCTTCCCTAAAGGGAGATCTTCTTCTATAGGAGCCTATAAAAAAGCATTAGCGGCAGAGGTTAGTCCATTAGTCTTCTCTCTTTGCTGCTATCAAGAGCAGAGATAATGAGAAGACTCACTGGCATGTTGTGTTGTTGAGCTGGAGTTATATTTATACATTCTTTTGTCTCAATAGGAAATGGATTTCTCTGCTCCAGTGCCAGTACTATCTGTCAGCTTCCAAGAAAACTATTCTGCATCCATCCATCCTTCCAGCCACCACAAGGAAATGACACAATAGCAAAGCAGCAGAACAACACCCTCAGAAACCACAAGCCCTCTAGTAACTACTATCATTTCACTGTCTGGTTTCTTGTGCTGTGGTGTCGGAGGTACTTGATTATACATAATATTTCCTTCATTCCAAATTCCATCACATTGATGGACTCTAATAATCAACAAGGAGGAAACTGCTGTGACACTACTATTACAATGGCTTGCTCATAACATCACAGCAGTGCAGGCAGTGACGTTGATCATTTAAATCCATCATCCCGCAAATTTTAAACTCAACCTTTTCATGAACCGTGTTGTTTTTGTTTTTCTTTTGACATGATAAGCGCGAAGCTCTGAGCTATGGCTAAAAGCTGCAGTTTAGTGGTGCATAGTAAATTAATGCGCACTTGTCCACAATTAAGCATGTGCTCTAAGGGCACTCTAACCGAGCAGTTCGCATTCAGTGTTTAACAGCACTATCTTTGTTAGTGACCCATATCAGTGTACTTGCTCATGACCATCTGAGTTTAGATGCCTGCAGCGAAGCCTTCAATCGCATTTCACCGAACTGCACCCACTGAAAGCAGTCACAGAACTTAATTCTGCCTCAGCTTCTCAGCTATTACTCCAATGAAAGCATGTAAAGGATTAATAAAAAACACCCCACCCAACACACGTCTTGAGATGCTCCATGTCACCATGACACAAGAAAAGTCGAGTCTCGGCATAGCTGCTTATCCGTGAATACAAACATGGGCACGTGTGTTTAATCTTTCCCTTTAACCCTGTCTATGCAGCGCTCCCCCCCTCCCACCTCACAAACTCTGTTTGAGAAAACACATGCCGCTATTACGCCTTAAACCAATATCATCCACTGAGAGAGATTACAGTGTCATTGTTATTCTAATGATTTTTGTTTCCCCTCCCACAGCTGCCACCTTCCCCAAAAACGCAAGCAAGCACACATTCACTCTTACACAAACGCAGACATGCACATTACCACACCCACAATCAAAGTCACACGCACATATAGAAAGAGACACACATTCAGCATAGATGAACATAAATTACCTCCCCCACCTTTTATTCCTCAATACTTGCTTCCGCTGACACAACTAACAGCCTCTGTGTTCTTTTACTATTTAATTGGAGGTTGATTTCTGAGGCGTGATCTTCATAGTCCCACCAACAGTAGCTACGTGCTGTACGACTCATCATCGCTGTCTGTCATCTGGTGAAAGCAGATTTCTATTAGGAGGCATTTCCATAAATCTGAACTGTAAAGGGATCTGTGAGAGAAGAAGGAATCCTCGACGGGCGAAGAAAACAAACAGAGCGAGTTGTCAGTGGAGACCACAGGATCAGATATCTCACCTCAGCTCATATACAGAGTGGAACTGAACCGGGTTCTTTGACTGACACCATATACATTTTATCAAATTGCAAGACCTTAACTATTCTTGACGCACGTTACCAATGCTGCACCATGCTGTCACTTTGAAAGTCAATATAGTGATGTAATGAAAGCTCTATGTGGTGGGATGGAACTGCACAACATGAAAGGTAAAGCAGATGTGGTGTGCTTCGGTGGTTGGTGTATCTGAAAATGAATCATGTCCATATGAATTATTAAAGACAGGAAGTATACAGACACATAGCATTGCCGCCACCTGTGTGCTTTGTTGCACTGTGTACATATGACACACGCAAGTACAATAAATTCAACTGATTTTTATGAATGACCTGATACATTTCCAGCCGTTGAGGAAAGCCACTCTTTTAAACTGTCAACTAAAGTTTCCACATTGCACTTCCTACATCTGAGGCTACTTTCTGGCCAAATCCTATAGCACATTTAAGAGTTGGTGGAGCAGACAAATGGACTTGGCAAAGTGAAGAACTTGGCTGGTGCACCAGGTAGCAGGTGCAAAGGACAGCCAGAGGGGCATTGGTCTGAATGAGCAGGCAATTGTGCGTCCTGTGTGGAGTAGACTGGAATGAAATGAATGAATGGCTCAGTTCATCTGGCCTTGCTGCAATCAGATTACATAAACTGTAAGTCATTAATGCACTGTAGAGTCAGACATAATGAGAGAGGACTAACCATGGTGAGGGCAGCCAGGCCAGGAAGATACAGATGACATTAACCCAAACAAGGTCAGGCCGCAGCACAACTGGTGTGTGCATGTGGTTGTGTGGGTGCATGCAAGAACTAGTATTATCATAGCATGTGTCCGCCTATGTGCACTGGTTTGTGTCGATGTATTTGTTTTCTTTATCAACAGACTCTCCCTGCAGAGGTGTTATCTGCTTGTAGCTGCAGTCTGCTAAACAAAGCCCGGACCCTGACCTTTGGTGTACAGCTGCCCAATCGGAATAAAGCACCAACGGACTGAACCTTCTGTCAAATAATCATGCCAAATCCGCAGTTAAACACCACCAAACCGCTCTGCAAGTGAGCTGAAATGTGTGAGATTAAGTACTCGTTCCATGGAGTGTGTCATCAGAGCGTGTGTGAAACATTGTAAGCAGACTAATGAAGATCACGTTAAAAAATGGCTTCCGTTTCAGCAGCCGCATACAGCATAACCTCATGTGTTCGCTCGCTCCCCAGTCATGCGCTTCATCATTTGTTCATCGAGATCATAACGCTGAAGCAGGGCTCAGTGGCCAAGGCGACTACTGCCGGAGGGATTAAGGAAAGAGGGAAGAGTAGGGAGGGAATGGGAAAGGGGGGAAGGCGAGCAATAAAATACAGCAAGACGGGAATTAGATAAGGGGACGGAAATTGTGAATGATGGCCTGTGAAAATGAGCAAGAATGACAAAAGAAAGGAAAAAAAACTGTCAGTGGTTAGTGTGACAGGGAGAGATGAAAAGAAGGACAAGGAGAGCAGGGTGTTCAAAGGAGAAGAGGAAGGAAGGAAGGTAGGAAGGAAGGAAGGAAGGAAAGTAGGAAGGAGAAGGAGCCATACAGTCATTACTCCAGCTGGGTAACAAGCCGTTACAGCCACAGCGTCAGCCACAACTCCAGAAGCTGGCATGGTGTGTCCACTATTATCTGGAGCAAATTTGCACAGCCTGGCTGGCACACTCGAGTGAGAGGGGGGCCGAGAGGAATGAGGAGAGCAGGAACATGTCGAGAGGGAGGTGAACAAAAATCTGGATAGGACTATTCTTTTGGTCTAAATGTATACTACATCCAGTCATTAGACAATGAGACCTGTTATTTCACTCAGCAGACGCCAGCCAAAAATCCGGAATGGTTATATAAGAGTTTTCTGGGGGAGGAAAAAAAATGATGGGAATCCTGTCAGTCAAAGTAATCCCTTCAATTTCTGCTGCTACTGTTTCATCTAAGGACTGTATGATATTGCCTTCAGCTCTTTAATCACACACTGGCTGAAAGGATGAGGCTACTCTGGGTTGGCTAACAACCAGGCACTAGAAATTCAGCAGGAAACACACTCTTCTACTGAAAGATCGCCATGGAATGCTATAAGGTTTAGAGATAAGATACTATACAGGCAAGGTAGCTTAGAGGTTATTTAATTCTGTGTGTTCACATATCTAACAAGGACAGTGCTCACTGAATAACAGAAAAATAACTGTAAATGAGCCAAAGTTAACTTCATATGCTAATTTCCCTCTGTTGTCCCTGGTCAGTTCTTAAAAAGGAATCCTATTTTTGAGCATGGTGACATACATTATCCATGGAGCAGGGCTATGATCTAACTGAGAACAGTACGAACAGGAACTGTGATGCAAGAGAAACATGTGACTGTGAACACTTACTGTCCAGCTGTAGGTCTATCCAAACTGAAATCAATTATCTGTCAATGCAATTAACATGACAGTAGAATTTGTGTAACCTCTGTTTCCCTCACTGCACTGAACTCTGGAACAGTTTGCTGGCAGCATGCAAAGCACTGGCATGGAAAGGAAAAAAAACTATACACTATGGTGAGCCATCGCCCCTTCATGAACCTTGTCAGTCAGCTTTCAGTCTAATGACATAGCAGGAATTAGTCAGTTGCTCATGTCAGCTGCCACGGCGTTGACTGAAGGTGACTACAGCTGCAGTTAGTATGTATGCATTGACACAAGTTGCTGCTCTGTTTGTCAGTGTGCACGTCCAGGATAGTTTTCTTTGGGACCTGCTCTGCCGGGTTAATAATGTTTACAGCTAGCCATGCTCCTTGACGGAAATTTTAGCAAACACAGCAAGACTGTTAAAACAAATACTTCTCCTCAGACGCGATCCGTTTCCTACTGCTGCACTAGAAACCTGACCTGCCCCTGTTCCTCCAGTCCAAGCTTCAGGGCAGGTCGTAGTCCTCTCACAGTCCCACTCGGGGTCAGCAGCAGCTCCATGCACACACTTGGCTACCTTATCTCACACACATGGCTGTGACTTATTGCAATGAAAGCACTTGCGAGGAGTTAAGCCGCCTAACCCCAACGACCCGCTCTTCTTCCTTCCAGACTGAGTGCAAAAGTACAAACATCTGGCCTTGTCCTCACACTGTCTGTTCCTCTGTCTTCTCTCCAAACTCGATTAAACGTCAAAGAGGGCCGAACATTAGAGTCTGACCAAAGTCAGACAGCCTTAGTGAAATAATAGCACAGATAAGACGTCATGTGAAAAAAATGAAGAATGAAGTGTTTATGATGTCTGTTCAAAGTAGCTACGGTAACACTTGAAAACCGACAGCCTGAGCACTGAAAGATAGACTGTAAAAACATTTCACTCATCATTTGCTAAAATACCTTATCATTAAAGTACATTTCGGTTATTATAGTGGTTATGTAAACCTCTACGGGAGGAAGGAAACCTTTACTCATTGTGTTCAAGACCTGCTCTGACCCCAGGCATAATGTCTGCCTCTCAAATCCACGCTACTGTCTGAGGACCATTAAAGCCTATTCGCAGGACCTCTCTGCTGAGACACACGTAACAGATGCGTTATCTCACAGTCGCAAAGGGTTCAGCCTCTCTCCTGCTCCATCAGTCTGTTTCTCTCTCTCTACTTCATCCTGGTAGAGGCCCCTCTAATTTCATCAGAGGTGATAAAACACCACAAAATCAAGTCTGCGGCTAGTTACTTAGCCCAATCTCCCTTTGGATGAGAAGCAATAACAGCATGTGGTGAGGAAATTGGGTGCTTACTCACACAGAAGGATACATGCCTAGCAAGCAGAATATAGTGGTTCCTGTGAAGACTCTGTGCAGCGCAGACCACAAAAGAGAACAATGGTACTCATCTCTCTGTGTGCGTACAGCCAACTTTATAGTTACTTCAGCAGGCAGTAAGGGGATGAATGGGACCTGTATGTGTCATATTTTCCACAGCAAAAAAGAAAACCTGGACTTTCACATAAATAAATCTAGGAAATCTGTGGGTTTACGGAGCAAAGAAGTGAGACGTAAGTAATGTATTGGCTACATCTCTGAAAGACCAATTCATGAGCAGTATGGCGAGAAAGAGTGAAACAGTGCTTAACCTCAACAGTTCTCAGTGAGTGGTTTAGAATGCTTTCTGAAAACATCTAGAAGTGGTTTAAGTCGAGCACATAGGAAAGCAAAGTTACAAAACTGCTGCCACAGACCACAGCCCAGAGAAAAGCTTACACTACATTTGTATGCAAGTCCAACTAGGACTGGCAATGAATATGAATAATAAAACAGTAGTGAGCGCTGCAGTAAGCATTAACTCAGTCTTGCGCATGCTGGGTGTATAAAAATCCACCTTATTGTCCTCTGGAGCACAGCAGCTGCTGCCAGGCCATGCCAGGACAGGACTGATGGGATGGAACTCAGAGAGCGAGCTGGCTGGCTGGCTGGCTGGCTGGCTGGCTGGCTGGCTGGCTGGCTGGCTGGCTGGCTGGCTGGCTGGCTGAGTGAGTGACTGGCTGGATCAGTGCTGAAGTGTGCACGCATGCCTTCCGGCCGGTTCTGTGTGAACCCCGTACAGGACGCAGTGCTGGCTGGGATACGGTGGAAAATCAGCACTGGCTGGTTTCCTGTGACTCAGTGTCCTGAGAGTCGAGCAGCACAGCAAGCAATTTTTTTTTTTTTATCAGTGCACACAAATGTTTTAGGAAGACTGCTAGAAATGTTGCCAAATATAAATGCACAAGTAAATTATGAAACAGAACAAGTACAAACAAATTTCAGTAAGAGACACTTTACAGGTAGAGTTAGCAATACTAATTCAATTAATTTTTTGTCAAATTCAGTGAATACCTCCATATGCTGTCTGTTTCACGTGTCGAAAAAAAATCTGCTGCTTGTACACAGGAATAGCTGCACATGTGAAACAAAGAAAGAGTCTCAGAGCGACCCTCAACACTATGTCAGTGTGTCCTGTGCACGAGGACGAACATACAGGGGGAAAGGGAGGGTAGAGGAGATGGAGGGATAGGGGGCAGTGGATGTGAAAGGGGCGGTAAATCTGGCACATGCTAACCATCTAATATGCGAAATAGCTAAATATCATCAATCTTTCTCCAGAATCACAGACTCTACACTTAAATGCCCTGCATTTTATCTTTATATATGAAAAAGCAGAGGGGACGTTTTTGAAACTCAGCAAAAAAGAACAGAAAGGCTAGCGTTCACAGCGGTGACATATAGCTTATGCCCTGGAGTACAGGTATGCACAGAATACAGTGAAGCACATTTATTACACATGTGGCACGACTGTTCCACAGCTGCTTCTATTAAGATGGGTGAGCAGCAGGGAGGTGGAAGGTGGAAGGAAGGAACGTCACGGTGACCTAGAAGGCCTTTGATGAAAATAGCATGCTGGCAAAGCAGTAGCAATTCATGGTATTATCCACTATTGCTGTGAAGGTTGACTATTGTGCTGCTTTGTACACAAGAGATGGATGCATCCTTTGTATGAGCATTATCATCCCCAACCAACATGATCTACAGAGAATAGTAAAGAATCCAAATGGGAAGAGATCCAGTAGTCATTATGTTCAAAGTCACAGGGGCAGAAGGGACAAGAAAAATGGCCCCATGGACTTAAGCGGCCAGCCAACACTGAAAAACCTTGCGCAGTGACTATTACTTGCATCCAACCTCCACTTTCCTTCCCTTCTTTTCTTTAGTCATTACACCAGCAGTTACTCTATGTGAGAGATCTGTCCTTGTTGGTGAACCAAGGAAAGACAATCAACCTGAACTGAGATAGAGGTGACTGAGGGAACAGTGGCAAAGTGGATATGTGTGAAGCCTATACTGTACATGCTTCCTGACTGACAGAGCTGCTCCAAGTGTATCAGAGCTGTATGAAGAGCTACGACAACCAGGCAACAACATCAGTGAACCTGGGAATAAGTGCTTCACACTCATTTTCACAGACCAGAGATTCCTGAGTCTGTCCCCTGCCCTGCTGTAGATACAACATAGAGACAGTCCGGCCATCTATATTCTTCTGACAGACACTGGAGAGCATCTTTTATATGTGGCCGCTGAGCCTCACACAACTGTCTGTCAGAATTCTCCTCATACTACATCTTGTTGTAGTCGCTAAGTGAGGAGGCTTGGATCTCTGGAAAGCATATCACCGATGTAATCACACACACTTGCATGTGCATAAGCAGTTCTTCAGAAAGAAAAAAACATTGACATTCATAGCAGGAATTGTCTAAATTCAGCTCTACTATAAAACTGATTGTAATTCTTACAGTGCTTTAACTGCATGCAAAATGTTGGGCAGGAGAAACACTTGCATAAAGGGCTTAAGTGTAGCAACTCTGGTGGCGTACGCTGCCTTGCTTTATTCTCCAAATCACATTTACAAGCACAGCCTCTGTCGCCTTTCCAAGCTGAATGCAGCAGTTGCGTTGTGGGCATTAAGTTTGATCAAAGACTAATCTCTGCTCGTAAGATGATTAAAATTAGCATCAATTTCTTTGTTAAGGAAGTGAGGCAGGCTGGGACCAAATCCCACAGTGCAAGACGGAGAGAGACAAAAAGACATATAGTCAAAGAGAGAGGGGTGTGAAATGGAGCAATGAAAAGTGGAGAGAAGGAAATAGGAAAAGGAAGAGGGGAAAAAAAAAGTCAGCACTAAAGAACAAGAACAGACAGAGCAATAATAACTGAAAATAAATCAAAGAAAGAAGCATTCCCATGCTTGGTCAGTGTGACCAATGCCAAACCCAGGCAATCTGAATTCCTCTGTGGCAGCTTCTACCTCGCATTAACTTTTTTCCTTAGGCCGCACACATAGAAGATGAAGCTGAGAGGGACGCTGTGGCTTGACTGCTTTAAAAGCGATCATACTGGGCCACGTGTTTAGTGAAGCAGAAAAATGAGGCTTCGACAAACAAGCCAGGCCCTCTACGTCCAACTGAAATCTTTCAAACATTAGTATTTTATGGCAGAGAATATGATGAAACTGACGCTCCCATTAAGAGTCAGCATAAACACAGCAGTGGGTTGCCTGAGTATTTCCTTCTATTAGCAAATTCTGCCATTTCCTAGTTGCGGGAAATGGGGAGGCAAAACATGGGGTAGGGTGCTTGGCAGTCACCCTTTTACGCCAAACAATACAACCCTGCTGCTGCCGCTCCCCATAAACTGCATCAGCAGTAGGGAAAACATATAATCATACTCCAGTGAAAAACTGCAATAACAGGAAAGAGAAAAACGATATAAATCGACTGTTTGCTACCCTCGAGAAAATGTAACCAAGGGGAAAAAAAAGCCCCATTCAGCATTTCATCAGTAACATAAATAGGAGCAGCTGGGGCAGACTAACATGCTGAAGTGGGCTAATTAGGACACTTGGTGGTTGGTTCGCTGCTGTTTCAGTCTGGCTAAGACCAACTAGGGGTGAATGAGAGAGTTTTCCCCATTAGTCTGGAGTAATTCACTTCCACACACACCTACATCATCTACCTGCCTCTGCTGCATACCCTGTGAAGTCACCGAAGCGCAGCGAGATTGTCAGATATTTCCAAGTCCTCTGTTTTCTTTTACCAACCCGTTGCAAATTGTGTCACTTAGTCATACCTCAGTCTGGCACACAGCACCCTCCACTTCTACAAAAACAGCTTTGCCTTCCTGTTCCGTCCCTCCCTTCCAGCTTCCTCTCCACTTCCTGTCTGACACCGTATCAAAAAGTAAAAATCCCAGACCTCCCTGTTTATTCTTTTGTTTTGTACCAGATGCTTAGAATGCTGTGGGAATGCAATGAGTACTAAGAGTGACTCCTCTGTATCAGCCAGCTGGGCCAAGGTGCCAGTTTGTCCTTGACAGGCATTTATTGTGGCTATCTTTTTAAAGGTTGGTCATATACATCCAACATGTACAGTACCAACAAAAAGTATTTGCTTCCATTGGACGTTTTCTCTTTCTTTTGCTTTTCAACAATGAATCATACTCAATTTATTTAAGCTTTTTTGACAAGAATTTACAAAAAGACTCTTCTACATTACCCCCTTCAAGTCCGTATTTCGTACATGCACCTTTGGCCTCAATAACAGCATTACACCTGTGTGGATAGGTCTCATCTGGAAGAGAAATTCTTCCAAATCGCACTTCTCTTGCAGACTGCACCAGGTCTCCAGAATTTCTCTATACTGTGTTTCATTTACATTACCCTCTGTCTTTACAAAGCCACCAGGGAATACAACTGAGAAGCATCCCAACATCATGATGATGCCACCACCATGCTTCACGGTGGAGATGCTATGTTCGTAATGATGTGCAGTGTTTGGTGCCCACCAAACATAACATCTAGTCTGATGGATGAAAAGTTCAACTTTGTTCACACCAAAAAATCTTTTTCCAGTTGACTTCAGATTTAACATAACAGTATAACAGTGTCTGTGTCTTTGTCACTTTCCCATAAAGCTTTGACTGGTTAAGACTAGGCAACAGTTGTTGTATGCAGTCTCTCAAAGCCACTGACGCTTGTAAGTCACGTGTCTTGATGGCCTCCCTTGCTAGTCCCGATTTAGACCAATTTATGCATTTTCTTTTTTTTTCTTAATAAATTACATTACTTCATAAAAATCTGTTTTCATTTTGTCATGTTTTTTGGTAAATTCTTGACAAAAATTCAAATGAAACTGACCATGATTCAATGTTAATAGGCAAATGGAAGGAGAAGTCAAGAGTACTTTTTACTGGCACACTACATTCTGATCATTTGAATCAGAAAAATCCCTCTCTTATGTAGACAGGCCATCTCACTGACATGAATTATCAATGACAGTATCTTCCTCAAGTGGAGACCAAGCTTGTAAATGACTTCTCTCAGTGTTGCTCAGTGTTTCAGTTAAATTAAGTCATACATCTGGGCCACTAATGCTTTTTAGATTGTGCAGTATTTCTGTAACTAATTCTTTTCCTTTCCCTTTCATTGAAAGGCTTTCCTTGTAAACACCTTTTATTGCCAAATGTTACAAGCAGCTCAGATATCACATTATGTTAGAAATGGGTTTCTTTGTTGCTTCCGTGCTGTTTTTTTAAAGGAATTGCACTAAAATAACGTAACAATGACTCCTGCAGTTAAATCAGTCTGGCAATCCTTCTGTCACAGTTTTACCCTGTTTTCTTTGCTTTCCCTTTTCTGATTGGTAGCAGTAGTGTACAAAGACAGGAGGGGTTGTTTACCTTGACACAAAGCTACTGTACATGTTCAGCACCTCAGGGAGTCGGGTGAGCAGACACACTACATTTCAGCTTTTCAGACCTTAAGCCATTGAAGCTACTAGCGCTTTGTACAACACAACCCACAAATACCGTAGCCTTGGCAAAATAAACAAAGACAAGTTGTCCTTTATCAGGCTTGTCAATGTCAGCACACAAGGAATCCATGACAGATTTACATTGTGGGAAGAATGTGTGTGTACACGCACTCAAATGACTGAGAATATGCTTATGTGTACTTTGGATCTATTCACCAGTGAAATGTTGCCCAGCAGCCCCTCCCTGTTTCAAAAGTCTATCTTCTAATTTTCTTTGTTGTTTGAGGATGCATAGCAGAATGCAAGCCTTGGTCCCAAAACATAGGTGAATTCAAAAATATGCTGACATTCCCCAGCATCTAAGCCACATGCCAGTCCCCTCTGGCATGCCTCCACCCAGCTCACTGTTTGCCTCGCTTCCACCCCCAAATAGACAGGAAAAAATGAAGAGAGCAGGCAGAGGAGAGGGTGGAGGACGGACACAGAGGAGACGACACTGTATGCTGCTAATCACCAGCTTTGGAAAAACTAAACTGAGATTGGTGCTCAGTTGTACCCCTCAAAGCCTCCTCTTCTGCGATTTGTAAATAAATTGTGGATAAAAATATTCATTGAGGGACTTAAAATCATGCAAGAGCAAATTGTTTACATTCAACACTATGTTCACAAAAAATAATGCAGGAAACATAGTGCATGCTTTGTAATACAATGCAAATTCACCTCACCTATTCACCCCTGTCAGGTTGAACATGTTCTCTGAGAAATGTGGGGGAGGACTTGCGGCAACAAAGGCAATGAGGCTTGTGCAAAGTACTTAACAGCAAACATTGTTCCTACAAGCTCAGAGATGCCTTCTGCAATGAGAAAAATATTCCTAATTCCCAGCTTTACTCTTGTTTCTTGTGTGAGATGAATGAAAAAATAAAGGCGCGTCTGGTAAAATTGAGGCAGTAACACGTCAAATAGCCTTTGAATGCACCCTCTGTGTACATAATGGTTAACAGCATTAGCTCCCATAGTGTAAATCCCTAACTGTTGCAGATTAAGACAAGAAAGGATGCTCATTCATTGCTTTCAAGTACAAACTTGCCCCGTCCCTGCTTTTTTCACTCTCTGACTCCCCCTCCCTTCCTTTACCTCTGCCTCCTTCAGGCAGGCAAATGTTTCAGAGCAGTCATATTTAATCAACATCTTCACGGACAACACAGGGATTTCAAGTCCTCCGCTGCAAAAAGGCTTGGCTGTCACACTCAGAATAATTGTCTTAGATACCCCGATCCTTAAACACTACAGAGAGGACAATGTTTCTGACTTACAACACAGCTGATGTGTGAAAATGTACTGAATTTTGATTATCTGTTTTGCATGGCATGACACCACATCATGTCGTCTATTCGACGTTAATAGTTTTCTTTGTAGGTTACATGAAAATGCTGCTGTCATGTTTCACATTTCATTGGTTATGACAGAGGAAGAATAATGCGTCTGTCTGGGCGAGCTCCCGCTGTTCCGCTGAGTACATGCAGTGTTTCCCTTTGATAGCAAAGGGCACTAGGAAGCAAGAGTGGTGAAACAACAACATCCAACTTCCCCTCCGATAGATTCACTTTGATAATACAATATAAATACTGTACAGCATGATTCACACTGGCCATTTAGTTAAGTTCATTTGATAAGACAGGCTCACAGAAAAGCATAAAAGGGAAAGCAGGATTTATTCATCCTCAATATCCCACACATTCTCCGAAGCCCTATGCTTACGATGTACAAAGCTATAATCTTTAAGGTTGGGCTGAGGTCAAAATCAACAACAAAAGCAATTACATTCATAAAGTGTTATTAACTGTTTTGCCCTGAGCAAGCCAAGAAAGTAACTACACGTCCTCACAGACTATGTTTGGGCTTTATGACAAGCTGTCTCCCTTTTAAAGTACCTTTCATCCCTTTTCTCCCGCTGGCTTCAGTGTGTGGATCAGAGACATGTATTCATGCATAAACATAAATTTTTTCCCAGAGGGGAAACTCATTTCCCCTGGCCTGGACACTATAAATCACCTTGGGCCAAAGTAAAGAGTCTGGAGTTGTACGACTGGCGGCAGTAGCTTTAGTCCAAACTTTTTTCTTGAAACATTTAAATCTGCCTTCCTAGTACCTTTAGAACCTGATCAAGCATTTGAATTCAAAAGAAATACAGACCCTTCATGTTTTTCAGTCACATATGTCATTTTGAAAGCAGAGGCAGACTCGTTCTGTATGACTGTTTGCCTCTATCAACATTGCAGGGAAATAAGACGCCACAGTGGGCCACATTCTATGTTCTGAAGTTGTGGGAGTTTCAAGGTCTTTCATCATCAATTTAGCACAATTTACTTTGGTCTACAACAGTGGAAAAAGTTAATCAAGAGGATGTGAGGAGGACGTGTGTATGCGTGAGAGAAGAAACAAGATAGCAGAGGAAGGGGGAGGACTTTTCCAGACAGAGTTTTTCTGCTTGCTATCTGACTCAGGAATGAATTTGGAAGGCCTTATTTCCCCTTTTCTTTTCTTCTCCCCTCTGCAGAGGGCTGACGAAAACCTAAGGCTCCTGCCTCACACTGAGAGAAGCCATCCACCCAGATAAGGCCACGGCTGACTGCAAAATAGTAACAATGAAGAGAGCACAAGTGCAGGTATCTACATGTCACTGAGCCTCAGAGACCAGAAGGGAAATCGCTGTGGCGTTTTGCCTCTAAACTCATAAGAAGAAAATTTAGTGCAATAAGCACACAGAGAATTAATTTAATGTAAAAAGAGTGACCTACTGGATTTTGTAATCCAGGGCAAATACTGACATGAGTCAATCTTGTAAGAAAATTACACATTGCTTTGAAATAGCACAGAGAGGTAATTGGGATATTAGGCCTCTTTGAGTTGAAAGTGGTTCTAGTTGTAATTGGGCAGCAGTTTATATAGTAGAGGGACAAAGCTGCCGTTGGCTGGGCTCCCCTATGGCACATGAGCAGACTAGACAAGCAATGTCTGCACCCCTTCTCCTGCGGTAACCATGGCGACAGTGGCAGGCAGGGGCATCCTCATCACCAGGGGGCAGTGTGGGCAGCGCTGCATGATGTTGCCCTCGCTGCCTACCCTGGTGTCTCATCTCCAGCACACACAGAGGCACCGTGCACCCACGCAAATGGCACATGTGCCACGCAGTCAAACAAAAATAAATTAAAATGGACACAAACGCACGCAGCCAAGCACAAATTACACACACACACACACACACACACACACACACACACACACACACACACACACACACACACACACACACACACACACACACACACACACACACACACACTGTCATCTGCTCCTGACAGCTGCCCCTTGGCGTCTAATCACAGCCCCCCTCCCACTCTGCTTCTTTCTCCAGCTCCCTTTTGTTGCTCACTTATTGTTGAGTTTCCACCAAACAAAAACGCACATCCTCCCATGACACCAGCTAATTGATTATTGATGGTGCCAGGCTAAACTGACTTATATTCAAATGGATGTGAAAAGAGAAAACGGTAGAGACAATACATCCAGTGGCTTTCATGAGAATGAAGTCAAGGTATTTGTATGTAAAGCCTGAGGTCTTTCTTGTATCTCTTTTATATTGCTGTTGTTGTTTGATAAAGCTTCTCAGGCTGCACTGGTCAACCTTGGGAGCAGCTTGAGGACCAAGGCGACCGAGGGGATGAGATGTAGGTAGTGATTTGGAAGTGAATAACCAGCTGACAGTAAAGAAGGGAAAAAAAAAATCATAAGAGCCTTCACATGGCTTGCTGAGGTGGCAGTCTGACTTCCAGCCGGTGTGAAGATCAGTGACAAACAAACAGCCAGACTTGTTATTCTACGGGTCCCTGTACCAGGATTCTTGCCCTTATCACGGGCATCGCGTAATTTTGTTGCACATAGGATGGCTTGTGACAGCAGAGATCAGATAAAGAGTGAGAGCGCCTGGGCAGGGGAATGTGGAGATGGGGCTGAATGCCTAAACAGGCTGTTGTGTGAAGGAGAGAGACTGATGATCGTGGCAGGCAGACTGAGGCACTAAAGAATGGCAGAGGCGAGGCATCCTGTCCCATGGAAATGCGTCGTGAAGGCTGTTCTATTAACATCTTAATAAAGGCTTCCCAGGCCCTGGAGAGCCCTCGTGAGCAGCCTGACTTCTACGCTCACACAGGGGCCCAAAAGCCGCTCTTGCAGCATGTCAACGAGAGAACGTTTAAGTTCTGCCAGTATTGCATTGTGAGGGTGTTAGGCTTCCCAAAGGAGCAGCCTAAATGCCTACCCACAAACATGCTCTGCTAAATTCCTTTATTCCCCTTTCCCTCTACTTTCATTTACTGTCCATTTCTCCATCTGTTGGATTTAGTGGCCCTACAAAAGGCTTTGTTTCAGCAAGCTGGCAAGCCTTTGGGACAGCAGAGTGCACACTGGGGTTCATTGCTAACTTGCTGCCATCAATAGAGAGAGCAGGATCTGGACTGGCCACGGCTGCACCAGGCAGAGGGACGACTGTTAACGTTCCCTGTTGGTCCTCTGATGAGACTGGCTGGAGTCTGTCTGGGAGCTTGTGGACACACATGCGGCCTTCTTCTTGCAAGCAAAAAAAAAAAAAAACAGCCAGCAGCCTGATGGGAATGGAGGGAAACAAACTCTCTCAACAGGCCCATCACAGAAAAAAAAAATCCCAGCATGACAACCACTACAGCAGAAAAGGTGGCCTTTTTTTCTTTCAAGTACTCACAGTGTTGAAAAAAAAAGATACAGTCTCACTGTGTACCATGAAAAATGAAATGCAGAGTGGCATTGATTTTTGCACTCTGTGCTATGTGTTGCTCATACTGGGCAAGCTGCTACTTAACAATGTAGTGGCCTGTAGTCATCAATTTAAAATGGTTTCAACGATTCAATAAGTCACTGAAGGCTACACGCACAACTACTCAAGATGATGAAAACAGCTACAGCAGCATGACTAGACCATTAAATGTAGCCCTGTGGTGTTTTCTAACATCTGCTATTGTGTGGGAAATTTCAGAGGAATTCTGTATGTATGTAAGAGGTATGACATCTATATGTTTAAAGTATGTGTTCGTTTCAAATCTTAACAAGAGGATATGCGTGGATGAGAGGTGGTTGAGACTGAGCCAATTAACTCACACTTGAATGCACTGTTTGGCACAAAGCAGAAGGACAGATTGAGTGTTGAATGATCAAGGCAGCATTTTAACCAAATGTATTTGAATACAGCCACAGGGTATTAACTAGGACTTTTTGGACGAAATAAAAGAAAAATCAGATTTTTCTAAGAGAGAGATCCAACATTTATTTATGCATTGAAGAGAGTCTGAAAATCAATTTGCTTTGCCTTCTAACATATGTTATATTGCTATCATGTTGTAACATTGTGAAAACTCTCCAATGTCAGTTGCCAAATTTAGCTTGACACCTGCCCAATATCTAAGTATCACAACTACTGCGTTGAAGTGTAGCGTCATCTTATACCGCATGCAGAGTGCCAGGCTTTTTAGTTCCTACACTCCTGAATCAACACACAACAGCTTTAAAAGAGCGTTTGTTAGAATAATCATCGCCTAGAGAAACCGATCTCCGCTGCAGGATCCGCCGCTTGAAGCATCAGAGACAGGTAGAAAACCCATGTTGTTTACAATTATTATCCAGAGGAGCGACAGCGAGCGCAGAAGATGTAAACCGAGCAGCCCGCCTGAGTGGATGAAGAGAAAAAGCGGTGGCTGTGATCTTCTGCTTTTTCACTGAAGCCAAACCCCTTCTCAGACTAAATGTTCTCCCTGGCTGCACTCCACTTGATCACTGTCACCACAGATCCAGATCTCTGCTGTGTCAATTCTCACATGCGCGCACTCGCCATAAATACGGATTCCAGACACAAACATGTGCATAACAAGGCTGAGTGAGTGGAGCGTGTGTGGGTCAAGGAGATTGAGATCTCTGTTGTGACAGCTGGACAGTTGAGAGGTTCAGATAAACAGCCCACAGTGAGGGAAGACAGGAGGCCAATTGCATTAAAACAAACACTCACTATTTGTACACTTCAGCAGATAGGAAAGGGAGGACCTATATCTATGGGAGAATGTGTCAGTGAACTCACAAAAGCACCATTATCTGCATGTGTCCGTGTGTTTGTGTGTGCGTGGAGGCGAAAGACAGTTGGGATGGTGGGGGGTGTTCAGAATACACAGCCGCTGAGCACATTTGCAGTATTCACTCATTAAGAAATAGGTCAAGGATTCTGCCTGCATGCGTAGCGACTTGTCAGAAACTCTCAAGCTAAACTGTGGTGAGTCTGGCTGCCTTAAGGGGGGAATCCATAGAGGAGCGAGCAGCGTGCTGTGTGAACGCTGGTGGTGACACAGCACACAGAAAAGCAGTAACAACTCATTCAGTAGCAAACCATGCAGTGACAAAGAAAAAAGTTAATAATGTCACCACAGTTGTTTAGCGGAGAAGGCCCTCAGTGGAGAGAGGCTGTGCGAGCAAACTGTGGCCCGATTAATTAACTCGGCTCCTTGTTTGGGCTCTTTGCTCTTCATCAACAGAGGACGCTCTTGAGCCGGCAGAGTTTGTCGCAGAATCTGATAGGTGCTGATGGTGGCAGCGGTCGCTGTGGTGACAGACGAGCTCGCACAGAACGTTATGATGCGTTAGACCCTCTTCAAACAATCGACAGAGGACACTAGAGGACCAGTTCCTCTTAAGGACATGAGAGACGACACTCAAGACAAACAAAGCAACTGTAATTCCAAAAGTCAAGATGAATGTTTGGGGTTGAGATAAAAACAATTCTGACTAAAATCAATCTACGAACCAAGACTGAATATTTCTCCTAGGGGAATCTGGAAGTCCTTGCACAAATCACTCGAGCATTGAAAATAAAAAGTAGGGAATACCTTGCTGACCACACAGCGTCACCATAAATCCAATCATAATATTGCAGTTCCCTACAGAGAGGTGAAGTGGAGAAGCCGTGGCAGAGAAACATCAACAAAGCTCGATCTAACTTTGTCCAGGCGAAGCAATTTCTCTCCAGCTTGGTGAGGTTAACCTTATTGATTGGATGAATGTGTGATGTTGCGGTACTCGAAAGGCTTTCTTGGATGACGTGCCTTCAAAGGCATTACTTGAAAGTGATTCATTGAGCAGAATTCTTAACATCCCTGCTTATATCCTCTATTTTTTTTTTTTTTTAAAGACTGCAATTTATTGCTCACAGAATTGATTGAGAACATCAACCGCAGGAATACTTTTAACAACAATTCTCCTTTATGATCTTCAAAGTAACCAGTGAGCAGCAATAACATTGAGTCATAGCAGGTAACAATAGGCTCATAAATTGCAAAAAAAAAGAAAGAGATGTGAGTCAAAGTGTAATAATAGATCTCTGTAACAGCTGCTGACAAGCCGACTGGTCAGAGGGACGGTGGCAGCTCCACACTATCAGAGAATGTTTCTCTTTCTTCATTAGATTGGAGTTAATTAGGTGAATATAATCAGTATGTGATAATCAAACCAATGCTGAGTGCTGGTTTGTTCTTTCAAAGGCAGCAATTTCCACCCTGGTGGTTGCTTTGGGGTCAAACTGCTGTTTCACTTTGAGATGGATATTAAAATAATTATGTGAGAGGGTCACGCTTCAGATGCACCAAAAATGTGATTTCACCAAGAAGGAACGGGTTTTGATTGCACGGCCAGAAGGATTAATATGCTACCCGTCAGCCGTGGCAGATGTAAGTTATTTTCATGCAAATGTAAGGCAATTTTCTACTTAGGACAACATTTATTTTCTTTAGAGTTATTGTCATGGGTGCTTGCACTGGCAGTCTGACACAGAATGAAGATTTGTAGGCGCATCTGCTGAATTGGACAGATGATGTCTAGAGTCGATCTGGAAACCTAAATTGATGGCAGTTGGCAACATTATATCAATTTTTTTGTTTTCTTGCTGCATAATGTTCAAATTTGGGTTTTTAGTCTGACTTCTTAAGACGACAACAAATGCAACAGAAAATAGGAATACAGAATTTAAACCATTCGAACCAGAGCAATGACCTCATGAGACTGATTCACAGTTTATCTGTTTTGGCGGCAATAAAAAGTGAGATCTTCAACAGTGTAAAATCACCCCGACTACAGACTCATGGTTCACTTGTTGCAGTGACACACAGGTCCAGTTCCGCACCGGCTACCAGTCGGCATATTACATCTAAAAATGGTTTCGTCCGGAGTATTCCTTAAAAATACATGCAGACTCTGTGTAGAAGAGCATCCTTGTGTCATTATCGAGCTCACAGTCAAGGTCAACAAATCTAGATCGCCCCGACAGTCCAGCACCGTGGTGACTGCAAGCAGCAGAACATAAAGACGCTAAAAACAACTCATGCGGTCAACTAACTTCATTAAATACTGAAGAACAAGATCTTACTTACACAAACCAGAAGAAGCTTAGAAGCAAGAATGATGCAAAAGCTGAAGTCTCCTCTCTGCAGAGCAGGTTGAAACTCAATTATTGTGATGTATGAAGAGGCAGCTAAATCCTAATGAATGAAAATACAGCACAAATGGCAGTGATGTAAAGTATCCAGCAGCAGCAAGTGTGTGTGAAGCCTGGACACCTCTAATGCACAAACACTGCATATTATGTATAATCACACCTCAGCATCAAGTGTGAGCAACGATACAATGAAACACAGAAACAGGCAGCTACCTTATCAGAGGCTGCAGCCCGAAATGAAAAATGTCTCTTCAGTTGTCTCTCCGCAGTGTCGGAAATGAGCCTTTTTACAGAACACAGAGTCTGTATTTTTGGTTTGTAGCACGTCTGACAGTCACTAAAAGCAAATATTTGCACCCTATAAAGCAGATTGAGCCCAAACGAGCAGTGTTCATCACCACTCACTCACCTCCTCATTTAAACTGGATCTCCCGGTGCTCCTGATGCCTCCAGCGCTGTCTTCTGGCTTTTAACTGATGCGCTAAGACTCACATCCACAGTCAGAAGGTTTCCAAAAAAACACACAGCTCTATCGGGACTAAGTCTGCCTGCTCGGAGAATTTTACATTCAATTCTTCTTCCAGTCCCTGATCAAACAGCCTTTCTGCTTGCGGAACCTGTTAAGCGGCGACGTCATTCATTCAAGTATTCATTACGGCGAGTAATTGCGAATTCAGCGCGTAAACTTCGCAGCAGCGGCTCCACCATCCGATCTGACCTCCTAATGTTACTTTGCTACACCGTGTCAGTGAAATGGCACATTCCTTCAGGTCGGCATTCAGCGTCCTCCGGTGCTGCTCATGAAGGTTACGGAGAAGCTGTGGCCGGGTTTGCCATCATCCGCCGGTGTGGTAATTTCGCAGCGTCGGCTCAGACCCGCAGCGTGGCTCTCTCGGAGGGCTCTGCCGGACTCTCAGAGACTGGCGGCTCCATCAATGTACAGTAGTGTGTGTACACTGGCACACTGCGCGTTTAAACCCAGCCCCCTCACACTCCGGCTCATTACGGTGTTAACTGTTTCCGCCCAAACGAGAAACAGTCAGAATAAATAAAAGAACGGCGCTTTTACGCACGACGCACAGATTCACAAGAATAATATTTTGTGTGATAAGTATAAAAACAAACAAACAAATAATTCAAACACTAGTGACTTTTCCCAAACATACTGCTGTGGTCAAGTTCCTCAAGCCCCCTTCCTGAAAAATAACATTTTTCCAAAATAAAAGGGAGGAAAAATCCAATTTGAGCTTATGATGCTGCGAACTTTTCTAACTGAAGCTACTATGTATGATTTACAGTTTGGGAAACCATCTATTTAAATTGCCTATTTTATACCAACTAAAATTTTTGTCAGTCTCTTTAGAAATCGTTGTCGCAGACCAAACAGATGAAACACTGATACAAAAGATGCATCACATCATAAAAAGAAAAATTTTCTTACCCATCACAGAATTTTGTCTTCGCAGCTCACACTGAAGCCAACCAGTGGCACACTGTCATCCGGATCAGTTTCTGTTAGAACACTGCCATCTATAGACCAAAATGTGACCCTGCTTCTGTCCAGAGGCACCTCTCTCTCTCTCTCTCTCCCTCTCTCTCTCTTTCTCTCTCTTAAACCTGTATGATTTTTGCCTTTTTGCTCCTCTGTTTTCACCAGCTTTAGATTTTACCCTCCCTCCATCTCTATTTTCATTGCATCACTGACCAGCGTTGCTGAGTAGCTCAGGAATGTTCCAACTTTGGAGATAGTAATCACAAAAACAAAGACTTTGTCTTAAATCCTTGAAGCTTTTCCTTAAAAAAAAAAAAAGTACCACAGCTTTAATGACAAGGTATCTTCCAGCTGGAGCTAAAAACCTCAATCAGGTACTTAGTATATTTGAAGTAATTGTACATATAAGGCACATAGAAGTAGCTCTCTCAGTTTCGAATTTATGAAGAGTAACATTCCTTGGGCTTCTTCATGTCATTATAAAGGCTCCTGACAAGTACTCATCTATCACATTACAATTATTATTATTCATAAATGATACATTTTTGATCAGTCACCTTAATATTGGCTGCCAAGTATCCACTTTTAGTCTTCTTTTAATGAGATCGTCAACTAGATCTACTTAAACAACACAATGCGTTTGTTTTTTTTCTATCATAATAACATAATTAATTTAAAATGTTTATACAAGATTAAAACACAAACCTCTTACCTTCTTGGATATGCACAGATAGTGGGTTATGACCAAAAGTAGGCTATCCACATTCTCTGATGCATCAATAATGCAGAGCAGGGGAAGGGGAGCCAGTGTCTGCTATCAAAAGTATTGCAAAACTGCCAGGAGGAAGAAGATGTGGAACAACCAGTGTAAGTACACTAAAAGCACAGTGCCCACTTAAAGACAGGGTCAATAGCTGGAGGGTGTCCATATTGGAATTCCACTGCACTGCCTCTCAAATGGATCTTAGTCAACCCTGGGTGGCAGGGGTAATCAAATACAGACTTTTTCAATCCATTACTCATGGCCCTGTTTGGAACAAGCCGTGATTTGTTTGATTGGAACATAACTCAATTCATATCGAAAGAACAGGTCGCACAGAACTGTCTGGAAGAGGTTTTCCCTGTTTAGTGCAGGGAAAAATGATAGATTAACCCATTTTGAAAGGTGAAACTTGGTTATTACATACAGTATGATTCTATCAGTCATGTTTCACTTTAGGACACGTATCGAGTGAGTGAGGCTAGTTGCAGATTCGGGAACAGGGAAAAGAAAAAGACAAGAAAAGAGAAGAATGTTAGGCTCAGATTTATAACATTTAAAAAATAAATGAGAAATATAAGGGGCTGGTTCTGCAGGTACTCTGATTCATTATATCTAACATATAAATTTATGTAAAATCTAAAAATTCCTTAAATTCAATTTTATTATCAAGCAACATGCACAAGCATTATGTGGCAGGCAGTCCAACAGGTTCATATCAATATGTGCTCATCTGAGCATCATGCTCAGGTCCATGCTTTCCTTCTTCCAATCACCTTAAATCAATACAAAGATACAACAAATGCTCATCAATACACTCATAACTTACAGATGTCGTTGTCACGGTCTAGATTTGAATGGCAAAAGGCTCTGTCAAGATGATCGAGCCTCTAATCGGAATCAGCTGTTAGGAGTCCTGGCGCCTTTCCACCCCAGATCTGAAATCAAAGCAAACATCATTGGTCATTAGGGTGCAGCTAGAGAGGCAAGCCACCGGTCACTTTATATTTATGTTTACATTTGGAATCCGGCTCGAGTAGCCAGAGATGAACTGAGAAACCCAGGGGAGTCAGAGCCCACACTGGGTGAGGAGGTTAATTGCTGAAAATATGAATGTGTGATATGTAGTATCCACCGTTCATATCTGGATGTAAGCGGCAGACGACTGCATGCGAAGAGGAGGAGTGATGCTGCCGGGCATGTGTGATGGGAGATGCAGAGAGGTCAGTTGTTGCAACGCACGAAGCTTAATTGTAGGAAGATTAGTTCAGTGAGCAAATCAAATTGTGGTCAGGTGGAGGGGTTTGCACGTTGCCAGGAATGAGGCGCCTGGTGGTTATGTGGAGAGATGGCCGACGGTAGGACCTCTGCTTGACCGTCTGCTGATCAAAGTGCTCACGTGCAGCGATTTTATACTTAGTTAGAAGGTTTCAAAGGGGCCTCTTGTGATGCCTTTAATTCTCTCTCCCTCTAGCCATATTTGAAGATATCACGAGGGAATGTGGCATCCTGTCGACTCCACTGAAACTCCATTCCTTCTCTTCTCTCACCCGTGTAAGCAATCTGCCTGACTGGAGATAAAAACAACTAGAAGGAAACAATCAGATGAAAAACAAAACTGTCAGTCTTGTGCATATGATGCCTGTTAATTGTGTTCCAAGGTTAAATGTCAGAATTTATATTTTCAGTTGTTAGGGCTTTTCACATTTAATATTTAAATATTCAGCTGTATTTAATGCATGATGACAATGAGAAAACAATGGGTTTAGATGTAACATTACCACACATGCACACATAGTGTACATACTCCATACATACAAACATACATCATCTCCCATTTTCTCCTGCAGGTATGGACCAGGTATTTATTTTTACTTATCACTGTAGAGCAGAAAGAAGGAATTCACAATATGTCAATATGTGGCCTATGTCTTGGGAGTCCATTATGGAAGTCCACCCCCGCTACTTACTTCCTACCATCCACCTGTTAGGGGGTACCAGATACATACTCAAGAGGCTCCAGGGACCGCTGCAATGCAATAAGCAAATGCACACATACACACTCTTGCACACAGAAACACATGCGCACAGGTGGTCGATTACATCAGTAATGGCTCTCTGATGGAGCCCCGGCTACCATGTGGTGTTGATGGGTCCGTTTTTCTGCTCTACACTGAGGAACAATATTTCAAACAGGAACTTACCAAAAGAGAAGAAGTAGCAAAATGAAAATAAAATGTAATACCATCATGCTCAGTTCAAGTTTTAGTTAACAAATTGCAGTTATTTGGAGACTATGAGAGCAATGCTCTCAGTGAGCATAGTCTGAAGAGGTTTCATTGCTGTGATTATGTTGTGTGTCCCCTTTTCAGGGAAAACAATCCATCCTGAAGTTCAGTTGAAGATAATGTACGCAATCTGTAGCCCAAACGCGTGTCTTTCATTGGAGGATTTGCTTAAGCTTGTCAGGATTTGTCAATGGAAAAACAAAATTAAAACAGCAATTAATTTCCACAGAGATGCAATCATAGGAGACGTGGTAATTGCGAGCTGCTCTGATGTGTTTGCTGAGTGAGGCATTGTATAAAAATGTTTTTTTTATTATAATTATTTTGTCCTTGCTCGAAGGCATTCCATGAGCCGCTGCCTTGTGCTGTAATCTCACAAATCAGATTTCAACAAATCACGGACTCAGATGCCATCAGTATGGAAACATGGCTCTTCAAAAATAGCAATACAGAAAGCGAGAGAGACAAAGTGGCAAAAGTACAGATGGCCCATCTTTCAACACATCAGTGCCACAATTGAGCTGTCAGAGAAGATGAATAATGATGATATAAAAAAAAACAATTAAGTACCTTGTGCCCACAGCACTAAGTAATTTATACTCCTACTTAGCTGCAAGGTGGGCAAAATCCAAAATGGCCAAAAAAAAGGCAGCCTTCCAGTGTTGCACTGTTTATTTTTCATGCACTACCAAGGTACACATGGATGATCATGACTACATGTGTGCACACACAATAGGGGCCGGGAAGAACAAGAAGAGGCAGAAAAAGAGAGAAAGTGAGTTCTCTTGCAGTGCAAAGCATTTCCCTTAGATAGTGGACTGTTTTAATAAGATGCCTATCAGAATTTGAATCTCAGGAAATTGCTGGCTATTTATTTTACTGGGGCTGCTCACTTTGCCTCGGCTCTTGATAAAGCATTTTGTTTTAATTAGACACATTTCCACACTCCACCAGGGATGACCTCTTATTATTGTGAAGTGGGCCTGCTTAGCAGAGCAAGCAGTCAGCAACAAGCTCCTCTATGCATCTCAATCATTCCTCATCCATGCTCATCTCAGGGACCTGGGACCAAATCAAAGGAGTCACTATTAAGCAGAACCAAATTGTTTAACGCAGTAATCTCCTGCATATTTTTCATTCCTTCCCCATTTGCAATTGGAAATGAGACATGGTGGAAAAATATGATGCATTGTTTTGCATACTAACAAGGGACCTTGGATATCCTTATCCTTCACGGTTATGGAGGGTAGGATGTGTTCTGCAACAACGAGAAACACATTTTCTGACTCGTGAGTGTGAGACAATCACTTTATCTGTAGTATCTCTAAAGGAGTGGAGGAAAATCCTAATAACTGGCTGTGTTGGGTTGGATTACTGTTCCGCCTTAGCTCTCTGTTTGATTCTGGCGATTTGCCATCCTGAAGTGCAAGCTTATAGAAAGTAAGCATGATTTAAGGGTTTACAATTCCTGTGAAACAAAGAGGAAATAACATACTCAGTCAGCAGTATCTACGACTTCCTGCTTTGCATCAATATAAAAACAGTTGACTTAAACTAAGCTACCAGATGTATGTGGCTCAGAGAGAAACAATGGCAGACATGCTACCAAAATTTGTCAGATTACACCCATATCTGACATTTGCTTCTAGACGTGAGGCAGAAATCATCCGGCTCTTTGACAGAAAGAGCTCACGCTGTCCTCGAGTGTCACACAATTTCATTTGGTTACTTCAAGCTAAAATAGGAGCACAGGGTAAAAGACAGATAGAGGACAAAGCAATTATATCCACCAGTACATGTGATCATGCCTCATCTCCTAGGTATGAAAGAGTAGAGCCATGAGGTAGAGGATGAGACTGATGAGAGCTTACCAGCAGCTTGAGACCTGCTCTGCTCCAGACAGGGATTTAGGTCTGCCTGCCTGTCCATAACGTATCATGCAATCACAAAGATACCTTAATCCAACCTGGCCTTTCACAAGGGACCCCAACCAGTGACTCATTCAGATATGAAATGTAAATGGGGGATTGAAGATGTCAATAGGGAAATGTCAGCATCGCAATCTGTCAGTCATTAACTCCTTCTTCTTTGTTCTTAGTGCCACAAGCAGAAAAATTAAAGGCATGCACTCAGGGAACATGTGTAACATTCAAAAGTCACATGCTTGTGTGTGTTCATGTATCAAAGAGTCACATACAAATGCACAGGCAAAACAAATCTGTGTGATGGGATCATTTGTTTTTCCGCACGGTCCATATGGTGTATATTCATCATCAGTAATTACATGAGATATTTGCTTACACAGCTGGACTTCAGGTGGTACAGAGTCTACTGAAGGTTGTTAATGGGCTGTGTTGAGCTTCATCTTCTTGTAGGCAGAATGGAAGTCCAACAGCAACATCAAACATAGCATCTGAATGCTTACACCAGGTCCTTCAATACATCTTTGCTTTGTCATATTAAAATTCAAATCAGATTAATTCAAAGTTTCATTTCTTAATCATGAATTATTCACCAATGAAATAATTCTCAAGCACCACCAAATGTATCCTGTAGGAGTTCTGGGCTATCATTATCCATAAAAATGATATTAAAAATGTACGTCTTGCCTGAGGACTGCCTTTAAAATTCCACATCTGTTCCCCAAAAGACATTCTTGAGACACATCACGTTTGCAACAACTTTCATTGAACGCATGCAAAGCATAAACACACTGTGATAACTCTGAGAATGAATTGATTCTGTGAATACAAAGAAAATTTGTCTCAAAGCATTTAAGCCAAAAGTGAGGCTTTGAGCACATTGTAAGGAACAATGGAAATGAACTTCTGAAATTGAATGTTGCTCTGGAGCTTGAAAGAAAAACAAGAAGACTTCAGATTTTTATTGAGAGTTCTGACTCTTTAAACATCCATAAAAACAAAAGCATAAAATGTAGATTTTTTTTGATAAAGTGATCAGTGATCTGAGCTTGTGAAAGGAGAAGGTTTGTCAATATCAATCTTGATCCGGCTACTCATCCTACTCCAGCTTGATGCGATGTCACTGTTTTTTTATTGTGACCACGACTTGCAGAGTCATACTGATTAGAAATACACATCTGGCTGATGTTTCTGAAGCTTCACCTCAAATATCTCTCATCAGGTGCAACAATAAAGAAGATAACAACCATTTGTGGATCTCACCTATTCCTGGTCTTTACTTGTCTCTCTGTCTCTTACAGCCTGTCTTTTGCGCTGCCATTGCTGATTCTCAACATCATGGCATAGAAAACATTATTTGTCCAGTATTATTTCTGCATTTCTTTTTTCCCATTCTATGCTTTGTCATTTGGTTTTCTCTTTTTGCATGTGTATGTATGTGCATGTAGGTGTGTGAGAAACAGTGAGAGAACACATCAGGATTTCCTCCCTGGGGAGCCGTGACCAACCGAACACCCCTAAGATCCTTAGTAATGCTACTATTTTTGTGCAGCCTGCCCTAGCATGTGCCCTGTGCTGCACACCAAACATCGCTGATGGCAGGGAGTCTCCAGCATGATTTCCAAAGACAACTCTGGGAGCACAGATCCTTGTTTTCCGCCTTTTTATGTTCCTTTCTTTTTTCTGTGAGGCAAACGTGTTGTTGTAAGATTTCTGTGGTCACAAGAAATGTCAAAGAGAAAAAACATTTTTAGCTGTCGCAGACACTTTCTGGAGAATGCAGGAGAACTGCAGAAAAAGCCTTTGTTTTGTGCGACTTTGCCTAAAAATGGAACCAATTGTTAGTGTTGTTAAATCTAAATGATAGAGCAGAAATGTCTGAATTGCATGACAGTGAGTCTTTTATTCCAGGGTGTATTTTTCATTTTTTCACTGTATGTCACCTCCAGATGGATTTTAACTTTCACACAGTTTAAGAACAACTTTGAATGCTCAGTGATGACTTTGGACTGCCTCTCTTGTCTTTAGTGTGGTAGATATGCAAGAAAAAATGGCATATCCATTCATCCATCCATCATCTATACACTGATTTATCCTCTCTGGGGTGGCAGGGAGGTGGAGCCTATCCCAGCTGACTTAGGTTGAAGACAGGATTCACCATGAACAGGTTGCCAGTCCATCACAGGCCCACTCAGACAGACATGAAATATTAAAATTACTTTTTTAAAAACATATACATACAATAAGGATGAGTTCCCTCAGTCACTAACATCATAACCCAATACTGTATGTTGCTGCAAGGCAACTGGTGCTAAATCGCAGTGTTCCTGGTCTGTGCACTGATTTCCTGCATTGATATGACATATATTTATGCCATGTATGCTGTAATGATGAATATCTTAGATTTTGGGGCCATGAAAGCTAGTGCAACATCACTCATCAAGTCCCCCCTTTCCCAGCCATGTGTTCATGTGAAGGATGGCCGAACCCAGCTATGTTAAATCACAACTGGGCTTCTGCTACTGCCATCATGCACCTCTGTACCCAGAGGGCTAATGAAGTTTGAATGAGGCGTGCAGCATGAGAATGAAATAGAACTCATACTCATTTGAATGATGTGTACAAAGGTAGCCTGTGAAGCGTTGAGGAGGGTGGGCATTACAACCCAAAACATGCATGCTGGTCAGAAATGAACAACTTAATAGTCTTTCTCTGTGCATGCATTGCTGCTTTTGTGTTGTCTTTTTCTTTTTTGTTGATGCTTGTGTCTAATAAACAACTGCATTCTCAGCAGTAAATTACAAAGCCTGTAATTAAAAAAAAAAAAAAAAAAGAGGATTGTTGGGGACACCCAGCATGGCTCTGTGTGGCTTGTTACAGCTCTATAAAATGGCACTTAAATGTTTATGAAGCACGTCAACACAGGTGCTGGATCCGCAGCAGCATATGAGACAGTGGCCAAGTTCAGCTGGACGGCAGCTGAATCCTCCAAAGCTCCAACGGCACATATTATTTAACGCCATTACCAGGAAACCGAGAGAATGGGCATTTAATTGGTCTTTTAATAACAGTGTAAATCCATATGGCGATTCTGACCATCAAAGTGCAATTTTCCTCTGAACTGTGGTTCATCTGTGGTACCAGTTAGTTCAAATACTTCTCTGCATGGAGCAGATGGAGAACAATTTTGGAGCTCATCCTGTGCTTTAATGTTATTCTTTACTAAAAAAAAAATAAATAAAAAAAACTCTTTTCACCTTCATCTTCTTTTACACCAGCTATAAAATAAATGTTTTCCTTTAAATAGTTTCTAACTATAATTTGTTTTTCCTAATTTAGTAATATGTACATATTTTCCCTGTTTTGGTAAACTACAGGAAATAACTAGTAAAATAGTAGCGAAAAACATAAAATTATATGTTTATATGTAGGTCAAAACTGCAAATAAAGTACAAAGCAAAACTCAGTTGTTTTTTTTACAAATATTCAATTATTTTACAATGTTTGACTGTACAATTATACTGTGTTTACTGTATTTACATCAGCATCATATTTGACATTGTTTGAAAATAAATTATGATTTTTAAGGCTCGGAAATGGTAACTAATTTTTTAACTCTTTTTTTAAAAACAGATTTTCCATGTTTTGTTATATTAAACATCATATCAAGACTGTAAAAAAAACAGGTGAAAAATGTAAATACTGTCCACATAAAAAGTTTGTATTTTTAAAATAATAGTAATCTGTTCATTAACAATGCGTGACTGTAAAATTACAGTTTTTCTGTATTTAAATCAACTAAAAATGTCCAGATATTTGATATATATATATATATATATATATATATATATATATATATATATATATATATATATATATAAAAATAAAATTTTTTTTTTTTTTTTTTTTAAACAATAGAGTATTTTACAGCTTTTTAAACAGATTCTTTTCTGCCACTCTTACTTATATTTTCCTCTTTGTTTTTCACAGTTCGTGTTTTACAGTGTTGGTGATGAGTGCTGTATTGTCTTTTCAGCTGGTAAAACAACACATCATGTTTCCAGTATACTAAAATACATATGATTGTTTTGCTACTGTGAAGGACAGAGAGGGAGATCAAGCTCTTTCAGTACGATGAATTCATGTGTGCATGTGTGTATTTGTGGCGATGGGGAATCATTCTGAAAAAGCCATACGATCTCTTCTGGATAGTTTTGCGGCAAGGCAGAGTTCGATTTCTCCTCAATTCTCTGTTGACAGACAGAATAAGCTGCCAGTCAACCAGTCCATCCTGTCCACCTGCAGAAGTGTTGATTTGCCTGTAAGCCGCCCAAGGCTGATTGATTCCTCAGTGAAAGCTTCAGGCACATGATTGACACCACATGATTACTGTTCACACATGAGTGCGTTTTGCCAGACTGCAAGCTTCATCATGTTATGACCATAGATAGTGAAGCAGCATATATTAAGATACTGTACAGCCTATACACAGTATCTTAATATACTGTGGCACAATTGCATTTGCTCAAGACATTTTTGCAGCTCATGTGCATTTTCAAATGTCTGTGTGGTTTGTTAGACTCCTAAATGCACTAACTTTGAGATTCACAAAACAAAGGCAATGTAATGTAGCATGAAGCTAGCTTCCCTTTGAGAGTTATAGAGTTAATAGAGCCACGACCCAATGAAAAAGAAAAGGAAAATAGACATTTCCCTGCAGCTTGAGACCTAAATCTGTGCCCATATGTTTGGTGTTTCCACTGTGCTCAAACCATCATGGGTGTTTTGTCACGGATAAAAGACGGAGTAGTGTACATCTCTTGATAGTAAAGTAAATTATCCATTTCTAATGTCCCATTGCACCTCCTGCCCCCTGTGGAGTAGATAGAATTGGATAATAATTGAATCACTCGCAGCAATTATGATGGCATGCCCTTGGCTATACAGTAGAACATTGTCATGATGACACAGTGTATCACACACTACCACAAATGTACGCTCAACAAGCCACACACATACAGAAATATCATCCTTGCTGGCACCTGTGCATCTTGACTTCACTCTTCAATTGCGAAGTCAAACCATCAGTATGATTTAATGACGGCGGCACTTTGCAAGAGCCTTGAATAAATGTCCTTGACATTTTTGATTATAAATAGGTATATGTGACCTAACAGCAAAAAATGCTCCACCCACGTATTCACTACTTGATAGCACAGATAATGTCAAGGCAGCAGCATGAAAAAACAAGGTTAGTTCATCTCAGATGAATGCAGCCATTTTAGCTCAAATTCGCCACCTCTTCATTTAACCCTACCCATCAACCAGGCAGCTAAACATCCCCAATCACCAAGAGTTTTAACGTTGCCAAGCAACAACTGCTCATGAGTGGTGCACACAGGCCGAACGGCTGTGCCTGTTCTGCTTGTTCACACAGACGTGACCAGCTGAGAAGAGCAGAGGCCAGAGGCAAATACATTTCTCAGAGAGGGGAAACTGTGTGTGGCCCAGCCTTGTTGTACCCCAAAGAGAGTAAACGTATGATTTTGTAGTTCTAGTCATTCACTGTTTTAGAAAATATTTTAATAGCTTAAATGGCACAGAGGACAATGTCTGCTCTTGCTATGACTAAAAATCTTATCTCAAAACAATTTCAGGACACAAATACTTACAGGCAGTGGTTATAAGGGAGAATCTGAGCCTTTTATCTCGACTGAAGGAACCTTTCCCTTCAAATTAGCATAGGATTTTGGTTAAGAACAAACGTGCATTGCATTAAGTACAGAACCTCAAAATTAACATAATTGTTTGGGCAATTACGCTAAAAGTGTGGAGTGAGTGTTTTTCGAAGTGCACATGATCTTGTTTTCGAAGATTGAATTTGCTAATTCAGTTATGGCCCACTATCTTCAGAGGTGGCATTGACCCTCACTGGAGAAAAAGGGGCAGGATGGGGTGTCATGAACACTCAGCCGTTATTCGCCACACTTCCTGACATTCAGGGCCCATTATACTCTGACACATGTCACACACTGAAGAGCAGCTTTGTTAAACGAAGGCTTAAGGCGCATTTGATGCTAAAATTTAAATAATATAACCTCTGTTTTTTTATTTTACAGCAAGCCCGGAGCACACCATGTAATGTTCAAAATACATAAAAGTGGATGTTGTTTATTCAAAAGCTATTAACTTCCAAGTTTTACTGAAGCTTACACAACATATAGGGCAATCAGGTCTAATTTAATTCCGATATAAATACTAATAATAAATGTGTTGCTATGCGGTTTCATCTGTGTGGGAGTGTTTGTGACTGTAGGCAAAGAAAAAATTTGTTCCTGACTTACAGTACAGTGAGATGCGAGGCCATTTCAGGAGTGTCTAGAGTGTGTGTGTGAGTGTAAATGTGTGTGAGTCCATAGGTGAGAGAGCAATTTGTTTGTCTTGGCCCTTGGCTGTGACCTTGGCTTCCTCTTTGGTTTGTTCAGCATGATTCCAAATCTCTTAATCAATCCTTTAAGCTGCCCTCACCTTTTCGACTATTAAAGTAGTAATTACGCTTTAGTGGCCATCAGGTTTTCAGACCTGATTGAAACAATGTTTATGCTATGGGCCTCTGGACCCAACACTGAAGGACCCTGTGTAGTAAAGTATAAATGAGAATAACATTGAAAGTCTTAAAATCTGTTTAAGTTTGATTTTCTGCCAGCTATAAAAAACAACAACATTTATTTCAATTTAGAGCAAAGCATTTTCTTTGGATTTCATCCTATAATTATAAATAGTCAAATGATTGTAGCAGACAATTCATTCTGTCTTTCCTCTGGACAGCTACTTTTTTTTTTCCTGCAGTAAAATCCACAAAAGGAGCAACTATTGATCACAGCTAAGACTGGTGCCGAAATAAGAGATCGTATTTCTCAAAGTCCCCAGACTGGCAGCAAAACATATCACTGACTTGCTGGGATATCGCTGAGTTTTGCTTTGACTTTAATGTTGCAAGTGTAAGTTTTAGAGAAGAAAAGAGGAACAGACAACTACATAAAAAAAGTGACTTTATCCTCATGTTGTAATCACAGCTCAAACAACATGCACTCCTACCTCAGCTGTCTCTTATCTTTCTCACATCACATAATACAGATGAAAACTCTGCTTATATGGCGCCATATCACAGAAATACATGTGGAATTGTCCATGCTTTAAATGTATTCATTTCACATATTCAAAGATACCTTTTCCTATTTAGCCTGTTGCAATCTTATTTTCCTTCGTAGCTGGTGTGCACGGGAGCGACTAACCTCTGCTGACCTCTGCCCTTCACGGTTCATGTGGATTATATGGACTCCGAGGATGACTGCCCCCGCTAACTGCACATCAGTGTGTCTGCTCACACAAAGGCCGACTTGCCTGTTATCAAAAGTCAGATCTAGCTCTGACTACAATCCATTTCCCTCCTCACTCTGTGTCTCCTTTGCCACCTCATGACAGCAGCTTTTCCAGCTCATTTCACTTGAGATAGCCACGTCACACCGAAGATGGGGATATCTCTGCAGTGACCCGGCCTCAATCAGCAGTGCTTTATTTGATTGAGTTGTGTAGCACAGCAAACAAGGAGGACCAGATGACATGCTGTATCCTTACAAACAGAGGCTGAGGAGACACCACTCTCAGGCACTGAGGTCTAAAGGGCATGCCAAGGATAAGTGTTTTGCTTGATGAGCTCTTAAAAGTCAGTCTGGGTCCAAATCTCTTGAAAGGCTCATTTAACCCTGGTCCTCCTCCTAAAATGGCAATTTGATTTGTCCGGTGGTTAATGTACTAGAGCACCCTTAATGTAATTTGAAGGCAGCTGGGGGTGTTGGTGGGGAGACGCAGGCAGAAATTATTTTAAGTAAAACTCCAGAAGACTCAAAGACTGGAGTGCTTCACTGTTCACTCCCAGCTGACCCAAGGAGGATCAAGGGCTGATCAGTAGAGCCTCTGATGGAACCAACAAAAGGCAGCAGCCTTTGGCTTTATGTAGCCAAGTAGCAGGACTGTCACTGGCTGATGTGATTTACTGTCGGATGTAGGTCGTGTATGTGAAAGCGTAAAAACGCAGCTGACACCAGATAGAACTGTAGAATATATATAAAAGAGTCAACGGGTAGAACTTTTCAGAACTGGAATTGTAACACTCTGAGTATATACATCTAGCTTATTGTGTAGATTTGTAACATGTTTGTGTTTTTTTTAAGTGAATTGCTACTACAACATTGCAATTTCCAATTCTGAGCTTTATTATGTTAAGAATAATGACAAAAGTTATTATTTACTGGACTATATCATTACCACCCCAAACCATAAAATTTGCACAGACATTCTTGCACTGCACACCTCTGCACTTTTAAACTTTATTTTTATTTTTTCTGTTAAGCCACTTTATCCTCATCTCTCACCCTTGTATATATTGTAAATATTATTACTATTGTTCTATTATTATTTTATTCTTATCACTATGTCTACTGTTACATAAGCTGCTGTAACAATGTAAATTTCCCCTGGAGTGGGGAGAAATAAAGAACTTTATCTCATCTTATCTTATTTTTGGTTGATCCGATGTTCCTCTAGTTTCCCTGTGCTGACATCAGCTGTGAACTTGGTCCATTGATAGTGTATGTCCCCAGACTGTGAGGAGGTGGTCCATGCTTTTACATAATCCAGTACAAATGACCCATCTTAAGGTGCCATAAACCATTTCGCATGCATGACTCACATCAGGTAGTGACACGGACTTTGTTAGCCACACCATAATAAACTGAAAGCAAGCAGACACTGGGCTCTAATTGAATTTCCTGGCTTGGTAACTAAGCTGCTCACCTGCTACCATGCTGTTATTACTCATCAGAGTGCACCTTCACTGGCCCAGATACTGCTGCCAGGATCTTAATTTCCAGTCTACCAGAGTGGCTGAAAGCAATGAGATCTTAACAGTAGTGGGCAATAATACATTGCTTAGTGAATGGTTACAGTATGTAATATCATACATTTGCATACAGCATGAAACTGTCTCCAATTGGGGACTGGTGAATATCTAAACTCTCAAAGACAACTTTGTAACCCTTTCCAGTATATAAATCAACAACTCTGGACTTCCTCTTCTTCTCTTTTGCGAGGCAGGGTTCACTTCACCAGATGCTTCTTGTAAATAGAAAACTCAAATGTTGTAGCATTTCTTATTATAAGTAAATGTACCTCTAACATAGAACTCCAGTCTTGTTTTGTTGACTGGGTTTCAGAAAGGCTCAGTGCTGACATCTATTAGTTTTTGCAGGTGTCATTACCACAGGGGTTCACATATTACTGTCAGCGTTTGAAAGGTGGATGCAGTATGATTGCTGCGGAGGTATTGACAGACAGACAGACAGACAGACAGACAGACAGACAGACAGGCAGACAGACAGACAGACAGACAGACAGGCAGACAGACGGCTGAACAAGCCCCTCCCTGAGAGAAAAGTAAAAACTCTTGTGAAGAGCACTTGACCTTCAGAGAACCAAGGTTACAATCCTGAGCACAGCTGGTGAGACAGGCTGACAGTTTACTCACTGAATTAATGATACAAGTCAAGGTCAAGTGCTAACTGATTATGCACCCCATATGCAGCCAGGGGAAAAAAAACATGCTGCAAATTCCTTTACACCTGGAGATGTGATTATGCACCGATCCTTAAGTCACATTTAGTTTCTCTTCCTCCCTGCAGACTGAAAAAGCAGCAGTGGGAACCAATGGAAAAGGTACTTAAAGCACGTACACTTTCAGTGCATGTCTCAGCAACCTTTGCTTCCTGTTGGCAGTTTGGAGCCCAGCGGAGTGTGAGGAGATCGGTCACAGAAGCAGAGCAACATCCTGAAAACATGTAATCAGTATCTGGCTGCTGTTAATTGAAGATGTTAGTGCAGCGGAGTGGGAAATGACACAGGAACCTTCTTGTTCTGCCACAGATGGACTCCAGACCCAAACATATACAAACTATAGCACACACATATATCCATTCCTTTCTGCACCTTTAACCAAAATTGCATGACAAGGGAGGATGCACTACTTCATTCTAACACAGCTATGCCAGCTAGGTTATGGAGAGAGCAAGACCAAAAGGCAAAGATAATATGCCTGATTAACATATTCATCAAAGCTTAGGAAACATATTTTGATTTGAAAATGTTCTAACTTAACACAAATTCATCCAAGTTTTGGAAATCCACTAATGCAGTGTGTATCCTTAAACCTGAACTGGATGAAAGGGCACGTTTTATGCAGATATGAAATTAGTACTGCTATTTGTCTGACACTTCTCAAACTCCCACACTGCCCCCTAGAGGTCAGCATAAGCATTAGGCGTATGAAGGGAGAAGAAAGAAGCAACGCTGCAAATGAAGCACAGAGAATCTCTTGGTGCTCTGTAAAACCCTGTAAATACACATTTTTAAAAAACATTGTTCTAAATATGTAGTATCAACCAGCACTTTTATCACTTTTTCAAGTCATATTTTTGAATCTTATCTCCCTTGACAGGAATTCCAGAAAAAAAGTCTCTGTGCATTCATCCTGAGAGTGCAAATCTCCATCACTGATACGTCAGTGTTAAATTTTCCCACAGAGCGCCTCAGTCGCCTTCACTCAGACCCAGTAACTTGTCATACACCCGTCTGAGCTCCTCTGCTCAGTGAAGAAGTTCATCCTCATTACGAAAGCATTTCAAAGGGTGAATATAGCAACTGTGACTCATGCGGTATCTCAAAAGAAAACCACTTGATGAAAGCTGTAATTCAATCATCAGCTACGCTTCATCTATGTCACCCCTAGCAGCAGCAACGGCCTCCCGCCAGGCATGGCATGCGTGGTGTTTGTATGGCAGGAACGAGGTACTAAGGATTCCAGCAAACAAACCTGCCTGATCCTCATCTGAATAGAGGCTGATTATCTCCACATGCAGGCCCAGCATGTTGTCAATACACGGCCAGTGGAAGTCTACCAGAGCCCCGAAGCTCTGCAGCAAAAAACAGACAGACGTCACCGTCACCCTACCATTAGCACCAAATTCACCAAGAGCTTTAATTAGAAACATCCTTCACTATCTTCTCCTCCCTCTAAGCCTCTCTTGCTTGATTTGCTTGGATCTCTTACAGGCAGGTGACTTTTGTTTCCGCTGATAACAGCTCTGGGGGGGTCTTGTGAGATTACTGAAATAGTTCCATCTACCAAATAAGACACACAAATACATGCACATGCCACATGAGTCCATCATGCCTGATGTGCTACACCGGGTGTCCTGTGAGAGAGAGAGGGAGAGAGAGGGGGGAAACACTAATGCACAGCCTCAGCGGTGATGACAGCCCATCTTTAGGCTGTAATGAAGCGGAGAAGAGAGTAATGAACTCTGCACACAGGCCAAACGCACAAGAGAAGCACAACAAGATGCGCAGACACACAAAAGCCAGTGAAAGATAGAAGAGAGGGGGAGGAAGTAAACAACAAGGCTGAGGTGTGACAAAAAGAGTGTGTTAACCACAAGGCTGATGGCAGAGACCTTATCCAAGGAGTGACAGAGAAGCACACCCCCTGTTAATGCTTTCTCAACAATAGCCTCCCCTTCATTTCAGGCCATTCTGCTCACTTTCCTCTGAGACGTGGATTCATATCGTCTGAGTGCGAACCTAAATGAAGCTGGCAGAGGCGAGCTCCAATTGGAGTGTTGGAAGGATAAATGGCTGCCACCAAGCCATCCCATTTTAAATAACAATGTACACAGATGCATAAATGTCAAACAGAAGTGCTTGTTCTTGGCTTACTGCTTGGACAGACCGGGCTGGAGGAGGATGTTTGGCCACAGCAGCTGCTTAATGCTGTCTATGTACGCAGGCAGGCGTAGCCATGTGGCACAAGAGAAATTACTCCATCACAAGACTTTTTTCTTTCCCCCCTCCAGCGGATTTTCATTCTTAATCAAAAAGCTCATTACAGCACACACAGGTTGACTTGTCCTTTATATCCTGCAAAAATGTGATATGGCCACCTCCAGAAGTTGATGCAATTATTGACAAGCAAGACAGAAAAAAAATTACAGTTTTAACACATTTCCATCAGTTGCGTAACCTTAAATATTTGCTCCCATTTTTTTTTTCTGTAGTTTTCTCTTCCGTTTGATTTCTCATTACTACAAGAGCAGCAGAATGAGAGCCACAGATGATAATGAAGCCTCTTTGTTCTGGCCTGAAGCTCTGATGGCCATTTTCTGCAGTTCCTAAAGAAAGTCATTCCGTACTGGGTCCCATTCAGCAAAATGGCCCATCACCATGATGCAATGCATAACCCTTGCCCCAAATTTATCTTTCAGTCCCCCTAGAAACCTGGATGCTATGTTTTGTGATCAAAAAACCCCTGGAGGCAGTGATAATGCGCCTAATGTATAGCATTGTTGCAGCCGAACCACTGTGGAAAGCAAGAAAAATAGACCGGAAAGCTGAACAACGATGTTTGTAGAAAATTACTTTCTAATTGAGGCATATGCCATGGACATGACAGACAAATTAGCCATTGTCAAGGCATTCAGCTGTGGTGCGTCACTTACAGCTCGTGTGTTATTTGTCTGAGCATTCCAGCTGAATGTTTTGTTTGTGGTTCTGTCTGTCTTTATGCTGATGTTTATCCTGTGCTCACTTCAAACCCAGAAACTATGACTAATACTAACCGCAGTTTACTTTTTCAGCATAACTGAGTGCACTTTTAACATCTGACAGAAAAAGGGTCCCAAAGGTTCATTTCATGCCTCAGTTGCAAACAGATTCTTTGAACAGCTCAATAAGTCGACCAGATAAGGAGATGCTGTCATGTGTCAGTATCTTGTCATGCAGTACACACTGAACCCAAACATGAAACTAGAAAATAAACCTGAAGCCGGTGAAGTCATTAACACAGCAGTGACCGGAGGACTTTGATTTGTAATCACAAATTACACAAAGCAAATTCAGATAAGAATTTAATACAGGCAGATACTAGTGTAACTCTTGCCACTTATGTCAAAGGTGTCTACAGCCTAACAAAGAAGTTTAAAACTGGAAAAGGAAAAAGAAAAGGCTGTTATTGACCTCTTTCACATATATGATGCTGCATTACAAAACTCCTAAAGATCTGAAGCCCTGCATCATGCATCAGTGTCTGTCTCCTTCCCTTATGCCATTTTATTCACATTCAGCAGTGGAATGTAACTACTTGTACATTATTGCAGTATTTTTATGTTGCTCTACTTTCTACTTCTACTATACTGGAATTTTGGAGGCACACATTGTACTTTTTAAATCACTACATTTATTCGAAACATACTGATTAACCGCCTAAAAAAAAATCATGTTTGTGTATCTAGAAGTCTTTTCCTAGACCATTCTCCACTGCCTGCAACATTGCTTCTTCAACAATTTGCAGATTTATGAAGAAGCCATCTTTCTCTCCCTGTGCAACCTGAGCACACCAGCTCACTTACAACTCTGCTCAAAACACTGCATAACAATTTTACATCACACAATTGTAAGTTGTTTTATTTTAAGTCATGCAAGTTGGACGCAGGAACTGATCTTGAAGAAACATCATGAGACAGAAATCCTACCCTGTAAGTTTGCAGGATTGGTTCCTTCGGTTTGTTACATATGCAACTGAACAAATAAATTTGTGTTTTTGAGTTACCATTACACTGCAGTTTCCACCTTGAAAGGCTCAGCCATTGTGTTTTACTGTTTACTTTTCTTATCATGTGTCTTTTTGCATATACAAAAACACTGTATGGACATGTTTAGAAGGTAAGAAAGTTTACTTTCACTGTAGGAAGGTCTTTAAAGCTTTAATCATTTTGCAGATTCACATTATTAATATCGATCACTTAATAAATGATGCCATATTTATATAGATAAAGCTACCCAGCAGTCTATAAAGTAAATAAAATTAGCTCTAGCTGTAACTTTAAAGTGATGTTCAAAAATTAATAATTGTGTAATTGTAATGTATGATTCAGAAATAGGCCATTCAGCATGAGTACATTTACTTTGGCTCTTTAAGTATATTTTGATGCTAATATTTGGCATTTTGAATGCAGACCTTTTACTAGTACAGTAAAACATCCTTAACTTATTTTTAACTAGTATCTAAACATTACTTCCATCACTGTTTACATAATGTAGCAGTTTTGAGCAGATGCCTTCCAACTGGCATATGTTGAAAACAAATTTGACAGTGTAGAGTGGAAAAGCTGCCAAAATTGTTTTGCTTAAACATTTTGTTTTTTTAATAACTGTTGAGTAAACAGTTGCATTAATTGAGTTAGAAAGTTATAAATGTTTAATCTGGGCAGTGAATCTCATGCATAATTTAATCCACACATCAGATTCTTGCTCTTAAAAACTGAAGTCAGTATTAGGAAATATATATAAAATTGTGAACAGATGTAACATTCAGTGAACCGTCTGCGCTCCGAAACAACTGGAAAACAAGGCGACTTTTAATATTATGCTGATGTGTACACTTTATGTTCCATTCATTAAGGAGAGAAAACAAACTGGTGTATAGGAGTGTTTCATGTTTCCTTCCCTAAACAGATGGCGACCATTGTGCCATGTCTACCCAACTAACTTCTAAACAACAGGGCTGGGTTTACACAAGTACAGACTGTTTTGGTGGAACTTGCAGAACAAACAGAAGTGGGCACAACAGAAGCTTTGTGAAAGTGAGCCAACCCTGTGAAGTGATGCAGCTGTGAGGGTGGACCCACTGTGGGATCTCAGGGCTTTGTTTGGAAGAGGTGAGCATCATCACACATGCCATGGCTGCTCTATTGTTACGTTCCAGTCGTCTGGTGGGCAATTTTGAGGCTTTTGTTCAACAGTTACAAAATCACGGTCGACCTCTTGCTAGAAAATTAATAAAAAAAAACTATTTGGCTCTTTGAACACTCCTAGAAAGCATTAATACATAATAGGCTCAGGCAAAGCAAGGACTTAAATATAGCACAACAAAATGAGACACCTGTTCTGAAACGAGATGATGACAAGATCAGTCATGTGTAGTCTCATTGTTAAATAAATACTGAGGAGGCAGAATACCACCTCATCTAGTACCCACTAGCTGAACCCTTGTTGCTACCTTACCCAGAGTCCCTCGGTGGGAGCTGTCATGTCCCAGTCAGAGCTCCTGGGCATGTGTCTCTAAATGGAAGTAAGTGTAATTACAGGATGACGAAGGCAGGTAGCAGCCAGCCAGGCAATCATTTCCCCTGATTGAGACATAAAGTTAAGGTCTGAAAGGCCATCGGAGTGTGAGCCCACGGCAGGTGCAATCTGACGCCTCAATAAACTGGACTGAAATTAGAAACTTCTCATTCTGTTCGGCACGGCTCTTGAACGTGGGAGTGACGCTTTCATTGATAGCTAGAATCTGAGCTTGTATGATGATATCTTCTTTAATGTCAATAAGGCTCTCCCGTGTTTCTGTTACCGCTCCCCACTGCAACATTAATCACTTTGAAATAGGCAAAGCTGAGCCAAGTTATTCGATGCATAGGAAGGTAATTGAATTTATTTATTTATCCAAAGCAATAACGGAATGTATTTCCCAGGCGAGATGTGAGGGTTGCATTTCACTGAACAGAGCGGGAGATTTACTGTGCATGAGCACAATTACAAGCATACCACCAAAATTCATACATCAGAGTGAGCAGATATTCCAAATTAAATTTGTTTTTTTCTGCACCTTCTGAGTCACTGAAATAAAGCAATGTTTTGTAACTAATTAATCATGACTTGTCTTTGTCTCAGAAGAATAAGTACACCTTAGGCAATATAAATCATTTCAGCCGGAGATTGACACTGATCGTACTAATCCCTTTATGTATTCCGCATCTAATCCAAGCACTTGCAATTGCATACCCAACAGACATGGTGCACTACATTACAGTGATGTCAAAATAACAAAAACACACATTATAAATTACAAAGAGGAGGTTAAATGTAATGCTTTACAATATAAAAGGAATGTATTAGATGCAAAAAAAAAAACAACAGCAGAGAGAGGAGCGAGTGGGCTTTCGTACATCTGGCCAGCTCCAGAAACAACATGAAGCATTTTCATAGACACTCAGCAACACTGCAGACATGTCTTACAATGCTTGACTGTGCCGTGTCAATTCATCCAAATTTATCACTAACTGTCAGATGTCTGTTTCCGATACAGTGGCTTAAAAAGTATTCACACCCCCAAGCTTGTAGGGATCGATCTCCGTCACACTTGCATATCTGGACACTGCAATTTTCCTACATTCATCTTTGCAACACCGTCAGGTTGCATGGGGATCATGAGTGAACAGTTCTTTTTAATTAGATTGAGATCTGGGCTCTGACTCGGCCACTCCAGAACATTCACCTTGTTACCTTTACACCACTATGTAGCTTTAGCTGTATGCTTTGCATTAGTTTCTTTATGGGAAACAAATATTCTCCCAAGTTGCAGTTCTCTTGCAGACTGCATCAGATTGTCCTACGGGATTTCTCTATGCCTTATTGCGTTGATTTTACCCTCTACCTCAAAAGCATTCCAGGGCCTGCTGCTAAGAAGCGTCTCCACACCATGATGATGCCACCACCATGCTTCACGGTAGGGATGGTGTGTTTGTAATGATGTGCAGTGTTTGGTGCCCACCAAACATAGCACTAGTCTGATGGATAAAAAGCTTAAATTTGGTTCCATCAGACCAAAGAACCATTGTCCTGCTGATTTGAGCGTCTCCTACATGTCTTCAAATTAATACTTTTCAAGAAGCTTTTCACAGAGTTGCTTGGAATGTTCGTTAGTCTGCATTATGTTGTTACAACCAGGAGTACTGATTCACCAGTGACTGAACCTTCCACATACTACAGTCTTCATACTACAATCATTTGAGAGACATTCACTGTTCTCAGATGATCTGTATTTCACTAATTATGTGACATCTAGCACCAACTGGCCCCTGTGCTGAAATGTGTCGGTCCCTTTAAAGGAATCCCATATTTTACATTTAATATTTGTTAATAGCTAACATCACTTTGTACAAATCTGTTGTTACTCTGACAGGAAAGCATCTTTTTCTGTAAACTCTTGTTAAAAAAGTGAATTTATATTGAAGACGGTTCAGTGTTGAACAGCAGTAAATGGAGAAAATGTCCAAGGAGGGTAAATAGTTTTTATAGGCACTGTATTTCTGCCCAGTACACAACACAGTAAAGGTGAGCACTATTTCATTCTTATAGGGGCTGTTTCTTGGCATAAAGCAGCCAGAATGGAAACATAGAGTCTGAAGATGACCTAAAGTACCTGGAACATTGTTGGAGAGAGACATTGCTAAAGATTATTTTACACACTAAATGTTATAAATGATATTCCATTCACTTCTAACATATTGCATGCATGTGTGAGAGTGTTTCTCTTTGTGTAATTTTAATGAATTGAACTTTAAAGGCACAAAAAAGGCTGGATCCTGCTATCGCACTCAAATTGTCAGATCCTTTAGGCCTCCCTGTACACAAAGCCACATACAAACAAAAACAAAAGCCACAAATCTGGTAGTCTTTAGGTGTTGACATGAATGCAAAAAAAAAAATGTCCAATCATAATGCTTTCTTCCTGTCAGCAGGAATCAAACACAAGAACAGAGCCAAACCATTTGACTTCAGCAGGTAAATTAATTTTTCATGGAAATATGCCCAATGTTTAGGAAAGTTCTGTAAGCAGATTAAAAGGTGCACTTAGCCACACATGGGTGGCAAGTGTGGATGTGGGCGACAAAGTAGTATGTGAGAGGCGTGGAGAACTTGCTGGCATTAGGCATCAGCCTCCCCTGGCGACATATCCCCTTCTACATTAACCCCGTGCTGTGAGGCGCACTGCCGATGCTGAGCCTATAATTAATGAAGAGTGAAAGAGTCAGAGAGGCAGAGAAAAAGAAAAAAAGACAACGTGAGAGCTGTGTGGAAAAAGAAAGGGTGAGTCAGAAGTTCGCAGATAGTGATTATTTGAAGTTTGCCATTAACAAATGTGATCTCATCTGTTAAACACTTTCCATTTAAAATGATCTATTTCCAAATCTAGGAATCCTTTGTGTAGTTTTCAAAATTTGCTAAATATAACAAATATTATGTCATACTTGGAGGAAGAGGCCATGATTAGTAGATGATTTGTCTTTTTGACGGAACAGCGCTGAACGAATTAAAAAGTATCTTTTCAAAGACAGCTTCCTCAAGGGTTTCTCTTCTCTCCAGCTAAGCAGGCAGGCAAGCAAGAGTACCAAAATATGTCCTGCTGATGTCACGTAAGCCACTGCTTGCAGGATGTACTGTAGTAGTTTGCCGAGAGCTGGTAAATTGGTTCTGATTTTGAAGCAACAGCTTTGGGAATATTAGTGCAAGTATTGTCAAGTCTGCTCCACATAACAGACATTCTGCCATACCTTGGAGGAAGGTTGCTTACTAAGAGTCTTGGTTTTTTCTTTCATAGTCATCATTCTTAAATTCAGGGATCTGAAGCTAGTGGTAGATTTCTTATCAACTTGTAACTTCTAGAAAAGTTGCAATGTTAGGTTCTCATGTGAACAGAGCGGGAGATTTACTGTGCATGAGCTCAATCACAAGCATATTACCAAAATTCATATTTCACTGATGTAGTTGATGGCAAAATTGTCCCAATGTGGATCTTTAAAGTGATGCTTAGAAATAGTAATAACAAATCTCATAAAAATCACAACCTTTGACATCTGTGGAAAATTACAGCTTCAGAGCGTGAAAACAAAGTAGCTTTTAAAACACAGATAAAACGGCAATGAGGCAAATGTTCTGGCAAGACTTTCTGAAATAGCTGTCATTCCCAAGGGCAGAAAGGCCTCATGAGCCACGATAATAATGGGCTATGGAGGACGATGAAGTTTTAAAGTACCAACTGGGTTTAGAAGGGCCCCGCTTTCATAAAATCAATCTAGCCTGAGGATGATAGAGGAAATGGGTGCCAAGCATTGGAATGTCTTGATTGCTGTCTGGAGAGAAGCGCACTCCTGTTGACTCTGGAGCTCAATACTAACAATTTTTTAATTTATTTTTTTAAAGGACCAGTCAAATGCATTTCATGCTTTTCCTGGATTAAAAAAAAAAACATTATAGATACATGCAGTAACTTCAATAATTACCTACAGGAGTGCACATTCATTTGTTTGTCTGTTTGTATGAACTACCATCACCGTTATACAGTCAAGTAGCTCCTAACCTGTGCTAAAAGTCTCCAGATGAATGAATCTTTTTTTTCCAGATGATTACCTGTAATTGCATAGCTATGCGACACTGACAGGCTTTACACTCTTGGCCTCACAGGAACATTGTGCTGATGGCGTCCCAAGAGACGGCAGGTGTAGGAAATGTTAAATATTGGTCGAGTTGTATATGAGTCAAGGTCAAAAGGACTAAAAAACATCATTATTCACAGCTTAAGTTGCAGGGGCATGCTATCAAAGAGCAATGAGTTGAGTGCAGCCATGTGAAAAGTAGGACTTGATGGTTTTTCATTTTTACCTCCCCATTTTCCAGCGCCAATGAGGAATTCATGCCCTGTGAGCAATTGAACATATCTATACAAATGTGAAGAGACAGATTTGCTATGCACTACCAGCAAGGTTATGTAAAAAACAGAGGGTGGGCAATGCAGACACAATTTGTCACTGATGTGGCACATTTCCAAGCAAACTACTTTTCAAGTCAAGATAATGTAGAAGCTTCCCCATCGCCTAACACACACACACACACACACACGCGCACACACACACTTTGTCTAATACAGTACATCAACTCTCCTCGAGCTGTCATGATTGGAGACACCCAGGCACTGGCATCTATTCACAATCAATTCAGAATGGTCCCTGCCACGTTTATTGAATTTCACATCAACAGAAGGGACAATTAAGATGATGAGTTTTGGTGGGCGGACATTTGAAGAAAACCATGCCCACCAGGCAAACTGTCCCTCCGTGGCATGCACTGCCTGATGGGAAGGACTGTGTGGGATTGTACATGTTGGTGGCAAACGCAGCATGGATGCTCATGTTGCTGCCTCACTGTGGAACAGTGGGCAGCCGAGGTGGGGCATCAAAATGTGTAGCCATCATTTTGTAGGAGACCAGCTCTGTGTGGTGAAGAGATAGTGCTGAGTTGTTTTTTTTTTTTTTTTATAGAAAGGCCTGTGGACAGCATTGTTAATAAAATCAATTGCCAGTTTAAGGAATGGTTACTAATTATTATAAAGATGTGATTTTTTTCACATCATCACACAGACGATGGAAAATGAGAAGCAAATTCACCACTGATTCCTTCTTAGCTTGCACCTTTGTAACTGATGCTGAGATGTTTTGTAAATTCAAACATATCATGGGGACTAAGACGGCAAAAACATCTGCATTACAGTTTACATGCATTCTGTTGCACATCTAAGAAAGAAGCATCCAAAACAAAGTATTTAAAAAAGGACTGCATGTGTTGAAAATGAGAGCTGCATAAAAACTCTGGCAGTGCGTATAAAAGACATCTGTCTACATCCAGAGAAATTAAAAAAGTTAACTTTGATCATAACTACACACAAAAACAAATGAATTACAACAGTAACAAGAAGTGTGTTCCACCAACCTTTCATACAAAGTTATTACTGGATAAAAAGAGCAAAAAAAAAAAAGTTTGGCTTTTGCAAATATCTGTCCAATACTTGAATAAAAGATGTTCTATTTATGACCTACAGTAAAGGCACTCAAATAGCTGCACTACAGTAATATCATGTTTCAACTGGTTGTTACATCAGCACTAGAAATGGAGAACATTCTGTGAGGGAACCGCAAATGCAGTGACACAAACATAAAATGCCAGCCTTGCTTTAATGGTATGCCCATGAATTGCCAGAGAAAATGGCAATATAAGAGGCAGTTAAGTGACATCTCTCTCTGCAAGCCTGGAGCAGAGACACAGAAGCAGAACTGTGAAAAACAAAGAAAGTCTTTGTCCTGAAACATTGATGTTTGTGTCCAGAGGACAACTCCGGGCCTCGGGGTCTTAATTTTATTCCATTAGGTGAAGTGACCTGGACGAGACTGGGGCAAACATGCTGAAAGGACACACTGAGAAAGACAGAGTGGAGAAAAAGAACATTTCTCTACTTTGTACGGTGGAACATCAGTCACTACACAATAGCTGCTGTCTGATGGGCTGGCCTGAAGGGAAAACTTTTTGTATGTGTGTAACATGCATGAGCGTCTGTGATTATTTCTTGCATGCATGTGTGTGCTGCTGATGTATCAGCCTCTTGAGGGTCGTTCTCGGAGATGTGTGACACAGCTCGATTTGTCCCCCAAAAGCAATAGCCATGTTGGACATGACAAACGGAGATGGAAAAACTCTCAGAGGAACAAAGCTCTTGTCCCTGTGGCTCATTGCAGAGATCACTGTTGTTTCTTTACAGAATGTAATGGTGCTGTGCTTTTGCCATGCGTGTGGAAGACATGGGCATCTGTAAATAGATTCTAATTATTTTTGCGTCCTTCTGCACTCCGGTTGAGTGGCCGACTGTGACAGACACAGCTGCAAGGGTGTCAGTGGGAGTCTTGGATTGGTGGGAGGGAAGAGTACAAGTCAGCTAAAGGGCTCTGCTTGACACGCAGCGCTGTGCCGGCATCCAGGCCTCTAGCCTTTTCAGCTCGCTCTGATTAATGGGTCTCGTCAGGTACCGTCCGTTGCCACTCACACCAATTAAGACATTAGGCCTTTCCACATGGCTTCCTGCTCTTAAACAAACAGCAGGACCGCTGGGTCCTTCCTCTCTCTCACTCTCGGCAGACGCTGAGTCTCTCACCCAATCAGTGTCCCGCTGTGGGAGCTCTATGCTCGTCCTCATTGCGGAGGACAGACAGAGAGACGGTCTTGAACTGAACCCGTTAGCCTCCTACAGCGAAACTCAGCACAGAAAAATAGAGCAATCAAAGCGGAGTGTCAAACAATCCCTGTGTAACAGACAGCCCTCCACAGAGATCTCCTCCTGCTCTGTGTGCTCCCTGCAGGACGTGGCTGCAGGACCATGCCAGGCCAGGTCTGGACCAAAGTCTTAATTGGATCGACCACTAACTGGCTTTAACGGTGCAAGAAGAGAGAAAGAAAATTACTAGCTTGACTTGATTGGATGCTTTTAACCCTGATTCTCATCAGACCCTTGAAAGGTAATTGTCTCTGACCCTCTGCTGCCCATGTCAAGAAACTCTCCAAACCCTGATTGAATATATTATCCTCCTTCTGAAGTGGACAATAAAACATCCTTGTCCATGATGGAGAGTCTTGTGCTTGTGTAATCAACAGTAATATGAGCTCGTGGCGCTTCAGTTGCAACCTGTCCCCTGCTCTGTGACAGACCATAATGAGATTAGCCATGGATACCAGCTAGTCCCAGTGTTTAACACAGGAGAGAGGGAGAGAGATGAGCTCTTAATGTGCAGCGATTTGTTCTGTGTGTCCAAGCATGTTTCTGTGTGTCGAGGACGGAGTAGGAGGGGGCTGCTCGCCGCCGGTCTTTATGTTTCTGCGCCTGTGGTGTTCGTAGCCATCGAGTCACGTTAGCATGCCAGTCAATCAAGTGGCGGGGGCCTGTCTCTCATCAAGGTGCTGTGCGTGATTGCCAACGCTTGGATGCGCAGAATTTTGCACCTTCCCGGAGACAGTCCCTGCTGAGAGGGAAGGACTCATCTGTCACACAGACCAGCATACCAATCCACAGTGACAGATGTGCAGTCTGACTCAAACGGATGACAGCACCGTACAGGAGGCTAAACAGTAAATACATGTGCAGACACTGACATACAGCTGGAGTTAAGCGTTGGTCCACATGCACAGTGATGATATATAATGTACATGAAGTGGAACACTTGGGTGGGAGCATTGGTGATATGTGATGCTTTAAAAGGTAGGCTGACTTTTTTAGAAATCCTACAAATGACCGGAGTACTAATATTAGCTTTTATTTCAAACTACTCACAGATTAATGGGAAACAGTCAATTGTAAAAGAAATATTCACATCTTTTATTTAAGAAAAAATACCAATATAACAATGTTAAAAAAAAAAAAAAACTCCTGCTTGAACCGATTTAAGTGGATGTACATACTGTAAGTAATAGCAGCAAAATGTAATTAAAGTATTAAGTTAAAAGTAGCTGTTTGGTTGCTCTGACTAATATTATTATTATTATATATTACAGTATTAGATTATTACATTATACTGAAGAATTGGGCTATTTGAAGCCCCAAATGTTTTCAAGGTGCACAACAACAAAATCACTAAAGGTGGCGCTGCAGAGAGTGCTTTGAAAGAAGAATGAAATTACTCTTTCGGAGGTAAAAGTGTGCAAATCTTTTTCTAATCGATACTGGATTATTTGAACTTTTATTAAATTTGAAACCATGTGAGAAGTTTAGACGGAAGATTGGTCTTTGATGGTGCCGTGATCAGCTTAGACATCTCAAATGTGAACATGACTGCTTTTCGTAATAGGTTAGAGGCCAAAATAATTAGGAACTCCTGATTGCTGTATTTGGAAAGCTTGTTCAATTACCCACTGTGTGAAATATCCATCCTAAAAGTAACTAAAGCTGTCAAATAAATGTAGTGGGGTAGAAAGTAGGATAAAATGGAAATACTCAAGTGAAGTACAAAACTGTACTCAGACACAGTACTTGAATAAATGTACTTAGCTGAACTCCAAATCTGTGAATATTCTTGAATCTTTTATAAAAGGCTCAAAATATGCTTTGCATCACAGTTGTCTTTTCTTTAAACTGTCCTTTCTGAATCTTTATGTTTATATCACACACACAACAGCTACACCCTCCACATAAAATTTTCAAACAACTCTGCAGTTGCTGTGTATCTACCCTGTCAGTAATCATTTTCCTTTGTTGAACCCAGTCACATTTTCATCCATTTTGCTCCCCGGTGCAGTGCCACCAGGCTTTTGGAACTTTGTCAAGTCTTCTGACCTGTAACAGAATGAAAAGGCAGAAGGCAGTTACTGCAGCACTCAGGAGCTGGGAAATTAGCAGAGAGAGGGAGCGAGAGAGAAACGGAGGAAAGGATGGAGGGATGGAAGAGAGGAGAGGGGCCACAGAACTGCAGCGTGTCGGGGAGGGGGGTGTTTTCTATGTCACTGCAGTCCCATATTGTCCCCAGAAAATGTCACTCTGCCCTTGGGAGGCAGCGCTCCGAGGCGAGACTCATCTGTCTGACCGCATTTACCGAGATGTTCTGTGGCCAGATCCCGAGGAGCCTGGGAGGCGTCCCACTGCACTTTGTCTCCCCACCAACACTCCTCGCGCTGATTGTTTCCCACAAAAGCTACAACTGACTTGATGTTTCAGCCACACAATGGTACTTCTTTTGAATAGCCCATATATTCACATATTCGTATTTCTATGCATGTAAGCAGGTAGCAGAGAAGCCTGTGATGTACACTGATTGGAAAGAGTTAAAGAGTAGTTTATGCTTGTTTTAAAAATTATTCTCTGAACTTCTTGATCACATCCCACAATCAAACAAGAATCCAGGATGGAAAAACATTTTTACAAGTATTCTCCACAGTAGGCTTCTATTTTTAGAGCCTGTGTAAATTAAATTCAGAGATTTGTTTCTAAATATATTATATATAAAACTAATGCGGAAAACACGTGAAAACACTAAACTATGTGGTTCTGAATTGTGGAGTTTTATTTTGGAATTGTTGTGTCTTCAGATTCTGGATCCAGCACAGTGCTTTAAAACATTTTTTCACTGAGTTTCCATAATACTGGTAAGTTGACATCTACAGACTACAGCAGATTCTATAAAGGATAAAGTCACAAAGCGACTGTGAGCTGGTACTGGCAAATAATCAGAGACAGAGTGATTAAGACTCAGAAGTGGATACAAAATCATCCTTTACCAAATACTAGTAGTTTAAAAAAATATACATGTTGACACTTTATGACCCATTTCTGTGTAAAAGTGTAGCGTACACTTCATGTAAAGTCACAAAGAGAAAACAGCCCTATTTTTACATTTGCAGGACAGATCTTTGTGGTGAATGTGCATCACTTACAGGCTGCTGACATCACCAATGCAGCCACTTTCATAGATTAAAATACAAGTGTAGTGTTGCAGAATCCACTCAGTGTATTGTCCTATGTGTTATGCATGCAGTGCAGCCATGGGGTTTTTCATCATTTTTATGTCCAGGATTTTTGGGCGAGCCCAAAACCATGGTTTGATGAAACCCCCTAGCAGGTTATATAACATTATATAACCTGGAGCAAATTAGCATCAGTGGTTCATGCAAGTTACTACATTAACTACAGCCTACAGTTTGCCAGCGAGTCGTGTCTTCATTCAGCAGAAGCATCTTCCCCAATGCCAGAATTTCCAGAACAGTGCCGCCTCCTTATTTAAATTTCCTAAGGATGATGAAGGTGGAATGATTTAGTTGAGATCCATATTGATGGAGAGCTGAAGTTAACCACCAAAACCCACCTCCACAGTGACCATTTTATACCAGGTAGTTGTACAAACTTTCACTAGAGAAAACTGCAATTTCCTGATGATCTGCTGTTCTTCCTCTTCGGCCTTCATCCTTTCATCCCACAAACACCTGGTGTGCTTAGTTTATGATAGCAGGTAACTCAGTCCACAGCTGCAAAATGATTTAAAAAAAAAAAAAAATACAACTCTCCATCTACAGTGTGCATTTGTGAGTTCACATCTAACCTGTTTAGTTCAGTTAAAGTAAACTTAAATCCATTTGCATAATTAGCACAGTTCATTTGGACTGGGGTGAAAGCTGTCAATCAGCCCCTTCACCAGACATGATTTCAAATCAAGTTTCAGAGCAGAGATCAGTGCTTATTTTTGCTTGAATATTAAACCTAATTGATATGCTATGATTCTTTTAATCAGTCAAACTTGGCTCAGTGGTTAATAACAGTTTTTTGTGTTGTACTACAGTATTATTTAATGCTTTACACAGATTTTACAAAAAAAATAATAATGGAAGTGTTGAATGAGCATCCTTAATTCCATTTTATTCAATTGTGGTGGAAGATGATTAAGTGTCAGATAATAAGCAATGATCTTTTTTTATGTCATGTGGCTGATCACAAGACAGATACTCATCCCTAATAGTTCCAACAGTAAATGGGAAATTATCCAATTCAAACGAACACAACAGATACATACAGCTGCTAATAATCTCAGAGGGATGAATCTCCCATAGTAGTAATGTCAGTCTTTTTAATGTTTTTTTTTTTTTACATAGGATAGAATGGCTTGTTTTCAAAAATTAGTACATGAATGCAAAAATGTGAGTAATCCTCTAATCTAGTACATTTTTGTCATGCCGAAAGGCGAGCTGCGTTCACTGCTAAGGATTAAAGTAGCTCATTAAAGAGAGGCACCCATGACTGAAATAGGCCAAGAGCTCTATTCTCTGAACCAAATGGAAGACAAAGGAGCTCAAGGAAATGAATGGTTTATCAGGTCTGGGCAGAACCCTCATCTTGTCTACCATAAGCCCCGGACACGACATCAGCTGCATCGACTCGGCTGAGCACCAAGATTAAATGGCTTATTGACTGTGAGAGGACACAGGCATCAAAAATGTAGACTTGTAGCGGGAGTCACCTTCAGATGTCATCCAACCAAGGAAGTCTTTGAGACACAAAAAGGATGCATGAGAGGGTTTGCATGCCAACATTTGAGTTTGTTTTCAGTGCGAAAAGAGTTCAAACAGAGCTGCCACAAGTCTCATCATGCACTTTGATTTGCCATCTTCTTCCAAACGTACCTCTAGGTGACAAGGGTTTTCAAACAGCAAAAGAGACCTTATTTAAAATGTCAGTGTGCAGCATAACATATAGGACCAGCATTACACTTGAGGAATGACACTTTATTAAATGTTAAAATGCCATCTTCTCCCTCTTCTCCTCTGAAAGATTCATAAAGGCCAGTTAGTGACTGTGTCACCTCTGAGAACAGATGGACTTGACTGGAAATGTGATGTGGGAATGGTGGTTTGTCTGTGCAACAGCTGATCACCCACTCCAATCCCTGAAATCACTGACATTAGCTCTTTAACTATAAGTTTCTTCCCATACTTTATTGGGAGACAAGCTTTAATAATTTATAGGGGCTCAGGGGCATCCATGAACGCAAGATTGGATTTTTCAAATGCGGTTTATCTGGCACTTGCAGCTGGGGGCCTCTTGAAGGTGCATTCTGGAGCTTGTCAATATGCTTTGCCCGTATAGGCTGTGACATTAAATTAAATAGGTTATTGACTGGCAGGTGAGTTGGCAATAGGGCTGCTAGAATGCGCACTCACTAGCTCACTAATCCAACCGGCTATGAATCAGTGGTCCATAAATCAGAGCATAATAGATCCAGATTTTTTTGTCTTCCGTTTCTCTCTGCATCCTTTTGTTTTTAAATTTGCACTGATGCTAATCCTATGGCTCTGCTCCGATTTACAGAAGCAGTAACAATGGAAATGCCACTGCATCTCCCAAGACGCCTGTCAGCTGCTCACTGTGTGTGTCTGTCCAGTGTAAAGTGGACAATGTTAGTGGACAACACCTAAGCTAGTAATGCGTTCGTCGATTGCACCATGATGTCGCTAGGTTACAAGATAGTTTGTGAATTCACTCATACACACATGTAATCTCACACCTACACAAGCCAATTTAAAGATAAGGTAGAAAATATATATGAAGTCTATTTTAAGTTTCACGGTCCATTTGTAACAGACACCTGCACTGATGTTACTAACACACTGTTAAATTCAGTTAAGTTTATCAGATTGTCCAATGGTGTCCAAAGGTCAAGGCATTGGTCATGTTCCAGCAAAACTGCAAGCCGCATCATTTATTTTGGCACAAGCAATTGTATTTTCATTCATGTCATATCAGCTTATATTATTTCCATGAGATGGGTTTGGTAAAAAAATAAAAAAATCCTGAGGAATGCGAGGATTGGATAACTTAACGGGTTTTACTTAGGTTATTAAAAATGCAAACATTAATTGGAGGTGAGATGTAGGAGGTGATCTCTAGTCAGTTGAACAAAGGTCAAAGATGATACAAGCTCATTCAATACGCCCTTACAATCCTCGCTAATTACTTGCAGGGCACTACTGCTACTTCTTGGTTTCTGCATTTTGGCACTAATTAGAAATTGTGAGATTCAAATTAATCAAATACAGATACAGCTCGGAGGGATGCTGGGTTGTGAATGCGTTACATGATAAGGGTGGCAAAAACATCCATGTATTATGTGTCCTGGCCTCACTTTCTCTGCCCTGACCCAAAAATCCAGGTCAATGGTGCTTCCAGGTACTAGGGATGCATGATACTGGATTTTCTTGTATCCAGTATGCCGACATTTAGAACTCATTTTGACCGAGTACCAATACCAAGGTATGTTTTCTATGTAATTACAGAAAACATCAGGTCTTTGCTGTGGTGGAACTAACATATTATTATGCCTGCTGTGAACATGATGGCCCACTGGCAGGTGTAGATATAAAATACAACGCTGTTCAAATGCACACATTCACTGAACAAAATAAGAATGCTACTTTAATTTATCTGTAAAACACACCAAATTTATTTAATATAGCATTTCCAGTGCTTAACAGCACATTGAAATATTGGTTTTGCTCAAGTCCTGTGGAATAAATGGGATAATATGTCAGTAAACCGTGACATTACTATTATCATTGGTCTAAATTCAGATAAAAAGAGAGAGAGACAATCACATCCTGGACGATAGGAGCTGCGCTATACTAATATTTACCATAACCATGGTTTTTAATACAGAAAATATTATGTTAATAATACACATACAATAATAGTGTTCAAAATCAACAGCTGTAACTATCTGGTTGTCGCTCCAACACAGAAACATCATAAGAGTTATGGTTACTCTCTCTCCGCCTCCTTCTCTTTTAATTGGAATCCATTTGCCAAAAAGAGACAAAGCATTTTTTTAAATCAATAAATATTGGGAAAATATTGTTATTGTTAAGTCTTTTGACCATTATAATCATGCAGTGATTTGACATTATGACAGAACTTTCTTCAACATTTTCTTTGTGTCCAGAGATGCATACTTTCTCTACAGCCTCGTTTTTGTTTAGCTTTATGCTGCAGGTAAAAGCTGCATATACAGTATATTTTTTCCTGCATAAAAAAATTCTACGGTTGCTTTAGGGTTTGTGCAGATTTAACATTTTTACGTCCTCTCTCAGTGTCTTACTGTTTTACCTCCACATTTACACCCACAGAAGCCATAGCCAAAGTGTAGGTGTTAAAATAAACAGTGCATCTTCATTTTCTCAATACTCTTGCACCCCTGTGGATAGGTGCAATATCATCAGAACCATTCCTATGGAAATGCAGTATTGTTAGAGAAACAGAATAGCGGGAAGACAAACACAATTACTGTGAACTGCCATTTTCCTCATTCTGCCGACCGATCTTGGCAGCACTGTGTTTGATCGATGCAAGGCCACCTGCCACGCCGTGAGGTGTGCTTAGACGCTGGAACATGTTGCCAGCCAGATGTAATCTGCTTAATGTTGTGTAGATATTGCTGCTATAATGACAGAATATCACATTGCAGCCTTCCTTAAATGCAGCAGAGGAGCGGGGAGAAGATGCCAGTAGACCGGAGTGAAATGGTGATAGTGGAACATCCAGCTTGAAAACTGGAGGAAGGATGCTGCAATAAATCAAGACTGGGAGCTTAAACTGTAACACTGTGGCTCATTGCACGTAGGCAAACATCGAAACAAAGCGTGTGAAAACACGCACCGTTTCTCCAGCATCCAGCATGCTGACCACGCAGCTGAGACCCCAGTTAAACGAGTCCAGATGAGGAATGACATCACAGTTTACTGGTGACACCAGCTGCTGCCTGGTGACTGATGTAAGGTTGGAACTTAGACGACGAAGCATCGCGGTTTAGAATTCAGTTTGCATTCAAATGCAATAATGCAAATAAATTCACTTAAAAATAATTACTGTAAAAAGATAATGAAAAGCCTTTTAACTTTCTAATGCTCTCTGCATTCTTTCCTGCCACCTCTTTAACAAACAAAGCATTATGGCTGAAAGAAGCTAGACAAACCAAATGGATTTCCAAACATGTATCTCCTCTTTCTTCATTGACCTTTTTTGTATTTACTTTTAATTTGTATTGATCTTTCGCCTGCACCTCAATTTTGCTGATGTCAGAAAGGTGAGGGAGCATTACAATATACAATACTTTTTCTCTTCTCTTATCGTGGAGGAAATGAAAAGCAAATGGCACCTTTGTCCAGGACGTGAGATCGTCCAGGCGGAAGGGCTTTGAAGCGCCGGGTGAAATTGAAAAGGTTGCAGGTTCACATCCCTGGACAATGACAGCCCCTCTGCCTCCACTCCTGCAGCTCACAGGAGATTAGAAGAGGGAGAGAGATAAGCAGCAGCATTGGCTAAATGTTTTTTTTTTTCCTGGGCTGGACAGATCGAAAAAGCCGAAGTGCTCCAGTTAGCCAGAAGACAGACAAATAGACAGAGACAGACAGGCAGAGCGAGGACACAAAGTGAATCATTCAGAACTGACCTTGACTCGATTGTGCGCAGACTGGTCTGTTGGTTCAAAGATAAAAATAAATAAATTTTAAAATGTGGGTACACAAGATCAATAATAAAACAACACAGAGCAGATTAAGAATCAAGTAAAATATAGTCAGAAGTACTGCAAGCAAATAAGCCTGAAGTAGTGACAATGTTTTCAGTTTTACATCAAATGTTCAAGATTTAACTGGACTTGTAGTGCATTTCTTATGCAAAGCGTACATACATCAGGAACTTACACACACACACACACACACACACACAGTGCACACAAATTCTCTTGAGCAGTGCAACTTCTTTGTGCTTTTTCATGACCCATATAAAATATGATAATGCATGCAGTCAGCCCGCAAAATAGGTGAGGCTTTAGGGAAATGATGAAGGACCACAGTGTAGCGAAGGCCACCACGCACACTGCTGCTCAGCAGACATCCTGCTGCTCCCCAGAGATACCCGCTGCCTTCCTCACTCACTCTGCAGGCCACTCAGCCTCCAAATTAAAAACTAAATGAGCCGCTATCATTGTCGCATCTATAATTTGGTGGTATATTCACAGGTTTAGCTTCAACCGTTGGCCTTCCCTCAACCGAAAGGCTTAGCAATGTGAAATAAATATTGGTCAGTTTATATAGACTGACAACACCTTCAGAAAACAAATTTTCAAGGACAAACAGTAGTTTATACTTAAATATTTCTGAGTTATTCGAACTGAAGCTGCTGGGTGCGCACACTGTAGATTCCACCTTTTCAAGGCTACAGTCTTGCGCCACATTACCATATTTCCTGTCAGAAAAAGCTTCAACACAGATCTCATCACTCCCCCATCCAGACTTACACTTCATAATATAGCAGGATGAAAAATGTCCACACACCTCCTATCTCACAAGCAACCAATCAATTTTACTAAGGGCTTGCACACACAGAGAGAGGGAGAATGCAGGACTGAGTAAGTGAGGGATAAAAGGAGCAGAGAGCCAATGAGAGAGAAGCTGAATTAAACATGTCTGTATTTATATTTCCATTAAAAGAGAATTATTTAAATTCAGCTTTTGGCAAGAGTGTGTCCTGTCCAGCAGGCATTGATCTCTCCTCTCCTGTGTTCTGTGGGTTTGGACCCACCTGATGTTTGAATTAGTGGGTTTAAATGACAGGGCCTCCTCGGAGAGACACCCACAGGCCCTGCTCTCCCAGGGTTTCAAAGGCCCGGCGACCCGGTTGCTGTCGGCTGTCAGGGAGTGGATGGAACGTGTGGTGGCGAGATAACCTGTACGGGACACAGCCCAGAGTCGTGTGCCTCTTTGACAGGCTTATTAACGGGAAACCGCCAAGGAAAAAGCTCGTATCGGCAGAGGGATCAGGGGAGAAGAAACCTTCCCTTATCACCAGGACACCAGGGATTAAAGCCTGGCCTGCTCTGATAAATTAATTATTCTCTCTTATCTGTCATGTTTAAAGACTGTCAGACAAACCCACCTAGAGCCACAGTGCTGGACATCCTATGCTACAATGAGAGAAAGGAACAAGAAGTCTGTGCTGCATTTGCTCATCTTGCTCTCTCTGAATTCTATTTTGCTCAGTTGGCCACAAATCTGAAAGCAAAGACAAAAAAAGGCTTTCAAGTAAACAACATATTGCCTTGTAAGGTTTCAAAGAAGAAAAAAATACATGGAGTCACACAAAAACCTCTATATCTCATAGTAGTCTTGTGATATTTGTATCTAGATGTGTTTCCCTTACCTGGTTGATATGGCTTTGTTTGGATATGATGTGGTTTTCTTTGAAACATGCTGATTCTGCATTTTTATTGTTAAATTTAGACACTCATAGAATTTGTTTAGGGCCATGACGAGAGTCCAGATGGGAACTATATTCTCTGGTGTGAGAATTATCTGCTTTGTATGCCTACAGTCCATCCCAGCCACCTCTAAAGCAGTTTTTAAATTTGGATTTAAAAAAAGAAAAGACTACATTACACTTAAACATATTTAGAAATCAATTTGATACAAACAGGTCTGTTATTTGAATAGCTTAGATTGAATATCTGAAAAAAAAAATGATAGTGACAATATACCTCTGCCAACCTGTCAAGTTGCAGTTTACAGTCAAGTTTCAGCAGACTCATATCTAGCTAAGAATTTGGAGGAATTTCATTAAAAAAAAAGGTATTAAGAGTATTTTGAGGTACTATTTTGACATGTATGACTCCAGTGATTTTCTATAGTGAGAAACATCGGTCTTCACTGAAAATGCCCACGTATTTGAACAACAGACTAGGGATGATGTTGCAAAGAGGCTATAAATTGTAAAACACAGATGCCTCACATACACCTTCAATGCAGCAGTACCAACGAGCCACACAATCACAACAGAACACAAGGTGGGCACCAAAGATTAGTATCATCAATTCAGTATCCGACCAAACATCAAACATGCGTCACAATCTTCAAATTCCTGAGTTACATTGTTGAATAATGGACTGAACATTGTGGTGTCACAGTGAGGTTGACTTTTGAGTTTTTGGATATGAAATGTCATCATTTCATCCTGTCAGACGTTTGTGTGAAATGTTGTCTTAATGAACAAATCCTGGGAGGGGGGTTGTTTTGTAATGCCACAGTGACCTTCGACCACCAAAATCCAATCAGTTCACTGTTGAGTCCAAATGAACATTGTTGCCTAATTTGAAGAAATTCCTTCATGACGCTCCTGACGGTTGGACAACCGGACAACAACATAATGAATTCAACCATGGCAGTCATGGTGCAGATGTATAATAAAATCCTGAAATGAAATATTTATCCAAAAATGCTGTTATCATTTCCACCCACTATAACACTTCTAGGATGGTGGTTATCATTATAGAACAAACGATGTTGCTGGTCAAAATTTGAAAAATGTCACATTTCAAACAGAAATCATCAAAGACAAAAAATACCTCCCATTTTTCTGAAAATGGCTTAGATTAACACAAGGAGGTCCTGAATGCAGAGGCATGTGCTGTCTGTGTCATAACGTGCCCTTTAATGTCCTTGAGGGAGTTGCTTGAAGTCTGTCAGCGGTGCTCACCTCCAGCCTGACTGAGGCAGAGAGGCAACAGTGTACCTGGAGGGTGATTGACAGGATGGTTGAGTCAGGGGCTACACCAGCCCCTCTGCAATAATAGCAAAATGTGAATGCTGGGAATATTAATGTCCTTCATATTTTATTAATTCTAAATCCGTGGGATATCAGCTTGGTGCTTTATGAAAAGAAAACATCAATCCTGCAGAAGTAATGAGTGCAGGAGCAATTTGGGGGTAAGGGAGGTAGAGAAGGAGGCGGAGGGAACCTGAACCCCTCTAGTTATGTACTGAGGGAGATGGAGAAAACTAATATTTGGCTGTCCGCTGTTCGGTATCGTTCGTTAAATGACTGCGCCGCAGGGAGGAAACACTGCACACCAGCTATTGCTGAGGTGTCTCACCAGGCTAAATGTGAAGATTTGTATATTCCATGCGTTTGCGAATGACTGTGAGCGTGTGGATTTGCTTCCTGTGTGTGCATGTCTGCCGTTCCGCATGTGTGTATTTTATTTCCTTGATTGAAGTGTGGGGGCTTTGTTGTTCTCAAAGCTTGTCACATATTTTAAAGCTTCAAACTGACACAACAGCACACCAGCTGCATTAAGAGTGACATGTGGTTTCATAAAAGCATGCATATGGAACAGAAAATGCTGTCAAGGTCACGGCAAATAAAACAGGGATGCAGCCTGTTGGAGTGTTACAAAGTCACGGACAGGTGCCAAGGTGTTTCAGACCAGCTGGCTGAAAAGATCCCATAAGTCAAAGTACAGGTTTAATGAACTACAAAGGACTTGTCATTATTTGTTTGCATATCAATGGAACATCACTTAAAAGCGGATAAGTGCTGTGATGGCTTTGCCCTGTGGAATTAGACTGGTGGTTGATTCAGAAACAACAACGGCAACAACTGCCTGTCTTCAAGGCCAACTGTAAAACTTTATTCTGATGTCTCTCCCAGCAGATGTCTATAGCGTTACTGTGAGCAGGTGGTTGTCTGTGCGATATTGTTAAAGGAACGGGCAATTGATGTGATTATGTGGTGTGAACAGATGGAATAATGACAACTGCCATTTACCATTACCATTCACTGTCATTTTGTTGCATTCACAATTTGAGAAAGACTTCATCTTACATATGGTGTGCAGACCCTCTAATTATGTGATAGATGTTTAGGATTCTCTGGGGCGGTACATTGTTCGCAAATGGGTGAAAATAGACAGTTTAATAGTTCCTGGCTACAGTTCCAGTTGCTTTTTCAAGAAGGTCATTATGTCTAATCATAAAACATCTGGAACATATCGGAATCTGCCTCTCTGCGGTCGTTAAGGGTCCAGCGTATCGAGCTTCCTCCTCTATGTTTGTTTGGATGGCTGCAGGCTGAATAGCAAATCAAATACTTGAGGCTAATAAACATGATTAATGATTTCTTGGCGATTCAATGAAAGTTTCTTTTTCTCAGCAACAATAAATCACATTCTGAGATGACGTCACTTGCTCATTCACAATCCACATCAGTCACGGAACCTTACCGATGACATTCATCTTTTTTCATCCTAATAAAATATCCCACTTATTATGAGCTGTGCACTCCTTGTATCTAAAAATTTTTATCATCGTCTTTTCATATTACTGCCTACTCATATGAATCATCAAAAAACTCATACCACAAACTCATACCAGTAAGGGCAGAGGAAATTCAAACAATAGCTTCTGCACACATTGCACATGTTTGAAAATACGTGCTGAAAATCTACAAAGAGATCAGGGGTTTTAATGATTATCAATTAATTGCCATTAATAAATTTTAACTGATTAAAAATATACTAACCAAAAAGGCAGAAGAGAAGGACATGTATGTCAGAGAATGTACTGTACATTGCAGCACCATGTTGCTCCAGCAGGCGGGTATCTTACTGTAGGAACACTGTAGCAACCTGAGGAAGAGGCCAGTTCCATTTTGACTGAGTAAATTCTGTGTTCATGTGTACATAGCAGAGTTAGATGTAATAACTGTTTTTCATGTAAATCACAGCTCAACAGTACACTGGAGCCATTCTTGGCATGGCTTTTCCCAATAATGTTATAACATTAGAAAAACTAGAGTATATTAGCCACACACAATACATTAGTTGTTCCACTCAATCACAAGTTACTACTACAGTCTACACTTTGCTATACAGCTATGCCTTCATTCAAATAATGCAGCTTCACTGGATGCCAGAGTTTACAGAACAGTTTTATGTCCTTATTCAAATTTGTTAAGACTGATGAGATGGAAAAAAAAGGTAGATTGATTTAGTGAAGAGCCACATTGGAGGTCTGAGGATCACCACCAAGATCTGCTACTGCAATGACCATTTTACGTTGGGTGGCTTTACAAATTTAAATTGGAGACAACTGAGAGGATAATTAGCTGCTGGTAAATGGGGTTGAAATGATTCTCTCCCTCCCCCGACATCTGGCACCATAGTCAGCGGCGCATGCCCACCCATGATTGTAAGTTGCCTTGTGCGTTTATGTTTTAAGTAGGTTTCAGTCCACTGCACCTCATATGTTATTTTGGACTAGTTTCCTGAGCAGAGCCCAGAATGCTAATTCACAAGTAATCTCAAAAAGTACATCAATATAACTATGATAAGAAATTAAGGAGATTCAGATTTTATGATTGTGGGTAAGACGAAGGTAAAATTAAATGATTGTTCCAGCCACTTTGTAGTTTTTAATGAGGTTCCATTAAAAACACCAGAGCAACAATTACAAAATAGCTCATGTCTACAGTGCAGCTTTGTGATTTCACACAACACCTGTTTTGTTCAGTTCAAACAAACAGGTTTGTGTAAAAGTTGTCAATCTAACTTTGGTTCAGGCTAAATAACTAAATCGAGACACTTGAAAATGGGGTTGCGGTTTATTTGTGATGTTAAAGCAAACCATGTATTGCTGTATTAGTACAATAAAGCTGCTAGACAGATCATTTATTTCTCAGGTTGTTGTGGTATTTGACACTTGAAAGAGGCTCAACCTTTACCATAATTAGATGTGGTTTCGGTGGCGTCAGATGACACGGACCCAACATTGCGGAGCTGAAGTATTCTTATTTTTTCACAACATGCTTGATGAGTTAATAATCATTCAGATTTGGTTGGGTGGTTAATAATACTTTACTTTTGAAAACTCAGAACACATATTTATTACTTCCTTACATGGACTTTAAGTTCAAGTTGTAATTCACACACAAGCTAACATGGGCACCTTAGGGCAAAAACAGCATAAATACTACCACTGTATCTAGTGATGCAATGATTATGGTGCGATGAAGAATGGTCTGACTGCACCCATTATCATTCTGCTATATTACAGATAACATAATACAAACAACAAATAGGTCTGCCTCATTGCATGATCCAAATTTTGCCATTTTCAGTGTGCAGTTTGCTGCTCAGGGGTTGTTTCGGGTTCCGTAGACGAGATTTGGAAATGGGTAATACGTAGACAGCGCAAGAAGAGGAGATGGCCATGTGAAATATGCAGTCAATGACAGGCATATATCTACAGTCTACTTCCTGTGAGTCACGCCATCTGCCAAATAGTGCAGTCACCATGTGGCACTCAGAAGGTTTTAGGTGCTTCCACAATCTAAGTGGGTTCTAACTTACAGTACCTTTAACACGGTAATTGTACAATGTGCAAGAAGTAAGAGCATAGCATTTTATTTAATTAAAAATGACATGATATAATTAAAAATTGCCTTGACATCGACCAATCTGATTAGCTTAATGTAACAACTGTACATTTAAAGAACTATGATTGCTTCCTTTCTGGAACAGGGATAGACATTACTCTTACATGTGTACATGACCTGTCTTTCCGGTCATGAAAACCTACCTAAGCATGGAGTTTGGTATTTTGTAAGTGCGAAGAAACCAAACAGTTACAGTTTTCTCGTGTTGAAACTGGAATATAATGACATTTTTTATTGAATCCCTTTCATTAATTAATTAATCAGTAATCGGGTCCTTTCAATATATGTATAATCAAGAGGCAAAATAGTTGCCCTCATGTCATCCAGATTGTGCTCAAGGCTTCTTTCTGACAGTAATGAATTTCAACTATGTTTATGTATTAAGTGACTTGAAGCACCAATGAAATGAAAGCAGTGGCTAAGAGGTTTAAATACAAGGCTACAGCCAGTAAATGCAGCAAAGCTTACATACAGTAAGCAATAAGCAGTTTTGTGTCCTGGTTGACTTCAGCCAGTAAACTAAGCCAGAGGCGACCACTTTTATCACAGCTCAATCACTAAACATTCCCAGTAAGTTCATCTGCTTCCAGGTAAAGGACTACATTAGGATTGGGATCCTAAAGGTTCATTGGGAAATTCTGGAGGACAACCTGTCTGCAAAACAACTGCGACTTCAGAGAAGATTTGTTTTCCAGCAAGACAATGACCTGAAGCATACAGCCAAAGAAATACATGAATGTTTTAAAGACCAAAATGTGAATGTTCTGGAGTGAATGAGTCAGAGCCCCGACCTTAATCCAAATGAGAATCTGTGGTTGGACTTGTAAAAGGGCTTTTCATTCACATTCCTCCCAGAACTCAAGCAGTTTTGCAAAGAATGATGGGGTAAATTTGCAAATGTGCGAGTCTGATTGAGATGATCCACACAGGCTCAGTATTGTAATTGCAGCCAAAGGTGCATCTACTAAACATTGACTTAAACAGGGTAAATATTTATGCAGTCATTTATGTTACATTTTCTATTTCTAATTAACTGACATTAGTTAAATCAGCTATCACTCTGACATGAAAGAGTCTTTTTTTTTTGGTAAATTCTCCTCCAAATGGCTCAATAAACTTGACCATGATTCAAAGCTGAAAAGCAATAAAAGGGGAAAACTTACAAGTGTGGTAAATACTTTTTACAGGGACTGAATCTGCTCTGTTCTCCCCAGGCCAAAGTAAACACATCACAACATGGGTTACTACAGAGAAATTTATGAGGTGTTTACTTACTGCACTAGAATAACAGTAATTCATGTGAATGTAATTGCGAGTTCTGCATTTTATTATCAACAAGTATGGTCCTCTTTATTAATACTGAACAGCAAAATAACATATTTTTCCTGCAGGACAAGAGAAAATACAAAATCAGAAGAATCAAGAAGATAGGAAAAACACAATCAAAGCATTAATGTGGGAGCGTTAATGGTCAGAAATCCAGCGGGAGTGGGATTAAGAAAGCAGTCCCACACAGGGCTCTACTTCCAGCTTTGACAAGGATGCCAAACTCCAACCAGCATCTCTCCTTCTGTCACTACCACTGAAACTACTACTTAGTTTTATTCATTATTTTTCATTTATTTATTTATTATTATTGGTTAGTTACGTACCATCTGAAAATGGACTGGCATTTGAATCCATCCTTTAGCAAAGCCCTGTATCCCTACCACTGAACACTCCTTGGACTTAAGCCAGACCCTTAATTCTCCATCATATATTTATATGGGAGAGTCATTTGGAGCCAGGGAATAGGTCAAATGGGCTAAACTACATGGTGAATAATTTAAGATTCTATTAACATTTAAATCTGACATTGATTTGACACAGTCAGGCCTGTGCTTAAATGACAATAAAATAGCAAGGATGTGATGGAAAAGAAGCCGCACCATGGTAATTGTCCAGATGGCTTTTTTAAAATTTAATTATTCATTTTAGTTAATGTTACTCAAATCTGTAAGTGTAAAGAGTCATTTCTGCTTAATTTATGTGGATACTGGGTTAAAAGTCTGTTGTTTTTTTTCCTTCTCTGCAACCCACGTGAGCCAGCCAAAAATAACCTTTTAGAAGGCCAAAGAAAGAGTGACACTGAGCCAAACAGAGTGTGTGTGTGTTCATATGAGGGATCACAAATCAATAGCTTGGGGTCATTTTCTCCAGACGATTGTAACTTTGCAGATAAAGCAGCACAGGCCAGGCAACCTCATCGCCTTTTAAAGATCTGTTTACACAGAGACAAAGACAGGGAGGAGAGACCTTTTAATAGGACAGACCTGCCACTTGCATTGAGGTCATTGAATTTAGAACTTATATTTACTGGACAGATGCCTGGTTAGCTCAAGACTGCTCAGTTTTTGTACTTAGATGTTAACCAGCTCTGTTATGTCTGGATATCATAATGAAAAAAAATGTACTACAGTGCACCAAGTCACTTTATATCGTGGACTTGAGTTATGATTAAAGCATTAAAATCTGAAAGTTGCCGTCATTAGCATACAGACAGTCACAGTGGCATTTACCTTGCAGAATACAAAAGAAACTTTTTCAGGAAATAGAGTCTGCACCAGAACTCAGGTTTTGTAAATACCATCCATACACACAAACCATATTAAAATCATGAACTAATTCAACTCAAAAAGAAACACTTAAGAAATGTAAACAGCAGTAACAACCAAGACAAACAGAGTATACAAACACTATACACCACTGACCTATCCGTGTCCTGCAGAGTAGTACCATTTAGAAGGATAAAATTGTTGGGGCTTTATGTTTCTAACACATGGAGTCATTCTGCTTTTTTTGTGTTGCTTTATTTCAGAAGGCAAGCTGGATATCTGTAAAGAGTCTGCAGGGCTATCAAAAGCAGATGAAATTACTTTTTTCTGGGTTGTGAACAATGAGCAATGTTTGTCCAGCTTGATCAACATGTCAGACCACGGAGTCTCAACTTTATTTATTTTTTTAAAGTAAAAGGAAACAGCACTGGCCACAGTAAAAGAATCCAAAATTGGAAATATAAATAAATCAATCAAACATCCTGCAAGAAAACGAGGAGTGAATCCATATGTTCTGATAAATGATTGACTGTGCTCATGACTGTGACAAACTAAGCCAATCTCTAATCTCTAATCTCTACAGTTGCAGTTTGAGAAGAGAAAATATATCATTCTAGTCATACAGCACAGTTTTTGGCCTGTGCTCTACATGCTGAGCTGCACTTACAGGGCATGAATATCGCAATGAAAGGATCAACATCCTAAAAGTATGCTGTCAGCTGCAGATGATATCAAAAGTCTGTTTTAGACTGTGACATAATTTAAATCATGTGATGTGAACTCACAAGTATTAAAAACACTTCTGCTTTAAAAGTACTATATTTCTCCTCCGTCTCAATCTCAAACTAACTCCAGGCAGTTTCGGGGTGATTAGCTGCAGTCATTTTTTACTCACTGCAATATAAAGTCCTGCACCTTTATGGAAACAGCACAACAATGACAAGAAGTAAAGAGAAGTCAAAAATATAGTGTGTGCTTTATGACACAGTTATGTTATGAATAATAAAAAATAAATAATGAAAACTGCATTTCTTTGATAATTTCCACTGGCGTTACCAATACTGGAAAAATTGTAACTATACATACTGTACACGTTGTACGACGTTTCACTTATCTGCTCTACAATGTAAGCAAATGCAGTTCAGCTGAGAAACCCTTCAGCTTTTTTAAGATATTTTCTGTTGCAGTTGAGTCACAAATCTCTTCATGGTTGAACACAGAAGTGCAAAGTTTTTGCTTTAGGTTTTTTTTGTTATGTTTAGAGGAAACGATAGAGGAATTTTTAGGTGAGGCATGTAAAATAAAGTGATTTTGATAAGATATAATAAAGTTAAGCTTAGATTTGGTTCATTACTTCGCCAAGGAACACAGCAGAGTTATAAGACGTTCGGCATACATTTGTCTGTCCGTCCGTCTGTTAGCAACATTATCTAAAAAAAATGGACTAACGGATTTGGATGAAATTTTCAGGGAAGGTCAGAAATGACACTAGGACTAAGTGATTAGATTTTGGCAGTGATGCAGCTTATAGTCTGGATCCACAGATTTGTTAAAGATTTCTGTATCATTGCAAGATAGTGGCAAGGCGTCACTGTAACTATGACAACAAGTGAACACTACGTCAGCTTCCTACTGACAATCACATGATTGCAAACCTACTACAAATCAATCATGGCCGACTTGTACGTCAGTTTCCGAATTCCTGCCGCTACATATTTAGGTCACACAATTCGGTATCCGTACATAACGTACACACGCATAACGCACGCCTGTGCTCACCGCAAGGTAATTTTTTTATTAAAGATTTCATCCATCGGAAACGGTATGACGACTGCGCAGCCTTTGTGGAGTACTGTGCTTTTTCTTGTTTTCATGATGGAACCGTTCATCACACGTAATTAGCTCAAGGATTATTGGAAAGTTGACAATCCCATAATTCTTTCTCGTTTTACAGTTTCTGGCTCTGCTAAATTCTTCAATTTTGGTGATTCATTAAAGATAGCATGCCTGTCAAACTTGCCAATGGGTTTAGGGGTTAGGAAGGTTAATAAGATGTTGATTAGAAGGGTCAAACTTCAAGCTGAGCTTTGTGGTCTAACAGTAAGTTTTAGCAGCAAACACCGAGTTAAACTGTGGAGGGAAGCAATGGTTCAGGCAGCACTGAGTTACTGCTTCTTCTTATGAATGTGCAGCTGTTAGGTTTATATAGTCTGCAAAGATTCACATAAGAGGCCAGAGAAACACGAAACACATTTCTTTAGTGAATTATCTGATGTTACATTTTATCCAACTAACCACCTATACCTTTGCTCTCAACTAATCCATCTCTTTCCTAATTATTCTCATTTCACGGCTCTAACAAGTACTTCACTTCACAAAGTCGTTTAAAAAGCACCATTAACTGCATTCATTCACTGCCTATGCAGAAAAGAGTATAATTAAATGACATCATAGCCTATGTTACACAGTCCTCTATTATACATCCTCAGACTTGTAATGACCGTTAATCCAACAATTAAAATAGTTATTAGATGCACCTCAGGTTACAACCATGGTGCTCTGCTGTAGATGGCGCTGACATGTTCCTGTAATTATATTTGATTCTGCAGCTATATGTTGTCAGAGTGGTGTGGAGACTCAACAGAAGATCTCCTATCTCTCTGAGGGCCTGAGTGGTGAGGCAAAGCTCATTACAGTGAATCACACAGGCTGAAGGAAGAGCAACTAGAAATACCTTCACCCTCCTAAGGTGGGTCCCAGGTGGGAGTCGGCAGCTGTCATTTACCATCAACTCTAGCCGTGTTAATTCCATATAAACCCCTGACTGGAGAAGACCGCAGTGTCTCCTGAGGACCTGGGATATGACAACCATCAGTCAGGCCTTAAAATGGGCTATATTACAGATAGGGTTAATCCACCATAGCCCAAGGAAGTGCCAAGATCCCCGTTGTCATAGATACTGCGGGGCCCTGCAGCACATGGGATGGTTTCCACACAGTGTTGAACTACACAGCAAAAACAGGCTTTAGGAGTCCTCATACTTCAATTTGTAGAAGTAGCCCAATTAGAATAAAGTAGAAAGTTCTCATGTATCAAATCTAATGTTCAGTTGAGGAACGGTTTAACTAGCTTATCTAGATTATGCAATTATGTTCCTACAAAAAAATGATTCTTTTCCCTTCTTTCCTTTGCAATGTTAAAAAATAAATGAATGACAGTTCTGACAAAAGTCCTTACTTATTTCCAAGTGTCTCAGAATAAGTGAGAACAGAACGCATTGCAATGAGAGAGAGCTGTGCAAGTGAACAGTGTCATGCAATGACCTCTGTTGCACTGGAGCGCTACAATGTCACGGCACTTGTGCATTTAATCAATCAAACATCCGCTTTACTCGCAAAGCCTCGATCATGACATGACCACATAGCTCATCATAATGTACCCTAAAATGAAGGTGACAATATAGAAGAAATAGCAGAATGAACTGTATACATCCATGTGAAATGAGATGAAAGTGTTTCTCAGTGTTTGCCATCAAACCGTAATATAGCCAGCATATGTTAACAGGAAAACACGGTCTACGCTGTGAAACTCAACCATGAATACATTATGAGGTGACGACCAAATAAAATCACACTTTGCCCCCTGTCACTTTTATGAGGTTACCTTGCAGTCATCCAGCAGATGGAAGTCGTTTCATGCATTTACGTCCAGAAATGATGCTGTCTGCAGGTTTCTACTCAGGTCTAAAAATAGTCAGATATACAACATCTCAGGATGCTGTTATGGGCATAGGGAGCATGGGAAGCAAAAACAACAGTAAATTTCATTGCACTGTGGTGGGAGAATACTGTCTCCTGAATTAGATTTGTCAATTCACGTATTACAATCACTTAGTCAGAGCAAGCGAGCGGGAGCAAAATAAATAAAAAGATGGATGGCCTGACGCATCGTGGAGCTTGCTCTATTTAGTAAAAATATCACAGTTATCATTTGGCATTTGTGCCCAACTGAAACTTTTAGTGCATTCTTTCACAGTGAGAAATCCATTATTGATGCAACCTTTTGCATTACTTCAAATTACATTTCTACACATATTCCAAGGATGCACAGCAAGCGTCAGTGTGTGTGCATGTACACGTGTCTCACATAGGATGGTGTGTTTCAGAACCCAGCAGATGGGACCTGTCCTCACCTACCAGAGCTGACTATTAGACAGGTGACGGGGTGTCTGTAAGCACCACCGCAGCAAAGTTCACACAGACTATTACCCACAGACTCACACATGCACCCTTTTATAATCAGTGTCACTGGGCAGACTTTCCTCATCAGTACCCCAGGAGACAGGAGATAGAAAAATCCCACCAATACCACATCTTCCTGCTCTGGTGGATGACTAATAGTAGAAATATTGTGGATTTTTTTTTTCCATTCTGCACAAGGTTGGACACCTACATTGCACTCCATCACTGTTAGTTACCCCCATCACCCCAACAACCCATCCTGGGGGTGAATAATTTTGCATATGAGGCAGCTGAAATGATCACTGTAAAGTGAGCGTCATTTGTCACTGTGCAGACACCAAGACTAGCCAGCATGATGGATGAAACACAAAGGGTCAAATCTGTGACAGAAAATAAAGCAAGAGCAGAATGGAAGGGCATGGAGGAGTGGGGGCGTAGAGAACGGATGGAAGTCTGTGTTAATGATATGGTCATATGTACACAGTGGAGCTCAGATGTGATTAAGGCAATGATATGATGGGTGGTGTCAGTGCCGAGCTTAATGACTAATGCAATGAGATGGAATTGGAAGAGACACTGGTGTCAGGCTGAAGTGGAATAATGCCTGGAGCCTCTGCAGCAGCAGACACATGGAACTGCCACAATGAGCAGCCTCATAAGCACAAATCGTTACGGTAGCTGGAGACTTAGACATGCATAATTAGCCTTACTGCAGAACAATACAAAATTGAAATTCAGTGCTTTTGACATTCTGTCAGGCAAATGATAAATAACCAGAAAAAAATAATGATGATGATTATTTCACTTACAGTATTTGTCACGAGTCAGTATCCTAGTGCTCTAAATAGATGCGCTCTGAAAAAAAGAACAAAAAAAGGAAAAAGAAAAATGTTTCAATAATAGGACAATGACTCAGGGGAATAACGAGAGCCCTGACCACCACTTACAAAAATATTCTCAACACTGTGAACTTAAGCTGCCTCTCTGGTGAAAATGAGTAGTCATAGCTTTAAAAAAATCTGCCATTTGGATTATGATGCCACTGAAGAACATGCTACACTGGAATAAAGTGTGTGTATATCTCAATAGGTCTCATTTAGTCTAAAACATGGAGAATATGAGCAAGATTCAGATCAGTCAAATTGGACATATAGACTAAAAACGAGGTAAAAGGATGTCAGGATGACCAGGGACTCATTCCACTTTATAGTTGCTTGGCCTTTCAGGCAACAGAACTGCTTGCCACTGCACATCTCCAATAATATCTCTCTGCATACATAAAGAGGAGGATGGTGAGGCTCACAGGAAAGCCTGGATTGTTTATGGTTGCAATATAGATTTCATACAGCTCCCAGGAAAAGGGAATTACATCTTAAATTACAAAGATGTCTCTGTGAGTTGTCAGCAGTAGGAGTTACAGAGCCTGGCGGCTAGTGTGGCTGTTTGGCTGTGGGGGACACTGGGGAGCTGAAGGCTCCAGAATGGGGTTCAGCAAAGACAGCGTACCTACAGTAAGCAGAGTCAGCTCAAAATAACAAAGTTACTCAAAACCCCCTGATGAAACAATGGCCCAGATGAGGCCAACGCGTGAAGTACAACAAAACAGAGGAAAGAACAAAACTAGACAAAAGCACTAGACACACACAGTATGAACACACACATGCACAGCTGTAGTCAGATGTACGTTATATACTAAGCCAACTGCAAATCTTCGATGTCTTTCGATGCTTCTGCTGATTACATCTTACTACAACAAAGTACAGGAAATCCCACACATAAAACTGAAAACAATCAATTATTTTAAGTACAAATGTGTTATTTTTATCAAACTAAGAAAAACACTAAAAATAACAAACACTAGTTATAGGCCCACAGATTTTTTTGTTCGGATTAAATGCCATTATGAGATAATCGGCATCAGCTAATTACCTGTTCAGTAGGCTGGAAAACAAAATGTGTCTACAGTGACATTAGCAGAGTTGAAACAGTACATTAAGTTCAGTCTTGAATTAGGAAGGAACTTTGCAAAACGTGCTTGTGAAGAGAAAAAGAATGTTTCAACTTGAAATTAGCTGCTGCACAGAGACATTTTGCGTTATCAGATGAGCTTAGATAAACCTGTAAACAGCAGCACACCACATCAGACACAAGTGCATTTACTAGATCAGTAGCAGAAGATGCTGCTTTCTGCTGCAGTACCTGGTAGTGCCTCCTACTGTTTACCACTGTAGCAATGGTCTATGATGGCAAGCAGAGAGTATTGCGGGAGTATAGCTAGCAGCGGGGCACCATGACAAAGGCTTGTGTGGTGGCTAATGGCTTGGTTGAAACAAGCTTTGATCTCAGCGGTCAGTCATCCTACGCCCAAGTACCAAATGAGACCAAACTGCTATTGCAGAAAATACGTGACCAAAATGACAATAACAGCATAGGGTCTAATGTCCACCATACTCAGTCTGTGTTACTGATTAATCAGTCAGTCATTAAGATGTCAATCATCCGTTTAAAAAATGGTTAAAAATTAGCATCCGTCGTTACTGTTTTTAAATTGTTGTATTTTATCAGTCATAAAACATTTTTTAAAAACTTGAAGAAACAAAAAAAAAAAACCCAGGATGTTGACATTTTATACTGGTCATTAAAATTCTGCATCAGCATTTGATTACTATTAAAGATATCAGTGGGATGTTGGTGGTAACAGTAAGTACTGTTGGTACTATCCATTTCTTATGAAGTGTAATAGCCACAAGCATTTCTTTTACAATGTTTTACAATCCTTTGATCAACATGACAACAAATGCAATTCAATGAAGGAATTAACACTCAAGATGTCACATATGGAAAAATCCTCAAATGTGAATCCACTTAAACAAAACTGTTCAAATATCCAAAATGCAATGCAGTATAATTGAATCCCTTACATTAATAATGTATGCTCTCAAATTACCTTAATCATTCTCTCCAATGAAACATTTGTGCTAAACGTAATGTATCATTACCTGTTCAATAATTAATGGTTTTTAAATGAGCTAATATTGTTAAAGTACTACTGAGAACTGAAGCTACAGATTGCTACACAAAGCTGCTAAGATCATGTTGGACGGAGCAGAAATTACTAGGCTTCAGAAACTGAATACAATCTCAGGGTACTTGGTAGACCATTACCACGGCCTCCTGTGCTACGTTCAGATTCAAAAAGTTTGACCCCAAATGAAAATGGCTATGAGTTACAATGTAGGGAATCATTGGGGTGACTCTTCTGGATGAAAGCTGTATAAACAACACGTATAGACAAAAAGCATGAATACACAATTTTCCACATATTAACTGGTATGCATTAAAGAATAATGCGCCATGAGAAGGTGAACTCATGCATACTTCAGTCAATGCATACACAGCTTCATAGAGCCAGCTGCAGGCGAAATGATATGGAGGAGATTAAGTATAAGATGTGAGATGTAAACTGTACCTTCACTTCTCATTGACAGGACTAACGAGTGCTGAAGTGGGCACAGGTTTTGATTGCAAATGGATACTTAAGGGCATTTCTATATCCATTTATGACTAACTGTGGAGGTGGAAATAAATATGCATCCAGTTCCACAAAGACTGAGATTTCTTAAACATCATCACTCATACTTCTGGCTTTATAAATGTGATTTTAAAAAAAATGCGTTTGCATATTCTTGTCTCCCCACAAAGCTTTAGAATCTAGGGATAGTTTTTTGTATCTGTGGTAAATATGGTTGGGAAGTTTCTTTACAGCTACTGTGCATGACTCCTTGCTTCCTCTATGAATAGCCTTATCCCATTGCATTACAGTGTCAGGGTCCTGATCCTAAGACAGGGGAACATTTATCACTGAGGCGGCCCATTTATAAAATGACATTCCTAACTGGCCTGGTTCCAGCTAGAAGAACCAAACTCTGGCTTTACTGAACACTGTGTATAACAGGATCTAAGCTGAAATAGAAAACAGCGTGTCAAGAGGTGAAACACATCCTTCCATATCCTTGAGATCTTTGCTTAAAGGTTACAGCAGAATTTAGCCGACGTACAGCTCCCTGGGAAAAGAAGGAAAGTTCACCATGAAAACTGGTCAATAACAATTGAATTTCCTCCTCTCCTCAGCGCACGGTAATGTCTCTTCACTGATGTCTTTATGCACGGGATGCTGCATCAAACACAGATCAAATAAGTCATTCAAATGCACAAAAAGTGTGACATTTACACTGTCACTTAAGGAGAGAGTAGAAAATCATTATACATTTAAAGCATGTTGAATTATTCAGCAGAGAATGTTATGAGATTATTGCACCGAAAAGTGTGAACATCTACGGTTGAATCAACAAATAAATCATATTTTCTTCAGTGCTTAGATTGGCGTGCAGGTGGAGAAAGAGGAAAATGCATACATAAATGTATGATTTCTTGTTCTCCTGCTGTAACACATCTGCACAAAACGACAGTCAAGTCTCTAAATGTAAGCACTAATTATATCTACACGCTCATTACCTGAATTTGCGCTGGACTTGCTACAAGAGGGTGCCATCTAAACCAAAAAATTATATTTTGAGAGAGAATGTAATTTGTGTACTAAGACAAAATCATGTACAGGTCTTCTTACGGGGCAGAGGGACTTGCATAAGACTTCCGGACACATCAGACGGGACGATCCAACATTGTCTCTGTAATAAGGTTAATGATTCACAGGGCAATTAGGGTACGTGTGAAATGTTCTTGTTTGGGGGATGGGAATGCGGGACCAATGTGATGATTAGAGCCTCCCTCCCCACCTCCACCCCCTTGTGCCCTACCCCCTCATGCCCTTGATCTCGAGGTCCAGAGATCGACAACTTGACAGTGACATTAACAATCCTCTGCCAAGGGGGCCAACTTAGTGGCCCTTAACAGCCTCTCGTTAGCCTTGTTATAGAACATATGGTTCAAATCACAGTGGCAGGAGATTGATTACTGCTTTCTTTTTTGGCAACAGATCTCTTGTGCCTCAAAACAAACAAGGTTCAAATGTCTAAGCATGATCCAGGATCCAATACAATTCACACACTTAGCAACAGATACACAAATCCCTAAAACATGAAACACTTATTTTGAGGTGTCAGCCTGAGACAGATCAACAGCCTCTTTACTTTGAGGGACAAGATGGAAAGTAAACATCTCGGTTCATTTTGTTAAGATTCTGCTATGTAGATAGCAGATAGTATTTTCATTTCATCTCTGTTCTTTCATCTACAGATATCTGCCTCAGTGATAAGCTCTTGCTTGATGTGCTATTGGAGCTGTCATCGGATACATTATTTTTGCCTCTGGTAATACAAACTACGCTTCCTGCTGCTCCACATAAAAAATATTGAAAGTGATCAGTTACTTGCTATTTGCGTACTACTGATTGCTAACTCCTTATAATAAGACTTAAAGTCTACAGCACTATGAACTCTGTGAGGCTGTGCTTCGGCACAGTGGTGGTTTGGGCCACATTCAAACATCAACATGCAGACTGGCAAGAACGATGCTAACACACTAATATTTACCATGTAATGTATTCTATATTTAGAGAATTCATTGCCCATTAAAATTAACCTGAAAAGACATAGCATCAACTCTTTACCTTGCATTCCAGCAGAAAAGTTTTAGCAAATCTTAACTGACTTTACAACTGCTGAAAATTTTTGAAAAATTAGGGATGTTTCAATCCTGATCTTAGAATCAGGATCAGGGCTGATTAAGGCAGTTTTTAATTGCCTATCGGTGCAAACCTAAGCATAATCCTTTGTTTACCTATGCTGTCACGCTGGTGTCATAAATCTGAATAATTTTTTTTCATATATGCAGCATTATCACTCAATATTTGTTTGCTGATAATACAAATTGAGGATACTGGACATTTGTCTGGTGTCAATATTGCTGTTTTAAGCCAAGGACACATCTTACAGCTGTAGACTCAGCTATTACATGTGTCACTGGAATATAAGAATGCTATCCTAGTTCCTCTCAATTTGATTTACCATACGTGCACTGTCTGGGGTCATTAGGTGTCACAGAAGACTTTGTCATGGTGCCCATTTACTAGCTAAGCACCTCAATGCCCTTTGCTTGCCAACGCAGAACTGCCCACCTACTCTGATCGCTATAGTATAGAACAGAACAAGGCTCCAAATGCAACCAGGTCCTACAGCTAATATATAATACTTGAATTGTGTATTATCTAGGAGAATGGTATATTTCTCAGACTCAGATCGGATCAGAGAGAAAAACTTGATCAGCACATCCTTAATGAAAAAAATGCTCTTGTAGTAAAACATTAGTGTGTATCTTGATTTATGCTTTTATCCTTTGTTTTAACGGAAAATGTAATGCAAAGGCAAAAAATATATAAACCAATGAAAACAGAATTATGTACAGTATATTCCATTTCTGCACCTAAAATGGACACATTGGACCTTTAACTGAATATACGAGTATGACAAAATAAGTGGTCAGCAACTCCTAATCTTAGCATCACACTGTATTCCTGGATTAGCACACAGTTTTAAGTGGCAATACACAACTTCTTAAATCAAGCCTTCACTTTCCCAGGAGATTTCCTACCTAGTGGCAGACAGAATTGCATAGTGAAAGTGAGGCTTATAGGGAGCCAATCTAAACATCGATAGTGTCATTATCCTACAGCCACTACACTGAGCAAATCAGCATTTACTTCATAATGAGAAGTCAAAGCACAATACTTGTAGCAATCAAATAGTAGGGCAGGCAGGAGATGAAAAACTAGAACCAGTGTTTTAAAGGACAGACTACTTCAGGGCAGTCAGAAAAAGGGTGCATCAGAGTTCACGTCTTGTCTACTTCATGCAACACTGAATAGCAAGGAAACTTCTGTCCTACTTTATTCTCAAACATGTGCATTCCAGACAAAGCTATTTACAGACATGAGGACTTAAAGGAGAAAAACAACAAGCTTTACAGCAGAAGAGGCGGGACAAGCTGACTCATCACATCTGTCTTCAACCGTTCCAAACAAAACTACTAGATGCTGATCTAAGCCTGAGTGTTGCTGAGATTTGAGCGTGGGCACCATGAGGGTGTAGCTAATGGTATACAGTTCCCATTATACTGTAAACGCTACTCCTCCATACTTGGAAAGAAGTGCAAAACACAATCCCACTTTACTCTCATAGGTTTTAATCTATTTTCACATTAACCCTTTGCTCCGACACTTGACCTGCGAGGTTTCCAGCATCACGCTGTGGTGTCCACAGACAGATTCACGTGTCAGCTGGCATCAGTGAAGCGGAGCAGAGCAATATCGTGCTGTTGTTCGATGTGATGTGGCTGCATGGCGTGACTCCTGTGGCCTGAGGAGATGGCCACAGCTAGGCCACAGGGCCCCTAGCTGGGTAATAAATCACTGGGATGACAGGAATAGTGGCCTTTACATTATGACACAGACTCACACAACACATAAGAGTGTATGTGCAGACAACTCACCAACCACTAATATAGTCTATTACACAAACACATCTTCTAATAACTGATGTGCCACTGGGATACAGGTTATTTTATTGATGTTTTCATTTTATTGTATATGATTCACTTGCATTGTAAATTAAAAGACAATAGTCTGCTAGTTCATAAGAATTTCATCACCCCGAATGTTGCAATATGTGGTTAGTGTCACGATTAATATCACACACAAGACAAATCAATAAGCCTAAGCACTTCATTCCCTAAGATACACCATGTAATCAAAACTATCAATCCTGCATGTCTAGCCCGGTCTGTAGTCATTACCAGCCCGCAGAGCCTTCGGCTATTAGTGCTGCAGCTACCTAGTGAGCTGAGCAGAGTACCTTGAACATTAGTGTGGTCAAACACTCCCAGCGCAGCAGGATGAATGAATGGCGGGGCTGTGGAGCCAGCAAAGTATGATCTTACTAATGGGCCATGGTAAATGGAGCAGCTATGGGTAGTATGGGCTCGCTGGCCTGCTCTGTGATCCAGAGCCGTGGCCATTTCACGGTGTCTGCCTGGGACCTGGCCGCACTTACTCACAGAGATGGAGAGCTCCGTGTAGGTACTGAATTTCAAGAAGGGTCTGTTTGAGGTCCGGGAACAATCACTGGAAGCAAAAAGGGAGCTGTCTTAACTTGTTAAGTTATGGGACAAGTGATACAGCTTTGTAAGCTAAAAATCTGTCCTCAATTTGCGTTGAACACTTTGACCCATCTCACACCCGTCTCGCATCATATGAGCGCATCGAGGTCCAAAACCATTTCATCCCACGTTTGATCAATTTCATGTGCACAAAAGCTCTTAAGACATAAAAAACGACATCTAATAATTAATATCCAGCATTTATATATCATCGTGCCTTATGTTTTTATTGTATTTGTGACCATTAAGTCCCTTTACTTCATTCTTATTTTTTAAATTCTATTTATGTTGTCTTTTTATATTGCCTTGTATTCTATCTCTTGTCTCAAAGCATTTATGTCTCAAATAAAGCACTTTGAACTGCCTTGTTGCTGGAAAGTGCTACACAAATAAATTAGCCTTGTCTTGGCACAGAGGCTCTGCCAGGCTGAGGCTATACAGACAATTGCATACAACATCTATTAACAGGGAAAAAAAATCATTGTTCACAACCATTATCCTCAATCTTTTTATTATGCTGGAATTAATGACAAGTTGTAAATCCAAAATCTAAAGAAAAGATTTCATCTACTAGGAATATAAATCAAGGAGAAAAATGTGCACACTAAGGAACCAGCAAGTTACTTCAGTGATTTTTTAATTAACAAAATTGTAATTGATCAATTTCCTCTTCAACTTATTTAACTGATACATTAGTTTGGTAATGCTATGAACACAAAACTATTTTCAGATAGGCTTTGTTTTTACTGTAACAATAAATGCACAAATTCTGCAAAAAAAAAAAAAAGCATCTTTCATGACATTTACTTTCAAGGTCTTCGAGCTATTTCGTGCAGCTTGACTTGTTTTTTCTTCCATCAAATCCCAGTGGAAAATATGAGGAAATAATGGATGTTGATCAAGCAATGTCTTATTGTCGCCTGAAGCGATGCCCCTGAACCTAACAAACTCATAACACTAAGCATGACTGACGAGTGAAGAAAGCTGAGCAAGCCTTGTTCTCCTGTTAATGGCCGACAGAAACATTCAGCTGAAGCTGTGAGAGGTCAGACGTAAGAAAAGAGGAGCTCACCAGAAGAGTTCTTTGGCTCTTTATCTTCAGATTAAAAAAAAACTCATCATCTGGCATCATGTAACGATACAGAACAAGACAGAGTTGTTTTTTAGGGGCTTCCTTGTGCTAATGTCACTCCAATTGCAATTTATGATGTAAATGTAAACTGGAACTTCTGTACCACAGAGAAAAGAAATGACAGAAGTCTATTATTACGTAAATGACTCACAGTTTAATGATCTCTTCTGATGAACTATAGCATATTTTGGAAAAACAGAACAGCATATTGCACAATCGCTCTTCCAAATGCTTGTTATTATGTATTACACCCCATCTTTGATGATGAGAACAGCTTTCTGACAGTATGGCAAGCAGATGAGACATTTAATCTAAACTGCTCTCAATGGAAAAAGTTTGAAGTCTTGCCATCTGATCTTCCCTGTGCGACTACTGTAAAACAGCATTCTAACAATATGGCAAAGTCTCTCCTGAATTGATGCCGAAATGTACTCATGGGTTGCATATGCTTCGAAAACAAAAGCATGGACTTGCAGCAGCACATCTGAGAGCAAACTGAAACATTTTCTCTCTTGAAATTTTCAGGGCTGAAAGACACATCTGAGCTCTGTTCAAAACTGCAGCCACATCAATTTCACATCCACTTCAGGTGTCGCAATCAAAAACCATGGCTTTTTGGTGATAGATAGATTCTTCATGAAATGACCCATAAGGAAAGATAAAATACCACAAGACTGGGGCTTAGGATAGTACGATCAGATCAACCACCAGTGCCTGAAGACACAAACAGCAGTTGTTTTTTGTCCTTGTTGGTATTAAGGAATGGTGTAAATTGACAAAAGTAATTCTTTGCCATAATTTTAACCAACCGTTTAAAAATCATTTGACTCTCAATCTCCATTCTCCACATGACTATGAAACATGTCTAGTCTCCGACACAATTAGTAGTGTCTTTCTGGGTCTTTCCAGGCCCCAGAAAATTGGCCCTCTGGGGATAAGTCGCCATTATTATTATTACTATCTTATTGTCATAATTTATTTATTTGTGATTTACTGTTATCATTACTGTTGCCACTGTTTGCATGTAATCCGGATTTATACTGAGCTGTCTTGAAATACTACACCATAGAATATCATGTTCCTAGAGATAAAGGACATAAAGAAGTGGCTCAGTTCTAATATAGTGGTCTAAGTGCACCTTCTGTTGTCCATTGTCTAGGTCTGGTTTGAGTGTTGTGTAACTATGTAACTGGCAAACCCTCTCAAGCGCTGTGTTTTCTTTTTTTAAGTCAATATGAATCTTCATCTTTGCCGACTCTGACTAGCTTGCTTTAACTCTAGTAATCGTCTTTCTCACAACAGGAATTAGGTCACCTTTCAGTTTTGTAGTTTCCATTAACGTAATGGAACCGTGTCTCTTGAAACAGGTAAATTTGCATCGCTGTGGAAAGTTTAGTGCTCATGTATCATCATGCTTAACATTTACAGTAAAAGGCTCAGACTCTTCAGATTTTAACAGACAGAAACCATTTTGTACGCTTCTATCTCCTCATGCCTAGATAACTGTAACAGTCTTTTCACCTGTTTGAATCAAATATCAATTAACAGACTCCAGGGCAGAACTCAGAATTAAATGTTTTAGGATCAATTTAAGATTTTATTGATTACTTTTAAGGAATTTAACATCTTTTTTCAAGCTATATTTCCAACTTTTTAGTACCTTAGGTGCCAACACACACCTTGAGATCCTCCAGCAGAAGTCTTTTGACTGTTCCAGGGATCTGACTAAAAGTCAGGGCCCCAAAGCTCCTCCAAAGAACAAAGACATCAGGTTGGCCAAGTCAGTAATGTCTTTTAAATCCATCTGAAAATATACTTTTACCTTTTTCATGGTTTTACATAACTTTGAATTTTCTTGAATTGTCTTTTATTTTGTTTTTTTTTTTTTTTTTTACTGCTCCTACCCTGGAAATGTATTTTATAGGTCTTTTATTTATTGTCTCTTTTTAGCTTTCATAACCTGCATTGCTTTTTATATGTCAGTTTTTATAAATTTAATGATTCATGTGCTGCTGATGTGAAGCACTTTGTAACAGGTTTTGAAAAGTGCTATATAAATAAAGGTTATTCTTCTTATTATTATTATTATTATCATCATCATTGCTACATTATTATTATAGAAAATGCCATTAAGAAGTAGACATAGAGAAGGCAGCCAGTGTCACACTTTCTCCATCTTTGAGTACTATAGGGTCCTTTCTGTTCCATTTCCATCTTGGATAAATTCCATCATCTTATCAAGCCTGTGAGAGCCGGTGCAGATCCTTCCATGGATGCCGTGTGCAGCCCAAAAATCTTTGTCGACTGGAAAACTACACTACAATGGCGATAGTATACATGCCGAGCAGTACTGTGCATGCATGGTATATGTAGATGTTGGTCTACTGCACGAGTAGGGAACAGTCTTTAAGACAGACTCAGAGCAGATCTGAAATGAGTAAATCTCCTAGAACTACACGTTGTCTGCAGCTTCCATGTGTGCAAGTACAATCAAGGCTTAATGAGCACACAGTGAACGAGACACTTTGGCAAGTAAGAGTGTTAGGATGCCCACAGGTCACAATTAATTCAAATCAGCTAAAGCAAATCTTATTTGTCTGCATTAAAATTACAATAAATAAGCTAGCCTGTTTGAGTCTCTCACCTAATAAACCCACACAATATGAAATTGATGTTGCATTAAAAAGTCAGAAAATAAATAATGCTGTAGATTGTCATAGCTCACCTGGCTAGTTCATTTTCCTCTGTCACAGGAACTACTAAACTACACCTCACCCCTATCTGTACACAGCAGCCCTAATTTCTGCTGAACTTGCTCACGTCTCTGAAGGGTGAAATTCATTTTGTTAATAAATATGAACAGCTGTAATTGTTGACAATGGACTTACAATTAATTTTTCATTCTGCATTTCATTCATGACTGATTTGTCATAAAAATATTTGTCTCATACTCTGTCTTATACTGAAGGGCCCACACTGGAACATGCACACATTGCAACTCAGTGAAAGAAAAGAATGCAATCTTCAGCTTTTCCTTGGGTTTGCGTGGCCTAAAACTTACTGTACAGCAAGCTTTAACTGAAAGTGCAGGCTGTATAGGCTGGTACTCACAAGTCCTTGGAGAGGCTTGTCACCTGGAGCATGGGTGAAGGAAGCTGAAGGAAGCTGGAGGTTGCAATAGGCCAATATGAGACCCTCACTGGTGGCAGCATTTGAACACAAAGCTGTCATCATTAGCAGATATCAACTCCTCATAAGATCCGAATAAGTTTACTGGTTCTGTCAAAAGAGAACAAATGTTCTTCACCTCAGTCAATTCAAGCGTTCATGTTTGATCTCATAATGCAATAACTTAGAGGTACCAAATTGAGAAGTTTGTTTATGTCACTAATTGTAAAATAAATAAATTTTAATGGCACCCTGGTAAAAACACTTACATGTACTGGGCCTCCAAGCATTTTGGACACGCGTTCAAACATATTTCAGGTGCAAGTAAAAATTGGTCGCAAGTGACATTTAGATTGCATCTCTGGACGGTCTGATCCGGTAGATGGAATCACACAGCCTCAACTGCTGTAAATCTTACATGACAACGCTTTATTTTTACTCCTTTCTAACTACATTTTGGTGACGCCTGCTGTGCTACTCACTGAGGAGATTTGCCGGCGTCTTGCAGTGCATGTGAGGCGTTCAGGGAACATCGGCAAATTATTGCGTCTCTATGTCAGTCGCAGATAAATTGGTGCCCTCCTGATAGTCTGCATGTGAGGCGTTTTTATGGGACTGTATGGGGCGTTTAGAAAACATCAGCAAATTGCTGTATCTACTGATAGTTTGCATATGCAGAGAAACTGGTAAATTATTGCGTCTGAATGTGAGGCATTTAGGGAACATTGGTAAATTGGTGCATCTCCCAGTGGTCTGTGGTTGAGACATTTTGGGAACGTCAGCAACTTGTTGCCTCTATCCATAGTCCATGTGAGGTGTTTAGGGGACATTGGTAAATTGTTCCATCTACAGATAACCTGCATGTGGAGCCTTTAGAGGACATTAGTAAATTTAATCTGCATAAAGGGCTACTTCTACAGATAGTCTGCATGCAAGGCGTTCAGGGAGCATCAGTAAATTAGTACATTTGCATGTTTAGACATTTAGGGGACATCAGTAAACTGTTGCATTTATCCATAATCTGCATGTGAGGTGTTCAGGAGACGGTGGTAAATTGTTTCATGTGTATCTGATGTGTTTAGGGAAAATCGGTAAAGTGTTTACTGTATGTATGTGAATCATCCAGGGGATATCTCTAAATTGTTGTGTCCACCAGTAGTCTGTATGTGAAGCATTTTGGGAGCATCTGTAAATTGTCATGGATATAGATAGTCTTCATGTGAGGCGTTTTTGGAGACAATAGTAAAAGACTGCATCTAGTAGATTGCATGTGAGATGTTCAGGGAACCTCATTTACTGATAGTGAATGTACAGTTTAGGGGACATCGGTAGAAAAAAAAATCATTTGCATGTGAGGCATTAGGGGACATCAGTAAATTGTTGCATCTGCCGAGGCATTTAGGGGACAGTCAGAGCCTTACCTGAAAGGGACATTGTACATTCAGAAAAGAACCTTGTTTACTCTGGTTTTGTTCCAGTGATCATACGAACATACTGTACATCTTTGGAAATGATTATTAGAACACAGTGACCACTGTGTTCTGCCTCTTTTTTTGCAGTTTTTGTTGGAGCCTGTCTGTTCTTAAGGTTATCATTGTTTCCATCTTTGTTAAGCGCCAGTATGGCCGCCTTCTCATCAAGAGGGAAAACTGAGCTTGGATTATCTGTTCACATATACAGCTTAGAACTTCTTTCATGTCTTTTAGAAGATAAAAACACAACAAAATTATTAATATTAAAGGTGTGTTTTGCGAAGTTTGTAAAGAAAACAGCAGGTAGTCCTGTGACTATTTCCAAAGCCAGAAAAAGGGTTTGGATGTCCCAAAAATACTGATATGTCTTACTACATCTGGTTGCATTTTGCAATATGTACAGTATGTTGTCTGGAATCCTGTAAGATATGACACATACATCATGATCCTTCACACGAGTATAAACAGACTTGAGCTGCAGAAAGCATACACACAGTCATTATATTATGACAAAGTAGTAAGTCCAGTTGTTCGCATGCTGCATGCAACAGTCAGTGCTTTGTAAGGGCAGCTGCAGCATGTTATGAAAGTAAAAAGGCAAAGTGTGTGATTTGGGAAGCAGCCACTCTCCCAGTCTAAACAGTCTGCATACACATCCGGCACACTGCACCGCACTCACCCATCAAAACAAGTACTTTCTCAAACTTTTGTAAATACTATGATGTGCTAAAACAGCCAGCATTATGTTTTTCATTTATGTCAAAGAGCACAAACATGGCTGGGAATGATGCTTTTGCTGTCGGAGCTTGGACGTTCTGTATTGAAATGTTAAGAAATAAAAGCACCAAGCCTCTCAGAAACTTGACCTGAGCTGTGTCAGGTGTGTGGTCAGCAGAGCAGCCCCTCATTCCCTCAGTGTTGCAACCAAACCAGTGAGGAGTCAGAAATGATAATAAAATGTATCACTGCCTCTATTGTAGTATAGGCAAAGAAGAGTTAACTCTAAGTCCCAGATCGTCCATATTAAAAATGACAGGGTAGATGTGCAGGACACTTATCTGCACCTTTATTCCTGTTGACAGTCTGCTATATAATGAAATCCCAATGTGTCGAGAACTTGCCACCAACTGACCACCAACCCCTGTGATGCGGTGATACATTTTAGATACACATCTAAATGGAAAAGTATATTGCACAAGTGCAACCAATGTAAAAACTTAGTCTGCAGCCCTGTGGCCTTATGTCGACTTCAGAAAGTCCTCAGAAAAAGCTGCTATAACTCTGTGCTCTCGCTGCAGTTATGGAAACATCCACTTTATGCCTTCGTTTAACGTAACTATCAGGGCTGCAGTGCAGACTGACAAAGTTAAACACCGTTAATGTGACATCGTTATTGATAATAGTAACCTGTCACATGAAGGACCACAGAGTAAAGCAGTAAATTATGAGCCTGAAGTTATTAGTCAGGAGGAAAAGAGTGGAGTTGGAAGGGAGAGGGAAAGCTAAGCTAAATCCAAATCACAAGACTGAACTGACAGATTTTTAATACTTGGAGAGGAAAACAGCTGTATTCATTTATCGTCTTCTCATGGTGTTTAAAGTGTATTTACAATAAACTCGTAGAGTCAGCATTAAAACGAGTCCGGAAAGAAATGCGAGTTAAACTGTGATTCGGTTATATTCCAAACATTCATATACAGACATGATCCAAAGAGCACAGAGACCCTGTCTGAATCTGTTTTTGGAGATAGAGACTGATTGGTCCATCTTTCCAGCATCAGTCCTTGTAGATTCTCATAAAGTAGCTGATGTAAGGTAATGCATTCACCTATCCACCTTTATTAACCACTAAAGCCCTGTTTCCTATTTTTACATACTGAGTGTGACTATACCACGAGTTCCCGATGCAGCATGACTTCCACAATCTGTGAGCTTAATGCTCCCTGTACCAGAAATAATGAATAAATACTGATCAGAGCAGTTACCAAATGCAGCGTGTGAGAGCAGTGGTACAGTTTGTTGTTTGGCATGATAATGTTCTAAATACTGTAATTTAAAAAAAACTCATTCAAATGATAACTTCTGCATTTACAAACAATGCTGCAGCATCTCTGTTGGCCAAATGAGCACATTATGTTACAGTGAATGCAAAGGCTCAAGTGCAGGGGAGGGATTACAGACACTGGTAATGTTTTAGAATGCTTTTATTTACAATATATAACACAAGAAATATAACAGAACAAAAACCCAAGAAACGGAACCGGAAGTAACAAACCAGGACCTATGGAACGGAGGTAGCCCCTCTAGTGGGCTGACGGAATAATGAAGAACTAAGGTAACACTGAAATCCACGTTTGGTAACACCAAAGTAGGAATCCTAAAATAATACAAAAAAAAACAGAATCAATATTGTCAGTAATCCTAAACCCAAAACAACTATTTACAAACTATAATTATCTACCAGAGAATATTACAGGATACGATGTACGAACTACTGTAACACTAACGTTGGTCAATAATAGTCTGATACTACTCTGGAACAGAGACTTAACTGGCTGTCATGAAGGAACAGAGTTCAGGATGTGGAGGGAAGCTGGGCCCAGCCAGTCCAGGTAAGTGAATCCTCTTGCAGGTGTTTGGACCAGCGATGGAGCGGCTGGAGCCGTCCAAGCTTTCCACTAGGTTGTTATTCACCTGGATGATTATGGCGTCTCAGGTGGCGAGATCTGGCTGACAGCAGGTGTTTCTTCCACGAGACTCCAAGATGGAAAGGAGGTAGGTAACCAGGTGGAGGATCCGGGAGCAGAAGCAGGCAGAAGTCTACACTAAACAAAGAAAATAGGATTACTGAGAGAACTGAAAATGGAGGCGCAGACATGAACTGAGCAGAGCACTGACTGTTCTTTGATCACAATCCCGCGTCTGATTATAAGCAGAGCAAGAGCAGCTTGAATGCACGACTTCCACCTGCACACAATCATCCAATCACCAACTCAGAACACCTGCTGCAGCCTTCTACACCAACACACACCTGAGAGCAAGAGAGAGAGAGAGGGAGAGAATAGAGCCAGAGGAGGAGAGAGCACTGTCCCTGCCCACAGCCTCAGGCTGTGTTCATGACACATTAAGGTAGTCAGGAAAATTTGTCACTCATTAAATACATATTCCCTGAAAGAACATAGTTTTTTTGTATTTTAGGATCACCATTAAAACACGACATACAAGGAACAGCCAATAGCTGTCTTTCATCATCTCCCACTCACGGTTTATTATCTTTTATGGACTGAGGATGACTTGTTTTAGCTGTCTGGTTTGGTTTTAAGTATTTCCCATGTTTTAGTGTACTCTAGATTTTTACTTTTTATTCCGTAAACTTTTTTTGTACTTTCGTATTTTTTACAGTGATTTTTTAAACATATTTCATCCATGTTTGTTAATAAACTCCACAGTGTGTGTCCTCTCTCCCTCTGTGCAGTGATGGAAATTGCTCATTGTGTGTGTGTGTGTGTGTGTGTGTGTGTGTGTGTGTGTGTGTGTGTGTGTGTGTGTGTGTGTGTGTGTGTGTGTGTGTGCGCGTGTGTATGTGGGTGTCAAATAACTGCATCACTTCTTAATAATTCCATGATTTCTAATTTGTCATTTAAAGTGTTTTGTATTATTGAGCAATCAAAAACAGATACTTCACAGAAAATATACTGACAAACAAGTGAGAAAATCTGGGGTCACTGAAACAAAACTAAGTACGGGTGTGATTTCTAATTAACCTAACAAACACGGTTACCATGGTATGCCTAACAAACATGGTTATAAAATGACCTGTGAAAACCACAACTTGTCTGCATCGTGGCACCACATTGAAAAGAAGTGCCAGAGGTATTAAAAATCTGATAGTGAGATGAAAAAGAACTCATGAAGCTCAAATAAGTCGCCTGACCTAAATCCAAGAGAATAACTTTGAGAGTATATTTAAGAGAAGAGCAATAAAACCCATCGAGCATAAAACAGCTGAAAAAAACAGTCTGATGAATGGAAGAACATCTCTCCAGAGATGCAGTTTCTTCCATGCTGGGGAGGATTCAGTCTGTCATCAAATGTAAGGTGGACATACAAGGTATTAATATAATAAAATATTTGAATCCAGTAATGAAATGTAAATGATGCACTGTCTTTTGTTGCACTGAGTTTCTGTAGCCTCTGTATTTAATATAGTAAATCTAAACTGTTCATTTTCATTTTAACCAAGAGCAAGCATGCTGCTGTTCAGCTTAGAAGTATAATGCAATTATCTAAAGGTGATACAATTTGAAATCATTTGACATTTAATCCATATTGCACACTCAGTGTTGTCTCACTTCTGTTGTATCCTGTTTCTTCACACATAGGTATCTCAATTATGGTGAAGTAAAACATCAGTAAACATTTATCTCACCGTCTTCCTGTTTTTCATAATAAACTGCTGAATTTACTGTATAAACTGATTCCTATTTAACACTTCGAAAATACTGATACTGATAAAGATTATTTATTCTTTCATATCTATTTGCTTAATGCTGCCTCCAAATGAAAATATGGATAAATAGATTGTCAAAACAATAACCAAGGACACTGACACCTCAACAAAAATCGATTTTAATTGTAGTTTGACTTTCAAAGTCTTTGAATATCTGAAAATAACAGCTACTCCTACTACATACTGCCATAGAGATTCAAGAGTTTTTTTGCTTTTTTTTTGCTCATACAGTATGTTCAGAGAAATGCAAAGTGATTGCTTCTCACAGCCGTGCAATAACAATAAGACAGGACCTACTGAACAATGTGTACTGTTTTGTCTACACAAGTCACAGATTATGCTGTGGACTAAAAAGGTGAATCCAAGGAGGCTCCAGGATATACACTATAATTACATTTGTGTGTTTGCAATGTGTAAGAGCAGCAATCTCATAATGTCAGCATGTGATGAGGTAAAAGAGAGTCTGCAAAACATCTAGAGCTTCATTAAACATCGCATTTTCGGCACTATAACACTTGATAGCAACTAAGTAACTGATTAACCCGAGCTGATGCTCCAATATTGAGTGACAATATGTAGGTATACGTACCAGTGAATTATGTACACCTATGGAGATGACACCAGATCACACTTCCCACACACAAGCCTGAGGGACTGTGGACCAATCAACTCTGGAAGCAGACACTTCATGTAGGAGGGACAGGGTCAAAATCTGAACCTTGTAAATGACAAATATCAATGTAGGGGGAATGAATGCACGAGGAAACATTAAGTTATTGTACCATGAACTCCATTAATCAATCAGAAAGGTCAGGGGGACTTTTAGGTGACATTAATCACACTGAGAGGCAGATAAAACCACATGGAACAGGATGACAGTGAAAATAGCTTTCTCTGCTCTCTCTGTCTGTGCCGTGTGACTGAAATTGCACACATCTGTCCCTGTTACTCCCAAAAATACTTTTCAGAGGGTTGTCTTTCACAGAGATGTAGCTCTTGCTCACACGGTAAATCAAGGTGTTATTTTTCCATTTTCTGTGTGGGAGCTTTGATTACTTTTCCCTGGCGACTCTGTTTCTTGTTTGTGGCCAGTTTTTGTTGTTTGCTTCGATGACATGTAGCCCATTAAAGTGAAATTTAACTTGGCTTTCTATGTCCCCATCTCATACAAACTTTGCCTCTAATGTAGTTCCTTAACTAATTCTATATTATAGAGTTATGTTCATTGTTGGGTATGAAGTTGGTGAAGATATTCTTCATACTGTTAAAACAGTATGAACAAAGAGCCTTTTTCTGCCTAAACTGTAAACACACTCAAGGTAATCTCATGCCGAATGCTTCAGTCAATAAAGTTCTTGCTGAGGTGCTGTTCTGAACGAGCAACCCTCTAATGACCCAGAATTCATAAGTCTCCCAACAGAACCTAATCATTACCCAATTTCCAGACTATTTCTAACACAGGCACCCAAGCACCACACAGACGTGGTTGTTGCAGAGAACAAGATTAACATTATTACAACTTTCTAGATCCTGGAATGGGTGTTGGTCGAGGGTGAAGCAGGGGGTCGAGAGGGAGCTTGTGGCTGGAGGCAAGGGCTGAGCTGAGGGATCTGGGGAGGAGAGCATTGCAGGCTGGGAGAAGGGCTGATTGACAGGTGGAGCAGGGTGGAGAGCAAACAGGGCAGTCTGAGCTTGGAGCTTGTGGGTGGATGGCAGTGGAAGTGGAACAGGATGGCACCAAGCTGGGCCTGAGCATGCTGGCAGCCAGAGGTTGGTTGTGATCCTCATACGTGAGGGAGAACAGAGTTAGATTAGAGGCGAGCTTCAACACACACACAAACAAGGCACTGAATACACAATCAGAAACCTGGCTAAAGAAAGCATGTAACGACCAAACTGGTGAAGAGTAGATATACTGCAGAAGTTGATGAGTGATTGGACATCAGGTGTGCAGCCTGACTATGAGAAGAAAGCGCCAGATCCAGCCATGAACACACACACAGAGGCAACTGGAAAAACACAGGAAACGCATAGAATGAAGGAGCTATACAATCAGGTTCTATACTTTATGCCTTTTTAGATAACTTTTATCCAAGCTTGGAGGAGAGTTGAGTTTGTGTATTTATCTTTAGTGCGGCCGTGTGTGCGGCTGAAAGTGTTGCCTCCTCCGATTGGCATTTAAGGAGGTGTAAAAGCTAAGCTGATTACAGCAACACAAGTGTTACAATTTGAGAACAGAGGGGGAGATCAGGAAGAAACTAAGACTGAACAGAAAATCTGACGGGTCAAAAAAGTTGGAAACATGGCAAAAGTGAACATTTGCAGCAAATTGCTTTTATTCCACACCCACAGTTGTCCCTCTTATAATAATCTATTAGTATTGTGGATAAGGCAAAGGAGGAATATAGCAGTATAAGGGCAGAGGAAATCATCACGTGCAGGTAAAGGCCATGGTCTTCTATCAGAAACCTTATCCATAATTTATCAGCTAAACAAATGATGCAGCTTGACTCTCTCATTGCTCCGGTGCCCTTATCTTTCCCTGGCTGTAAGGAGGTGGAATGCAATAGCTTGAAAACAAAGCAAGCAGAGACAGAGGCCTAAGAGGTCAGATGATAATCACTCAGCCAGCTATCGGAGCTGTAGGTTGCATACTCAGAATTACTTACAAATAATTCTATTCTCGATCAGAGGATTTCTGATATTTTACTGAAAGCACAAAAGGCTACAAACTATCAACATAAGATGAATGGAGTCTGCATGTAAAACTGCAACCACACTGCCAGCTGTAGCTATGAGAGGCACCCAGTGCTTTCTCATGTGTTTGACATAGAAAATGTATTCATCAGAAGGCTAGGATCCATCTTGTGTTCCATTTAGCCCGGAGCAAATCTCTATCCCAGCATGCATTTTCTATTATTACATATGGGGCAGCATTTATCTCTTCTTGTTGCAAAGACTGGCCTGTCTCATTTGTACATTTAAAGCCTATGTGATGTGTATGTGCTACTGCTTTTAAATGTTCTTATCATATTGCCAATGTGAATTGAACTCCTGTCACATCTCTTTTTCAATACATGAAGACATTTATGAGTTATTTGATTTAAGAAAGAAGCAGGCTGTCAAAGCATGACAACTCCGTTAGCACCATTTATGGAAATTCACAGAGCCACTAGAAAGAAACCAAAACCAGATCTAATATGCACAAATGTAACCTTTAAAAAAAAATCTGTATTTATCTATTACTTACAGCCTTCCTTCACAATTCAGTACAGCTGAATAGTGAAGAGGACAGGCTGTAACTAGAATGTTGCTTCGACTCTTTGTCTAACAGTTATTTGCAATAGCTAAATAAGATAAATAATTTAGCATCCTCGCGTTGGGCATTGTAATAAAGCTGATGTCTTTATACAGCGGGGATCTGGCTAGCTGTGCAGTTTCTAAGTGAGATGGATGAGGCAAAGCCTAAACTGCTGAGGGGTGAAGTGAATTAGGCTCACATTAGGGCTTACATTCACCATTACAATCAAAATGGAGGAAAGTGGGCAAACCTTATTCCCCTGCTGAAGGAGCCCACACTATATAGCACAGACTCAGCGTAATGAACAGGATTAAAAGTTTGAATGAAACTAAGAGCAATTAAAAATTTAGATAAGAAAGTCAGGGGTTATCTAAAATATATGATTCCTGAAATATATGTGAGTCTTTTTATGCTCACATCGTGTAGTGCAATCTGGTATGAAACACAGAAATGACTAATTATGATGTGTAATGTGCTTACTGCACATATTTGACGATTCTGTTATCAACCTTAAGGTAAATTAAACATTCTGTGAACATGGGAATTAATTTTCTAGCTTGCTGAAAATGGCATTGTCTCCCCAGGTGTAATTATCTCTAAAATAGAGCACAGCCATTTAGATTAATATCTATTAAATCTGTCACTAATTAGAGGAATTTAAAAAATTTTGAGCGAAATAATGCAAACAGAAGCTGAATCAGCATTGAGACTCTGCTTTCTTATTATTAAAACACTGCAAATACCCCAAAAAGCACACATCTCATTTGTGAATTCATTCTGAATAATCAAACACGGATTACACAATAAGAGACAAAGGACAGAGAGCGATAAAGGCTTCTGACAGGTTTTCACCTTGGTTATAAAATGTCAGAATGTCAAGGCATTTTACTTGGCACCTCTTGCAGGAGCCTCATTTGATACCCAATAAATGTATGACAACATTTCAGTGGAGCAGTCAGGCAAAGACCTGGGTCGCATTTTAAAAAACATCTCCTGACCTTTCCACAGTGGCGGTAATTGCTAATGCTGGACAAGGAAAGAATGTAAGTCTCTCATGAGCCACAGCATCAAGAACAGACCCGGTGACTTTAACAAGGAAATAGACAGCAAGTCACAATTTTAGAGGAAGAAAAATCTACCAGCAGACTTTCCTGGGCCATATGTGCAACCTAATCACCTCCTGACTCTCACAGCTAATAATGAAAATATACTGTGTGCTGTACCTTTTGAAAAGACACAGTAGGATCCTTTCAGATCTCAGATGGAGCCAGGTTTCATTTTCTTTACCTTACTCGTGATGTCAAGGGGCTTAAAGTTGATGGCACAGGGACAACAAATCCTTTCCTCCTATTTCATCCCTCCCTTACTTCAAGCCTATACGGCAACGCTGTGGCAGAGACAGATCAGAGATGAAATTAGAGAGACATAAAGATGTCTCGAGGAGTTGAAAAAATCCCCACTTGAACAGAAGAAGCGGCTACACTCCAGAGCGCAGGCAGGAAACTTCTTCCACCACTGAGCGTGTCAGGAGGAATTCATCACTGGGAATAAAAATAAAGCTCCTTTCATATCAAGTTATTAAGTCACCGTCTTCCCTCTAGCAGCCATTCTTGTAGATAAAATATAGTATCCAGATCATATTATATCTAAATAAGTAGAACTCTTTTAAAAAAATAAAGCTGTTTTTGATGTGATGGAAACTCTTCAGTTTACAGGTGGAGTCTCTCAATCACTCCTAAGCACTGTGCCAAAGGTTTGAAAATGAGAAAAAGGAGAGTTTTTCAACTTCTAATTTCGCCAGCTGTGTCAGTCAATAAGAGATAAATTAGAGATAAACAGCTGCACATTTAACAGACAGTGCTTGCTGAAGGTATAATGGTGCCTCTCATTGTAAGATCCCACTCACGACTGCCTCCAGTCACGGGTTCTCACCAGCCCCTCTGGCCAACAAAGCGAGAACGTTAATCTCATCACCTGGGCCCACTGCTGATCACACTAATCACAACCGGAGAAGACGGAAATATATGTGTTTATGGGGCCTGGAACAGGACTTAGGCAGGTGTTTGGTTTCTGTGCCATCTCTGGTGCCAGTGCTCACTCACTGCCCATTCGTATTATAGCCCTCAGCCAAAGAGACAGCTTGCGAGGCACTGGCCCCTGATCCCAGCACATTAGCTTAATGCCTAGATCTGTGGAACTGCTCCTGACTCCCTCTCCAGTCTGGCTCAGCAGCCTGCCAGACAGACAGAAAGACAGACAGACAGACAGACAGACAGACACACAGCCTGGCGCCATCACACTGCAGTTCAGAAATACAAAGTAGCATCTTTAGAAAGCTGTTTGCTTCGAGTTTCTATAGAGTCTAACTGGCATCAGCTGCGAACATCTGCGTCATGTGGCAAAGACGTAAGCATTCCAGTAAGCGGCAAAAGTAAAATGCTAAAATGGCCAAATGAATACCTTTGTGTATTTGCACTGCTGACTTCTTCTTCACTCATTCATGTGAAGCCATGCACAATCAGGATTTATTCATTTGGCTCTCACCATAAGCATGGCATGTGCTCAGAATTAGTTATTTACCAAGAGTAAACAAGGCCTATGCAAGTAGATCACTGAGTAAATACACACCGGGTTGTGCGATGACCAATTGTATCTTAAAAATAAGCCCATCCATCCTCGTAGACGCCATCAGAAGGAGACCAAGGGGGCAGCTAGCAGCCCATCTGTCTATGTGTCAGCACCTAAGTGTCAGCGCTAAGGAGACACAAGCTGTTCAAGAGAACCTGCCAGAGACAGAGAGAAAATAAACATCTGCATGTATATTTATACAGTATATCCGTGCCTCCACCCTAATGAGTGTGAGGCGCACTGGTGGAGAATCTGGATCTTGATTCTGAGCCAGCATTAAAGCGCCTCATCTGCTGAGAGCTTCTCATCTGTCTTTTTCTTGGTTTCACCTGGACTTCAAGATGTGCCAACAGCTGCAGAAGCCCCTGGAGTGGAGATCTAGCAGTGAAAATATGGGAAGCCAGTAGAATGGAAGAGACAAACTCTTGTCAGAAATGTTTTCAACTTTCCCGACAGTTGGTGAGGATGTAGAGTAATTTTTTTAGAAAGTTAATGCATATGGTGAAAAAAATCTTCCTTGAGTATTGTAATAAGCAGGGTGTAAAAGAGAAGCAAATCTTTGCAAAATGGCCAAGTCCCTCATGAGTGTGCTTTTAACACAAGTGAGAAATGCTTTTTTTGTAAGATCACAAAGAAACCATTTGGCTGAGGGAAAATAAAATTGGTGTCTAAATACTCAAATATCCTTGGGAAAAATACATTTTGTGTTCTTATTGAGACTCAGCAATTAAAGAGATGGCAATTTCAATGATACAAACAGTTTAGCAATAGGATTTTTTTTTTTTAAAGGCTGAAAACAGGTTCAAATAAAATAAATTTTTGCACTGCACCCACATGCTCCACAAAAACACCTGTCACCTGAGTCCTGTCAACACTGGCCTCTACCAGAGTCCCAATCTGAGATGTGTAATGTGGCAAGAACATCAGCACGTTCACATAAATTAGAAGCTGCAAATGTTTGCTCAGTTGAACCTTGTGTGGGTGAGGGCTGATTGAGGAATACAGAACTAGAGAGAGTGTGTGCAGGAGGGACAACAGGTCTATATGCCCCTTCTGTCTCACTACAGCCTCCAGCTTTCTTCAGCACTATTTTCTTCAGTGGTTTCAGCTCCTGTGCTCCCTCCAGTCATTATGATTTCTCACCTTTAGATTCCCTTTAACACTCAGTCGTGTGTTTTTTGTAAAGGACAGTTGGTAGTGCTTGTGCACATTTTCTTTTAACAAAGTGAAAATAAAAAGTGTGAAAACTTCACTCTTGCTAGCTTATTTCAGCTGTAACTCTGTTGGTACAAGTTGTTGTCTGTGCTTTAATAGCAGCTGCTGCTTACTGAAGGGTGCAATCCTGACATCCACATATGCAAATTTAAAGGAAGGGACTGTAAAACACTGAATGTTTTGGCAAAACAGCTTATGGTTTCAAAACCATCATTTTTACTATTTGTTTCTGTTGCATTCACATTGGTATGTATGCAATGTTGTAGCAAAACACAAAATAACCTGAACTGTCTGTTCTTTTATCATTTGAATGAAGATAATACACTATCCAGGGCAAAACATGTATGTTACACATATTCAAATCTATTTCTTATGATATTTTTATATGACTCGCTCATGATACAGTTTGAAGTAGCCACCGACCATCAAGTCAGAATACATTCTGATGAAGTTCTTAGCTACACAAATATTATGAATCAATATCTACAGAGCCACTGATTTCAGAAGATAAGGTTTAGCTTCCCTCAACATTTTATATTACTCTATTATTTTTAAAGCAGAAATATCTCCCCCTTGATCCATCCATCATGGCACCCCTACTTCTGGTTGAAAAGAAGTTGACAGGGTTTCTGGGCTTTCAATTTAGTTTGAAAAGTTGCCTTTAGGTTCCCAACAAGGACAACTGGCTTCACGCACCACCTGCCAATAATGTTAACAAGGACCCACAGCCCCACACTAATGTGGCCTGTTCCAGGACCAGAGGGAACGCTGGCAGTAATGGCCGTATCTTTTCCACATGGTGTCCAGCTCTCAGGAATCCTCCCTGCAGGTTGCAGTGCAACTCAGTCTCCACACAGCCGCAGGAAACAGCACACATGTCCAGCATGGCAGCAACTTTCCAGTATTTCCAAAGCACCTTCACATACTCTGGATACATCTCTCACTATAACTCATGCTTTTTTATTGTTATATTTACAGTGATAAAATGACCTTTTGGCCTAATTTCATCCAGCTTTACATCAGAGAAATACAGAGTACGCAAGATGGTTGCAAGGAATGTAACCATTGTTTTACTCAGAATACTAAACTGGGTTAAACATGTAATCAGAGTAATGAATGCATAAAATCTGAGCCATCAGTATTATGGCTCCACAACCTTTCTGCCTGATTATTCACGTTTAGAGATTGGTGAAGAGGGGAAACAAACCATGCAACATGCTTGAGCAGAACATTTTTGAACCAGAACAACTGGCTTGTTGTGTATTAGTCATATCATTTCACGGTGCTCAGGCAATTTAAGTCACTTCTATTCCCCAACTGTTATGGCATGCATAATAAAGAGGTGGTGGAATCATTTGTCAAGCTTTGATGGAAGTTGTTTAGTACCCGGAGGATGGGTTTTTCACTTTCACAAGCCGTGATGAGGCACAGGCTGTGTTTGTTCACTTGAATCAAAAGGCCCCAACATTTAATACTAAGAACAAAATTATTATCAAAGCATTCTGTGGACATAGGCGTCCCTTCACATGAGAGCTAATCAGTTTTAATGGGTGTCTGTGCTGTAATCATGGTGTCAACACAGTCCCAAGGCTTGGGGCCTATTACACTCTGTAAAATATTAATGACTCTCCAGTAAAAACCATTTAAAGCAACTCCTAGAAGACATGGGAACCCTAAACATCTTCCCTCTAGCTGAGCACATGTAGACAGCTGAGCTCTCCAAATGTGCTCTACTGCCTCAGCTTTAAGGGCGGGCCACTGGTGATCTGAAAACACAGGTATTGACAAAATAAAAGCTAAGCTACTACTACTTTAAGCCTGAAGAAGTTTAGGACGTTACATTTTATAAGGTTAATACTGATTATTCTTTAAGTGCAAAATTGCATCATTTGGGGATGAATGGACTTCCACATTATCTCTAGTCTATTCAGTTTCCGTTCAGCTGTGACGGATCCTCATCGTGTTCAGCTGAGAGAATCCATACAACTATTCCGGGGTTTGTGGTGGACGGTTAGCTTGGGCTACAGCCCAGACATTGTGTTAAGATCCACTTTGCCCTTAAATACACAAAGGGAAATGAGAGTGATATCTTTCTGCTGGTGCTTATTATACATCATCATGGCACAGCAGCCAATCCATTAGCACGTTTACTGGCTTTGTGAAACTTCAATCTTATGAAAAAAGCCAGAGCAAGTGAACAAATAACAGACTTGAGGATGATAACTCCATGACTGAAGGTTGGAAGGATTGAGTCGGAGGGGTAAGAGCTGTAGAAAGCTCATTTATAGTGAAAAGAAACATCGGGAAGAATTGCCTTGATAACCTATAAGATGGATTATTTTTACATTTGTTGAAAATAGAAATCCCATGTCAGCAGTAACTGAACTGAACGCTAAAAACAAACAAGCAGATGATGCCAGTGAAAGCAGATGCCTCAGGAACAGCACCTGGACTCTGCTTAGATCATAAAAACAGTTTTGATCTCCTTTTATCATTAAGAACACTGGAGGGTAGACAGTTATTGTTCAGACAAGTGTACTGTATGTGCACCGTAATGAGCCATAAACATATCACAAGGGCACAATCTTCAATATGGCAGTGGTAATAGCCCATAACATAGGTTAGGAAGAAGTAAAGGATGACCTGCTAATAGGACTATTATCTGAGAAACATTGGGCTCTCACAGTGTCCTACACGGTGCAGAGAGAATATCTTCACACACACTATTCACGCGTGGATGACTGCAGAGAATTAGGCTAAATTCTCCACACAGGCATTCAAGTTAGGGCCTGTGAGGGACTTTAAACCATGTTGTAATTACAAATTATTTTTTCTCATTAATTTGAGGCTTCGTGTTCAATTAGTTTGTGGTTATGCAGGTTGCAGCTAACTGAAAATGTTATTAAGCTAATAATGTTTGCTTTGTCTTGTGTGGGTTGAACCCGATGCATAACCTTCCTTCCTTTGCTTTCATTCCCAGGAGCTGTTTGCTTATTGTAATTGAAGATGGGAGAGTTTTTTTGTTTTTTTTCTTGGCTCCAGGGCCACTTCAGTCCCCTAATCCATATTGACATGGTGTCTCCAGGAGATGGGCAGCATGTTAACCTGCAGTGCTGCTCTGTCCCCTCATTATAGCGTGGCAGGGACCAATGGACGCAGGCTGGCCAAGTGACAGCCTCCTCCCACCTCAAACAACCATGTGACCATTCATCTTTACTCAATATCACTGTCTGAGCACTCTGGAGGAACTAGTTTATCCATGTGTTAAAAACCCGATACATGCACACAGGCATGCTCTGTGGCGATGCCTCCAGAAACATTATGACACATTTTTAGGTGACAAGTGCTTGAACTGAGCTTCACTTGCTTGGAGATAATGCTGTTGTTTACTTGCTTTATTGTTGTTACATGACAAATGAATAAAATGTTGTTTACTTCTTGCATTTACAGTTGAAATTTAACACAATAATCAGAAAATACGCATCAAACAAAGTGCTGGTTTCATTTTTCCCTTTCTTTGCCGATGCTTATTAGTCAGTGTAATATTAGCATGAAACCATGTCCTCAGTCTAATTTTCTGCTAATATCGCTTCATCTAACTTCATCAGATTTCAGCCTATCACATAGCAATAATTACTGAAGGTGGGTGTAACCATTTACACCAGTCATTTGCACAGTCTAGTGTTTTTAAATGGTTTGCAATCAGAATGTTGCACGGTGCAACCTAAATTGGTGCTTATAAGTCAGAGAAAGGTTCACTCTGTGTTACCTCAGGAGCTGTTGTTAGACAGGAAAAACAATTATTGGGTGTTCAAAAATAGACATTGCAGTGTCTATTTTACCCTGAATTTCATTATCTGAAATTTCACAGCAGCACAAGTGCCTTGGTCATTTAAATTACATGTGCAGTAATGTTTTACATTAAAAATTTACTGTCCATTGCTGAAAAATATATATTTTTTGATATACCTGTGTTAGCCTTCAAAAATATTTTACTACACACAATATTCATACACTATTTGCCCAACGTCTTTGAGAGGAGCTAAAATAAATGTGTGTTTGCTTGAACCAAATTCTCCTCATTATAAATTATTCCAACTGATGGTGAAACTTTTGGGCCATGTCAATTTAATTGGTGAGTCTGAGCTCTATCTGAATAGCGTGAAAGGAGAACATCCAAGAGCCTTGAAGTGACAAACAGACAAACAACAAACACAATGACTAACATTTGCTAATTTTAGCGTCACAGGAACCTTGGACATTCTTGTTAAAACTATTATTTTCTCCATTCGGCTTCTGCCCAAGACAGCTGCACAAATATCTTGTGAGCAGTGACACGTTAATTGTTTGGTTCACTCTGCTTCACATTCAAATACTGGGAAAATATTAGTCTCCAACCTTTGCTCACAATGCGAGTAATTCTGCTTTCACACAAAAGCTGTTGCTATTTACAGAATCATTCAAGAAAGAAACAAAGAATGTACGGATGTCTACTTGCAGTAGGCAAAACTGCTCAAGACAAGGAAATTAATGTTCATTTTATTTTACTGTGGAGGATGGCAGCAATTGTAAAATCTTTAAAATGCACTGACTAAACTGCAGATTAACTTTTTAATTCTATACTAGAGCCAGCAAACATCGCAACCACAGCAACAAAATTGGCAACTAACCGCCTCACACATAGCGAGGTAACATAACCATGTAAGTGCTACACCATCATGTCCTATATCTCTGTTTTCTATTCAGAAGCAGCAGCAACAGGGTGCAGCACCATCCCAGTGGTGTCTAGTTTCCTCCAGTTCTACCTGCTTGTTCACCAAGTATATTCCTACTGAAAAATAGATTGGGTTGTTAATTGATAAAATAGGGGACAAGATAAGCCATATATGTCACAATTACTTAATATGGAAAGTCTTCCTAACTAGTCACTATCATTGTTTCTTTCCCAAAAATGCTGATCTTCCCATACTTCTTTTCTTTATTGATCTGTCTGTTCTTTGCTAGCCAAGAACTATTTAAGGCATTTCACAGTCTCTGTGAAATGCCTTCTTATACTCTCACATAACTTTCTGCATGTTCTAACCACAAGAATCACACTTGTACAATTTCTTTCAGAGCCACTTTCATAAAGTGCCTAGTCCAGGTTATGTATTTCTAAGTCACCCTGGAAAACTACTGTGCAGATTTCAACACTGATTGGTCAAACTCAGAGGGGGAAACAACAATACGAACCATTTTTCTGCCCTCTCCATGTCAAATATTGGCATCAACGATGACAAATTTATCATACAAGCTAACATATGAAACCATCCATCATTCTATTTCCTTCATGCTCATAGAATTGGAGTTACGTCCAGTTAGTACTATTTGTCATGGCGTGTCATAGCTGCAATGGAAACAGAAAGGGTAAAAGAGCAGATCATGAGGCAATTGTAAATGTTCTCGTCACCTCACACAAGCTTTGGTGGAAGGTTAAAAAAGTCGAACAACACTGTGAGCTCAAACAGCAGTGGCAGACAGCTGTGTGTACTCAGATGTGCAAAGACAACCCTCCTTTTCTTTGCTATTGATTATGAGGTGTTAATACAGACAGGAAACAACTAAAAAAAATGAACAAGGACAGAAATGTACACATAAGATTGCTGAAGGAAACATTGCCAGACAGAAGAATGAATTTTCCAAAGCATTGCCACATTTCAAATTTCAGGCTTTCACAGGTTTTCCTTTCCAAATTCACACCAGTTGATTGATACCAACCTTTGCCTTTAAACTGCCTGCCCAGGCTACTTAACCTTTCTGTGTTCTCACCTTGTTCCTGCCTTTTCAACAGCTTCACCGTGGAGTGGAGGGAGCCAGTTTCCCATCAGTCTGTTCAAGCTAGATTTGCATTAATGAGGCCTGCAGTGTTAAGCCTGAGGGGTGGCTTTTGGTCAATTCACCAGCTGCTGCAAAGTAAGCCACAAACTTTTACTGACACAAGCATTTAGCCAGTCTGAATGCTCAGGAGGATCTGAAGTAGAGGACGTTTGAAGGAGATTATCCTGATGACAGCCATTTATCCTTTGATATTTTGCTATGGGGAAGAAAGCATGTAGAGCATATTTTAAGTGTGTTTTTAAAAAAGAAAATCAAGTGAAACTGAACACTCTCTCTTTCCCTCTTTTCACCAAAACTGTTTTTGATTTGTACAATGGATATCTATTTACCAAAATCTTTTCCAAACCCAATCCAAAGCACTTTTTTTTTGCCTAAACTGAACCACAAATGGGATTCTGAATGTAAACTCCAATTCCTTATGTGAGAGTTGTGTGATCCATCCACCTCCTGCTGATGCAGTTCATAAATGTAGTGTCTCATTCAAAATCAAAAACGCCTTTAGCCTCTAAACATAGCCAAGCAATCCATCAATCTGCACCTAAGTACAATATAAAATAAAGTAATTGTACAGGAACATCATTTTTAGGAAAAGATTGTTCTGGAGACTCTTACAGTGTATCAACACAACAACAACTTCAACCATCTATTTCCCTCTGTTTGTGCCTTCTCCATAAACATGAGCTGAACCTCGTTGGAGTACAAGCAAAAGGCCATGATCTGTTTTGCAAGCTTTGTTGGTGCTTCTCAATATGTATTTTTGAAATATAATACTGGCTTCAGGGGGTGATAGACTACGGTATTTTGGTTGCAATTCTAAATCTGCAAATTTTTTTTAGATGTCTGAGGAGAATTTAGAGTCAAAGAACAAAACTCATGTCAGAAACATGGACATGTAAAAAAAAAAAAAAAAAAAAAAAAAACATTTTAGTGGTTAGACTCTGATGAGAAACAATACCATAGATTAAAGTAGGAGATAAGGACCAGAGCTTTAAGTCTAGATACTGGTGGCAGAAGATCATAGTTAGCAATTGGCTGATGAAGAATTTGACTGAGAACAACTCAGAGGAGGTGGAGATGAGGAGGGTTGCATAATAGACAGTCTGAAAGGCAGTGTGACAGAGTTACAATGAATTTAAAGAATGGAGGCTAAGTGCTAACTGGCTTTGAGGACACAGCCAGAGAGATGGACAGAAGTAGCTGAAGTTGCGAATGAAGTGATTTTAACAACTTGCAGACAACGTCCTTATTCACTACAGAGACAGAACTTGAATGAACAGATCCTGAACTTATCAGTAACCTTCATTTAAACAACTGACCGACATCTCAGAGTTATTAATGTTAATTTGTAAGATTTTAATTGTCTATATATGTAACTACTACTCAATCATGCATATTGTATGTTTAAACTAATTACTGTCCCCTGTAACATTATTGCACAATCCATCGACCAAAGAGATGAGTGAGGAAAGTCCAAACTATTCCTATTATGCTCTGTTTTAATGTTAGAGAATATCCTGTTCTTCTTTCATTGTTGCAAGATATCCAAAAACTTCTGTGCAAAATTTGATAGACACTATGGTTGAAGATATGTGAAAAAAAGTACATTTTCACAAGTTCAGTCTCTCTTGAAACCAGGTCTTTGGACCCAGACACCACAGAAAGATCTTGCAAAGGCTGGAGATGTTACCAGATGGCTTGTATTACTTGTTTTTAATTTATAGCAGGCTGTTTCCATCCCAAGTGTGCTATATTGTCCGCAGGGAGCTCCGACTTAATGTTGAAGGCCCAGATAGCTCTCAGCAGTCGTTCTCACCTCGAACAAAAAGTGTGCTTCATGCACACAGTGTGAGTAAGCCTTGTGCTTTATGGCTGCCATCAAGCTGTTTCACATTGATGGAAAAACATAATTGATTTGGAACAATTTTGAAATGGTTCTGAATCCTGAATTTGTATAAAATGCTTTTGTTGAGGGCTATCCACACAGAGCATCATTATTCCTCACCACATGCATTTCCCTTCAGAGCCTTCCAGTGATCAATCCGCAATCATGTTATTATTATGGACCTATTTCCCACAATGGAAGTGAGATTGAAGCTCCAGTGACTTGTTGAATGAAACCCTAATGGATAGCTGTGGGAAACTGCCACAGAGATGGATTAATTAGTCCATCACTATGAGCTCCAAAGCCCCTCCTTTCCATCTCATTAGAACAAAAGCCCCCACATCTTGGCTACAATAATTATTATCCTTTCAGAGTAGAAAACTGATATTCTTTGCATGTACAACTGCCTGATGATAAGGCTTAAGTGCACCATGTTGCTGGCATGGATTGGGATTGCATTTTGTTTTACCTCCCGCAGCGCAGCACATCCCACAACTACTTCCTCTCAGCCTTTGATCATTGATGATCTGGTATTGTAGCAGTGAGAGCTGGACTGGAGGCTGACCAGGTGTGACAGGCCAGTGGCTCTCAACAGCAGGAGGCGATAATGACGATGGTCCAGTGGATTTCTATTTGTGTGGACGCAAATGTTGTCGCAAATGCCGGCACTCACATACACTGATACCACGGAATAACTCTACCGTGTAACATCTAGCATGATAAAAAAAAAAAAAAAAACTACGATTAGGGACTGGTGTGGATGTGCAGCTATGCTTTAGTATAAATGGCTGATAAGGGAAATAGGTGAACGCATGACACCTGAGTTTGTCTCCAATACAAATGAGCATGATTGCAGTTCATGCATCGCAGAGAAAAATGAGCACCTGATTTGTAATTTGGTGCCGAAACCTAAAACAGAAATCAGGGTCAAAACCTTGTCCTGTCATGCTCACACATTCACAATTCAATTGGCCATTTCAAAGCATGAGTTTCTTGGTGGATCGCACATCTAGCTGCACAAATTGCACAATAAATCTACCCTATATGTAGTTACTTCTCTCCCTCTGCTCTCCTGAGGATCAAAAATACATCACCTTCTTCCATTCTGTGTCAATGAGCATTTAATGGGATGCGGTTAGGCAGGCTGTGGCAGTAAAATAGTATGCTGGAGAAGTGGCAAGATGCCAGACTGGACCAGAAACATCTGTTCACATTATTAATGAATCAATTATATGTCACACATGTGCCAGGCCTGCAGGGGTGGAGGGGGGGAGGAGACAGAAATGGAGCCTAAATATGCAGAGGGTTTGGGCTCCCCACAGGGGCCTGGCCTTCACTTGCTGCTGCTTGCTCCCGTATCTCTCACAGATGACTCATATACAACCTGTCAGGACAACATGTCAGTCAGCATAAAAACCAAAGAAAAGAAAACTTTCAAATCAATGGCAACTTTGTGGAAAAATAGTGCAGTCAAGAAAGAAAGGAGAGTTATAAAAGCATGAACAAAATCTCATTTTCATAGTGTAAAGTTTCAAGTGTGGGAAGAATTTTTTAAAAAATCACAAAGTTCTCATAAAAAAAAAAAAAAAATACCCCAAACAACATTATGTTGTTATATTCTGCAGTTGGAAAAATATGGGCTGTTATAAAGTTAGTCTGTCATGTCTGCAGGCGCACACATACATGTAATTGTACTTCAACAGTGAGACAGGTAATACTTACTGTTTACCAGGTCTGTGTGATTCATCATGCTAGCTGCATGCAGGGGGGCTGTCAGTAGGCATTTACATCATTAGAGAGGAGGTGAGGCCGCATTCTCAGTGCTTAACATGGTGGCCACGGATTCTTAATGGGTTCCAGCATGTTTCAAACCCCCCCAGAGAAAGCTGCTTGCCAGGGCAGATGAACTGTACATGTCTGTGTTCTCGAGGGCAAATATGCATAGAATCTGCTTTAGTGGCAGAAAATAGCATCCTAATCATTTTTGTGAGGGATGGAACCTAATATTTTAGATTCCAACCCAGCAAATTTACATTTCTACTGTTAATGAGAAAGATCTTTTTCAGTTATTATGCATTTCGAGTTGACTGTGGAGTTGTTTGTCCGCTCGCAGCAGATGTGGCTCTGGGGCAGCTGTTCAAAACTGTCAGAAGTGTTAAGTTAACTCTGATGGGAATAAGCTTACATAAACATTGGCAAGATGCTGATTCTAAAACAAAATGCCAATTATGATGAGAAGATTTCATAAGATGTAGGCAGTAAAAATAACAAAAAATGAGTCAACATTCAGACAAGTAGGCGGAAGACTGCAGTGTCATCAGCACGTAAGAGACAACCGTCTCTTGGACCTCAGCAGTCTCCCCGGATCCAATTTCTCTGATTTTGTTACATTTTAAAATGCTGCTCTTTCACAACTGTCAGAAGTAGTTATCTACAGCAGCAGATAGGCACTTTATTAAAACTGCTCTTATCCACGAGTCTGAAACTATCAGTATTAGTAGCTGTGGCAGTAACCATCATTATAGTTTTTAGTTATAAAACATGCAACATTTTTAGAACTATTCCTCCATTGACAGCTGATCAATTTGAGAAATACCTTTGCTGCCTAACTTCTAAAATGCCTTTGTCGCTGCAGAACTGGAAAAAAAACATCTAATTGAATAAAATTCAGGTCTTTCAAACCGTTTTTACCTCGCCTGAGTTCTGGATCGCTCAGCGATTTTTCACAAAAGAACTGTCCTTTTACATTAAAATGAGTGACCCTCCTATGTCATACAAAGCTCCACACAGACCTATATTTTTGTTGATGCGGTTAGCGGTGCTTTAGGCAAAATGACAACTTGCTTTTTGACCAGAGCTGATGGCTTTTTTTCCCCGTTTTTGTTGAGACACAAGGGGGAAAAAAATTACTTCCAATTCAGTGCCCATTTGTTGCCCTTCCAGTGATGTGTGACCCTGTTTTATTTGATTTCATTTGTTCACTTTCAGCACTGTTATTCACTTTGATTTACTGGAATGGCCATGTAGAGAGGTTAGACATCTATTTGAAATGGCATTGAGAAACCACTGTCATCATCTCTCACCAGTGCTTGTGTAGCTACTCCTTTTAGGTCTCAGATATAGAGATTAGAAAGAAAAATCTCTCAGTACAATGGAGAAAATCTGTCACTTATTTGACAAATACTGTTTTAATGGCTTAAAATTTGCAGAGGAACAAGATCAAAGCGAGTGACAGTTTGACAGTTTCCTCCATTTGTGGAATTTATGTTGCATATTTATGTATTATGAATGTATTCACCTTTGTAAAGACTAATAAAGATTTCATTAAATTGTACACCATTTGGTAATTTTCCTTCAATGTATAAACTGGAAGGAGAGTTCTGACAAGCAATCCGTCTCTGTGACATTGTGATTAACAGCTGATGTAGTTTGGGGGCAGAGGGCAGGACAGCTGGCATGGTCCACTGACCCTCCAGCTAACAAGCACAGGGAATAATTAGCAATTTAAGTCACCTTATAGGTTCTGTCTTTGCCCTTCACACTAGGATCGCTCTGAAAACAAGGTGGAATTGAAGCTCATGTTCCCCGACTGCTCATCAAGCAATTACTGTCCAGCTCATCACCAAAAGGAAAGGGGATTAGACATGGAGGTAGAGCGAAGCAGAGGAGAAGGGCAAATAGAAACAGAATGGCAGAATATCAGTGTATCTAATTTTTGCCTTTGAGAAGACGTGTAGCTCTCATTTTAGTCAGATTTTTCATCCCCCAAATTAATCCTCGGAGAGCTGTCATATAATAATTACAAATCCCAGCGATAATTATGATAGCCACACCAATCCAGTTGGTATAAAGGTTGGAAAAGAAAGCTGTAAAATGGAAATATTTCACCAATTCTGGAGCTGGTAACTTGAACCGGATCAACTTGTGACCAAAGAGAGTTATCACTCTGTTCGGCTGGCTTAAATTTGCTGGAAAAAGAATATATTTTCCAGCTGGACAGTGATCTAATCATACATCAAAGCTTTACTAGGGCTGTTTGAAGTCCAGAGAAGAGCAAGGAACTCTGGCTTTTAACTCGACAGTCATTAGATGCTAAACACTAAAATATCACAAGACAGTCTGTGCACCAAGAGATCCTTCCAGTATATATATAGTTTTCTCAAATTCAATGAAAGTGATTAAAAATAAACTAATTGCAGCCTGTGATCACAAGGACACATGTTGATGTTTAGCAAACATTTTTGTGCCTTTACATCTCCTGTATTTAGTATTTAGTGAGAGATGATGTTATCAAATCAGAAAGGCATATGACTCAAATGCTTTTCTTTCAATTCTATAGGAAAGTGAGGAGTTTGTACTAATGCACAAAATACTTTAAGAATATAAACTTAATAATTATGAAAAGCTGAATGTTTGTTTTCTACAGGAAAAGGGTACATATGCCATCCATTATCTCCAAAAGTGGGCGGCAGAATTTTCCAGAGATGCACTGCTTGCAGAATATTAGTGCAGTCTGTGTAGGTGCAAAAGCTTACAGGACAAAAGACAACACATTCAGACAGAGCAGCAGTGGATATAAAAAAAAAACCCACCACAATCACACTGTTCATGAACAAATGCTTTGTGACCGGTGTAACAAGCAGAGTCTTCAAGTTACTGAGTGTAAACATTGCAATTCATACCAATGCAAGGAACATATTTGGTGTCTATAAAAAAAGTACTCATTTTGCTTAGAAGTTTTCCTTTTTATTGTTTTTTCAGTATAATTTGGCTTTTGAGATGAGAATTTTTAAAAAAATGAATAAAGATTATTTCATGTCAAAGTGAAAATAGTTTTTTTTTAAAGTAATGTCAATAAATAAATAAATATTAGAATTCTGTTTTCACTTTGACATAAAAGAGTCTTTTTTTTGTAAATTGTTGTCAAACTACATTGGAAAAACTTCCCGAGGGGTTCAATACTTTTTCTCGGCACTGTATATAACATAAAGTCAGTATGAAATTCAATTCGGATCCAAGTTAATGGAAAAAAAGCAAAACCCTATGACTTGCTTTTAATGTGTTTTGATGAAAAAAAAATGTTCAAGTGACTGAAGTGAGTGGAGAACCAGTGTTGTTGCCATGGGTTCATCATCCCATTGGACCAGCTAAGTATTGTGATGTCAAAAAAGTACCCGAAAAGCAAAGTATTTGTCCCATTTCTATCAAGCGCAGAAAACAGGCTATCCCTAGTGGATAGAGTGTCATCACTAGCAGAGCAGTGTTGTCGCTGATGCAGAGGGACACATGACCCCCTACACCCCCATCTCAGACCACGCTGATCCAACTGTACCAGATGGGAGTGACTTTTCCCCTCCCTTCACTCCAGGCCCTGTCACACACAGCTGCAGGGACAAAGCAGTGGGGAGAGTCGGGGGCAAGCCGGTCAGCCCACAGGACATTCAGACATGGGGAGACGAGCCACCAGAGAGCGAAGTAAGACTCTGACCCCTACTGTTTATTTCCATCACCCGCCTCTTCTCTCTCCCTTCCTCTATGCTCCATAAATGATTTGAATGTTTAGGTGGAACTCCGCTCAGAGTACCGGTGGTGTCTGGTGTCTCTCAGGCGGTCCATAGGTCGCCTACGTGGCCTTCTACCCCTCGCCAAGGTCGTGAAAGTCATGCTCACACCCGCAGAGACCTTTTCATTCTGTTTCCACTGACTCTCTTTTGCTCTTATTTTCTCTGTGAATTCCACGGTAGCACATAAAGTACCGAGCAGCGGTTGACGTCGCGCTCCGACTGCCTCTAAAGCAAGGCAGTTCATTTGTGGATTCAAGAGTTGCCTGTGCCCTGAAAGGCAGCACAAGCACTTTCAGCTCTGAGCTTAATAACATTTCTGCTCTTCCGAGTCATTTTTCATACCCCACCCCCCACCCCTTCCCGACCCATTCTGATAAATATTAACATGAATGAATCAGAGTTAATGTTTTAAATTAAGTGTCTGTGACCAGTCATCATTAATAAGTTCTATGGGGTTTCTCTCTTGCAAGCTCATTAGAGTATTGTTCATAATTTATTACTGTTGACTCCCTAATGGTTTCTTAAAGGACTATTACACTTGCTATTTTTTTTCTGTAATAGCCACAAGTCAATCCACTTAAGAGGCTGGAGGGCCAAATATAAAACATTCTTAGGAGTCCATTTAGGATTGAGATCGTATAAAGACAAAGATAAAATACCAGTAAAATCACAATAGCTGGACTAAACACAATACGCAGACTAAAAATATTATATATAGCGAGCCAAAAAGACAGAGGAGGGGAATTAGTACTGAAACTGTATATATATCTTGACATTTCATTGCTTTTAGAGATGTCCCCTATATAGCACATATTCTGTAGTACTCATGTGTTTGTTAAAGCTGTAGCAGGACTAAATTCTGGAGTCATCAATGTCTCAGATCCAGCTTGTTACAAAGGCCTAACTACTATCAATTTAAACATTTCTTCTCCAGTACATCTAGACCATGCAACTGTATCTTAAAACTGAGTCCAAACTGCAGAAAAGTCTCAGCAAGTGTCGAACTGAATCAAAAACTGGATTCCAGGTTGAATATGCAGCCAAGAAGTCACTCAAATCAGGATAAGATTTCAAAGAAACATTAAAGATAGAACCTGCGGTCCCAGCTTTTCAAAGAGTCAGATCATCCTGGATGTTTCAAAGTGGGATTATAAAGAAATGCTGCAGAGAAAATCCAGTCTGTCCTGCTTCAGCAATCTCTGTCAGCCTAAGAGAAGAACTAGATCAAGCAGAGAAGCGAAGGTGAGCGTTTGTCCTTGCCTTCCCTGTCAGTGAAAGAGGATGCCTTAGATAATGAGAGGGGATAAATGGCTTACTGAAGCCAACCCCAACTGAACAAATGACTACTCAGTTTGTTTGCAGAGAGCTCTTTACATAATAAAGCACAGAGAGGAGATGTGTGTCCTTTTGTGGATGTGATGGTGCCTGAATGGCATCACTAACCCCACTAATGTGTTTTCAGAATACCCCAAACCTTGATCATATATTTCTTTGCTGTGCAGTTTCAAGTGTTTTCCTGGTTTTCCCATAAATTGGAGGGGGACAAGTTTCACTGTGGGTCCTGAAAATAGTCTAACAAGGCATTTGGAGGAGATACAAACAGTCTCCAGCCATACTAGTGGTCCTGTGAGGCTATTCGCGGCGCTTTTTAGCAAATCACGAACACACACATACTGAGCAGTGATGTAGTGGTGCCAGAAGAAGTGTGTATACCCTTAATTTATGCCTCCAATTCTTTTTTTAAGTGGCATCCAGCAATGGATAAATGCCCTGCGTTATAAACAGTGACATAAGACTACTCCTGCACATTCAGTTCAGCCAAGAAATGGGCCGGTAGTATTTGAACATTGTCACGTCACTTCTGCTGCTTGACTTCAGGGAGTAAGGAATCATTACAAAATTAAATTAAATTGGCCACAGAAGAGGTGCAGATTTTGCAATCAATATTGGCCTACAGACTCAGGCAACTGCATAATTATGCATTTTGAGTGAACTATTCCTTGTTCCTTAGTCCATCAATGCAGGAAAATTGGACAAAAATTCTCTCACCTTGCAAGTCTGTGGGCAAGTCCTGTCGACTGAGATAGCTGATTTGCAGCAGATAATGTTTTTCCAGAGTTTGCAACTATTTATTGAAGGGATGTTTGCAAATATTACTGAACCTACACAAGTCTAATGCAGGGATATGAGACAGATTCAAGATGAGACAGGCACGGTGTTCCAGATAGAGACTAATTACTTTTAAACAATCTTTCAGAGTGACACAGATGGTTTTTAAAATAAGACCAAGCCTCCACCACAACTAGAAGAAACAAAATACTTGCAGAACAACAGTGAATAACATACAACAGAAGGGATTTAGAATTGAATATCTACAATTCCAGCTTAAAAATAAATAAGTATAGTCTGTATACCTCCATAAGCACTACACAATAAGACTGACGCTAATTCACTTACAATGGCAATGCTAACATGTTCACGTTAAGCAGGTACAATCTTTACCATGTAATCAGTTGAATTGTGTTATAAATTTTATTGTATATTTTATGTTTTACATGTTTTTATTTTTCTCACTTTTGTGCCTTTCCACTGTTTGTCAATCAGTTTTATTTATTTGAAAAAATATGTTATTCTATGAACTTTATGAATATGCAATTTTATTCAACATGTTTGAACATTTTTAAAAATGTATTACATTAATTGAACTTTATTTTGCTGTATTTTGTATTTTATCTTATACCTTTACCTATCCAGCACTTTAAATAGCCTCTTTGTATGACAAGGTACTCCATAAATAAACTTGCGTGCTTACATACTAAAACAAACCCACTCAAGAACTGAGTCAGCAAAGTCAGCAGAATTTATCCTCTGGGGAACATGAATGTCCGAACATAATTCCAGGGCTATTTATCTAGTAGCTGTGAATTGACCACCAGGCTGGCATTATCACTCATGAGCATGATAAAAATAAAAAAATAAAATCTTAGACCACTAATGAAAATGAACTTTTCATAAATGTTAAAAAAAAATTAAGGTTGTGTTTTTCTCAGAAGCTGAAGATATATTTTCAGCAATCTGTATATTAATCCAATATATCCCAAAGGATCTTTATTTAGTGTGAGATAGTCAGCGTCCGTGTGGTATGTGTGAGTCTATTCAGATATCCAACACAGCCCTCAATCAGTCATCTTCAAGGATCTCTGCCGCCGCCGCCAAGAGGCAGGAAAAATGGTTAGGGCTGAAAAAAAAATGACTGCAGTCAGCACTACCCATGAAATCCCATAACATATTACATTAAAATACACAATGAAGCAGACAAATAATACAGATTACGGCTAGCCAATGCAGCTTTCATTTTTCACACAGCTGTTTGTCAAAGAGCTTCCACCATAAAGCCGCAATGTGTTGTTGGACTTCCATGCATCAGAACCTGGACGTGTCAATACATTATCTGGCGATGCCCCAGGATGTTGTTATATATAATATAAAATTAACCAGTTCTGCCCATACCTTACCACGAGGTAGACTGTGTGTAGGGTAAACAATGATGTGAGTGGAGGCAGCAGTGATTTAGGACAGAATCTGACAACGTAACTGATGACCAGCAGGCCGGTACACACAGACTAGTTTGTCATGAATGACATCTTCATTTTGCCCTCAGTTCCTTAAAGAATAATGGTGATGTCCTTAACTAAGACATTTGAAGCGCCGCTCAAGCATGCCAGCTCATCTCTGATTCCACTGCTTACTCTATCCTGTAAGCTTCAGGCCTGAATTAGAAAATGACTCCACATGGATCTCTCAGGGGAGGGGCAGATACACAGGTCTGTCTTTGTTTAGAGACTTCCCATCCACATAATGACTTTACATTATTATTTTCATCTTTCTCGCTGCCAGGGAAGGGACTCTGATTGAATCCAAATCAATCTGTCAGATGGCTATGTTAGAAAAGCCGATTGTATTTCAGCAACACACAGAGGAGAGCTGCATTCACTTACCAGGCAAATCGGAACCTTGAGGAGATTATAAATTGGAGAGAGCGATTGAGTCTGGAGCAAGATTTCCATTCAATTCCAGTTTAATTAGATCTCTAGCCTCTAATTGACTTTCTAATTTTTCAATTAGCAATCAACATTAAATTTTTTTTCTTCTTTTTTCGAGACCACATCACATTCAGACTCGCTAATCTGCTCAAATGAGAGAGGAGACGGCCTTAACTGTAATGCGTGAAAGAGGAAAACATTTTAGAATCCTTTAGAAATGTTTCACTGGGTGATCTTTGCAGTAATTATCAGACGCTTTTGACAGGGCGACATGATTTATTAAATGTACATTTTAAGGAGCGATGGGCCGTGCAGCAGCAGCCAGCCATACATCAGTCAGGAGCTCTTTTCATCTGCCTGAATGCATTGCTTATTGTGGTGTAAACACTGGCTCTCAATTAGCATCTCAAAATTCATTAACACATGTTAATTAACTCGTGATTATGGAACAAAAAGATTTCAATGATTATTTTTACAAATAGACTATAAATATGGGCAATTCTAAAGTATCTGTTGAAAACCCATTTAATTCAACAATACATGGAAACATTCAAGTCAGAATCTGATGGACTTTCTGACATGGAGACAAATGGAACAGCTGCTGGGATAAAGTCAGACCTCAGCTGTACAAAAGCTTACACCTGGGCCAGAGGAGCCTCCTCCAGTTGGACCAGCTGGAGCAGGGCACCTCCTATGGGACTGGAGGGCCAATTACACTGCATAATAATTCATAGCAAGCCGTTAATGAAGTCCCCGTCCTCATCAGCTCCAATTAGACAGAATGGATCTCTGAAAAGTGAAAAATGAGGAGGGAGGGAAAGAGAAACAGAGAAAATGGGAGTGGATAAAGAGCACAAAGATATTTAGGATGATTGTGGAGAGAATTCCTCATCCCCTCTCAGGATGCCCATATGGGCTTTCCATTAAAGCTCGTAATTGATGTTTTCTTGAAAAATTAACTGCGACTGCAAATTTCCTTGGGATGGTGACAGAAATGTAAGCTACAAGAAGAACATGTCACTGTGAGCAATTTGGGCGTCTGGCCCCAGCAAAAAGATTATTTGTGCCAAACCAAAAGTATTCCTCTTACTAGCTGTGGAGAATGTTATTGGTCCAGAGGGTAATGAAGGCACAGTATAATATTTCTTGTGATGGGGTGTTGCTGTCTCCTTGTGACAAACCACCCACAGTGAGTAATACATGCTTAACAACCCCCCTGCATCGCTGATCGGATGGCAGCACTAAGGGAAGGAAGAATCATTTTAATTGGATTACTGAACACTGGGGTGATTTCAGGGCTGTTGACAGAAAAGACTTCACTGTTATCCTGTGCTACATTCAAGGACATACAAATGGATTATGATCTCAGTGTGGACAAAAACTATGCTAATACAGGGCAGGAGCGGAGCTGGGTTGTATGAGTCAAAAGGAGAGAAGTAGATAAATCCCTCATTAGTCTGTTTGCATTTTGCTGGCCTGTGTTTGGAAAAGGCTTCAGCCCACAGGGGATTGAGGCAATGAGGAGCAGACACAGGTGGTGTTCTCTCCTCGGGGAGTAGCAAATTCTAAAAAAAACACAGTTTAAATATTTTGGCTGGAATAGTAATGCCAATAATTATCCCAAAGTCACCATTAGGCCAGTCTAGTCAGTCCTCGGGGATACTGTGCCTGAGCTTGCAGGTTAAATGCAGGTCTTTCTGTACATTTTCCAAAGATAAAGCTGAGACTTTCACATTATTTTGAGATAAGATGAGCTACCTTCTTTAATAACTTGGGCGTACAGAACAGAGTCTATCTGATTTAAGAATGGCCCCAGACCACACAAACTTTTACTAACTTCTTGGCTCGATTTCTTTCAGCTTCAGCCAAGCCACCGGTGCATCTCATCTCTCTTATTTCATTTCTCCTTTGTGCCCGTCCTCCACTTGTCCTGGAAATCAATTTCCACCGCCATCATTAAGGACATCTCAATTCTCCTAATGCTGTTCAGAGGAGAAAGTAAGAGTACAAGGGTACAGAGACGACAATTAAGAGAAATGAAACACGATGAATCTGCTATCGCCAACAGTAATGGGTACAAATGACTGAAGAGGAAAATCGAGTCTAAAAATACCATTCAAATCTGTGATGAAACTTCATAATATAGGCATTGATTATTTTTAATCAGATTTTTGCTGGTTTACAGTGTTCACAGTCAGCTGGCTGCACACACAATACAATACTAGGATCTGGGCTGAATTGTTGCGAAGCAGCACAGACAGGAAACTGAATTTGCAAGTAGAAATAATATAAAACTTAGAACAGTTCATCAAATACTTTCTCAATTTGAACAACTTAAATTTCCTTCAGGGGCCAATTTAAGGCCTGCTTCGTTTAGAGAGAGAGATATTGCACAGCATTATTCATATACAGTAATTATATTGGAGCACTATAACATGACAGTAATTTGGGGAGGAGTGATGGTGATGTGTCTCGGTCTTATCATTCTCAACAAACATATTCCCAGTTGGTCTAGTTAGATGCAGGAAAATTGCCTTGAAATTGTTACCTCATTGCAAATAACAGTAATAAGGTGGTGGAGATGAATAACTGTAGTGGCACTAAGAGTTCTAAGTGTAAACAAAGCCATATATTACAGTAATGTTACTATGTGGGATTGCCACACAGGCACTGAGAATGCCTGAGCTGAGGTTATTAAAGGGTGAATTTTTGTGCCTCCAACTCTGAAACTTGTCAGCAGTAGATGAAGTTATTTGCAGCGTGTGGTTTTAATGTTGCATATTTAATTCTATCTACAATATCAATAATTATGTGCAGGGTGTGGTATGTTACACTTAATTGTTTATTTGTCATTGATCTCTCTGTTTATTCTGAATATGTGCATTTCAAGAATTGGCCCAGAGTGTGTTGCTTAAAAAAAAAAAACAAAAAAAAAAAAAAACTGGAAGAATCTTTATAGATACATCAAAGTGACTTTATTTGTACTTGTTCATTTCAGCTTTGTTGTTTGTCGAGGAATTTATGCTTTTATTTGAGGTTGAACCGGGCTGAGTTAATGCCCATAAAGCTAAGAGAGATGGCATAAACACTTCACTGACAGCCGTGTAAAAGTTACGACAGTATGCAGCCTTTCTGCTCATTTATATGAAACACGTAACTCTGCTATGAAAGAGGCTATAATCTTGATACAGAGAGCTGCACGGTCAATTTGCTAAATTCATGGTTTCGGTGACTTTTACAGTCACTTTTACTTCAACTACCAGATATATCTGGAGCGACAGTGGGAGGCGAGGAAGTGCAATGAGCATAAGTACCTCCACAATGTCACACTGCAGCAGCTTCTTTCTCTCGTCACCTATAGAAACTGCTGATGCACTGACTTCTGTTGCTGCAAACACGAAAATGAGAAAGTAGCAGTATTACACATGACACATTGTTTAGCTGTAAGGAACATTCCATCTGTAACCAAGTTAGGACTGGTGAGGGTCTTCTGGTTTCTTTTAACACGGAACCGACAACGCCACCTAGGGACTTTCACCCTAAGAATGTTAACAATCCTGCCTCTCAACAGAGGGTTTCCCCTACTAAACACAGGTACGTGCACAAATGAATACAGAGGCGTGTATAGAAAAATATAAATACAACTTTTATTCTGGTACAAAAATATCTTCAGCGCACACGCACACTAATGTTACTATAAATGCAGTTATTAAAACTGACAGTCACACAGGCCCTACGCAGCTATGGAGGAGAGAAACCTGATTACTGAGCCAGAGAACACAGCCACAACAACCTAAAGATAAACACACACGGGGAGAAACGAAACTCGAACCAAGCAAACTCATACAAAACTAGGCAAAACAACTACAAACTAAAAGAAAGAAACAACAAAATAAACAAGCAAAAAGACAAGGCAACAGAGGCAAAACTGTAACGAAACAAATAAATGTTTAACCACAATCAAGCAACAGAACGATAACAATAAACATAAACAAACATTTTGTTTACCTCGGCTGTCCGACGCTACACGCGCATGACGCCGCCGATAAGCCGGAAAACTGGTCTTAAAAGAAGAAACAATATTAATACAAAATCTAAAGCTTACCAGTGTTTCGCATGCTGCACAGCGCGTACCTGTCCAGGAGCGTTCAGGAGTAAACTGGAGCTACGTCCGTCAATCAATTTGAACCCCCTGCTGCAATGGCCAAACCAATCATTAGTTCCCCCACAGCTGTATGGCATGATGGCTAATCAGCCGCTCACACATCTTACTATTTAATGGCAGTGCAGGTCAAAATTGCAACAATAGAAATCAGTATTAATTTATAAAAATAAAACGTAAATTGATCAGAAATGGTAACATAAGTTCTATTAATGTCATTTCAATGAATAACAATACAACTCATGGATGATGTGACGTGTTCAATCGTGTGACATTTGAGGGTTTACACTGTAAAAAATGAATGTTTTTAACGGCAATGTTTTGAACAGTTTGCTGTTATTTTACAGATTTTTGCAGTTTTGTCAAATTACAGATAATAATAATAGCAATAATAGTAAAATCTCAGAAAAAGTATTCATTTAAATGTTAACACCAAAAAACGTGGTGAACTGAAAAATGTCCACATAATGAAGGTAAAGTTGCTGTTTAACTTATCTAAGTTTATCTATCTTTATCTATCTAAGTTATGTCTGTTACGGATTGAAAAAGTGGCAATTCATTTTTTTGACTGTTATTTTACAGACTTTTCCTGTATATTTTTTAAAAAAATACTGATGATATCTAGTAAAATTGCAGAAAAAACAATATTTTATATGTTGACATAATGTTCACATTAAAAATCTGTAGTTGAACAAATAGTAATTTATTCTTTTACAGTGGGTTGTCAAAAAAATACAGTTTTATTCCATTTTTGCAATATTCGCACAATGTCATTGTTTTACAGTTATTTTACAGTCTTTAAAAGCTACGGTATTCCATTGTTTTTAATATATGTTTTCTAGCACCCTTGCTACCAGAATGTCATCTATTTTTCAAGGATTTAATAATCCTAAAATCCTCCAGTAATAAACCTGAATTCAAAGATGCCAGGAATCTGCCTTCAGTCCAATATCCACGCTTTTGCTTTTCAAAATTTTGCTCTTTTTTTATACATCTCCTGGGCTGAAAAGAGAGAATCAAGAGGGAAAGGTAGTTTTGATTCTCCACAAAATACATGCATGGATTTAAAAAGTTGATTTCAAAGCTGGAGCAAAGAACACTAAGTAGTATCTTGGCTCAGACACAAAACAGAAAAACTTATTTTTTTAATTTCCTCATATAGAACTACATGAAATTTTCATGTTTTGTACATGATTAACAAATAAAAGATGTTATTTATCTTTAAAATATTTAACTCAGATTGGGTATAGATGGTTTAGAGACCAAATCTTTAGCAAAACCTCTTTGTATGCTTGTAATGCAGGTGTTAAACGTAAGATTGCAGCATTTTTAATGATTAAATTGATTCTCTCCTCAGCAGGAGTTAAAGGAAACACAGATCTTTGCTTTAATTGCTAAAGGTGACAAAAATGAGCAGAATGCATCCATCAGCTCAGCTGAGCAGCACATTGCCAAGAAAAAACATTCACACAGCCTGCTCAGCTGGTTTTATCGTATTTGACATGACTGACAAGATAGCGGGACAATGTTTGCCTCTGCAGCACTTCAGGTCTAAAATGTTTCCACAGACTGCGACAACCGCAGGTCACAACAAACCCAACAAGGACCTGAGCAGTTAAAGGTTACAGTGAGATGCTGCAGTTTCTGCCCACAGCTTTGAATAGATCACACCTCGCTCTCAGCCATCTGACCTTTAAATACTCGGCAAAGTTTCAGGCATGCGACAGAGGTGCCTAAATCCACTTTATGATCTTCAGAAATGTTTCGCTTCTCCTAGTTGCCGTGCTCTTGTCGAGGTGCGTCTGTAATTTGAATGCTGAACAGGAAACATCTGCCTGGAGTCAGGAAGATTCATCTCTCTGTCATTTTCTATCCCGCGCAGCATCCCATCCAGTCCTCATCCTCACAAAGTGGGAGGGAGGTGGAGAGGAAAAAAAATTAAAAAACAACAAATATTAATGAGGTGTTGCGCTGAGAAATAACGATGTGTGCACTCCCTGATAGCATCTGTACTTCCTTAATGGCATGTGCAATTATGTGGGCTTCCATTAATATCAAGGCTGGAGCTGTCACCACTAAGGGCTTCACTTCAATCACTGCTGTGCCTCCACTGCTTGCCTTTATAAGCACACAGGAAAGAAATATATGTGAAATATAGCTACTGTGCTTGGCTATTAAGCCACATAAATAGCTGCTGGGGGACCAAAGCCAACAGTGGCTGCACCAGATATTTGTAATGGAAAAAATGAAAATGATTTAAATATACTGTAATGTTCCGAAACATCTTGGGGCACATCTTTTATTGGGTCTGGTGATTTCTGCACAAAATTCCACTACAAAATTTCAGCTGTAATGAGGACCCTCGGGAGCACACAGCTTTAGGCTTTGGATATTCTAATTTCATTTATAACATCAATCCTATTTGGGATTATAGAAAGAAAAGGGACCAAAAAACAACAATAAAACAAATGCAGAGATCTATTATGATAACCAAGCAGCATCAGTTTAAAGGTGTTAACAAAAAACTTAAACACTGGAGGCCACATGTGACAACAAGAAAGCAGTCAGGGAGCGCAGTACTCTGCCAAGACTGCTCAGTCTTCGTATCATTTCTGATGGATGAAATCTTTAATAAAAAATGGCCTTGAACTGAACACAGACATGTGTTATGCAAGTGTACGTTATGTACGGATACCGAATCACATGACTTAAATATGTAGCGGGCGGCGGGAATTGATGGGACTCGGAAACACCCCCACAATTTAATCAGCTGTTCCTCGTATGATTTCCAATGGATAATTCTGGATAAATCTGCAGCAGTCGATTTTTCGTAGGATCGCAGTCATATGATCATCAGTAGGCAGCTGACGTAGTGTTCACTTGTAGTCATAGTTGCAGTGACGCTGTGCCGCTATCTTGCAATGATACAGAGATCTTTAACAAATCCGTGGATCCAGACTATAAGCCGCATCACTGCCAAAATCTAATCACTTGGTCCTTGTGTCGTTTCTGACCTTCCCTGAAAATTTCATCCAAATCCATCAGTCCATTTTTTATGAACGGAACATTTTATTCAGTATGGTGAAATGTGATTGGTTATAGAACACAAACATATAATTCAAATATTGAAATGTGATTGGCTAAAGGTAGGGATAAATCGTGGTTTAGACTTAGTTCTCCCATTTGTTGGTGCACAGATATGTCCATATCTCTTGGCACATGATTCAGCCAATCCCTAGCCTCCAATATTGGATCACAATAATTCTCTGGGTGAAATTCCCAGGGTGGCGTTGTCAGACATCTGATTTCATTTTGAACTCATACAATGTATATGGTGAGCGTGCAGAGTCGCGCCGCGACCATTATAAGAAAGCAGGAATGTGCTGTGCATCAAGCCCAAAGCTCTATCTTTGTTAGTGTGTGTACGTGCAGAAGAAGAAGCATTTTTTGTAAGCAGTTGTATCTTTCTAGCCTGACCTGTGTGTGTCCATCATAGCTTCGACTTAGAGCTTAGTTCCATCTCTTCCCTTTTAAAGCTCAAGCACAACTCATGGATTTGTTACACATTAAATGGTTATTATTATCAATATTATAACATTCATATCTAATATCAATTTTAGTGTTCAGCTAGCAGTACCTTAAAAAATAAATCCTAACACTATGATTATTTCACCTCTTGAATATCTGCTCAGTTTTAAGGTCAAGAAGAATATTCGTCACAAGATTTAGCTCCTTCTACAGTCTCCCTCCAGTGCAAACCATTTGCTCTTAACTGACGAATGCAATTACTGCTTCGTGTAAACAAGGTATTAGGATCTAATTTTCCAAATAATGTTTGAACTCGAGTTATTTTTAGACCCTAAATCTGTCAAAGCCTTCTTATCATCTAGAACAAATACTGAAACTGAATATAATTATCAGCAAACACCAAGGCTTTTCTTCAATTACCTCAAAAGGTTTTGGTTTTATCCTTTAAAAACCTCCACCTACTGAAGGCACCAGCATTAAATTTGAACAGTAGAATCCCAGATCCAATTTGCTTGTCCAGGAAGATGAACATTATAAAATATATTTAAAATGTATTTCTTAGTGAAAAAGCTAATTTGAAGGAATGAGTAATAGCTGAAAGAAATGTTTGTCCACTGCTAGGACTGATCATACTGGTACATGTTAATTTTCATACTCTGTATGGACTTGGTGATAATTAATTCAATTATTTTAATCAAATTACTATTATCATTAAAAAGGAGGGGATTCTTTTGATAAAAGAAGTGTATTGTGTGCACTGCAGTCAAGCCAAGGACTGCTACTCCACTCGAGCACAATATCTTTATGAGGAGCTCGACAGAACCGCATCCCTCACTATGATCTTAATTAACTTCTACTCTCCTGTGAGGACAGCAGCTGAATAAATCTCAAGGACAATAGACGGGATTAATTCATTTATTTACCAAGCAAGTGCAGCTCATCTAATTCTAATATGGGCACATCTCCTTCATGCAAATGACTCTTCACTGGAACAGTACCTCACTTTAGCCTGGAATACCATGATCCCTCTTTGGTCTTTGTTTATTTAAGAGGACTAATCGACCCGGATGAGTATGGAGAGGATTTTCTATTGTTTCAAGCTTGACATCATAAACCTACATTAGCAGAGCAGACATAAGAAAATTGGTGAGCATGTCTCATAAAATCCTTTCTCTATTTAAGTTAATATGCAGGACACATCTTGTGTATTAACTGAAAAACCTTAAAATTTGACTAAATATATAGGACATACTGTGTTACATTATAGACCGCGTTTTTCTCATTTTTCCAAGACCAGAATCCTAAACCTGTAAGCTGCAACAAAATGACAATACAATAACAAAAATGTATAATATAGTACTTCTTCTGCTGCTCCTATAGTGCTTGCTATCCTCTGTAGACAGTATATGCCACTGTGTTGTAATCAAACAACCAGTTAAAAATGCTTATCAAGGACAACCACAAAGTTTTATGTGAACAAATAACTCAGGATATATGAATATGCTAATAAGCCAATCCAAGGATTTGCTGTGGCTATGATTACATACCCCAGGGGTGTAAACCAAATAAAGAGTTTAAAAAAATGTCAGCCTCCTCAGTAATTTAATACTCCCCCAATCTGTTCTACCCTCTCTGTAAGCTTCAGCAGAAGTAGAGTCACTGCTGCTCTGTGTGCAGGAACATCAGAGAAGTGTGTTATTTTACTCTACATAGGAAATAGACATGGGCATGATGGAAATTGCCTCCTTCACAGACCCCTGTGAAGAGCATTTTCATATTTTCATGCCTTCATCATTTCCTTTGAAAACCACGAAGGGAGGGGGGTATGGATCCTGCATGGCACGCAGCGTTTGATGCGCTCACCACCGTGTGTTAAAATGGATCAATGGAACAAGACAAGAAAGCTGTTGGCAGAGCTGCGCTGTACCCCAGAGTGAGATGACAGTTGGGCAGGCCAATGGGACAGGAGGTGGGTAGGGGTTAACAGCAAGACGAAGTCTGTGGTGGGCCCTTTTTCTCTTCCCTCTCTTCTTCTCTTTTCTCTTTGATTTCTGTTGACCAAATTGACTTGGGGACATTTGCCCACTGATGGATCTTTTTATTTCCACTTTGCTATAAAGCAAGATATAAGAAGTTGCCTCAGAGCCATGGATTAGCTTTGACTACGTGACACAAGTTATCACTGCACGCAGCTGTCTCAGGGCCAACCAATAGCATCTAGACTATGTAGGTGGGAAACGCAGATGTATTGCATAGAATACTAATGTTATCATCTCTGAAGTCACCGATTGTACAAAGGAATAAATAAAAAGAGAAATCACAGTTTGTAAAAACAATAGATGGACGAAGCGATGTGTTGAAATGTGGTTAGGGTGTTACATTTTGCAAATATTTTAAAGGGTGAACCCAAATGACTGTATGCACACAACTACGGTTAAACTGTGTCAAGTGCTACAAAGCAGGCGACAAAATCTTCAAGTACAAAAAAACACTTGTTACTGGCATCGGGAAGGAACCAACTGACCATGCTGCTGCAGCCCTCAGATGGAGGGAGCGAGGTATGGAGAGGGACAGAGAGCCTAAAGTCTCGGAGGGTGTGAATGTGATTTAGAGATGTGGTGCACTGTTTACACGGCCTGCCTGGAGGGATGCGCTTCTGTCGGCAGGAGAACATTGTTAGCATGGGAGGCACGTCGCTACGACCCCACTTCCCTCTCTGTGTCTCACTCTCCCTCTTTCTCCAGCTGCTCAGGGGCATGCGATGGTCTGGGAAAGATTAATGCATCTTCAACGGCATGCCGTGAAATCAAATTAGTGTACTCTGATCCAGAGACGTGGAGGTCTTAGGCCAGGGCGGCAGCAGGGACAATTCCTCAATAACCTACAGCTTTTCACCCACCATGAAAACTACAGTCTGCTGATTATTCAAATCGCCGACATGCGTTTGCTTTGACCTTGTGCTTTCTAATGTCAGACGAACTCAGTGTGTTATTGATTTACAGATTTGTCCACATAATTATCACAACCTGTTAGACTCTGTGTTGTTGTTTTTTTTCTTAAACACATTGATTTCTAATTCCGCATTAGGTCATTAAATTATATCAGGAAACAAATGTGGAAAACAATGCCATCCATCGCAATGCCACTTTGCATTATCTCAGGCATTCATGCCCACATATTATTGCAGGTTTCCATCAAATTCAGTCAAGGATGAACACCTATCCAGACACAATATGCTGTTAAAATTGGATTTTCTGGGGGAAATAAGGGGATTACTACTACTTCAGTGTGCTGTTGCAGTACATTGTGTTTTTTTTTTTGTCTTTCTCGTATTTGATCATGTAATCAGGCAAAGAAAGATGGAGTCATTCACAGAGCTTAGAGACTGATAACCTGAAGATATTTCCATCGGTGTGGAGTATGAGCTGAGGATGTGGAGTGTGTGAAACAGCGGGAAAGTCTGTCCTTGGATATGGAAATTCACAATTATCCCAGGTGAGCTGCTAAAGCAAGCTAGGGCACGTCGTCCACCTTTAACCTGCATGCTCTGCACTGAATACTCTGCATTGGTTATACCGGCTCATCTGTATTGGTCATTGCCATTCCGTGTAGCTCCCACTTACAACTGTATCCAACGTTATTAGCCTTGTGATTAGTATTGTGTGACCTGTACTCTCCCACTGAGAAACGGGTGAAACGAAGCCATTATTTAGCAAATTAGGTTTATTCTTGAGGTGCTCAGAAAATGAAATAATATCTGCAGCTCTTTGAAAGGGAAGAAATGTATGAGATGGTGTATTTATAAGAAGGTTGACATCATACAGTGAATCATCATACACTATGAACTTTTGACCTGTGGAATAGGATTGGATTATGTCTAATTGATTTCACAGCTCAGAGGATAATCAAGACAAGCTAAGTGATAATGACTATTGGCATCCTGATAAAGTTAACAACAAGTCAATACAGGGATGCCTTGTGTTTAAACAATGAGGGGCAGGTTTCATATGAGTCATCCACATCTTATCGATTCATTCCATGCACAGCATTCTCAGAACTATAAATAACGTAGCATATCACTGTTGCTTTACAACTTTGTAACTCCAGTTGTGGTGTGTTTTAGTAAAAGTTTTCAGCTTTAGAAAGACTGCCTTAATGCCTCAAGGACACGATAAAGGTAAGGTTCTATTTCCTAGTTGGTGTTTAAAAGATAAGATTTTAATTTGACAGAATGATTGTTTTCATTCCTCCACCAAGGCAAGGGCTGATGTGGAGGTGCAATACACAGCAGAAGTGAGTTAACCCTGTGCAATATCACTAAAATGTCAAATGTAAAATCCAAATATAGCCTAATTGCATTAGCATAGTTGTAAGATTGCTTTGGAAAAGATTTGAAGGATGTGACTGTGTGACTTCAGAAAGTTGGAAAAGGACACAGCAAGATCTGTGACTAAATATCCATCAAAAACACATTTGCAGGTGTAATCAGGAGCTATAAAGTGAATCATAATGCCACTAGTCAGAGCCACAGTCAACGTCCTCCTAATCTAACCCTGAAAAACAGGTGTGCAAGTCTTCAGACTTGGCACAGGGATTATTAATTGAAATCGGAGATTCTGTGACAGCTCAGCGTCAACCTCTATGGACAGCATCCTAAACAAATATCCTTCCTTGCTGTTTGGAACAATACTGCAAACAGCTTCTGCCAAAGAACACGAAACGAAGCCTGATGAATATTGGGAGCATATTATTTGTTCAGATGAGACCAAGATAAATTTGTTTGGTTCAGATGGAGTCCAGCCTGTTTGGTGTGAACCTGTTCAGGGCTACCACAGTGAATGCATAGTCCCAGCAGTGAAGTACAGAGGTGGAAATGGGAGGACATGGGGCAGCATGAGTGCAAAAGGTGGCAGGGACATGACATTTATAGATGGCACCATAAATGCCTGTGGATATACTAAAATACTAACTGACAAGATGACTCTCAGTCTGCAGAATCTTGGCACATGAGGAATATTTCGGCACGATATCAATCCAAAGTACGCTGCCAAAATCACACATCAGTTTCTAAAGAAGAATAATGTGAACATCATGACCTGACCAAGTATGTCGAATGACTTGAATCCAAGAGAACACCTCTGGGGTGTTTAAAGGGAAACGCAGAGCAAAACACAGTCTCTAGCAAAAAAATAGCTTTAAAAAATGTCAGAAATGTGGTATCCTCCATGTCAAGGAGGATTGAGTCTGTCATCAAAAATGAAGTACTAAGGAAAAAAATAAAAGATCTGAATCTCAGTAATAAAAGGTGTACTAACCTTGTTGCATTGAGGTCCTGCTCTGGGGTCCGTGTTTTTAATAAAGTTAATTTGTAGTGAAACTGTTAATTAATTTTACACAAGAGAGATACCCTACCGTTCAACTTAGAAGTGATGCAAATGTTGTAAGGTGAGATACTTTAAAGTCAGTTAACATTTAAGTGATATTGCACAGGGATGTACTCACTTCTGTTGTATACTGTGCATGATCTGTCTGTCAGCAACATTATACAAAAACTACTGAGCTAAAGTTCATGAAACTAGTTGGAGAGGTGGAGCATGAGCATAGGAAGAACCCATTCAATGCTGTTGTGGATCTGGACAGTATTAGTTCAAATTACAAGACATGGCCTTGACCTTGGCAGAGGATGTTGCCCCTCACAGGAGGACTGATGCATCGATGAATAACAGAATAACATTTTAAAATGTCAAAAAAGTGCTTTTGCATTTAAATAAAAAAAATTCAAGTCATGAGTGAATAAAAGTTAGTCTTACTTAGCCAGAATATTCTGTAAAACATTATGATCTAGTTTCCCCCACTATTATTCTGATACACAGTTGTCATGGGTGAGGTTAAGTGAAGGATGTTGTTCTGGTGACCCTTCACAATACTGAAGATTGGGATAGCTTTGGTGGAGCATTTGCTTGCAGGGGGATGACAACTGTCATTACAATGGATAATCCACTGCAGGATCCCAAATTTTGTAGTTGTTTCCCAGAGTGAGGAGTATTTTATAAACAGTAACATGCAGATACTGGAATGAGCAGCCAGTGGCAGGCTAATACCCACTGTCTGCATCCAGTGAGTCAGACTAATGAAAGTAAACGAGTCATTAAGTCTTACAAGTCTGCTTAACTTAAATACCTGCTCATTCAACACAGATTATACAAGAACATCTCAAATGTGCTTCATTGCTTCAATTTCTGCATATTTTTTGAGGTGTGGGGGGCATCGCTATACACAAGGGAGAGAGTTAACGTGCCACTTGTGACTATTACAAAGTGCACACGAATTGTTATATTAGCTGTGGCTGCACATGCTGGTGAAGATGGTGGTGATCAGTCTTAGCCAAGGCAGGTGCGATAGGACACGCAGCAGGCCTAACAAAGACAGATTGGGACCTGCAGGGCACATCGCTATAACCAGCAGATCCTCTCACACACTCCTGCTTAAAGCTCTGAAATGTGACTGTTCATGGATCACTGCTGACAGGAAGGAGATACCACACGCATAAAACACAGGGGACATACGCAAGGCAATGTATATTTCTAAAGATCAGAAGTCTTACACGGCAAGGAGTTACAAGGTTGGAATGAATAAAGTTGAAGGCAGCGAGTTAATTCAGTGCAGTGGTGAACTTTTCTCGTATGGGGACTACTACGTGAAAGTGAAATCGAACGCATCCTTTTTAACTTATTAAGGTATGATGTTGAGACTAAGTTGTTTAACTCATCAAGTCTGAATTTAAGCTAGATGAAACAGCACTGAATGGAGAGAAGAAGTAAGGGCTTATTCACAAAACATATGTCAATCCCTCCTTCAATACCCTTCATCTGAGGTGAGCCCCAGTTTAAGATTCGAAGCATGTGCGCTTTGAACCAGCCTTTGGACAAGTGCACACATCCCTCGTATGAGCTTCTCTTTACCCTATTGACTGAGGATGAGTCTGTCACTGGATCCGGATTAAAGTCTTAAGACTATCTATAAAAGGGGGCTGGGCAATGAGGGGGACTTGTCAAAGATTTGTTTGCTGTCAGGGGCTTGTTAGTGCCAGGAGAAGGTATGGCTGCAGAATAGCAAAAGCTTCAATTTCTCTCCCCGCTCCAAAGTCATTTCAAGATCAAACCTCTCTCTCGCCACAGCAATAATGAAAATCAGCCTGTTAATTAATCATTAGCATCCTGTCATTATTTCAACAAGTCAGAAACCTGGTGCCACCACAGGCTCTCTATCAAATCTATAAAAACCCATGAGTTCTGATTGTGGCACCCGCCCAGATGTTCACCAGCCTGCCCCATGTGCCAGTTTTATGCATTTCACAACAACTCACACCGTCGAGGCCAGAGAACATTTGAGAATTAGAACCAAATGAGACATCTATGTTATGTGGTAAATAGAGTGTTACTGCACAAACTGTGCTGCATAAACTTGCTGTGTATATGCATCCTACTGATAAGACAGACGCATGTTTGTCTCCTATTTAAACTCAAATAGGCCGAAAACTTGTGTGGGTGCAGCTTGTTGAGTGATATGTGCAGCGTCGAACACAAATGTTTAGCCAAAAATCAAGGATGCCCAGAAGTCATGGAATCTATATGCCAGTCATCCCCCTCTTTATATAAGGTCTAATCTCTTTTAAAACAAATTAGAAATTACATCTACTCTGTTTGCCTCGATAAGAGATCAAACGTTACCTGCGTCTCTGTGCAAACAAAATGCTAATGAAAGGCCACCCAACTGGCTGCATACCGGGCAAGTGAGCCTCTGGAACCCACATGCAGATTACCTGTCTGTCGACCTGTTCCTAATTATTATTCATGTTTACAAACTTTCATCTCTTGGGACGGGCCACAGAACCAGCTGCATACGAGATGAGCAAACACAGGCTGCAGAGGCTCGCAGGAGTGGACATGAATTTATTCATGGTGAAAAGAGCCCATCCACGCAAGGGCCCCCACGTCTCCTCCCTGCCTCCCAAGAGAGCAGACATTTATGAAGACATTCCCTCAAAATCATAATAATAGCATTATCATTCCAGGCAGCCAGTACCTGCGTCATGACTGCATTTGTTGCTCTGCCAACCCTGCACCCAACAACCCAAACTCCACCACACCGCTACCCCCATTTCTTATATTCCGCGGATGTAACCAAGCAAGGTGAGGGAGAGTTCAGTGTCTGCATTTCCCACGGGATGTGTGGAGAGGCGCTTAGCAGCAGTACGTTTTACACAGTCAGAGTGCCTCCATTCGCCGCTCTTCGATGGGGGGAAATCGCCAGCTGAGGTGCAGCTATGGCACAGAAATCTGCAGGGAGAGGAAAGGATTAATTGCTCAAAAGACAGAGAGAAACACATGCAGTCCAAGCAGACCTCTCACACACATCAGCCACACACTCAGGGGTGCAAAGACAAAAAAATAGATGGATGCACACTCACAAAAGCAATGCATGTATGGTTTTTTTCTACATTAAACTGCAGCCTTACAGTATGAAGTTTTCAGTTGTCATACACCATTTTATTTGTGCCAGTGGTTTCCAGAATGACTTTATTTTTTGCACATCGATGGTTAAAGATGCTTCTCTTTTGTGGCTTTGTCTGATACTTCAGGTGTCTTTGAAATCTGCTCAGCCTAATAAACACGTAGACAATGTCAGTGACTTCATAATTGATGGCAGCTGTTTGTGCTGTCAGCTTTGTGTCAGTCAGTTCTATCAAAACAAGAAGCTCGGTCCACAATTACAGCTTTCTGTCAATGCCTGGTGAAGCATTAAGACAAGAGAACAAGTTGTCAGATTGAAGCTCACGCTGCTCAGATATTGTGTACATGACATGAAACACACGACGCCCACCTTTATTTCCCCCACAAATTGCCATACAGGCCACACATCCTGATATAAAAAACAGCCAAAGAATAGAACTGTGTGACAAATTATTCAACAATTATGTTGCTCTGTATTAAATACATGTCGTTGCTCTACTACGTGATTAAGTTTAGTTAGAAGTTGAGAGCTGGTTTGTTCAACACAGCCTGGAAAAGCCTAACACACCAAGGGCAAATGATTTTTATTTGTAGCAGCCACTGTCTAAATGGGTGATTAATGCACTAATGAATCATTAGAAGAGACCATTCCGGGTTAGAGTATGCCATCTCATGAAGTAATTGAGCTAAATAAGCCAATCTCTGCGGGGTTTGCCTAGTTCTCCTGACGTCTGACCGCTGTTTGCCTGACTTCCAGCCAGCAGCTGAAACTGTCCAGTCGGGCGAAGCCACGGGGTCAGGAAGAGCACATGAAAACCCCCAGAGAGAGGAGGGAAATGAAGGGAATAAGGATAGTCTCCAAAATAATCCTATGCTCCCAAAACAAATTGGCTCTCGCCTTCAGTCTAAGTGCCGCAAGGAAGTACAGCTGGGAAAAGAATCAATTCCACCTGACCTTCCAACTTAATCACCAGTCGCTCCGCTGCCACTCTGCTGAGACCTCCAGCACTGAGGTGATGCAGGGGGCAGGGCCTGTGGTGGGCCAAATGTCACTGCAAAAAGCTATAGTAAGCATTTTTGAGCAGTTTACGAGCAATGAAGTTTGAGGTTTTCCAGGCAAGATTTAAACCACCGACCTTGTTAAGGTCTTGAATGACACCCACTTAAACACAGATAGTGAGAAACTCTCAGCCTGACAGACAATGGAAAGCTGAGAGGTACTTTCTGGAGCTCTGCTAACGGGTTTGAATCTCATTTGATGGACAGAAACTAATCTGAGTAGAGTGAAAACTCTAAATTTAGCATGTGAAGTTCCTCAAGGCTCCATTCGTGGGCCTCTACTGCTCGGTATCTACATGCTTCCACTAAACATTTATAGAAAACAACGAAATGTCATAACGTATTTATACAGACAACATCACCAGGCAACTATAGTCTCATATAAGCATTAAACAGTGGAATTAAAAATTTGTCATTAGATGTGGCAAAATGTCCTCCAATGTCCAACAGACAAAAGAGTCACATTTTGGATCCCAGAGTGAGGCAAGTAAATGTGCTCAGCTTCAATCACTAATGTTAAAAAACACAAATCGAGCATCAGTGTGTATCTTGGCTATAAAATTATCACCACCTTAAGAATACATCAAGAGTTAAAGGCCTTATGTCTTAGCAGGACTTCCACAGTCTGTACGATTATCTTCAGTCGGCTTGACTGCCGCAACAGAGAGGGACAGAGACATTAAAGAGTGATTTCTTACTGCTGCAGGAGGCCTCACTAATGATTTCAAAGCAGATCACATCACTTCACTTCTCATATCATATCTTTACACTGACTTTCTGCATGTCAAGGAATTGATTTTTAAATACTACCATGATACAAAGTGCTGAAAGATTCAGGAGCTATTCATTTCTGATCTGCTGCTCTCTTACAATCAACCAGATGTCTCTGGACATCTGGGACGGGTCTGTTTGATTTCCCCAGAGTCCAAACTTTACACGGAGAATCAGCAGTAAATTTTTATGCAACACATACCTGGAACAAACTTATTATATCTTGCACAATGCACTTTGAGGTTTATTCTCCAGTTTACCCACTTTTATACCATTTTAGTCTGTTTTTATGTTCCATTTGTACTCTTTTTATAAAATTACATTATCTTGTGTGTCTTTAGTATGTTGTGTTATTGCCATGTGTCCAATATATAGGTCTTTGTCAAAGCTCTGTTGCCTTGTTGTTGAAGGGTGTTATACAAATAAGCTTGCCTTGTCTTATTTATGCCAAAGCCAATAAATCCCTCAATCAGATTGTATTACCAATCATTTTAGATACATAGACACATTAATTATCCCAAGCTGGGAATTCCTGTAGTGTTGGAGACAAAGCTGTCCTGTAGCTAAACTAAATGACTCATAACACTTGCTGAAAAAACACAGTGTTTACCCGCTGTGAAAAAATAAATATACAAAAAAACAATATGATGCAGAGAAGTTTGATTTCATTTAGAAATGTATTTGTGAACAGATCAGATTATTTATTAAATTAAGGAAATAAATGTAGTAACTTGATTCAGACACCGTTTTGATTGCTCTTACCTGATCTACTTTGAAGGTTATTTTCCGTTTTTGTTCTTAAACTAAATGAAACTTTTGCAAATTCTCACCAAGTAAGATATTTTTTCTTGTGCAATATTACTCAGGGTCAGCTTGACCAAGAGGCCATGAAGCCATGTGTGACTGTATTTAAACAGAGCTGAAAATACAGTTTAATTGTAATGGAGAATAATCCAAAATGCTGTCGTTTCTCTTGAGTTGGATTATCATTTGTTATTGTGAGTTTACAGATTCAGTCAGTAGTTAGTCATCTCCTCTCCACTGTTTAAAATGAATAGCAGTTACATTTTACCAAAAGCTTTTATCTACTCTGTTCCAGTGCTGACAAGGTCCCTGTATTTATTCAAAAACTGGATTTTTAAATGGTTCTGCGTCTGTTTAAGGGTGATTCATAGCTGAGAAAATGTCTGACATGGTTTATTAAGAAGAAACAACACATTAGTTCAACAATCCAGAATGATTGGCAGACTTTAATGTTTTAGAAATTATGACACCACATGAGATGTTTAATTTGTCTGAGAATGTTAAAAGTTTGAAGTCCTTTTTAAATAGGAGTGACACACTGACAGAGTTTGCATCTCTTTATAGCTTGTCTGCCAAAATCCAGAGTGACATGAGTTAGACAAGTCCGTCATTCTGCAAACATGTATATTATGATGAAGAAATCTTAAAGCTTTAAGAAAAGGCATTTTCTCAGGTACAACTAAGGTAAATCAGAGGCTGAACAAAGGTCAAGACAGGCTGCGAAGTCTGTATTAGGACTGTACACTGAATTAACATTGTACCTGTTGTCTCAGTCCATTTTACACAACAACATTCATGTTTGTACCTGAGCAGCTGACTGCAGGATGATCTGCTTTTCTTACTGGCATGTTCAGCTTGTAATTAAAACAAAGAAATCCCGAGCCAACCTTGGCTATGGTTCAGCATTTGGGTTGATTACAGAACTAATTTAATTATTCTACATGTTAAAATATGATAAATTATTCTGTTTCTTGATCATTTTGCATATGAATTTATTTTAATTTATTCCTACTGTCTGTAATCTGGTAGCCACATATAGTCTATAGTTAGTCCTACCTGTGCAGAAGCCTCTCCAGGTGCCCTTCAATGAAGGATATGGGAAAATAGCTTCACTCCTCCTCTTGCTGATAAGCACACCCAGGCGCATGGTAGGCCTCCTGAGACAACGCTGCTTTTCTCCACAACACACAGGCAATAGTCTCTCCTGCAGAAGGTCAGTGAGAGAGAAATCTGCTTCTGCCTGCCTGGGGACCAGCTTGTAGGAGACTCAATGACCTGACACCACAGACCACTGGGCCGCACGAGTTAAAGAAGTAAATTATGTATGATCTAGTTTGCGGACAGCAAATTTATCCTTGTTTAGCTTCATACACTTGAGAACATGAGGTGTATAATGGAAGGACGGTGGACTTGTTAAGTCAAACATATGGCAAAAGAAATGAGGTAATGCTGCCGATAGCCTCAAGAGTTTGCAGGCACTATGGCTTTCCACTACATTTCACAAGTCAATATTTGCTGGATGTATTGGCTTCAGTAAATACTGCAGTCCACACACGATGCTCATTCCAGCACAGTCTGGGAATAGAGTTCTCAACCAGCTGTGCAGTATGAAATTTGTTGTGTCCTGGTAATGACACAACACAAAGCCAGGCAGGTGGTAATAAAGGTTCTTTTTCTGCAGAGATGCCTCACACCCTCACTCTCCCTCACCTTTAATTTATTCCCTGAGGTGCTATGAGTGATTTTGTCTGTTCTTTCCCTTATATTAAACATCACACACTATTAGCTCTCAATAATCATTTGCTGCTGCCCAGGACACAATGATTTCCCATGACACATAAAACTGCAATAACGTCAACTCAGTTTCAGAAATAATATTGCCAGCGTTCTTTTTTATGTGTCTCCCCCGGCTGGAGAAAATACCTCCGCATGACTCGCCCACTCTCAGATGGAGGAAAGAGGCTGCACAACCCATTTGTAACTTTCAAAAGTTATAAAAATCTAGTTTCTGCACATTTCTCCAAAAATCTATATCTGAGTTCCAAAACAAAGAAAACATTTGAAAACACGCTACAGTATTCAGCTACAGTACACAGTATAGTATTCAACAGAACCCTTGCTCTAAATAACAATAACAGACAATAACAGTAGATTTAATAATAGCACAGAGGCAAAATCATCTTTTCAAAAAACATTTTGGAATATTGTGCAGCATTGCGATTTCTCAGTGTATTAAAGTTTGCAATACAAATATAGAGGGTAATATTTCAACTTGTAATATTGACTGTTGGTTGGGTTAATGCTTGTAAGTTTATTCAACTCTCTGAATGAGGAAACGAAGATGTAATATCCCCTCTCTGCTGACAATAACGAGGAACCTCTGTCAGGCTTTGGTGTGAAAGCACATCGTTGGCTCACACTGCTTTCACATTCCGCGTTAAGTGTGTATTAGCGTGAGTTAAAGAACAAAATTAAATTTGATGTCAAAAAGGAAGAAATGGTTGGAACACATTAAGCAGCGGCAGAGGAGGCTGCTCATTTCACATGTCTCCAGGCGCACACTGTGCACCATGTGAACGGTAATCAAATGAAAGTTCTAGCAAGGTCCAGGACAGTTAAAGTAGACAGAGCAGAATGACAAATTCCACCAGATTTCAGGTTTCAGATAAGCCATTCAAGTCACATTTGCTCAAGTTATGTACTGTACTTTACTAGAATATTTCCATTATGTGCCACTTGCAGACAGAAATATTGCACTTTTTACTCTATCGCATTCATTTGATAGCTATAGTCATGACTAAAAAGAGCATTTGATACACTTGCATGCAATATAGTTAACAACAAAGATAAGTGGAAATTATCTCAAAACCCAACAGAGAATGCATTGAAACCTCTGGAGTAAACTGCCAACCTGTGAAATTGTACTTACAGACTGAAGCAGAAGTACTGCTAAAATAATAATACATTACAGTTCTTTTCATGACTTGAAGTGCATTTTGATGATATGCTTCTGTACAGCATCAAAGAAAAGACAGTAAAAACTGACTTGGAAAATGTAAGACTAACAAGACCACTGTTTCCTAGCAATGTACAGAATTCCAGTACATGCAGTTTACTTCAACTTCCCTCTCTGCTTCAGTAGATGGCGCACAAGGGCATTTTCTGTCGCTCAAGTAGCCAGGAAAAAAAAACATCCTGATGATCTTGTACCAGATCATTAGTGCAGTTCTGCTGCTGAGTTTATTATTGTTCTTTTTCTGCTGAATTTTCTGGAATAAATTGCGTAGCTCCAGGATCACTCTGCACTAAGTGTTTTTCTTATTAAAGGGCACTGCAGTCGTGTTTGCTTAATTTGAAGATCTCCCATAATCTCTCCCAGCATCAAGATGGATAATGGTCAAGCATTCCTGGTGTTAAAGCTTAACTGTGCCACCAAAATGAGGTTTGAAATTGTGCACCATTATCAGGGAGTCAGATCCCATTACCTCCATGGAGATGTGTTGCACTCATGCATTTGGATAGTACTCCCAGATAATAGAGAGAGTCAAGAAGCACCAAACTGTTATCTACGCTTGAGGCAGACAAACTGTATTACCTTTCCATTTCAAAGAAAATCTCACAACTGGATCAGGTTTCACTGGCAGGCAGGTCCAGTGACTTAACCAGAGCTGATCACAGAGGACAAGAAGCTTTACAAAGCTGCAGCTCATGTTGCCCTGTGTCAGCATCGTTCAGGAGAAAATAAAGGCAGACCTCCACTCTGTCAAATTCCTGCAGTAACCTCAGTAGGATACTTCGGCTTGTGAGGAATGAAGGTGGAGGAGGAGGTGAAAGCAAAACATTCATTTGTGACTCAGCCCAAAGCGCATGTAGAGCTCTGAGTTCTTTGGTAAACCTCAGTCTATAACTGCTTTTTCCTCTCCTCACAGTGTCTTGGCATGAAGCATGTCTCTCGCTTGTCTTCGGAAACCGGATATTAAGGACTTGAGGATGCTGATCACTAAAGCATGAAGTACTCATTGTCACTGAATGTTTAAAATTCACTGAAAAAAAAATCTCAATTCAAATTCATGGTGATTGCTTAAAGGGCTTATAGTTACACAATGTGTTTGAAAATTGCAATAATAATTCACCTGAAACCTCATTGCTTGTCCAAACACACAGAAAGTTATCTGTGTTTCAGTTGTTTTTTTTAAAATGTCTGAACTAGTTTGCAAAGACACTTGTAGGCATGATCTGCATACGACAACCATAAACATGCTCCATCCTGTCAGCATTCCACAGTTCTGCAGAAACACTTGTGGAAAATTCCAACCTGAGAGATGGCAGAAAAGAAAGAGGGTGGAGAATTTTAGAGGGCTGTAAGAAAGACTAAATGTATCCTTCCAGCGCTTCACTAACTGGAAAATATATGTTTCATTGGTGCATAATTCCACATCAGGTTTTATTCTGAGGAGATCTGTGTAGACTTGCTGCAGGCCACAATAGAATGCAAAACCCTCCCTGACTAAGAAGTTTCCCCTCACAGAGACATCCAAATGTCATGAATCTGCAGCGCATCGCAGAGCTGACTAGATAAATTCCGATTAATTCTGGGCTCCATAACAATTGAATAAAAAAGGCCATGGGATGAATATTTATCACAAATTGGTAAGCAGTGCTTTCAATCAAATCCCAAACCCATACCACTTTTCTTATCCACATGTAAAGTAGGATGTATTTATTCTGGCTATCCGTACTTCAGCAGGATAAAGAGGCACTTGCAGAGTTATACATCTGCCATCATTGTTGCCCTCTCCTCATCTAGAGCTTGGCCTATGAAAAGGAATCAGCATTAGATGTCGATACATAATTTAGCTTCCCAGCTGTGTTATCCAACCTTTGCTACCAAATAAATATGTAAAGCCGGCGGTTGGGGCTCCTATTTTTAAAAGTCAGAAACTCATTCTGCTCCCCATGTTCTATTCAGATAAGCAGAGGCTAGAAAATGACCAATGCCAGATTACAAACTGTCAATTTAGTCCCAATGATTTCCAGAAATAAAATAATGTAGGAATTGTCTCTGGGCTAAATATCAGCCACCCGCAGTCTGTATTTGTCACTCAGGACTGTGATGTTGCAAACAGCATTTTTTTCCCTTGTTTTTTCCTAGTTAGAAAAGTCACTTCATAAACGTTTAGGTATGCAGGGCCTATAAAAAGCATTCACTCACTTTGAAGGTGTTTCCCTTTCATTACTTTTCAACAGCTATTCACCCCTTTCAAGTCAGTATTCAGTAGATGCACCTTTGGCCACAGTTACAACATTGAGCCCGTATGGATAGGTCTCAATCAGACTGCACATCTGGACACTGCAGTTTTACCCTGTCCTTCTTTGAAAAACTGTCAGGTTGCATGTCCAGTCACATATTCTCAAATGGATTGAGATCTGGTCTCTGACTTCACCACTCCAAAACAGTTTCTGTGTAGTTTTGACTGCATACTTTGGATCATTGTCTTGGTGGAGAACAAACCTTTCCCCAAGTCACAGTTCTGTTGCAGACTTCATCAGGTTGTTTCTCTATGCCTTAGTGCATTCATTTTACCCTCTACCTTCACAAGTCTTCCAGGGTCTGCTGCTGAGCAACCCTCACATCATGATGCTGCCACCACCATGTTTCACATTAGGGATGGTGGTTGTGTGATAATGTGTAATGTTTGTTGTTTGCCAAGCATAGCACCTAGTCTGATGTCCACAAAGCTCAATTTTGGTCCTATGATACCAGAGAACCATTTTCTTGTTGACTTAAGGGTCTCTCACATGCCTTCTGGCAAACTCTAGTTGAGATTTAGTATGACCTTTTTTCAACAGTGGCTTTCTCTTTGCCACCCTTCCATACAGCTTTGACTGGTGAAGAACCCAACAAACAGTTATTGTATGCACAGCCTCACCCATGTCAGGAACTGAAGCTTGTAACTCCTTCAGAGTTTCACATGTGTCTCGCTGGCCTGCCTCACTAGTCTCTTTCTTGCACAGTCACATGGGTTTTGAGGATGACCTGTTCTTGACAGATTTAGACAGGAACCATATTTCATTACATTTCCTAATGATGGATTTAACTGCATTCCAAGGACTATTCAGCGACATGGAAATTTTCTTGTATTCATCCCCTGACTCATGATTTTCAACAGCCTTTTCATGCAGTTGCTTGGAGCACTCTGTTGTTTATGGTGTAGTTATATCCAGGAGTACTGATTCACCAGTGACTGAACCTTCCAGATATAGGTGTCGTTATACTACAATAAACTGAGACACATTCACTGCACTCAGATAATCTCTGTTTTAGTAATTAGGGGACATCTAGCACCAATCGATCACACATATGTTGACTGAGGTGAGTCACCTTATAGGGGATGAACAGTTATGCAATCTCTTCTTTTACATAAGTTCTTGACAGAAAAGACAAATTAAATTGACCATGATTCATTGTTGAAAAGTGATTAAAAAAGGATAACTTCCAAGCGCAGTAAATACTTTTTTTTTTAATAAGCACTACAGGTTTTATTTTGTGTTGTTTTGGAAGTTGAGGGATGTCCACATCCATAATAACAACTTTAAACATAATGTTGGTAATGTATTCAAATTGTGTAAATTTATGTAAAGTTTAAACATAGCAATGACCAGTTTGTAAAGTAGCTCAAAACACAGACAGACATGAATGCCACACCTGCAATGTAGCACTCTCATCCCCACCCTTACTACACTTCTCCAACCAACAAAGACCATCATTTCCCAGGAAAACGCTGTGAATGAAAACCTTGTGTCACACATTCAGAACAATTCACGCCTATCCCCATGGGAACCAAACATTACACCTGTTAGTCATGCAACAAACACATTATTTTCACCTGATCAGTTCTCACAGCTTTGATCTATAAATAATGTAAGGCTTTTCTAAACTGTGGTGCCACTCTGGGGTTACACAACAATCAGCAAGTGACTAATGATTCAGCGTCATCTCATGGATTATGGCCTTGATGAGGGTGAGAATATTAAACTTGTAGAAGCAGAGGAGGCATCTGAAATAGGACTGAAGGAAATTCCAATGAAGCAACAGATGACAAACAAGTGCTAAAAGCTCATTAGTCACAAATATGTATAACATGAGATACTAATAACCTTTGCGATGACTGCACGTTGTATTGAAGTGTCCCAGTAAGCCATGGAAGTGTCACAGGCTGCACAATACCAGTTTTTGCAGTTTTATTGTCTACACTTGTGTTTTTCCCAATGTGGCATGCCTAAATGTCCGCAGTGAAAAAGGCCAGTTAATTTATTGGACATTACATTGGATGCAAGCCAACCTGTTCTCTTTCCCAGGGCATCAAATACTGCCACTTTTAAGAAAACTGTCTGACAGGGCTTTCAGCTAGTAGACTGTGAATCGTGTGCTGTGTTGGTCCATTATGCTTTGAATTTATTTCATTCAGTATTAGGTAGTGTCCGCTAGGTTTTTAGAGCCCTTTCACCAAAAGTGAATAACAAAGCAAAACAATAAGCTGAGAGAGACTGAAATGCACATAAGCAAATGATGATAATTCTCTTAATCACTGCAGTCAGCCCCTTGAATATTACTTTTAACCATTGTTAATATTGAAATATCCAATATAGCAATTTTAAAATGGTAGTTTAAAAGAACGTCAGTCCTGGTACATTGTGTTGTTCTTGTTATGTCTTAGAAGCCTTGCCCACAATGCCTTTGCTGTGTGGAGGGATGTAAACCCGGCTTTAATTAAGGGAAGCTCCATATGAGGAGTTTGTTCCTCGCTGATGACAGCAGCTTCCCACACACAGCAGCCTCAGCCGGCCTGGTGAGTGATGCACAAACGCAGGGATGAAGCTGCATGAAGCACTACCTGTCAAAAGCAAAAAGAAACATAACAAGTTGCAGCTCTCACCTCAAGAAATGGAAAACAAATATCATGTGCTACAAACATGATCAGTTCATTTGAGCATGTCAAGATTAACACGTCTACATATAGAAATACACATACAGCCATATCAAGATTGCTTAATTATCAAATATAGATGATTAAATGTTTTAGAGTTATGTGTAAAACCACTATCATTTCAACTGGTTGAGACTGGTTAATCATGTTTTTTAGAAGGATTGTTTTTTTTAATTTCAAAAATGTTTTAAAGTGGTATGATGCTTTTTAATATAGTAAACAGGATGAATCATTTTAATCGAAAAACAGCAAAAAAAAATTACAGGCTTCTCAGCTGTTGCAGTGCAGATGATTAAATCAAAACGGCTGAGAAAACAAATAAAGAGCCGCGATAATATCTTGTCGAGAACAAATTGTTTACACCTTTCTGATAGTTATCATGCATAACAGTCCACATCAATAATATCCAATTTCTTCTATGACTGATGAAGCATCCTCTCCTCTTAACTGGCTCACCACAGAAAATTTGGTGTTACCACTAATGTGCTCCTGCTGGTTTGTAAGGTTATAACAGCTCCGGACCTTTGCTGAAGCATCTTTCTCTGTTTGCTTCTCTTTTTTTGGCTATTTGAAATCATTTATATTGTATCCAACCACATACTAAACTCCATCCTTGAACAGCAATTGCCCAACTGTAGCTTAGTGACTATAACAAGACACAGTGGAACTGCCAGGATCTGAATTTCTCCAGATGTCAAAATGTGTGTGGAGTGATCTAGTAACAGAAATATTATGGTTAATATAAATACTATGTCCGTTGGGCTTTCGCTTGTACAAAATCAAAATGAAATGTGTACGGAATGAACTAAACAGTGCAAACGTTACATCCTAATGCAGGAGGCCTATGTTCTCTAAGTAAGTGTTTTGTGAGGTTACCGATTATGATCCTCACTCAAAACTAGTACACAGAGCAAAGATAATGAAGTCTAACTCTTTTTTAATTTGGTTTGGAAGTTATCATTTAAATAGGGACAGCTAAATTTATAATTAATGTAACCTTTATATTGTTTCCAGAGCTGTGAAAAAGTATTCCTGAAAACCTATATATAATAAATTATTCTCAGAAATTATGAGTTGGTGAGGAAATTTTTTGGACATGTAGTTACAATGTTTTATCATTACTGTGTGCACTCAAGTGCCTATTTAATACCCTTTGGTTGTGTAAATGTTTTAAAATGAAGGAGGAAAACACCAAAAAGAGTTGTTTTTTTTTTTTGGGGGGGGGGGGGGTCTAACAGACTTATGGATTTTCAGCTTTTGTATTAGCTTACACTAGCCAGCAGCAACAGACAAAATTTATGGACACTATTAAAAAATAAGAAGTTGATTTGTACTAATTTGTGCATAAAATAGAAGATCAATTCAAAACATACAATAACTGTGAAATAACAAAAACATGGGATGTAGGGCTTTGCAAAGGATCAGTTGTGTCCCTGAACACTGATTTATTCTAACCATTCAGTCTTCTATAATTGAAGTAACTGTCAGTGTTAAAATGTGCAACTTTTCCTCAGAAACAGCACTGATCCTCAATTTAATTGACCATTTAACATACAGAATTGTCTTTTTTGTGAAGGCCAAGCATATTGTGATCCTGTGTGGAGTAGGAGTTACTGTAATTTTGTCATTTTCACACCTATATAATAACCCATAACAACACTTCATCACTTTTTTTCTTGCTGCTTTATGTGGAGGCTTTAAATACCTTCAGGTGAGATTGTACTGTGTTCATGACAACAGCTTGGTGCCATTTACTGTCTCCTGTTTTTGTCGGGTTGGTTATGAAATAAAAAAAATTTTGCTACTGAAATGTTGTTTTGTATAGCTTCACAATCACACCTCCCCCGTATTTCACAGAAACAGTATGTGTTGATTCAATTAGGAAACTGGTAGCTAGAGCTGCATCCATCGTTTAGCCTGTGGCTATTTCTCTGAACACAAAAGAGTGTTGAAGTCTATAACTGGCATTAATGCAAAACCTGCCAACGTGATCAAAGGGTTGAAATTTAAACATTGTACATGTAGTTTCGATCACAGCAGGGTGATTGTGCTATTATAATAGTATAGAAGCGAGTTTCACAACTGACTCACCATGCATGTTTTTACCTTTGAAAAAAACTGAGTAATATAATGTGGCATGAAGGAAAATGACAAGAGACTTGTCACATATTTAATAGGCTTTGAAAAAGAAATTTACAAAACTGGGGAAATGTGCTTAATTTTTGACTTGACGAGAATTAATTGATAAGATCACAAAAAACTCTTACATTTGTTGGAGAAATATTCAGTTCCACCCATCAGCTGGTTACAAGGGTTTGAATAAAGACTTGAATCATGGTGAAAATGCTGGTCTGGCAAGAAAAAACTACCTATTAGAAACTTTCAGTCCTAGATTAAAGAAACAAGATAAACCATGTAAGTCAGGGAGATTTCGAGGTGTTAGTCGGTGGATTTAGTTTCCTCTTGGACAGAGCTGGGCTTGCTGTTTCCCACTGTTTCCAGTCCTTCTGGTGAATTAAGCTAACTGAAGGCAGATTCTTGGCAAGAGAACAAAAAAGCATTTTCCAAAATGTCAAACTATTTCTTCATATTTTAATTCTATTCCAGCACCTGTCAGCTTGAAAAGTCTGTTTACTATCTTTTTGAACAAGAACAAATCACTGATATATTCCTTGTGTAATTTGTTTTCTGCTACTTGCAGAATGTGACCAAATAACCTTTACAAAGAGACAGTCGGTGCAGTGTGCACCCTGTCACACCTTGCTCGCTTTTTCTTCGGCTGCTTTTGTCTCTGGATTAACTTTTGACTTTAGAGGCTGAGGAATCCAAATTGGCTCTCAGTGACCCCTTTCAGTCCCCTTAGACAGACTATTGACTTTCTGCACCAAGGTACCCAAACCCTGTGCTCTAAGGTTAGCAGGAAAAAGGGGGGGGGGAAATCAATCCAATGGTGAATGTGTGCATTTGAAAACAAGGATTCAGGAAATACACCTTGAATAACCTTCGTTTTATTATGTGGGATGGGAATTCAGGTATTGAGTTGCAGCTGAATTGAAGAGTGAAGCTGCACATGAATGTTAGAAGTTATTTCCATGTTAATCAGACAGCCGAGTTCAAGTGCTGAGATAGAACACGATTTTATCCTCGCCCCAGCCACCATCACACCTTTCGAAAGATAAAAATCCAGCAGTAGGAAATTTGACCCAGGCGCTCCATGTCTGTTCTGTTGTGTGACCAGGTTAACTAATGGACTAGCTAATCAAAGGGTGTTGCTCGTGTCTGTCTCACCTTTGTCAATAGATGAGTGTTGACCTCTCGACTACACCTGCCCTCAATCCCTCCCACAACACAGACACAGGAGCCCCATACACTCTCATTCAAAACAAAGCAGAACTAATCGGCACCTCCAGCCTGCTGGAATGTCCCCAGTTTCTATAGAAGCGGAGGCTTAGTGAGACACCAGGCAGGTATTCTGAACTAAAAAACAAGCCCAGACTCATTCACCGATGAAGCTGCAGTGCACCTTTATGAAAAAAAAAAAGTGGGAGTGTTTGGGAAGCTTTTGTATTTGTGGTCTCCTAGAAAGAAAACAGATTTGGAAGGGGGGAAATGCTGCAAAATGTGACTATGCAGCCATACAAAATGAAACAATGCCTCTTATTACAGCTTACTGGCAAATGAAGTGATGGGTTTTCCATGAGAAAACAACTGACCTCGAGTCTGTGTCGTTGTGTGCCGTTACTGCAGTAATGGCAATGACTGGCTATTCACGCTCCAGTGATATTCGGATAAGGCACAGTGTTGCAGCAAAAGAGGAGCGTTTTTAATGATTCCCGCTGCGATGCCATCCCTCCACTGTTATTACTGCATGTTCCATGTCAATGAGAGAAGTGCATAAACACAGGGTACTGACAGACCCCCCGTCTCACACATGAATGGGAGAATTATCCGGCTCCCTCTTGCCCCAACACATTCATTTTGGGCTGCAAGTTTTTGCATGTTGGACACAGAACTCCATTTAGGAATTATTTTTAAAGCATTTGAGATGTTTATGTCATGCAGTTAGTCTGAAGTGGACACTGGATGGCACTTAGGAGTCCTTGTATTACGTCCTTAATTCATCTTTAGGCTATTATGTGTTTCCTTTCAGGGTTTAGCTCAATTTATTCCATTTCTGTGGTGAAAGAAGTATTGGCATCCTTTTATAACAGTGACAGTGTCTCATATTTTAAAGGTTGGTAGTATGTTTTCGGTGTAAAATCATGAAATAGCTCAAATAATTACAGTTTTGTACAGCTGCAATACAATATGTGTCTCTGAAATGTAATAAATGTAAGTCCAGTAACATGGATTTCATCACTCAGGGAAAGCTTTGGTCAGCTGCCTATTAAAATGATCCATTCATTTGCTTTATTTGCTCTGAAACGCCACAACCCAGGAACTATCAGAATTCCACAAGACGATCCAACTATAAATGAAAAACTCAGCCAGGAATTTCCTGAGCTGCCTCTTAAAGGCATCAGAGAGTTCATAGAATATGCCTCCAACTGTTTTCTCTCAACCTCTCATCAATGCTGTTTTATCAATTTTAATTAAGATTGAAGTAGGGGGAAAAAATGAAAGCAATTTTTTAAAAATTGAAGAAATGTCGGACATTTGGTTAATTGCATCCCTGGGCTGCTGCACATAGTTGAAATTATAGAGTTTTATTACGATTCATTCTTTATTTATTTACTTAGTTGTTTTACAGTGACAGTGATTCTCAATAAGACCTAATCACATTGCACCATATTTGTCTAGAGCTCACACAAATCACATTCACGCAGAGGCTTTGTTATTTTCTGCCCATTCAGACAGCCCATTTGTATTCTGGATGTGACATCTCGAATCTGCATCCAAATGGGGAATGAAATATTTATGCTGCAAAATGATGGCACTCTTCATTGTCAATTTGCTTGAACATAAAAGTGCATTAGAAGGTAGGTGCATTCCTGCCCAGGCAAATCAGAACAGAATCAGCCAATGAGGCGTCGGAGGAAAAGAGTGAAAGAGGGGAGTATCAAGGTAGAGAGGCAACCCCTGGGCAGCTTCGGGCAATAGAGCCTGCAGACACAGCCGACACCCAGGAATCTCACACAAAAACATTCAAATAGATATAAATGTCAAAAGCCTCAGAAGCAAATATCATCATTTAAAAATGAAAAGCTCTTTTGTTTCATTATTGAAACATTATCCACATTTGTTCTGGGGTGTAGCTTGTTTGCTGCATGAGAGTGTCAAGAATAGCACATAGGACCAAATGGATTCAGAATACAAGCTGTTGCATATACATGAACAAACAAATAGCATCTGTAACAGCTGTGATATGCTTATGCAACATTTACGTGTGTCATTAGTGAACACATTACTGAATTCATGTTTGCTGCACATACAGAGTGATGCAAATGGCTGTAGTGATGCTATACTCCTACATTTACAATAGTTTTGGGGTTACATATTTATTTTCGAAAATCGGTTATATTTCTTTAAATAAATGAATTTAACTAATTGGCATAGGTGCAAACACTAAAGAGACTAAAAGTGTCATTACCTTAATCCTGAACCAAAATGACTTTGAAGTTGACATACAGATCTGTTTATTGTGATTTTTGTTGGCGTCGTTTTAATGGATAATTTCTTGCATCATTCAAATACTGTGAAGTGCTGTTGAGTTAATTTGCTAAACACAAGTTGAAATATCTTTGCTAGAATAAATCCTTGTTACTATAGTAATCCTATTCTACTGCAGTCTTTCAGTCCTCTGTGAAGGTTCACAGTGAAGACATCTTTCACGCTAGTCTATGCATGTGGCACTGCAGAGGCTTTGTACTATGAATACTGTGCTGAAGCTCACATTCCTCACAGTGACGTGTTCCAACGGAGCCATCGCTCTGCGTGCTGCCTTCAGGGAGTTCACTGCTGAAATACAGCACCTCCTCATTCAACAAATCTTTCTCTCTAAGGGTCAGCACTCACACCCCAACATCTCTGAATGACTATTTGTTAAGCAGTAACCTTGCTCGTTCAGTGGATGTGTGGGTTTTTGGAAACCTCCAGACTGAATGCACTGTTTACCAACCTGTCAACTTTGAGGTTTTCCTCCCTGTGGGACAAAAATATAACTTTCAGGTCAAGAGAACAGCATTTTTTTTTTTAAGTTGTGTTATCTGAAAGAGTAGAACCCTTTGGGACATCCTGGCATTGAGACAGTAAACAAACAGACGGATAATGAAGAGATCATTTTCCACAAGCATTTATTCTAATGTTTTGTCTTCTTTCTGTTCATCCCTTTGTTTTAGCTTATGCTACCTATAAAAAGTATTCAGAGGTTTTGCTCTTTTATTGCTTTCAAGACTGAATCATAGTAATTTAATTAGGCTTTTTTGACAATAATTTACAAAAAACTATTTCATATAGAAGTGAAAACAGATGTCTACAAAGTAATGCCAGTTGTCTAAAATGTAAAAGGGAAAATAAGCGATTTCATAAGTATTCATCCACTTCAAATCAGGATTTATGCATCTTTGGCCACCATTACAGCATTAGGGCCCATGTGGATAGGGCTCAGTCAGCCTTCCACATTTGGACATTCACACCATTCTCTTTTGCAAAACTGCTAAAGCTCTGTCAGACTGCATGGGGATTGTGAATGAACAGCGCTTTTCAAGTTCAGCCACAAGTTCTCAGTTGGATTGAGGTCTGGGCTCTGACTCATTTTTGGTCTCATCAGACCAAAGAACCTTCTTAGTTGACTTCAGAGTCTCCCACATGCCTTCTGGTGAACTGTAGTCAAGATTTAATCTGAGCTTTTTTCCACAGAGGCTTTTTCTTTGTCACTCTCCCATAAAGCCTCAGCTAAGGAACAGGCTACAGTTGTTTGCACAGTCTCTCCCATCTCAGCGTCTGAAGCTCGCAACTCCTTCAGATTAGTCATAGGTGTCTTGGTGGCCTCCCTCACTAGTCTCTTTGTTGCAAAGTCACTCAGTTTTTGAGGAAAACCTGCTCTTGTCAGATTTACTCACTGGTCACATTACCTCCATTTCTTAATGATGAATTTAATTGTACTCCAAGTAATATTGAATAACTTCTAAATATTCTTGTATCCATTCCCTGACTTTTGGTTTTCAATAGCCTTTCTACAGAGTTACTTGGAGTGTTTTTATGTCTTTATGGTGTAGTTATAGCCAGGAGTGCTGATTCACCAGCGAGTGGACCTTCCAGATTCAGGTGTTGTTATACTATAACCACTTTAGACACATTTACTGCTCTCAGAGGATCTCAGTTTCACTAACTGTATGACTTGTAGCAACAGTTGGCTGCACTTCTGTTGATTTAAGTGAGTCTCTGCGAAGGTTGTGAATCACTTCTTTTACACTTTATGTTTTTAAGTAGTTGACATTACTTTGCAGAAATCAGTTTTTTACTTTGACATGACAGATTCTTTCTTTGTAAATTATTGTCAAAAACTTTATATTGACCATAATTCAGTGTTGAAAAGCAATAAAAGGAGAAAACATTCAAGGGGGTGAGTACTTTTTATAGGTTCTGTATTTTCTGCTTTCCATTCTATGTCTCTTACTTGCATGCTTTTTATGTTTTATATAAAGCACTATATAAAGCACTTTGAATTGCCTTGTTGGAATGATGGATTTTAAGTATATACTTGTAAAAGTGAAATTACATAAGAGCACATCTGATCTAAACCACAGTCACAACCCAGGAGCAATCAAATCTACAGTTTGTTAAATTGGAAAGCACACCATACGGACTGCTTGAAGTCATTCAGTGTTTGATTTACATTTTTGCATTGTTGTTTGAGCAATACCAATAAAAAAAAAAAACTGCTGTGAACACAATGCTTTCTTGTGGATGCAAGCTGCTGTTGAACACCAGGGCTTCTGATCTCATCTGAGGCAGATCCCAAAAAACAGCTCCCACTTTTGTCAGAGGCTTCAAGGAGACATCAGTTGTTGTATTTGATGCACACTGATACATGCTCCCAGTACGGGAAAGTCTACGTGTGGAAAGAGAAGAAATAGGTTCGAATGTGTATTTATTTGAATAAACATTTTAAAATAAGCAACACTATCAGTCCAGACAGTCCTCTACCTAATGCAATGCAACCAACAGAGCAAAAAAATAAATAATTCTCCTGCAAAAGCTGCTGTGTGGTTAGTAACCCAGACACAGAGCTGCCTTCAAGCAGTGGCTTTTTAGAAGCTCGTTTTTCAGCTGTCACCTTCCGGTGGTCCAAAAGATTGCCCAGAACAAGTCACACTGTCCAGCGTTATCTGGCCCACACTGAACACAGAGGTAAAGCACAGCTTGTCTCCAGAGAACAACGGCTCATAACTCAAAAATATTGGTGTCCTTGTCAATAAAATCACACATAAAGAAGATTGGGCTTAAATGAATGTGCTCTCGAGAGGAATATCTTGTCAGGTGAGGTGAGGTGCTCCTCTCTACCTCAGGAATGTGTCGGCACAGTTCTTACTCACCCTTCCCCCCCTTCCAAACCCTGCCATTGTGAGAGGAAGGAATGCTTTTCAAAAAGTCACTCCTTTCACAGTGAGGGATGTCTGGTGTCACCCCATTCTTCATCTAAGGTTGAACGTAGGATGTACTTGCAGGTAGAAATTTCTTGCTAAGAAACGTATGTATGGACGTGTTCGGAGTGGAACATGCTGGCTATAATACACATGACTGCACTGTTAAGTTAGTTTGATAATCTATTATTAAGTGGTTTGCAATGATCCTAGGGGTGAACAAAGAGAGAGAGAAATAGATATACATATTAAACTAAATGCAAAAGCGATTTCTTTCTCTAATTGTATCTGCAAATTGTATTTCAAACACTTTTATGAGAACTAGTTTCAAGGGCTTTTGAAATGCTTCAGAGATATCTGGCCCTAATAAAGAATGCGGTTTACTCTAGAGGTTTAGACAAAAATGAGGAAATTACAGCAGAGACTCATCAAATAATGAACACAAAGCCCTTATTAGGCGAAAATCACAGGAAACTCCTTTATTTCATTTGGACGTTTTTGCCTCCCCTGGAGTTTTCCTTCAAAGCTTTTGAAGTAGATTAAATATTATGTCTGTTATGTTAATAAGACATCTAAAATTTGATGGTTTTACTAATATTCTTATTTTGTTGATCGCAATAGATCTGGTAATATTTGCTTTTATATTTGTTCCCCTTTCTATGTTCATCTGTTCTTATTTTTAATCTGTGGTAATAAAACCGCGCCACATGGCAGGGTGTGGCAGGTTTTTATGACTGAAAAATGGGTGGTCTTACTCAGGTGCAGGCGTGTTATTGGTTGGTGCAGTCCTCTAAAACACCAATACCTGAATCAGGTGGAGAAAAAAGTCAGAGAGAAGCCTGATAGTACCTTGTCAGTTGCACCTTCAGTCCCTGGTGAAGACTGCTTTGAGCATTTTTGTTGACTGATGTTTTGCATTCACAGAGACACTGAGGAACTACAGGAGCAAATAAGGTGAGTAATGCATTTTAAGCAAGGTAAGGTATTCATATATGCATGGAAAATTTAATAGATTTGTCTGAAGCGGCAACTATACCATAAGTAATAGTTTGTACAAAAGCACTTGTAGTGAATTTATTAAAATTATTAGCTCACCTAGAGAAATCATATGCTTGTAAACAGTATTAAAATTCAGCAGAATCAACAGAGATTTTCAGGAACAGGAGGGTAGCAGTTGTGTGGAAAAAAAAACTGTGCAAGCCTAAGTGCATGAAAGTATGTCTATCTGCAAGCTTCAGGTGTGGGGAGTAAGCTAAATGTTGTGTTTCCCCGAGAGCAGGGCTCTGAGGCGTACAGATAGCGAGGCGGGCCGCGGTGTCTGGTGGCGGTGGTGGGCTCGAGGAGGGCTGTGGTGGGGTTGCATCACTGATGACTAAACAGTCATTCAGCTCAGGCCTGTGATAACGTGCCAGAACGCAGGATTTCAACAGCAGCCTGAAACCCTGGAGCCACAGAGCAGGGCAGGCCTGGTCTCGCTCAGGCTCAGGCTCAAACTTAGACTGAAGAAAAGGGAGAGGCCAACATCCAGTTCCTACTGCACTCATTGCCACCCCCTCAACCTTGGAGGCTTCCTCATAAATCATAGAGTCCCAATTGCCTGCACCAGGTTAGCCTCTATCCTGAAGCTTAACATTGAAAGTGGAGCTTAAGGCTTTCCTTAATGTAACTTAGCACCAAATGTTCCTGCAGAAACATCGTGATTGTGGTATATTACTTTTGGGAAACTGTGAAGAATCAGAGACAGAAAGGGAATCAGAGAAATTGAAGAAGGCTGTGTTCTGTTCTGACGTTGTGCATTTGTGTCTTTAATTTCAGACACTGCAAGAATATTCCATGTGTTCTATCCTTCATTCCACCGGAGTCTGTATCTGCATTTAACCAGATTTCAGTGGTGTGAAGTGTAAGAGACATGGAAATGCAACATCGCAAGCTATCGGCGATCAAGTCAAAAGTCGAGGAAGTAACTGAGTTTGTTCCTGCAGTTCTATACTTTTTTCTATATTCTACTATATACTATATGCATTTTTTCTGTAGCATATGTCGTGTGTGTATTTTCATCGATAAGAACTGCACTGAAAACTGAGTGATGTGAATAAATTTTCTGACCTTGTGCCCAGTGTTTCTTTTTTTCTAAAAGTGCAGCATCTCAAATCATTACGGAGCCATTATACCACCCACATCCGAGTTTCTGTGGTTCTCAGCCCCAGAGCATGATTTTTTTTCATTAGCCAACATGGAGAATTTAAGACTCAGCCCACACAAACAACCTTTACTGTTTGGCAAATGAAGCTTATTAACAATTTAAAACATGCCCTCACAGTAGCCCACACAATAATGCCATTAAACATGCTTCTCCCTGCTAGAGAGATGCATCTCCACTACTCCCAGCACACTTCTCTAAAGGAGTGCACATCAAAGGCAAACATAATAGTCTTTGCTGTTTTACTTTTCCATACCTCGACATTGTTACTGTTTCAGCATTTTGTACAGATTCCATATGTAGGCAAGGCTTTTCAGTCTTTTGTAAAGGTCAAACTCTTTGACTGCAGGGTTTTTCACGCAGAACTGGTCTGGATAGAGCTTTTAAGTTCAGTTGAATTTTAAATAAAACAGAGCATTGCATCTGGAGGTTTGTCAGCATGCCTCTTGACCGCAGGGCTCTGTTTGGTTCCTGACAATCAATCCCCTTCAGAGAATGTTCAAAATGTGAAATAATAATAATACAACAGAGCAAAGCAACATATTTTTGGCCCATGGTTATGCATGTGGGTACACTCATATGAATATAAATGCACCCCCTTGTTCTCAATGGCTTCAAATAGATCCCCCCCCCCATGGCCTCTAAAAGTGTTTTAGTTACTTAACACTGCCAGGCTTTTGTGAGTCACTCAGGCAGCAAAAACATACAGTAAGGAGTAGAGACCTCGTCCAAGCACAGACAAAAGGTCCCTGCATATGGTGTGCACCGTAGTTGTGTCTATGAAATTCTAGTCTGTTGGTATTTACACCATATTTAATATATATCTAATTTTATTCACAGCAAATTAGTGAAAATTTAATGTGATAGTTTGCCTCTTCTAACATCTGTTGAATTAAATTACTGCTAAAATTTGGTGCTGTGATAATTAATCAGTTTACTGAACAGTCAGTGGTCGAAAATTTTGATAAGTGTTGTTTTGTTCTTTGTTGGAGTGAAGTGTAATAGAAAACAATTCTTGTTAAACTGATTAAACAATTACAGTAGTAATCATAAAATGCTGATTAATAAGAAAGAAAAATAATAGTTTAGCTCAACTAAATTTTCACAAACACTTGTAGGAAGAGCATCGACTCATTCATAATAGCATGGATATCTTTTCCATGGTGATTAGCTGCTACAAAACAAAGCTGCATTGTTTACACTTTAACAAATTCTAGATCATTTTTAAAATTTGAAAACAACAAACTGCTGAGACTGTTAGCAGCTTGCACTGAGTCTAAACAGCTGACATGAAGGTCTGGAAACTCTTCTTCATCTTTCTGCTACTGAGTTCAACACTTGGAGAGGATACAGGTGAGAGGAAACGTTTCTACAGCAGGTGCAGGTACATCAGCACAATGGGGGAAAACTGAGTTTAAAAAAAAAACTCGCTGTGACTCTAAATTTTGCTGATTGCTCTGCTGTGAAATGTGGATGATTCAGTTTCTATTCTCAGCAGCTGAGGAGTCTAATAAGACAGTTTCACGCCACACAAGTAGCACTTGCTAATTGAAAGCACAGCCATGCTGCAAAAATGTTTTGTTGTGTCAGCAGCATGCTTCATTAGGGGGAATCTACTTTGTACTGTACGGTCATGCCTTCATGTGACGGCTGAGTACAAGCTAAAGTCCTGTTACATGTTGACAAAACTGGTGTACTTGCTGGAGTTTGTGCACCACTTTCATCAGTCTATGCTTCGGCTGTTTAGTAGCAGACGACATCGGCGTCCATCAGCTGGAGCGTTTAGTGGAGATGCTGACGTCCACTGAGTGTGAAGACCTCCTGTTTGCTCTGTCTCACGCTGAAGAGAACATCTTCCAGCATCTTGAGCGTCTCTCGCCAGAAAGAAATCAACTAGATCTCGCGCCTCGAGTCAAGAGAGACACCTCTCCGACTGCAGGTTAGTGCTCCTTATCAAGTGAAATACAATCTCAGCTGAGACCACTTCAGACAGCATAAATCCCATGTTGGATGTATACAGTGAAACACAAGTTCACATAGATACATAAGAGAAGAAGAGATCTGTCCATTGCACAAAAATGCACTTAATTTTCTGGTGAAGCTATAATAAGGCCTCAATAGTCAGTATGAAAGCAATTCAATGGGTTTCTTACAGGGTTTTTAATACAAAATGTACTCATGCTACTATCACTCACCTCAGCAAGAAAACACATCCCAAAAATCAAACACTTTGCTAAAAAAATAGTGTCATTTTGGCAGATTTTCAACCTCTCAGAGTGCCGTTTCCTCATATTAGGTGTGTGTATTTTGTCTGTCCTTACCGTAATTGAAATTACTGTCTTAGGGAACAATTAAAGTAATCAATAACTTTTTTTAATGTACATAAGGACATCCGAGTATTGCTAGAAGATGAACTTAGGAATACTCAACCTTTGAGAGTTACAGACAAGACACCACAAAGACAAGAAGCCTCAATGGCAGAAAAAGCCAGAAGACTTTGAGCTGTAATAAGGTAGAAATGAAGAAAAAGTCCACCCTGAGACCTGTCCGTTTCTGACACATCCAGCTCAGCTTGGAGAGTTTCTGGCAGCGAGCTGACTGTCAGAGATCTGTCCTTCTGAGGACCATATGTTTTGTGTTTACTAGATAGTGAGACTCAGTGCCGAACAGCCCTGACAGACTGGCTGCTGAGGTATGGCGGGGAGACCTACTACGACAGGCTTTCTCGCGCCTTGCAGCACATCGGCAGAACCGACATCACCATTGGTGAGAATTAAGTGGAGACAGAAGGAACACATGCCTCCTGTAGCAATGAATGGTTTCCACATAAATTGAATCATTTTGTGTGGTGCTATTAATGTGGATGCTTTCAAATAAAAAAAAAACTCACTTTTTATGTGCACTACAGTGTTGTTGATAGCAGCGAATCCCTGTGAGCAGACATCACAGCATTGTCCCTTGACAAAAGGAAATTGGAACAAAGCCTAAATTGGTTACATGGCAGTGCATTTTCAGAATGGGTTTATTTTGGTCAAGAAGGCCTCCTCAAGACTTTAACAACAGTGTATAATTGCTTCATTACTTTGAGATTTGTTTTAATTGGAACTTCAAAAGTGGCATATTTTGCACACTGCCAGTCTCTGGCATGTGTTGCAGTCCAGTGTGCACACAACTCCACAGCCGAGTGGCGTTGGATAGAAGGAGGTGTAAATGATCTGACAGAGGACTCAGTGGAGCTGACACCAGCCACAGAACAAACCATCTGCTCCTTTCATCAGCAGCGACCGAGGGAAAAAACAAAAGACAAGGAAAGGATGGGAAAAGATGAGTTGTAAGACAAGAGTCTGGAAGAGGAGTGGGGAGGGGGACAGTGGTGTCTTTGGTGGAAAAAAAAAACTGTGGTTGCACTGTGTAGCAATTATCGCACACTTGATTGCAGTTCTGAAGAGATTTACTCATACGGAGAAACTTGAGAGGTTCATCTTGTTGTATTCTAGACTGAAGGACAGCAGTTGCTATACTGCTAGAATTAATTAGGGGCAGGGAAAGAAAACAACTATTAAATTCACGTTTACATCCTTTTATAGAACGGAATACATGCACATGTGGCAATTTACTTTAAGGGAAGTAATGTTAGATTGAGCCTGTGCTTTTGTTTTTTACAGAAGTGGGAAAGAACATCAATCAGGACAAAGCCTTGAATCTGAAGCGCTACGTTGAAGATTACCACAAATATGTCAGCTCTTTACACCTTCCATTGGTAAAATCAGACACACAGGACCAGCAGCATGCACACCAGCGGGTCAGAACAAGAAAAGGTATGATTGTTTATCCCTAAAGCTCCAAATGGTCACTTCAGTTTGGCTCATAGCAAAATAGGAACAGTGATGGAGAACTGAGTCATCGCATGTGTGTCCATAGAAGCCCAAATAACTTTTGGCTATTGATGTCAAGAGGCTATTTTTGGGTTATACCTCTGGAGACTGTCTGAATGACAAATGATATCATGTTTCACTGAACCCTGAATCTATTAAGTGTTTAGATGAGATGCTGGATTAGATTTGGTGGCCGTGGGCGTGCTTCCAACTCATTATTTCTCAACATCAACACTCTCACTATACAAGGGATTATTTCCCAGGACAGTTAGAAATTCAAAAATGTAATTATCACCTGTCCATTTTTTTCCCCGTCTCCCGGGTGCCGCATTCAAGTTAAAACTTGACAAAAATGCTCCCGTAGTCCTTTGAGATGGTAAGTGTGTCTGTCCTGTGTGTGTGTGTGTGTGTGTGTGTGTGTGTGTGTGTGTGTGTGTGTGTGTGTGTGTGTGTGTGTGTGTGTGTATACTAGTGAGGGATCTGACATGGCGTGACCTGGAACTCATTGTGGAGCGACCTGCTGTACCTCCGTACCAGAAGGGACCTTTGAACGTCGTTCTTCCGGTCTTGTATGGCTTTCTGCTGGGTTTTGGAGGTGTTTTGCTTGCCGGCATATCTTTCCACCTCATCATTGTCCACATTTCTTGTAGAAGGCAGCAGATCACTCCACGATCACTAGCAGTTCCAGCTGTAAAGTCATGGTCGGAGCTGTGAGGCTGGGAGATGCAGCTTTTGAGATGTCAGATTAAGCATTTAGATTATCTAGGAAGGCATAAAAATTAAACTGACATAAAAAATAAATTTAAAAAAAGCCTAAACAGATCTGTCGTTTCGCCCTTTTTCTTTTGGTGGCTTTTAAAGAAGCTTTTAAAGACCCTAAATCCTCCGGTCTCTTTATCCACAGTGATCACCGGAACCAACACAAGAATTCAATATCGATTTAACCACACCACTGCTAATTATTACAAATATGACAAGATTAATGTCGTTTCAGATAAAATAATTATCCACGCTGTGTATTGCGGACTGGTAAGCATTATTGTCTTGCCAGTAGGAAGATGACTAGTAGTGTGACAGATGCGTTGGAACCCAGCCCTCACACCAAAGGTTGTTCCGGTGTTACTGTGATAGTGATGCCACTTTCCATTTCCCCTCCAAGTGACGGCAATGTGCCCGTCTGGCATCGAGGAACAACTAATTATCCAGCCTGGCGCCTGCTTCCCCGGAGCCTGCCGATACCTCCACAGGCAATCCAAAAGACTAATAACAATGACAATGCTAGCAGACAATGGAGCACTCTCGCTTGTGATGGCAGCTTCTGGTGGGTGACAGAAGCCAAACAGAAAACACAGAGCTATATTTTTTGAAGGTGTAAAGTCGGGAAGATTGTTAGCAAGCTGAAATAACCTGATGTATGAGATGCTAAAGCAAAAGTAGGTCCAAAAAGTGGCATCGCAAAACGAAACAGAATAAAAATGTCCATATTGGAAAAATTCAAATTAACTTTGTTGACATGTGCAAGCTTTAATTAAGAAAAGCATTTGCTCACAACGGGATTATTTTCACATACTCTGCTGAGACAAACAGTTTCATAACGGCAAGACAGAAAACACGCTCATGGCACTGAAGTACTTTCGAGCTTCTTGTTCTCGGTTTCTTACACCATCCCTACTTTCTTCGTCATAATTGAACTAATTACTTCATTATACAAATCTGGCCTAATGTGCTTCAGGAGGCAGACAGCTTGGATTAACAGTGGCACTAAGCAGCAATTACAGACTATTAGTTCATAAATCAACATTTAAACAAATTATAGTGCCAAGCAGAACTGTTTGAGCAAAGCTCTGAAAGACCAAAAGAGCATGGATTTGAGTTTTGACTTATTACTGCAGTAAAGAGCCTAAATAAACTTACAGCACTGTGAGTTTTTTGGTGTTACTGTAAAATGAAAATCTTACTGCCATACAGTGCTTGATTTGGATTTTGAAGAGGGAAATCTTTGAATTTCTGATATGTAAAATCAATAATATACAGTAATGCCATTTCGTAACAGTTTGTCTTTTACGCCGTGTGTCTTTAGACAACTCTGAGTTTCACCTTCATCACCAAGCTTCCCAGGTGGCACAGCAGAACTCTTCACGACAAAACTTCCTCTGTCCTTCAGTTTTCCCCTGCTGGCTGTTAGGATCCTGCAGGTGCTGACTATGACAGGTTCACCTGCTGTGGGCTCACCCGTATTTCTGTAACCAGTGGAGAGGAAAGCCAGAGTTCTGTATGCCTGAATGACTCTCAGAAACAACATGCCACATGGGGCCTGCATCATGGTTGTGACACTCCTTAGCATAGCCAAGGTCCCACCAGGAAACTTCTCTTATGGGTAAGAAAACTAAAGACGCAACTCAGGCTTGTGGAGGCACACTGTATAGCTATAGTAATACGGACCCCGGTGTACAATTTCATATCCCATAAAGCAGAGCCTGATCATGTGATTGTCTTCAGCCTCATCCTTTAAAATGCCTTTCATTCACAAAGATCTGAAGAATAGAGACACCGTCATTTCAAGCCATTCTCATGCAAAGGGATGAAGCAATCATGGACGGCATGGATGAATAGAGAAAGAACCTGACACGAAATTGACATTTACAGCCAATGCGAAGCCGACGTGTGAGGGTACGGTTTCCAGACATATCCATTCTCATGTAAAATAGAGCATTTTCATTTTTTTTATTCCTGTCGTTTCTCTGGGTCATTTAATAGTTTGTGGAGCAGCAGCTTATCAAACTGGATTCTCTGAGGAGGACGCATCTGTCTTCTGTCATTGTCTCAGCATAAGGAGTCAAGTGTTTGTCTGGATGGAAATGTAGATGGACTGGAAGCAATGCGTGCCAAGGGGGCGCTCAGACGGAGGGGCCGTGTCCTTGATGTGCTGAGGCTGAGCGTTCTGCACCGCGGCCTCTGGGGTGTGCTTAGTGTCACTAAAGGCTTTAACTTCCCCTCCTTCCATTTGCATCTTCATTCATCTGCGGGGCCACTGAGGTGCTGCAGTCCCCACTCAACCATCACTCTCCCTTTGCTCAATATATATGGATCACAGGAAACAAGATCACAACACCAGCTCTTTTAAAGTCATACTTTTTTTAATCGCCTCGGCCCCAGCTTTTCACAACTTTGTCTTTCATGGTTTCCTTGGGGGAATCTGAGACTTCTTCAAAGTTTTTAGTGCTGATCAGTCATGAGCAGCTCTGTGGGTTTACACATAAATCCACATTGCCATCCTGTGGTCATGAGAAGTCATTACAGCAGGCGATACACAGGATTATTCGAATTACAGTTGAGAATTTTTGCACAGAACAACCCTACTTATGAGCAGTTTGAAATATTTGTAATACGCGCGTGTGTGTTTTAATAGGAGAGGATCATCTGAAAAGTAATGATATTGAGATATTGTTTTATAGTGACACTGCATATTGTGTTTATTGCTTTACCCCTAGCAGCTGTGGAGAGGCAGTTAGACTTTGAAGATCTGCAGTTGGGTTCAGTTAAAATGCGAGAGCGATGTGAGTAGACAGTCATAATGTGGTGCAGTTAGACAGATGTTTTTAGTGAGCCAGACACACTGAATCACTGAGCAGCATTGTTGTCACCATAATGGGAAAATGCTTTGTACACCTAAACACAGTAAATGGTCAAAGCTGTGATGTGTTGGGTAACAAAAGAAACTTCACTTGCAAATCTACTTTACATGTTTGTGCTTTTTTTTTTTTTTCAAACTGCAGCTAACAAATGAAGAGAGAAGTAAAGGAGAGAATAAAATCATGTCTGGATATTTCTACTGTATATAATGGAGCACTATGTGCTGAAAATTAAAGCAGTTAAATACTGCAATATATATTTAAATAAATGTGATGCAGGTAATTAATGACAGATCAATATCATATTTCCGAAAATCTTCTCTCTTTAATATCACTACACACTACATGAGCAATAGGCTTTGTGTCAACCTGTATGCATCAAATGGATGAAACTAGTTTAATTTGATTAATCATCACTGTTTTTAAATCTCCCTGATGAAAACAGAGAGCTAAACAAATGCAGTAAAGAGCTTCGAGTAATGGCTGCTTGCTTGTCAGTTTGTTGAAATTAAAGCAGGACATTTCAAACTCTGCATCAGACAGGTGTGTTTCCTCAGTGCCAGCGACAGACAGATTTACCCATGAGACATTAGGACAGAGACAGAGAAACCCCAAAGCGGTCTGCGGGATTCATCTAAAATTCAAACCCAGTCTTTTCCACTTTATTTCCTTTATTTTTTAGCTTCTGAGCATTGTGTTTATGCAGAACTGCATGAGGCGCTTTCATGTTGAACTCACTGAAATAGTAACATGCAAATGTTTGTGTTAATGATTCTAATACATTATGAATCTGAAGCAGGGGGCTATTTCATCGATGTGTGTGTAGTAATTGGTCTCAAACTGCCCATTATGACAGACATCTGTAGACACTCAGATATGGATGTACTGTGTCTTTAAAGCCAAGTGTCAACTGAGACGCACAGTTTGCCGATCAGTTCTTTGAGTCTGACTTTCATACAGTGTGCTACTGAGTAACAATGCATCTGAACTGGCTTTTTTAGACTCCTCGAGTAATTATTTATTCTTATTTATTTATTATTTATTTGATAGGGATGTTAACTGAAAACATCTATCCAGTGCAAGTGTAATAGTGTTTATAGTGAGCGCTAATTTGGAACACCTATCCTGGGAAGGGCTTTCATGAGTCCAAGAGGGTTAGACAATTGAACAAAGGGAAAATAAACTTAATATGCACTAGAATAATCACTCATCAAACAACTCTGATTCTTAAAAAAACAACAATATGTTTACATGGGAGATAACAGCATCGCAGGGTTGCTGTAGATATGACTATATATTCACATTCTGTCATTTTCAATACAGTGATCTTGGCCTGTGAGCTTATCATGCATCTCTCAAAATTAATAAAGTAATTGTGCACAAGCTATTAAATTATGATTGTGTAATAACACTCTCAACACCCCTGATGACATGCTGCAAAGCATCATGCGGCTTCTTCCCATGCTGTAGTGTTCTAATGAGTTCCCCTAGCATTGCACCACACTGCGTTGTTTTGCATTGTCTTGTCTAATTTCCCCACTGATACTGAACGGCTCAGTGAGGAGCTAGTATCTATAGTCATCACTCTGTGTTTTTTATCTAATGAGAAGACAGGAGCGCAAACAGTACCTGCCGCTCTGTTTAATGAGTTGATGGGATGATAAAACACCTCACTCGCATGGCTGTCCAACACAATAGCTGCAAATCTATCTTCGTCTTGATGGCATGTTTAGAAGGAAGGTCAAATTTGTTTATCTCTCTGAAGCTTTATCTTCTTGTTTCAGGTTTGCTTTACGATACTGCCGATGAAATTTAAATCAGTTCCTTCGCCAGCAAAAATACAGACATCTCTGAGCTTTTGTGCAGCCTTTGCTTCAAATTCTGCTGTTTGTAGTTTGTATCATGTCCTAAAGGTCACTGTCTTCTGAAAATAATTAAAAGTGTGATTACTTTCAATGCAATAATGGTAGCGTGTAATGAAATAATTCATTCATCTACAAGTTGCTAAAGAGAAAAACAAAAATGGCAAGCAGGTTGAGCAGTATTTTCATCAGACATGGGGTTGTGGCTTAATTCCACTATAAATAATTAACCATCCTTCACTCAGAGATGCAGACTCAATAATTTTATGCCTTAATTAATCACAAGAGAATGTTCCATTGTTGGTGCATTTAATAGCTGCCTAACTACTGGAATGAGACAATGCGTAGCATTAATTAATACCAGCTATCAGTGGTCAGATTTGCTCTATGCAACCCAGTAAATAAACCCTGTCCAAAGACAATTTGCTGACATTACACAATCAAGATTTATGGTTGCCTAGCTGGACCCGATTTGTTAATGAAGCAGAATGGATCCCCAAACATAGGTCTGTAAAATGCATGCAAAGCACCAACTGCTGCTGCTCGATCAATGTCAAACGCTCATTATTTAAATTCCTGAAGTAATTTTTGCCATTGCTCTGTCATCCTCATTCCCTCAGATGAGTCTTATAAGCCCTCAGCCCATTTGAGTAACAGTCTTTTAATAAAACTTGGCTTTGCGCTTCAATTTTATATCTTGCTTCAGAAAGGTCAGAGCTAAACATTTTCTCAGGGAATGCTCTTCATAAACGCAGGCGAGTGCTAAATGACAAGGTCCCATGACTCAATGAGAAGATACCCTCTGACACCATGCAATTAGTCTCAATAGTATGAAACCACTGGGCGTGTAAACAAATTTAATACATAAATCTCTTGGTCTCAAATTTCTAAAAGGACCTTGTTAATTAAACCATCATGGTCAATGAATGTGCAAGGGGTGTAAAATTAATTTTTATGTGAACTTGCAATTACAGTATTGAGAAGCTAGTCCATTATAACAGTATCTCATTTGAAAAAGGATTTAGCTAGAGGTATTTCATAATTCAATGTAATCATCATTTGACCTCCAAAAAGGTTAGGCATTTTTTCTACCTATAGCTTCACTGATAAGAGGTAATTGTATGGCACAATATCAAGAGGGTTAAATTAAAAAGAAAAACAGGCCAAAGCCTATGGTAAATTTAGATAAATTGAAAACTAATATAGTCTGGTGCAATACAGGGCTCAAAATATCCAAAGCATAAATGTAATTAAGGCAGGGAGAGGTGAAAACACCGAGCAGTAACAAAAGGTTTCCCAGAATTGATGGGTGTCTATGTGACAGATGTGAGCCAGTGGCTGCAGGGTGTTACTGCTGTTAAATCCCTCAAGCAGTGAAAAATGTCCCTGAGCAAGGCACTGCAGCCAAACAACTTCATAAGTACTTAGCTCTGACTATTTTTTCACTGTAATGTCTAAATGACAGTATGTCTTCTCTTTCCTACCATTTTATACCATTACATACAGTATTTACTAAACACTAATGCTCTTCTTTTCATGTATGCAATGCTGGATTACCACAGGCAATAAGAGAGTTAACAATGTTGGAATTAGTAAGGATTGTAACATAGGTATTTTTAACAAGTACTGCTGCAATTCAGGCTGGTGAAATCCCCTTTACATGAGTAAATCTGATTAGAGCAGGCCATCCTCAAGAACAGAGTGACCATGCAAAAAAGAGACTAGTGAAGGAGGCCATCAAGACACCTATGACTAATCTGAAGGAGTAACGAGATTTAATGGCTGAGATGGGAGACTGTATACAACATTCAAAGCTTTAAGGTAGAGTGGGGAGATAATGCTAATGTTGAAAGCCCATAATAATCTCTACTAGAGTTCATCAAAGGGCCTGCGAGTGACCCTGAAGTCGATTGAAAGAAGACTGAACATGGCAATCAGATTAGACACTATGTTTGGTGGACACCAGACACTGCATATTATCAAAAACATGCCTTCCCCGCCATGAAGCATGGCGGTGGCAGCATCATGATTAAGGGATGTTTCTCAGCAGCAGGTCCTGGAAAGCTTGTAAAGGTAAAAGTAACGACAACCTGATGCACTCTACAAGAGAACTGCAATTTGGGAAAACATTGACTTTCCTGCAAAACAATGAACAAAACAGTCAAAGCTATGCAGAAACTGTTTAAGACAATAAGGTAAATATTTTGGAAGGACCGAGTCAGAGCCAATTCAACTGATCATTTGTGGCTGGACTTGAAAAGGGTTGTTCGCTCACAATCCTTGCACAACCTGACAGTTTTACAAAGAAGAATGGGGTAAAATTGCAATATGCAGTATGCTCCTTATAATGCTGTATCCCCTAGACATCTGTTTGTTCCAAAATATAAACAAAAATGTTCCTCCTACTTTTTATGTGCTATGTAGTTTTCCCATCGTCACTTCGTTATGATCTGTACCTTTCCGATGTTGACAGAGTGCACACTACAGGGGAGCCACAGGGAACTTGGCCCCTCTTAATGGAACATGACTTGTGAAATTTTGGGTCTTTGAAGCACTGCTAGTATATTATTTTTGTTATGCATTTCTATTTATCTGCGTCCTCATCAGCATGCATGACATTTAAAATTAGGCTAGTATACTGTTCTTGTAATCACCATCAAAGCATCGTGGTGCAAAATCACAAACTTCACTCATATTAACTCAAAGGATAGGAAAAATGCTAAGTCTTGATGCCAAACAGTAACAAAGCTAACTCTCCATGTCACTAACAGATGCAGAGAAGCTGCGTCTGTTTTCTTATTATTATATTGTTACTAACAGGAATAATTAGAGTTAAAAGCTAAGTCAAATGATTTAAATAGAATGCATCTGTTGTTTTTGGAAATAACAAAGTCATAAAAGTTATTAATCCTGAAAGCCACAGTGTAGTGCACACTGAGTGTTGATAAATAGCTCGTGATTGTTTTGAAATTACTCACTGCGTATTCACCAAATGCTGCAAAATCATATCTCACCTTCCCCTAAATTTTAACCTTTTTATCACAGCAGTGGCCATTTGTATCTTTATGTGCATAATGACATGTAAAGTACTGGTACATAGTTAATATATAAAAAGACTGCAAATGTGGAGGAATTGATGGTACATTAGGGCTCTAATCTAAAGAGTTTTCTTTTTTTGTAGTTGTAAGAAATTCCTAATTCTTCTGTGCGCTGCATTTAGGGTGCATAGTTTACATCAATAGCACACTTAACAATGTGTGTTGTGGTTTAGTGTGCACACTGAAGTTGCAACTGGAACACAGCTCGTGTTTATTAGTACACCAGGGCAAATAGAAAATATAGAGGCAGTCAGGCTGTCTTTTCTTTTACATTCAAACTTCTGAAGACATGAAATGTAGGGCAGAGTGACATAATGGCTCACAACCATGTGCCGAACGGTGGTCAGACTAATTCTCTCAATCAGAATATCTCTCTAATTCACATTAATCAAATCAAGTCCAAGCAGTCGGTCGGGAACACAATGAGGGAGAGAAGAAAGAGAAGGATAGGCTGCAGGTGATGAAATTAAACACAAACACACACAGACACTCACACACATTAAGCGATGACAGACTTTCCCAGGGCTCCAAATTAAAGCTGATGGCCATAGAAACCTTGTAATCACTTGTGGTGCCAATTTGCTGCAGAGAGGAAGGGGAGCAGAGGAGCAGATGTGTGCCAGCATACCTTAGGATGATTTCTTAATAGCTTCATAAATCCATTCATGCATCACAGGCATACCAACACCACTGACAGCCTGCTGCTAGGCTAGACACAACAGGCCTTTAAGCACCTGCTACACAAACACAAGTTAGTTGGCCCGCATATCTCTCTTCCTTCCACTTTTGACTGGTGCAACTGGCATCAATTTAGAGTGTTATTTTGGTTGCTGTAGCTTAATTCTGCCTCGTGGAAAACTATAGAGACGGTGAAGACAACAAAGCCGTGAAACTGCTGATACTATGTAATCTTCCTCTCATTTATGTTTAGCCCTTTTGCAGTGTCTTGCCTCCACAGGGACCTCGACAGACTGTTCAGCTGGTTGTACCTCACAGCTGTGGCCATGCACACTCTCAGTTAATTACAGGAGCACCTCTGTATGACTGCGCAGTCAGCAGCTTCACTCCACAGTTATTGTCAGAGGTAGGCAAACCGAGCTTCCGAGTTCCCCTCATTAGCTGCTCAGCACTTAGTTGTTGCTGTCTCTTGCGTTGGTATGTACCACCCCCTATCAGTGGAGTGAAGTACTGACTACTGTGCTTAACCACAAAACAAAAAGCTTTATTTGGATCACTCAGCAAAGAGATGTAAGATCAAGCACTGAATATATTTTGGTAACAAAACATGTTGATAAATTCCAGTAACATTCAAGATTATTGTTAGCATCTTCGGTACATTTCTTCTGCTCATCTTCACTGCAGCAATCAAAACATCTCCTGAAAAAGTAAAATTAGTCTCAGAAAGAGAAGATTTGCTTCATGACGACTAAAAATACCTGAGTGAAACTGTCATTTTGTATCATCTTGTGAAGACAAACTGCTGTGTACCTGCTCCAGATCCTTCTCCTCATTAATGTTAAAAGCAAGTCCCTGTTTTGCTTCCTCTGCCTGCAGCCAACAAAGTCAAGTCACATATAAGTCAAACAGGCGTGTGCACAAGGTGATGGTATGAACACTGACACAACACAGAATAAAAACAGTGGTGGAACATTACGCTCTGCTTTAACTGTGTTTTAGCATTAATTCTGAGGTGCTCTTCAAAGTCCAAGAGGATTGCACTACTAGTTACAGTCTGTAGGGAACTAAAATATTTGCAAGTCATGTCTAGATAAATGAAACCTCCTGAGTTTAAATTATTCTGAGTATAGAACAATTTTTAAATAGCTCCTTTTCCTCCAGTTTGAAAAGGTGACACATACATAACCTGTTTTTTGTGTTTTTTCATTTAAACGTGGCCCGTTTTGCTGCTTTGTTGCTCATATTAACTGTGTTCCAAATCCTACTGAGGGCACTGTTATCCTGTCAGATGCCTGAAAAGGCTGCCAGCACTCATGAAGCAATGAGAAACATTAGGCGGAACAAAAGAGACTAAATCAGACACACACAGCATACAATACGCGCCATGACCTTGGTGTAACTTACAATTTTGTTTGTTGTGCCACTTACTGTGTCACAAAACCCTGTGTGACATTTCTGTTTACCCTTGTTGAACCAGATAAGGCGACAAAAGCTGTGCTAAAAGGAGGAATTTTTCACTTAGTTTTCCTCCTCTTCTTAATCTCTCCCTATATCCCTAACCTTAGCGCGTTTAAACAGCATGCGTTTGTGTGTGATGTTATGAAAAGGATTTGTATGATAAGGCTATTTTATGCAGTGGGGCCTACCTTTGAGGAGACTCGCCTCTCTCCAGTGGTCTGCTGAGCAAACAGAATGGCATCGTGGACAGAAAGGAAAAGATTACTGCGGGCAATATTGCCCTCATCAAAAGCTCCTCCAGCCTCCAGTTCCTCACACACCTGGGCTGCAGGCGGCAAGACAACAAATATTACACAAGGACATGCTAAATGTAGTGACTTTACCCAATGCTCATGCCGTATTACAATGACAATATTATACGCTAAGAGAAGACAAAGTATTCAGGCACATTAAATTACAATTATTGTGGATCATTGCTTTATCTCACTGGGAGAAGGGGGGCACATGCATAATATGAAAAGTGTTTGCACATGTAATGTCTAACTTGCAGCTGTACCAGCGTCCTTCACAGACCTAATGTGCTCAGTGCTGTATGAATGACTTCACCTATGTTGCCATGCCAACTGTTCAGGAGAGCCAACAAATGTGAATGCACTTTTGTCATTTAAGATTTTACCTTGAACATTAGCCAGGTATAGCTTAATGCCCAGCATCTCGTAGCTCGAGTTCATCTGTGTGGGAAATAAAAGAAAGAAGACAGTTCATGGACATTTTGGGATAGTTAAAAACCCAGATTGTTAAAGGCACACTAGGGTTTAACTCCCAGATCACACAACATTTTGCCAGATCTGATCTAATATTAGTTTGGCACAAAAAAATAACCATTTATGATTTAAATAAAATATCTGATTCAAATTAGTAGCTCTTTTTCTTTATTTGGTCATTTGTTTTATGTTTTAATCTAGACTTTTCTCTTAGACATTTCATTTGCACTTTATCTTTCTCCAACTAATATTAAATGTCCACTTCAAATGTCAACTTCTCTGCAATGTTATTGCAATTTAAATATACTTGCTTGGTAACCAAGAAGAATATGGTAAGTACAGAAATTTATGACATAATAGTTTCACTTATAGTAGTCTAATTCTAGCTGCTAAATATCGCTACATGTTATGAAATCTATCTTTCATTTTATATTACTAATGTACTGTGATTTTAAGTTAAATGGATAATACTGAATGTTTTTTAGATTCTAATCTAATGTGAATGAAGATACTATTAACATTAACAAACAATAGTCTTTCAGTCTCTTTGTTTCTTAAATTCTCAGTGGAAAATTGGCCCTCTTCTACTTTTCTTCTGCTTTTTCTTCTATTATTATTAAATAAAATAAATAAGAAACCTTTTATCTAAAATAATGCTTTCATGCTAACAAAGAACCCAAACTAAGAGTTCGTTGGACCCTTTAAGTGACAGATGTAAAACTAATCTTTTCCGGGCACTGAGTGTACAACAATACAGAACCGAAAACAAAACACCACCAATGTTTAAGCCTTAATCTAGTCATACCAAGAAAAAAAAAGTTAATGACCTTTATCAATACTTTTATGCCCATCAGGTCTATGAAACAGACCCCTGCCAAGTCGAGGATGAGGGTGTGGAAGGGCATAGGCTGCGTCTCCAGGCTGACAGCAGTGGGACTAGGTGGCTCTTGTTCAGACGACTGCTCCCCCAGCTCAATGTCACTGCAGTGGAAGTTGACATAGCTCGTGGGAGGCTCAGTTTTGTTGGCACTGCCGTTCATATCGAAGTCATTTTGCAGCTCAAGCCGAGATATGGTCTAGATTAGGAGAAAATACATACAGAAAGGGTCACAGGTTGTATTTTCAGTATATCACCCTTACCTGAATGAGAAATATCGACAGCAGAATGACCCATGCGCTAAACATCATATGTACTTGATCCCACCTGAGATTTCATGGTAACCAAAGAGCTGAGTTTCCTCCTTCTTGTCTCTTTGCCCTTCTTCTCCTCTTTCGCTTTGTCCTTCTGCTCTTTTTCTAAAAACTTCCGCCTGGCCAGGATAATCTTGGCAGGGTCCAGTCCGGTCTAAACACAAACAAGTCTATGTAAACGTCCAAATTCCACATGAAAACCTAATTAACCTTGTCAGGAGTGTGAATTCTTTCAGCGTACCTTTCTGATAATCCTCTGGCGAAATATTTCAGCATTTGCAAAGTAGAGTGGCGAGCAATAGTTCACTATTTTCACACCTGTTATAGACATGACCTGTGGAGTTATTACAAAAAAAATTTGAATCAATTCCCCTTATTAATGAAAAAATATACAGACATATGTGGTTATCATACCTTACTATACACCTTTGGGTTTTTGTAGATGTCTGTATCTATTATTTGGACCACTGCTGAACCGTTACGACTACAAGGAACACATTGTTAAAATGAGTAACACTTACACTTCCAAATCTTGATCCAAAAATACCACATATTGCGCACAGTTTACTCACAACTGCGTCTTGAATATCACTACCAGGATGGAAAAGCCCACGCCGATGGCAACTCCATAAGGCAAGCTAAGAAAGAATGTGGCCAAGAATGACACAACCCACACACACTAGAAGAGAAGGAACAATAGAATTAAAAAAAAAAAAAAACATGGAAAAAACACATTGCCATGTGCTTCAGTTTTGTATTTAAGCCTTTGACTTACACAGTCCAGTTTGCTCTTCTTCCATAAGTAGTAGGGATCAGAGAGCTGCAGGAGTGTGTTCTTCAGGTTGACTGCAATCAAAGCTCCCAGCACTGACTTGGGACACAGGGATAACATGGGTTATTAATCATGCCTCGATTTTACGCTTACCTCTGTTTAAATGTTTTGCAGATTGTTTGGTATCATGTTGTTAAATCTACCTACTTTTGGAAGTGGTTTCAGGTAGGCTCCCAATGCGAGCATGGTAACCATTACAACCAGCATCACACATAGACTGGAAAACTACATGAGGGTAGCAACAGAGGTGCTAGTTAGCGGTTTCAGTTATTTTCTCACAGTCTAAACTGCTTTTTTTCATGAAATTTAAAGAAAGCAGCAGTTACAGTAACTACACAGGGTTTTCCTGGCTCAAAAGAGGCTTTTGTGGATTGACAATACAGAAATCAATGCATTTTCTAATTATTTCTGACCATTTGATAAACAAAAATGTCTACAATACTTGAGCAAATGAAATTTCACTAAACTAAGCCTGCTTAAAAATATAGATATCTTTATTCTCAATTCATATCATGTTAGCACTGGTGATTTACTTTCGGTGCTAGCCTAAATCTATTTTGAGAGTATCTACAACCTCTTTGGGAGGGCACCAAAAAGTCCTATACCCATGTAAAACCTTGCTACAGCACCCACCTGTGATGTTCCTCCAGCACTGTCGACAGCCAGCGTCACAGACAGAGCACAGCAGATCACATGGATCTTAAAGAAGGACCCGAGGAAATTGCTGCAGCCAAGAGCCAACATTTCCTACACGAGAACATGCATTCAGTATTGACAAAAGGAAGTAAAATAGACATGTTAAATGTGTGAAACAGTTTTTCTACCTGGTTGGGATCCACATCATAGCCATGCTTGGCTGCCAGTGTCCTGCCCATAGCTAAGTTGATGACATACCCCACTATTGCCAGAGAGAAGGCTGTACTCAACATATAGTCCCACTGACTCACAGTTGGAAGGATTGGTGCTGGAAATCTGGAAAATAGAGACAAGCAACAAATCTAAATAGTAAAAAATTGGATTGGATTAGTAACTTCAACGAATGTAGCACCCATTCATTCTGAGTATTCATGCTTTACCCTAAAGGGATTTCTCCCACTATGTCCATGTGATAGAGCTCAGGAAGATGCAGAGGGCCTGAGATGGCTGTGGCCACCACCACCTGTGAAAAAATGGAATAGAAATCAAACACCACTATCAAACCTATACTGTCCATTAGCTCACACGTACAACCTACAAAAAGTCAATGCAACTCCGTCAAAGTGAGACAGGAACATATTTTTGGCCATAGAGAGATGACAAACCAACTACTTACAATGATGATCTCCATAGGAATGGGGAAAGGAAGCTTGTGACGATATCGGGCACTCAGCTCCTTCACCACAATCAAAACTACACTGCTGACCAGAGCAAACACTAAGGAGGCAATGTTGGTTTTAGGAAGGCCCCTTACAATATCTATCAGAGTCTGCATTAAAAGATCAAAATGACATAGTTTATGCACAAATCATTATATCAAAATATATTGATGTTTTTCTTCTATTACAATAAGAGTCACTTACATATATGACAGCCAGTGGGCCACTATAAGGTGGTACGCTGATGCCAAAGATGTATTTGAGCACTGAGATGAGGATCTGCAAGCCAGCAGCAGTCATGAAGCCTCTGACAAAGGACTCTGACAGATAGATGGCTACGAACCCAAACTGCATGAAGCCAAGACCAATCTGCACAGACATAAATCATTCTCAATGTGTCACCTTTAAACTGTACCTCACATTGCTTTCAAGTTTCACTTCAAAAGCCTGAGCTTTTTGAGGTACAAATACCTGTATGATTGCGGTGAGGCAGGCCAGAGTTCCAGATATGGCCAGGCGAGCCTCATTCATCCTGTCTGTGTCCACTATTGTAGCATTAACAGTGGCATTGAAGTGACTGAAGTCCGACTCCGGGGCCAGCTGAAGACATACGATCCCCACCATTATGCTGAGGACAGCAAAAGTACCTGGACATAGAAAGCAGTGTGTCACATCTATTTTCCTTGCTATACTGCAAAGTGGGCAAAGTCAGGCGGAGTGCAGCCCTGTGCAGCACTGGCAACTTATCATTGTCATCATACAAAATTGCTGCAGATAAATCACTCTGATTTACCTGGGACCATCTGGTGAGCAGTGCCCATGAAGAAATATGGGATGAGAGGGAAGAAAGAAGAATAGAGACCATTGACAGGAGGGAGGTTTGCCAGGAGGGCAAATGCCATGCCTGGAAAGAACAGAAGCTGTCAAATAAATCCTGAAAAAATAATACAAAACTATGTTATACAGTGCAGCAACTAGTATCAGTCAGAGGTTATTATACAGACGTATGGGAATGGAGAGGATTGACTGACCTTGGGGAACCTGGATGGTACCAGCGCTGACCCCGCTGATGACATCACACAGCAGGTTTTCTTTCACTTTGTATTTGGGAAGCCAGCGCAGTACCGGCAGATGTCTGAATAACAAGCCCTTCAGCCTTGGCACAGAGCATCTGACAGAAACAAACAAGAGAAAGTCTTTGAAGAGCTCCAGGTTTCTATGTGTTTCTTTGTACAAAGTTCACAAAACAAATCTAAACTTTGAATTGAGTCATAGCTGCAGCTCTCTGCACTGTAGTGATCACAGCAAAAAGCTTGTCAGAGGTAGCGTTTGTACAATAGGAGGATGTGTTGTTCATGCTGACTGTGTGGCTAGATTTCCATTCTGTACCTGAAGAGCTTCTTTACTTTTTCTCCAACAGGGAACTGTCGACTCTTCTTGTCAAACTCACTGTCAAACTCTGGGAGATTGTATGCCGGCCTGTTAATCACATAACGTGGGCGTTCCTGTTGCATGGCTACGACATATTAAAACATATTAAAACCATTGAAAATTCGCCTCAATACTGAAGGTGTAATTTGAAGAACTGCATAAACAGACAAAAATAAATAAGTCTGCGCACGTAACTCTAAAACACATCATGTACTCTCATATTTCCAATCAATATCATGTAAACTTAGCAACAAACTTCATTGCACATTTGATTTTTCACATTTAAACCAAGATTTGAAAATTAACTGTCTTGAACATTTTCATACAGTCATGGAAACAAGGGCATTTATAGGTTTGTTCTTATGCTGTTTTACGTTTAAGGGGCAAACCTGAACTGTAAGGTTCTAATCTAACCTTGAAAGATGAAGGATAAGCTAACAGGTCAGGGGACTGCTAATATATTTAATCAACACCAAGTAAACAAAAGCACATGCACACGTTCACTCTGCCGTAAGTAATGTTAAACTGCACGCAGCACAAAAATTAAATAATTACTTTCCATGTAACTACTCCCACATAACAATAGCAATAGAACTGCAATCAAAACGTTGCTATTGTAGTGTTTGGAATGAACAGGTGGTCAAACAGCTGTCACATTGTTACAATTTAATTATCTCTTAACAAATTAAACTAAAGGAACTAAAGTACAAGAAAATACAATAGATAAAAATCTGGAGTTGAAAGTGATTTATCTACACTATTTAAAGAAGGAGCAGCAGTTGATAATACAATGTGTGAGTATATAATATTTTTCACTGTCAACATTAAACATTAAAGCATCTGTTCTACATGTGAATTAAAATTCCACTCCTAACAATTGATTTCCTAAGGTTACTGATGAAATAATCAAAATCAAGTTGCAAGAAGCCAACACATCCATTCCAGTGCCAGTACTGTTCAGAGGCACTGACTCGGTCTTAAAGTTAGAGAAATGTAAGTCAAAAGTAAGAAAACATGGTACTGTACCTAACTGTTGAGGCACAACACCTGCATCGATTGGGCTCAGATGTGTATGCTGCCCATTTGCTTGAATTCTTATCAAGCTTTCTGAAGTCTCTACACCTTCTGGGTGGAGCTTAGGATGACAAACCTTAGTGCATGCAGACATGCAGGAAAATCGCTTAAAGCAAAGAGACAACATGATGCCATTACCAATAAATGCATCTTTAATGGTTCAGTTTCTATATACATGTAGCATCCACACATTCATTCACTCGTCGACAAAAATACAATTTTACATTTTATGGCAAAGGGTAGACGTAAGCTACAGCAGGAACTAAACCAATTACAAAGCCTAGTTTAACTTTACTGATAAAATTCGACTTGGTGGGGAAAATGATGCATATAAACAGTGTACTGTAACATTATAAAGGGTGAGACAGAAATGACAATGTGTAAAACATGATTTTGCTCCATTGCATCAGAATCTGTGCAAAACAATGGCATCAACATCATAGACTAAAGTGCAAATATTTATTAAATACATTTGTGTTTTCTCCAAAAGGGGAATGTAACAATATTCAAACGGACTATTGACAGGAAAAGCACATCTCCCTCTGGTGGAACAAAAGATGCAAAGCACGAATCCCACATGAATGCTTTTTCTTCAGGCATGACAAACACTTCCTTATCACTTATGTGAAGAAAAGAGTATGAAGGATTTTATCTGAGTACATTAACATCTCTCAGAAGTATGCTTTAAACCAGAGTGCAGCTATTCATATCGGTGCCTATTTTGGGAAAAAAAAACAAACTGTTTTTAAATTGCCAAACTGATGATGATGGGGGCTAAAAGCCTTTAGGCGATATTGCAGCAATGATAATCTGGAGATGTGAGTATTCTGCAGTTTGGCTCTCCAACTATTAAAAAGCTAATTTAGATGCAAACATTCAAGCACTCCCAACGAACACTGTCAACCTACTATTAAAATTGATTCAGGTAGAAAGTTTTAGTTTTGGTTTTCATTTGAACAACTAATTACTGGATTAAAATCCTCTTATATTGGGAATTTCCTTCCACATACTGTTTGACAATGAAATCTGTCTGAAAAACCACCTACTTATCTCTTCACAAAAAAGCCTCCAGCAACTCCTTTAAAAGCAGTTCCAGTCTTCACAGGTTTTGACTTTTTACACAACTATAATATATAGGTCTTTAAAAGTAGGAGAACAGGTTACAATACAAATAAAGAGCTTGTTAAGCAAGTGCAACAAGTGCAGCTCCGTGTGGTTAAAGTCAGATGACTGTTTAATCTAGCCATGTCTGCTTTTCCTCCACTTTTGTTACAAAAGCTCACTGACCAGCTCCTGCTGGCTGCCTAAAACCCCTTAAAGTCCAATGCAGTCTATGAAGTCAGTACTGACTAGAAATCACTGAGGATGCTGATGTCTGCAAACTCCTGGCGGTATCTGTATGAGTACAAAGCCAAGAGAAAAGACCATTTGAGGGTCAGGAAGCTCCATACACAGGAGAGGTAGAGGCTCCTTGGATCAGTGAGAGCTGTGGGACAGAATAAAGAAAGTGATTAGTATTTGCATTAGAAGCATTCAAACTTGTCCAAACCAATGCTGAACATTAATTATATTACGCTAAGAACAGCAGAGACAGCATTACATTGCTCCTGTGTGATGGCCAGAGTTAGAAAGGTAATGAAGGCAGCCACAGCCAGAACTGAGAAGAGGACTCCAACAGCGATGAAGAACTTGAGACCTTTGAGCCAGGTGCGCCAGTAGTCCTGCAGGTACATGATGTGTGTCACAAGAGCCCAGAGCGCTAAAACTCCTGTCAAGAGAAAAACACAGACATTTTAATTGAGTGTATTTTTATAAAGTCGTACATAGCCTTGACACTACATCCAAGTAGCAGCACTATCCCATTCAGAAGTCCAATACCTGTAGAGCTGCAGCTATCAATTAGTTTTGTCATTCACCTATAAAACATCAGAGACTACTGACAATACTTTAGAATTTCCTAACTCCCAAGTTTCCCCCAAATAACTCTACAAAACCTGAAAATAAAAATGTTACTATTCCAGTAGAGTATTAACAGATTAACTCCAAATAAACACCTACCAGCTACACCATTAAAGCCACAGACAGATGACCTGAATAACACTGACTATGTCTTTACACTTGGCACCTGTCAATAGGTGGGGTATATCAGACAGTAAGCGAGCAGTCAGTTCTTCCAAATTGATGTGTTGGAAGCAGGAAAAATATCTACATGTAAAGATCTGAGCAACTTTAACAAGGATCAAATAGTGATGGATAAACCATCAATCATCTCTAAAATGGCAGTCCTTATGCTGTGGCACTGTTAGGCAGTGGTTAGTACCACTAAACACGAGTATTTAAAGTGGTCCAAAGAAGAACAACTGAGCAACTTAACCTTTGCCAAACATGCGAGAGGATCATGTGCACTCAAGCCGCATTATTGTGTGTGGGGAGTAAAACTGGGATGGTTGCAAGAACACAACAAAGAATTCTCAGAATTCCCCAGATCTCAATCTGAACAAGCTCTGTGGGATGAGCTGGAAAAACACGTCCAAATGTGCAATAAAAATGTAAAAAAAAATGTTGCTGTGCAATTTCATAGGAATTTTGCTTTAAATATTGTATTTTTTTCTTCTAGGAGGAGAAAATATTTATATCTATGCACTGTGTACATTGTGTGCTGCTCTTTTTTATTCAAACTGTTCTTCTATTTGCTGCTGTTGCGCTGTAAATTTCCCCGTTGCGGGATCAATAAAGGTTTAATCTATCTATCTATCTATCTAATTACAGGACTTTAAGTGTTTGCTACGAACGTCTTGCTGTCTGACACCACAGGAAATTTCGGAGGCCTTATGGAGTCAAAGCCTCAAAAAGTCAGAGCTGTTTTGGTGGCACAAGGGAAAGTTGCCCAATATCAAGCAGGTGGTTTTATTATAGTCGGTGATCAGGTGGGTGGGTGGGTGGGTGGGTGGGTGGGTGGATGGATGGATGGATGGATGGATGGATGGATCTGGAGTTGAGAAACAACAAGCTATATTTGCTATAAATGCTATGCTCAGTGTGCACCTTGGTAACAGTTGGTAATGGTCTGCATTAAGAACACTATTTTCAAAAATTACAATTAACTGATATATTTGTTTCCTTTATCAGCATGAAAACCCTCCATGAAGGTGTACCTGGCATGTAAAATTCACTGAGTAGCAATCTCTAAGTAAAAGCAAAACAGTGATGCTGTATGAGCTACAAATATGGTTATATGCATTCGTGTGACCCAGTAAAGCATTAAGCCAGTTCACATATATCAAAACCGCATTCAAACAAATAATAAAAACGCTATGGATAGATTTCAGTGCCTGAATGACAATAAATAAGGAATGAGGGAACACATACAGCATTATTATGATGTGATTATGGAGGTTACCTAAGCAGGCCTGCGTTAGGATTAGGATGCCTGAAACAACTGATCCAATATCATGTGAAATAGAGAAATTATGTTTGAAAATTACAGTAAATGTAGGTGTGTGTTTACATACCTGACAGGCCTCCCATGGCCGCCGTCCATGGCTGTTTATAAGCGATATTCCAGACCAAGAAAGCCGAAAGTCCAACCACAGCACCAAAGGTAGCATATCCTATGCTAACGTATGTCCTGCTGCTTCCCATTGTAAACACAGCTACTAACGTTAAAGACGGTCTAAAAGCGTATTTCTGTCAACAGATGTGAGGCTACATCAACAGCTTACCGCCACATTATGTAATATCCTTAACGAAACTAAAACGACTAAGTGAAATCCCCTTCAGACGAATAGCCTGGAGTAAAACGACGAATATCACTGTTAGCAAGACTAGCTCTCGAAATAGCTAAATAATATCCGCTTGTGAGCTATTTACGTCTCCCAAACAGCGCTGACACAGTTTAAATGTCTAGCTAACACTAGCTGTCTGTGCTAACAAGTAGCATCAAAAGAAGTGTTTATCTGACAGACGCCGCAAAGATAACAAGCTGTACGCGAGAAAACACACGGCGGATTACGGTCTTCAGCAGACGACCAAAACACTCCCTTTAGGACGACTTTTCTTCGGTTTAACTGGTCTATAAGTATCATACAGTCACACAACACAAGACGTAGAAAAGACTTGGCGATACTATGTCGAATAACCTAATCATTTGGATGCGTTTTTAGCCATTTTACCACAAAGTTATCTATCACTTTTTCTTTAAATATCTTTGTACAGACCAAAGCCCCAACTCACTGACATGCTGCCCCCAGTGGAGACAAGGGAAACAGACAATTTACAGCTCCTCTCTGCAGGTATGTTGAATTACATTTACAGCACTGCATGGGTGTAGATATAGTGTGATCACTGGGGGACACATTTAGGGTCCTTCCCCAGGACATTTTGAGCATCAAACGTTTGATTTCCTGCTCTCTGATGAATTTTAATGCACAAATTTGTACCTTCTCTGCATCACTTTATAGTGGAAATAACTTTATTAATGCTAAGGAAAGCATAAAATTCAGGCACCAAAAATGGTCCAAAATATAATAAAGCTTCTCTGTTTTTAAGCATTTGTCCTCCTGTAGATCAGTTTTTCTCACTTATTATTATTATCCCTGTCGAGTCAACATACATACAGGAATGAATTACTTTATTGCCCTATTTTGTGTGATTATTGTCTTTTTCACGCCAAAGATGGAGCAGTTAATGTTTCATTTATAGCCCCCTGAATTTTGATAGCGGTTATGTGTTTCATCAATTTTTCTGCTCATTTTCATAATTTTCTGTAAATTCTGAACATATCACGCATATATGTGTTCAGTGCACTAAAGAAAATAAACCTGCTACTGTCAGAGGTATTTTTGCATCTATAAGTAACTTCCTGGTTCTGAATACTGAGGGGGCTGTATCCCCGTGAAATCTGTGCCTATGGAGTGTTGTGCTAAAGTTGCACACATTAAAAGTAACATTTGGATGCAAACAAAATTATGCCTTTTTTATTTATGATTTATCTTCATACAAAGTGAAATAGTAAGTAGAGAAAAACTACATAAGAATCAGTATTTAGTGTGAAAACCATTTGCTTTTAAAACATCATCAGTTCTCCTATAGGTACACTTGCTCACATGTTTTTTTTAAAGGTACTTGGCAGGCAGGTTGGATCTTGAATCACAGTCCAGGCTATCTGTTGCAATGGACTCCTTGTTCTTCTCACAGAAAATAGTTTGTTATGGTTGTATTTCTGGGTTGTTTTAATGCTGCAGAAACAATTTTGGAATCGATCAGATGCCTCTTTGGGTGTGCTGCATAATGAATACAAATCTAAAGCATGGACAAGTTTTGCATGGCACTGTGCACGAAGTAAATTTGGACTAAATGACGGCCATTGAGTGTTCGGTGGGAACTTATTCGTTGCGCATACTCTTTTTTATAAGTTACAACTCTCAAATATGTAGTGTGTTAATGTTGTCAGGCAAAGATGTATAAAATATTCCCCTTACCACATAGACACATTAAATCATAACTGCAGCTAGTCGGGAATAAAGGCAGCAATAGTTATAATTCTACAGAAGAGATATTCACATTCAAATGAGACCTTGACTGGAATGGGCAGGCTTGAAGTGAGATTCCCTCAGGAAAGAATATTATTGTTTACTTGGAGCAATGTTTGCAGTCTGACTATAAATGAAGCATAATAATGCATAATGTAGAGAATTGAAATCTCTGCTCCAAAGCTGAGCTTCAAAGCTTTCCCCTCACTGTCTGCGGATGTGATTCAGACAGCGCTGTTTGTCACACAAGAAAACCACAAAATACATTTGCATCTGTGAAACGAAAGCTGTGAACTGAAAGCTGTTGCGTATATTCTGATACTGTGTTCCAACACTCACATACACTGCTGTGTGTCAGCGCTGCCCTCGGGCACTCTCTTCATGACCAATCAGAAAGATACAGGAAGCTGTGTCCAGTAACACTCCCCACGTCTCACACAGACAACCCCGACTGAGAAATCATCTTCAGACATATGAAAGAGGCAAAGGCTGGAAGAGGAGAGCAGGAAACAAAAAAAAAAAAAAAAAAAAAAAGAGTTGAAGTCATTGAACTGAAGAATCTTACAAGAGCACACCAGCGGTGAGTTACTCATAATTTATCAGAATATTGTAACCAACTGGCAGATTTTCAGGTTGATTGTACTGTTTTACAAATATAAATGTATATTTTTATACCTTTGCATGAAAATGTTATTTTATTAATATTATGATATGTAATGCAACATAACTAGTTGGATATGCGTGACAACATTTTAAGAGCAGTTTTTGATTGACAGAGACAATATTTCATCACAGTTGTTCCAAATTTCAAAACAAAGCAACTAATTCAGTCTCTGTAATCTGAATTCAAGTTATTTGTTGCTTTTTAGTATTTATAACTCAATTAATTTGGCATATACACACATAGAGATCGAGAGACGTGGCTGTGTGGCAGAGGGTGCATGTGAAATGACGTGGCTGACAAATTCGAGCTTTTCTGAGACGTACAATTTATTGTCTCCATCTTTTGTCTGTTTCACTTTCTGCTTCAGTCCTCGTTTGACCGTGGGGTCAAACAGATAAAATATGTCTTCCCCTGTCACTGCTAACTAGCTAGAAGAAAGGAAGGAAAAGGTGTGTGTGCGTGTGTGTGTGTGTGTGTGTGTGTGTGTGTGCATGCACGCTCCACCAGACAAGCACAACAAAGACAGTTGAAAAAGTACATTCCATGGGCGTAGATGTGTTGCAGGAAATCCCACTCCCATTCCCAAAGGATCTAAATAGAAACACACACACAACACACACACACAAGTAAATATAGAAAGAAAACAGACAGACAGAGATAGACACAACACACAAAACAGCATTATTGGTTAGGTGCGTAAACATGCATCTCTGAAACTTAAAATTTATATCGATTTCTGACATTTGAGTAGATTCGTCCAGTTAGTGCATCCCATACAAAAATGACATTAGTCAGTAGCTCAGCTCCTAAAACTCTTGATGTAATCATTTCATACATTCTCAGCATTCATTTGCAAATTTGACTGCATTAAGTTTTTCACCCAGCACACATTGCAGGGCATCTGGGTTCTCAATAGAGGGCAGCATTTATTTTCAAAATACCAGACTGACTTGTGAAAAAGAACTTCATGCAACATTACTGAGGAGTTCAAGGAGTCAACAGCCTAATTTCAGTCTCTTCTGTGACATTCTGACTTCTGTGACTGATGATTATAGCAGCATGATGTTCCCTGAACATAAAACAAGGTCACCCAAACCTGCAGCACAGTTAATGAGCTTTGATTTAAATCCCAGGGCACAAAGCAATTATAATCCATGAATTTTCTGGTTTTCTATAATCAGACCTGAGATTATTTCCACCCACTGTAGATGAACCTTTGACAAAACTGTCTGCTGTGTGAGTGTCCTCTTTTATATTTGGTACAAAACAAACAAAAATCCCCTGAAACGGTCACATTTTTCATAATGATTTGAAGTTGTGCTCAGAAGACAGTCAAAACAGTCACTTTGACAGATACTATCAAACACGCTGTTGCAATATGCCCTTCCTTATCAGCTGAACTATTGTGTTTATTTTCCCCGAGGAGGTCATAAGAAGCAAAACTGGATTCCTTCATTGTGAACATTCTTAACTTGGCATCACAGAGCTCCTGTGAGGCATTTGGAAAAGACAGAGAAGCACACAGTATAGCCAGAGCGCTACTTTCAGTTTGGTTTGATGTGACTGCTTGCCAACTTTTAATACTGGCTTTCGGGTGAGCTGCAGCTGGAGCATCCTCATGACTCCACAGAGGTCTATACTTGGTAAGAAGTTGTTATTGTCTTTTATTTTCTGCACGACTGCAGTAAATATGGATCAGAGTACCTTTCATAATATTGGGATAATTAGCCATCTGTTGTGTAACTGAAATGAAGAAAGGCTCTTTAGGCAAAGAGCTCATTCATTCACTCAGCACACACTAATGGAGTGGGGCTCAAAGAAAAAAGTAACGTCTAAAGCAGAGGTGAGCAACAGGTGCTGGACTTTTAATAATAACATACACAAGAGACTGTTTTAATACACTGCCCGCCTACAGCTTTCCATCTGGAGGAACGACCCAACCAAAGCACGGAAAGCAGAACAGAATAGTTGTTCTTGTCAGTGTGTGTCTTGTGGAAAACCTTGGCAAACTCACTCAGACACAGAGGTCAGTACAGGAAGGGCAGCCCTGCACTGGAACAATAGCTGGGATTTAAACAATTCTTATGTAACGTTTCCAGGCTGCAGAACACAGTTGACCGTGATCCAGTTATAACTGGCGGTGCATGAGAAATTGAGTTAAATAGAGGGTTCCCTTGTCCTTGTTTAATAGTCAGTATATCTACATCAGTTTGTTTTGCTTTAAGTGACTGACAAGAGAAAAAAACATGACATAAATTTAATTACATGAATGAACACTGTTTATTCTATGTTTCACACAGATACTGTTCAAGCCATCTGCTCTATGGAAAACTTGGTCAAATCCATCTTTTCTCCACCAAGACGGTGTACACCAGAGATGGAGGGAGTAAGTCATCTGCCTTTATAAAACAATACAAATAACACCATAACTCTGAACCACAGAAAACCATGACACTACCCAAAGATTGTGAAATGCATTCACTCTGCAGTGCACCTGTCAGGAGTTTTATGATTCCATAAACCCGTAATGAGTGTGTAACAGCTTAACACCTGTGCAAAGGATGAAAACCTGCGATCAGACCGAGAACTGGGCAAAAGTACTGCTGAGAGACCTCAAGTGCTGTTTTCAACCTAAATTGCTTTCTGCCCTTGAAGCAGTTTATCTGTGCCTACAGGCTTGCTTGAGCCAGGCAGCTGGACAGCCTGATAAGTGTGTATGCAGAGTTCTGCTGCCTATGTAGGCTGTTCTGTACAAACTAGATTGTACAGTTCCTGCTTTGGAACATCATGCCTCTTTTAATTAACCCATAATTAATCCTTAACCTGGTCTTATGAACCTACAATGTCAGGTAAACAGGTAGTCTACAATTCTGTGAGCCTGTTGAGCTTGTTTGTGTGGAATTACTCTGATTTTTATCACAGGGGTGAACTTTAGGCTCTGTTTTTCCACAAATGCATAAAGTATTAAATGCAAATATTTTTTGTTATTTTTTGCCGTTTCTAGAGTATGGTGTTCATGTCCCTTATATAGGTCAGACTTTATCACCTCTGAATACTGCATCTGCACTCTGTCAAGGAGCTTGTGAACACTTGTTTTTCACTTATTTAGGGTACCTATTCTCACAAATCAAATAAATGCATGTTTGCAACAACAAATATCAAATTTACTCATTTAGATTGACCTTTTAAGTTGCAAACACTATGTTGATGACTTGTGTTGACATAATAATGTTGGTAATTGCATCAGCTTAATAATGTTTGCCACTCCAATTTCTATGTTGATTTGATTAAAGGTAAATTCAAGTTGTAGTAACTTAAAATGGCACGTAGAAAGAGTAGAAAATGTTTGCTAAATGTGCCAGAAGTGTTGTGCTATTTATTTGAATTTCCATGATATGATGATCCTAAAGTGGAAAAACTTGTTGAAACAACTTAAGATACATAGACATATAACTTAAAAGCCTGTATTTATCCTACTAATTATTCAGTAAGTGGTAATTTAAAAATTCCTCGGATTGTTAAGGAAGGGCTGATTCTCCTAACTCAATAGTTGAACATAATTTCACTTGAAGTTGTCTGAACTCAAAAATACTAGTTCAAACTGAGCCCAAACTTGTGCTTTTCGGACGCGTGTGTGTGTCTGTGTTTTAAGGACAATACGTTAAGGCTGTCCACATACACGGTGTAAGCCAGTGTCAAGAGTAATAAATCCAGTATCGGTAATTAAGTAGTAAAAACGTCAAAAGAATCTCTTATGTAGTTCCTTGCCAAAGTGCGCAGACACGCAGCTGAGCCACAAAGTGCGCCTGTGCTGGGAGGGATGACCAAACATGACACAAGCCGTCCTCACTGAGCCTCACACAGCCTCAGAGTTCGGATGCAGGGACCACATTCACGATCCTGCCTGGATTTAGCGGACAACATGCGGAGTCCAGAGCAGACGGTGTGGCTGAGTTGAGTCGTGGTTGTGCAGCAATGAGCGGGTTGCGGATCGACGCAGACAAAAATGCCCGGAGTTACCGAGTCCGTGCGCAGATCTTCTGACTGGGAAACTTGTTTGTCGGTTGTTTTGATCTGAGGCAAGATGCATCTTTTTCGGAGTCACAATTACCAAGTGTTCCCGGACCGCTACTCATGGGAGACGCCGACCATACGGGGCATCAGCTGGGTATGCCGCTTTGTGTTTACATATTTACTGAGGAGAAATACCTGCCGGAGCAGCCTGCCCTGTGGTGCCACATACAGATCATGAGGAGACAGGAGGAGATTTAAATGATGATAATAATAGTCATCACACACCACTGTCGTTCCTGTTTCGCTTTAAAGAAAGGAGATCATTTATGTAGCTCATAAAGTGACAGGTCTTAGGCTTTAACACAAGCCCTCCAGGATGTCACTTGCTTCCTGTCAATGTTTTAAACTAATCTGAATTCACTACTACAGAGGCTGCTCAGCTTCTAAAAGACTATAATCATAATTTACTCTGAAATTGGGTGTCTAGTAAATGTCTGACACAATGAAGCTTAATAGTCCTAAAAGCCCCAGATTTTGTTAAAGAGACAAGCACCCAGCACACAAGGAAATGAACTGGAATGCATTTTGTGCTGAAAAAGAGTAAAGTTGTGGAGAAAGTAAAAGGAACAGCATTTGTCAGAGGCAAGGTAAAGTGTGCCCATGTGGAAAAGTGCTTTAGTTGTCCCCACTTCCTCTTACTAGTGGTGAAAAGTAACCAACTGCATTTAACCAAGTACTGTAGTTCAGAACAATTTGAGGTCTTTAACTTTTACTTTGTTGCGTTTATACCTCTACTACAAATGTCAGAAAAATACTGTGTAGTTTACTACACTATTTAGAGTAAACTGGGGTTTGACATCTGTCTTAAGAAAAAGGTTTATATATATATATATATATATATATATATATATATATATATATATATATATATATATATATATATAGAGAGAGAGAGAGAGAGAGAGAGAGAGAGAGAGAGAGAGAGAGAGAGAGAGAGAGAGAGAGAGAGAGAGAGAGAGAGAGAGAGAGAGAGAGAGAGATAGATAGATAGAGAGGATATTAGTATTATATGATGTACAGAAGAAGTATGCTGAAATGAACTAATGTAGAGTATTACTGGATCAAAATGGCCTACAGCTTTGTTATTATTAAACTAAATGTAAATTCCTTTAAAGGGTTAGCTCAGGGTTAGTCATTTTGACCTATCCCGACTTGTTACTTATGAATAATGTTAGTTTTATTTTTAATCAATCATTGATATTTAAAGTTCTGACATAAATATGATGTCAAATCACCAATCACCAGGGAGCCAAGAGTTCCAGTTAGCTTGCCAGCGCAACACTAAGCTCATATAGCAACATTATTAGCTTAACAGTCAGCTAGTTAGCCATTTAGACAGATAAGAATACATTTTCTACTGCTGGTTAGCTTTTATGTTACTGTATTATATGATAGTGTGCATAATTTAACAGAAATCTAACACTAGCAGGGCTAAAATGTTGAAAATCATTTATGTCAATGTAAAGCTTCTTGTAGGTGTCTTATACTCATATTACTAAAAAGGATTTGTTACTTTGTGTTTAGTTTTTTGAACAATATTCCATATGACTCTTATGTTAATACTATGTTAATGCTTTAAAAACACAATTATTTTGTTCTTTCAAACTGTTAAATCAACATACCTCAAAACCACTTGATGGTTTCAGTGCTATTTTATAATTAGGAAGACCACTATCATCCAAAAAATGCTAGAAATGAACAGCAAATGGCACTAGTGGTCAGGAGGGAATATGTGGTTTACCCTACACATTTGTGTCACAGTTACTTGCTCCAAAATTCAGATTTTTGCATTCAGACAGATAAAGACCTAATAAAAGACATGTTTTGTCCATGAAACTGCATCACAGTATATACAGGTGTAGGTGAAATTAGTTGTCCATACATCAATCAGTCACCAATCAATAAATCTGACATTATGTTGATAAATGGAAGTGGATTTTTTTTTTTTTTTTGCAGAAATGCTACAAAAATACTCCAGTTTCATGATTACAGCCTCTGTAATGCAACATTTCCTTTCAGTTATTTTAATAGTTCGAGTAGTTGTTTATAGATTTTTGAGCATAAGCACAACAAGCATTGTGATTGTGCAACTTTAGACTGACATTTCCCACCATTGTCTGAATTTTCAGCATTCAAACAATCAATCACTTAATCAGCGTGCTGATACTTTATGAAAGTAATCAGAAGTTGCGGTCCAGGACACAATAGTTAAATGTTAGCTCCCCCTCAACCAGCCACATCAGTAACATGCTGCTTAAACATGAATACATCAGTCTAATAATATACAGTAACATTTAATAGTCACAGGAGGCTTTTTCCTGCATTAAGCATTTTTTTCTGATTATACCTGCTTTGTTAAAATAATATTTTTAATGCAGGACCTTTACTTTTAATGGAGTATTAGAGTGTAGTATTAGTGTTTTTACCTAAGTATAGGATCTGATTCCTGCCTCTCATCTCCACTCTGGCACAGTTTTGGTCCCCCAAAACAGCACTTTAGAGTTATTTCAAGAATGCTTCCAAGGGACAATTTTTGCACCTTCCTGTCTACAAACTGAATACAAACTTAATGCATCACGACAGCTGGTTTTGTACTGAACCTCACATTTTGTTGTTTGGGTGTTTTTGTCTGTGTTCTGTGGTTAAAATGTAAAAACATGGAATAAAAACTTCAATTACAAAAAAAAAAAAGAATGCTTCCAAGTAGACTGAAGCAGATTTTTCTATTGTGCTACCAGCTCAGGACACAGGAAGGTAACAAAGCGCAAAGTTTTTTTTTCTTCCTTAATAAACTCAGGTTATAAATAGTGTATTGTTTATTGTTCACCTCCCCCTGCAACACCCCTGCTCAGTTTACAGAAGAGTTTGTAGAAGAATTTGCAAAGGGAAGGTTTTTTCCCAGGTCACAGGAAGACACGTTACTGCTGAAACTCATAGGTTCTAAATTTACTTGACGTTTAGGAATCACTGGGTCAAAGGCAACAGTAAATCTCCGGAGACTGCATCCTGAATGTTCTGCTGTTACCAGCCAAATATCAGTGTTGTATTTTAAGTAGTTTAAAAGATTAATCTATCCCAACAGTAAATAACTGACAACTATGTTTGGACCTTCAACTGTTCCACTTTACCACCTGAGATTCAAAACACTTAATGTAAAATGTTAAAATATGCATAAATGTACCGTAGTTGTCACTGAAATAAGTTATATCATCTTTATTCAGGTCATCATACACGTGACAAATTACACAAGACAACTAGAGAGCCAGTAGTAAGACTTACACAACCGTGTAGTTCAAGTTGAAAGCATGCTAAATCTCCCTAATCATAAAATGAATGAATGCACTTCATACACATGATTTTCTTTTCTGTGGGGAACATTGTTTGTATTGCACTGTATATCAACAATTCATTTTGTAACAGCACACTACATATCAAGCTTGGTATTACTTAACCTCTTACCATTTACCCACAAACACATGAGCAGAGTGAAAATGCTGCTGCTTTATTTTTAATGGCATTGACCCTGATTGTACGTTATTTGAAAGCGCAAAGCCTCATGATTCTTACGGTGTAAACAAGCAGATGACATTACCGCAGCTACAATAGCAGCAGCAGTTGTTCCTACTTTGTAACTGAATCACGTTCACAGTAAAACTGTAGCTTCTTACCTTTTTTGTCATTTATAGGGGTAAATGCATGTTGAGCACCATAAGATTTTCACTGTGAGAGTCCAACAGACAAAATCATTTCAAGCTTTTAGTCTTTTTTTGAACAAAACTGCCGGGGAATGTTAAAAAGTTACAGTTCATTTTTCCCTGAAGGGTGTCCAGTGTCTCTGTTCATTGTGGTGTGTTATCAGCAGTAAGTCCAATTAGACAGGCCCTGAGGCACAAGATAATTCCTTGTCTGTGCACAGGAGGCAGATAACTCCAACAGAAGCAAAGCTGAGCTCATTTTATTGTCATCATTAGGAGATGCCTCCTGTCCTTCTTGCTTTTGCAAGTAGTGCTGACACACGAAGACAAAGCAAAACTCATCACATACATAAAGGTTCCTCACTGTGTCCCTCTACAGACCTGGTTATTCCACATTTTTTGTTATCTTACTGTCACTTCAGTTGAGTCATATCTGATAACACTTTATAGAGTCAATCAATTATCCCTCAATTAGAAATAAACTCCTGATTGGTGATAGGTTGATGTGTCTTTCGTCCCACACAGACTTAAAGTGACAGCTAAGTTTTCTCAAGTTAAGAATTGGCAGTCTGCTATTCAGGTTATGATCATGTGATGTAGTTGGTTGTGCAGCAGGTCAGGCATAACATGCCACAAAGTCTGTCTACAGGAGGGGAGACACAGATGTGTATCAGTGATGAGACAACTTTATCACAACTTCCTGATCAATACAGTCATCTACTGTATGTGTGAGGGTCAGCTGTGTCATGTGATTACGTTGCGTATTTTAGATTTTTTTACAAGTAGTTCGTGCAATCCACCAGCACAGCACAAAGACAGAAACTCGTTTAATATACTGGTGCCCATATATTATCTAGTAAAACTGTTATCCTTGCAGCATGAGAAATGTGAGGAAAATTGAATTGTGGCATCTATAAATCAGTTTTCCTTCATTTTTGGGGGCCCAGACACAGCACTAAATGCTCCTAATCTGCCAGATCTGGTGAGAAATATTTAATCATAATAACTGCCTCGAAAAGACCTTTATAGGCCTATGAATTAAATTCACTGAAAGCACTTATCTTGGGAATGCAGGAACACAACAGTAGCTACACGATGGTCATAAAAACATAAAAACCAAGCAACAAAGAGGAAGTCCAACTTTGGCCCAAGTGCAGACACAGGAAGGTTGAATATTTGTACATGGTAGCAGATTTAAGGTATGGATGATCTGACTGTAAGTAAGTTCAGTGAGTACAAGAGTCTCCAAAAAACATGTGCGATTAATCCTACAGTCGGTATCCGTGGCAGTGACAGTACTTTTTTTTTTTTTAAATGGTCTGGATTTCCAAAGCCTTTTCATAAGAAAGGATAGTTCGTAGTTCAGAGCAACTGTTTCACTTCACAAAATGCGAGGCAACAGGCCGTGTACTTTCCGTGTTCTCTTTCCACCCACTTCATTACACTCACTTGATGCCCACCCACACCATAGTGGAGACAATGGTAACACAGCACAGATTCAGATAATATATTTGTTTTGACCTTCGTCCAATGAAAAGAAAATAATTATTCTTTCTATCTAGACAGTCCAGCTTGGTTCTATCTGTTTATTTGGTGCAATCACAGCAAGATTATCATCATCGACCAGTTCTACTAGTTCCTGTGGAATACAGTTCCAAAGCCATTTATCTGCTTTATTTCAGAGGTTTTTGATATGGAGAAATGGCTCAGTGGGAATAAAGTCTCTCTCTTTTTATTTCTTCTAGACTCCGCTGCCAGAGGCCCTGAATTCAAAGGACACTATGAAACAGGTGTGTATGCCAGAAATGCTTTGCTACATCACCTGCCCACAGCCAAAAGTAATCCAATGTTCTCCCTGGTGTTTTTAAACTCTTGCTGAACATAAGGAGAGCAGCAATGTCAGAGAAGCTTTAAAGCTTTATGTCTAAAACAGGTGTCTGCTGTAATCTCCCGAAATATAACTTCATTGAAAACTTTGCAAAAGTGCATAATCAGGTTCGTAAGCACCAATCACGCTTCTCTTCGTGTCTATCTGTCACTCTGACCACACACTGACACTCGCTGGCAAAGTCTTTGGAAGTTTTCTCTTTCCTGGTGGCTCTAAGCTGTACTGACCTCTGGTATTATCAAAAGTTGCAGTGCTTGCATCCTTTCAAACTGCTGAACTTGTTCATCTGTTGTTATAATATCCTGCATTACTACTCAAGCGAGTCTTAAAAAACACATTCCTAGCAGGGTCAAGCAGTCATAAGGAGTCTAAAGGGCACTCCAAGACCCACAGTTAATTGACTCTCCCCACCCTCCTGAGCCCTACCTCACCCAGTCCAGGCCCCTCATGCTGCTTTATCTCAGCGTCTTCAACTGCATGCCAAGGAGAGAGCCTTAAAACACTGATAACATGGTTTGACATGGAAAGTGTCTCCTGTTTAGGTTCAGTTGTCTCCCTCTGACGGGGGAGGTAGAGAGCAAGAGAGAACTTTTAACTCAGAAGTAATCAATGTCTGTGAATTTTTTTTTTTTGTGCTGAAACGACACGATGGGGGAATGGAGTCACTGAGCCTGCAGGAGGCAGGTGTTGCTAACCTCTTGGAGCTTTGTGTTGTTGCTTAGCAAGTGTTGGCTCCCAATCCTAAAAGTCACTAATGAGCATCATACATTATGATAGCACTGTACAAGATAGATTGTTTTTAATAAGCTACTGTAAGTAAGTACAGCAAAGTAGAATTGACTTAACAAACAAACAAAACTTAAATGGTTACTGGTATTGATCACATAAAAAAAACTTTTTATGTAGTATGAAGTACTAAAAAGTCCATACTTTGTTTGTAAAACATATTGCATACTTTTCACATGCCTTTGCCTGATGTGGCTATAAGTTGGACACATGCTATAGGTTGTGTACTGTAAGTTTGTGCTCTTAAGGCAACTTTCCCACACACATCACATAGGTTCTGAAAAAGTTCTGTTCTGATGCAACTTGAAGGATCTGACTGTTGATGCCAAAAGACCTTATCACAGGTCTGGAAATTTGCCCTCTCTCGTGGTACGTTACAGGATGGAAGTGCTGCCCTCAGAAGTGTGGTTTTGTGTGAAAGCAAAAGGGAAAAAAGTCAGTCCATAGAGCTGCATGAAGCTGTTTCTCATAAAACACAGTCCACCAAGGTCACAGACAGAGTAAGAAATAGAGAGAAGTCTCACCTACAGAGGAGACACACAGTGGATAAATGTGCTCATCATCGTCATTTCATGCCTTTTTCATCACCAAGACAAAGGTATGAAATTGCTGCACACTTTAAAAGCAGTTTCATCCAGGATCAAACTGAAGTTAAAGAGGATGAGACCCAAAAGATAACACAAACATGAATGCTTCCTAGTGACTGTGCTGAACCATCTGTCCTGCTGAACAATTTTTGAGCAAACTATAGAACAGCTGCTTTGGCTTTTGCGTAACAAAAGTTGAGTGTAGTAATTTAGGGCCATAGATAAAGATTATATATGTTTGACAATTTTAGTGCTCTCCAATATGAAGTTGAGTAATACATCTTGCATCATAAGACACTTTTCAAATATAGGCTGTTGACTGTAAAATGGGCTCAGCAGCAGAATGGGCCCCACTCATAAAACAAGTTATAGCTGCCTGTCCAAACCCTACAGATGGTCCATACATCAGTGCTGGTTGCTGCACAGTGGCTGAGTGTGTGTTGTAGCCTGCTGTACTTTGTGTCATTGACTGGTGCACCTGTGAGAAACATGTTTGCTCTGTAATTTGACTCACTTGGAGCTCTCACCTGTGGATTATAGCTCCTAGATATCCTGATTAGATGCCCTACATGGAGACTGTTGACGCAAACTTGATTCCGTTAAGAACGCATGGCTTTCTGGCTGCTTTGACGTGTTCTTGTACTCTCTCGTGGTCCAAAAAATATCAAAAATAGCAATTATGAACGGATTCATCAATTTATTTACCTTCAGGAGTTCATCAAAATTAACAAAGAACAAAGTCTTTCCAATAAACAGTCTTTCACACCACGGTCAAAAACAATTTACCTCTTGTTTTGCGCCACATCTGTGGCAATTAGTGTGGCCTTTAAATACACAGGTAACTCATTCACAGTGCCACCCACTGGTTACTCATTGAAATGGCTCCAACACAACCGGCCCCTAATTGTTTATGGCCGTACAGGAACATAACAATTACAACAAACAAATAACTTATGGAGCCATAATAAACCATTTTCACTATATACCTTGTGTCAACAAAAATAGATCCCCCTTTTTTAATGACAGAAGTTGAACACTTCATGCCTCATTTTTTACTAATAAACAAAGTTTTGTTACAGGTCTTTCAATGACATTTGTTTTTGTTTGAATCTGAACTGTTCTGACTATGCCTGATTTGTCAGGGAATGTTTTAATCACTCTTCCTATTAACCAGGAGTTCCTTGTAGCAATTGCATCTGCAATCAGAACAATGTCTCCCACTGAGATTACATTGCATGTTATTCCACTTTTGCCTTTCCTGCAATGCAGCAAGGTATTCTTTTGGCCATCTTTTCCAGAACAGATCCGTGATATACTGGGCCTGTTTCCATCTTTGCCTTGCATATTGGTCGTTTTGATCAAAGATGCCTGGAGGGAGAATTGGGTTCCTCTTCAGTGTGAGCAGATGGTTTGGTGTCAGAGGTTCAAGGTCATTTGGGTCCTCAGATACCTTTGTGATGGGTCTGTCATTTAAGATTGCTTCTGCTTCACACAGGACTGTTAATAAGGCTTCATCGGTTAAGATCTGGTGATGTAGCACAGATAGCAGCACTTTTCTAACCAGCCTGATCATGCTTTCCCAAGCACCGCCATGATGTGGATTGAAACGCCACTTGATGTTGTCATGCACTAATATGATACTTTTGTCTTTGGGCTCATGGTTAACAAACAAATCTTTGTTTTCCTTCCAGTCAGGTTCAGCTTTCGCATTAATGCTTCAGTGCAGAATGTGGATGTTGATCCATTGTCCCAAAATGCATAAGTCTGAATCACTTTATTGCCTTTTCTTGCCTTCACTTGAACTGGAAGGATCTGAAGGAATCCATTGCTACCGGCCCCAGTATGACCTCCAGTGGTTTGACTTGACACAAGCGTATTGTTGACAACTGGTTCCGGTTCCCTGGAGTGCATGCCATTAGTGTTCACTGCCTTATCAACCTTTTTCTTGACATGAATATGTAAAGCTGTTGGATGGCTCCGTTTGCAAATTTTGCAGTTTAATCGCTGGTTGCAATTTTTGCTCAAATGCCCAGTGCTGAGACACCCAAAGCAAGTTTCCTTTTCCTTCAAGAAGTTGATTTTTTTCCCGGTGTGTAGTTCTGGAAAATTGCTGACAGTCATCTAGAGCATGATCCTGTACACAGAATAAACAGTTCTTTGTGTTGTTCGGTGTGGGCTCTTTGACTTCTTTGCATTTGTTGGTTGCACAGACATTTCTTGCAAAGTTTTCTCGTTTCAGTTTTGGTTTGATTGATGGCTTGACTGTATTCACATCCTTTTTGATATGCCTTCCACATTCTGTTACTTGGATATCCCAAAAAATGGGATCAGACAAGAGTCTAACCTGACGTTCCACAAACTGCACAACATCACTAAAATTTAGTAAGCGGTTTTGAGTTTCTCTAATTTCATATGCAACACTTCTAAAACGTTCTCTCAATTTAAAAGGAAGTTTTGATAGAATGATTTTAAGATTTGCAGACATGTCCAGTTCTCTCATACCAAACAAATCAGACATCACATTATTGCAGCCACGCAAAAATAAAGCGTAATCTAGAAGTGCTGAAACATTCTCAATCTTAACAGCAGGCCAGTTGAAGACTTAGTCCATATAAGCTGCAGTGATTCTGGTTTCATTACCAAAATGCTCCTACAGGAGGGCTTTGGCTGTTTCAAAGCCTCTGTCTGCACTCATGTGTAAACAACTTTGCACAAACTCTCTTGGACGCCTCACTAACAGTCTGAGATTCAGCAGTTACTTCTATGGCCTCAGTCATCTTTTCACACAAATATGCATCGTTACCTTGATTATCAGTTTGAACCTTCGAACCACCTTGAGTTTCAGACATTTTTTAACCATTTGTTCATCAACCACACAGTTTTTCATTTAAAAGTTGCTTTTTCAGACGTTCACACTAATACACAACGTAAATTATGTCCATGGAAATAAAGTCTCTTCCTTTGAAGTAGTGTCTTGGACTTGAAATAAAGTTTATTTTACTTTGTTTTGACCCAATGCATTGGTATTTCAAATAGATAGTTGTGTGCACACTTTTATATAATGGCCATATGTATGTGTGTGGTACCTCCTTTATTAGACCTCGATCCAAAAGAAACCTTTCCTCGTCTGTCCGCCGCCGTTGCGCCGCCGCTGCCCCGGAGTCTCCTGTCTCTGTCCGCATCCAGCCGCCCGCCGCACCGCGTCCAGACGTCCACACCTTGCCAATGGGTGGTCCACTGCCCGGTCCACTGCCCGGCCCCGATCTCCGGTGCTCGTCGCTGCGCCCAATGCAGCCGCGACTCCTCCTGTCGGGTCTCTCCTGCTCCTTGATTCCGTTAAGAACGCGTGGCTTTCTGGCTACTTTGACGTGTTCTTGTACTCTCTCGTGGTCCAAAAATAACAATCATGAACGGATTCATCAGTTTATTTACCTTCAGGAGTTCATCCAAATTAGCAAAGAACAAAGTCTTTCCAATAAAGTCTTTCACGCCACGCCACGGTCAAAAACAATTTACCTCTCGTTTTGCGCCACACCTGTGGCAATTAGTGTGGCCTTTAAATACACAGGTAACTCATTCACAGTGCCACCTACTGGTTACTCATTGAAATGGCTCCAACAGAGACAATCTACAACACAGACTCCAGCACAGGCAGCCTGCAGCAGAGTGAACTGCATAAAAGTTCCATATTTTTTCCCGTTTTCTGCATGTTTACATGATTGTCCACTTTAGCAGCCAGGGGTTGACCTCTCAGTGAAATATGGCATCTGATATTGTTTTTGTAAGGACTGGCTTAGGTAATGGAAAATCACCTCATCAAGAAAATAGGTTTTGGAGCTGACATCCCTGAGAATGTGACTATAGGAGTCCCAGGGGAAAATGGGCCCCTGGGAACACTGGTGACCTCTAGACAGCATAACTCCAGCAGGGCACAGCAGACGCCACAGGGCACATTTACTCCACTGATGTCAGGTCTGGGAAGAGGCCAATGTGGGGATGATAGGTTGAAGTGTGTTTCTGTACAGTGTTACCCAGAGTAGTCATTTATAGTTGTGCATTATTATTAACATCCTAGTGTGAATTTGAATCTTACAGTCATTTGTTTTGACCACCATTGAGGTGAAAGAGCAATGGTTGTGTTGGCATCATCAAGCCATGGGGTCAGGAGACAAGTCAAAGTTTCAGCAGGCACTTTTACATCCTGAGGGAGTTGCAGCAGATTAGAGGGTGCGAAGTGTTTGATTTCTGTCACTGACCTCCTTAAACTCCACTCATCATCAAAGTATAAAGGAAATGGTCATTGCTGGGCTATGTGTGCACATCTCAAGACCACCACCTTAGGCAAACAACAGCATCTTGGAGGGAATCCAAAGCACAAACACGCGACAGCCTGAGTCACTCATGTGATCACAAGACACTCAGGAGGTGTTTGTGGGGAGTCGACTAGGGAGGAGCAAAATTACTACTAATTCTGCTGCCAGTCATTAAGACAGTGAATATTGTTGGGCGGCAGTTTAATCCAAATTGCTTTTGAAATGCGAGCAGAGAATCAAGCGTGAAAAGGCCTGAAATGGGACGTCCACATTACTGCCACAAACAAAGCACATTCTTGTTACATAAGCCTTGCTTCTGCATCAGTGGCTGACAGGGTTTTGCTCCACTGTCTGCACCATTTTTTGGCTTTAAAACTTACCTCAGTGAGTCGTGTCTAGTGCATGTGTGCTTGTATTACTCATGCTGTGGAGAAATAGCAGTCACATTTTTGGCACTCGCCTCAAATTAAGAAACAAAAACCATTAATTTAAATTAACCGTTAATTGCTAAATTAAAGTGAGGGGACGTGCTGCTGTAGCATAAGGCTGCTTTTGGCTACATTTAGGTTTGCAGTAAGTCTCCTAGAATTGAATATAAGTCAGTGTTATGTCCTCTGAAGTGAGGGAAACCTAACTCTCAGTGTGTGTGTGTGTGTGTGTGTGTCTGGGGCTGAGAATGAGGGGGGAAAGAATCAAGAAAGGTTCAAAGGAAATATGTTGAGGGTGGCCAGAAAGTGAAAGTTTGTTGTCGCTGCGTGCCAGTCGGAGAGTTAGATGTAGAGGCTGGGAACTCAGTGAGGTGTGGGAGAGCCATTTTTAACACATTCTCACCTCCCCACAAACCCACACACACATTAAATTCCAACGCCTACATAAACCTCCCCTCACGCTGCTGACGCACACGCCAACAGTGCCATCACATGCAATCTCAAGACTGAGGTTAAATGCAATGAAAACTGTCTCCCTCTCCTACACTTACACTCAAACATTTGTTTGAACATTTGCTTCTTTTGCTGACTTCTGTTTGTCGCCATAACAGAAGTTGGCTGTTTCAGTAAACGAGACCATCTGTGTTACCTAGAATAGAAGAGAATAGAATTACTTTATTGTATTGCACAGTGTGCGATGAAATTCAGAAGCAGTCCTGTTTGTGGATTTACGCAGTTCGACAGTAGTTTAAAAATAGTAGAATTAGAAATGTGCATATGTAAAAATAGTAAGATATCGTAAAAATAATAGTTTTAAGTGTCACCTGTGAAAACAGTGAGATACCTTTTGTTATGTGAATAGCTTATTTGTTGTATTAACAACACTTTAAAAACAGTGGTTTTCTAACTGATGTTGCACTTATGGATATTGCACATTACTGTCATTTGCATGTAAACATATATGCAAGTTCAGTGTATGACTATAAGGGTTTTTACACATACATTATAGATTGTGTAAATGTAACAGTAACAGTGACAGAGTGTAATACTGATGGTCACTCAGGTCCATACAGTTAGTGTCAGTATTTGGCAGAGTTCAGTTCTCTTGTGGCTCAGGGGAAAGAGCTATTTAATCGCTTCTAGAGGGAACACAACACAAAATGTGACAGTACTGGTTAAGCTGTTTAACCTTCTATATGTTTATTCAGTTTCTTTCAGATCGTGTTGTGAAGGCAGCAAGATCAGTATACAGTGTCATGATCGAGAGGAACCCTGGTCTGATCCGAGACAGAAAGTATCATCTCAAAACATACAGGTACCTACACTGGTGCTGTGATTTCCTCTCATCTCAAAATGTGACAGTGTCTACAAACTAAATAAACTGATATGTTCAATTTCTCTCACAGAAAGTGTTGCTCTGGTAAGGAACTCGTTGACTGGTTGATGAAGCAAAACGAATGTCTCCAATCCAGAAGTCAGGCAGTTGGAATGTGGCAGGTCTTGGTGGATGAAGGAATCCTTGTTCATGGTAAGAAGTGAAGAGCAAAAGTCTGAAGAACTGAGTCTTTTGGCCAACAGCCAAAGTGAAGGACACATTAACATACTAGTCATTCTATTTCGGATGAAGAATGTGGAATAATTTCATCAATAAATCCTGTCATATTTAGAATTTATAATATATTCTGATGATAATGTCTTCAGCAGCACTCAAGCAATTCCCAGAAGTTCTTGAATAGCTTGAAATCTGGTGACTGAGTCCGTTATAGCAAATGTTTTAGAATGTGTTCTCACTCGGTCGAGTGTTCACTAACCACTTATGCCGTTTGGACGAGACACCATCGTCCTGGAAGAGACCACTCCAATCAGGCCAGAAATACTTCAGCCTCAAATGAAGGGAATCACTCAGAAAGCATTTGCACTTATTTCCATGTATCTGCTCAGTGTGGATTTTAATAAAGCTCCTACATGAAAACCTAATTTTTTGAAAGGTCAAAATTACTCATTTACTTAGTTTGTTTATTTCTAAACAAATTTCTGCATCTTTTAGTTAAATAGCTTAACTAGTCTTATGTAATCACTCTATCTCCATATTCTTACATTTATATCTGTGTTTTTTCTTTTCTGTGTTCTGTCTCAATCAAGTGAAACATGAGTTGAACTTCCATGACAAGGACACCCAGTTCTACCGCTTCCAGGACTCAGAGTTTGGCCTGAACCACATAACGAATGAGAGGGAGTCAGAGGACGAGCTCCAGGAGGGTTTATCACTACTGTCTCAGCTGGGTCCTGATGCTCTGCTCACTATGATTCTGCGCAAATGGTCAGTATGTTTAATGGTTACAAAAGGATTGCTCATGAAAACCTGTTGCGTATGTAGCATTATGAGATTTTTCTAATGTGTGACAGCCACATTAGGCTCATAAAACACTATAAAGAAACCACTATAGTTGGATGTTATCATTATTGATCGTCAGTTGCTTGTGTAGGTGCTTACACCATTTTCCCTTAACTTCTGTTGTATTCAGCCCCAGTCAGAGGAGTGCTGAGGACCTGGAGGTCATCTATGAGGAGCTTCTCCATGTCAAAGCTGCTGCTCACCTCTCCACCTCTGTCAGTCACCATCACTGTTTTCTCCTGGCTTCAAGAATGCATCTAACAGAGATTTTTCATGTGATAGTAGCATGTTCTAGATTTTTTTGAGGGCACACATTTTTGGAGCAATTCAGAAGTTTCTTTTGCTAAAGATATCTGATACAAGAGCTCTATTTGAGTCTGTTTTTTAAGTTATTTTACTTGCAGATACTGAATTAATGAGAAAAATCTTACCATTTTATGCTAAATGAAAGAAATTATTGCATTGCCAGAAAATCAACCAAGCCATCACTTTAGCTGTGTTTCTTAAAATACTTTGAGATCAAACAACCACCGAATAGAAGTTATCAATGCAGTTCAGTCTTATTTCTTGCCCTGTTGTGCCTGTAGGTGCGTAAGGAGCTGGCAGCAGTGCTGGTCTTTGAATCACATGCCAAGGCCGGAACAGTCTGTGAGTGTAACAGTTTTGCTGACGTTTGAGTATGGTAGAGAGTCTTACCACAAAAACTCACACACACACAGTTTTATTGTGTAGCCTGACACAAAGTCCACTGCAGGCATTTTCTTTCATGATTTGCAAAAACCTTTTAAAACCTAGCACAACACACCTTTCTTATGACACCTCATGTCATGACTGATATGTCATTGTCATGTCAATATGAAAGCTGTACAGTTCGGTGACATATTAAAGTAAAAAATAGAACTATGGTGTCTTAGTCAGGTGCTGGGCCACCATGTGCTGCCAAAATAGCTTCAATATCCCCTGGCATTAATTCTCAAAGTCTCTGGACTCAACTGGAGCAACACTATTCGTCCAAACCATATTCCCTCATTTGATATATTGATGATGGTGGCTGAAAGCATTAATGCAGTGTAAAATCTCCCCTCGGAGTTCAGTTAGGTTGAGATCTGGTGAGTGCAAAGGCTATAGCATATGTTTGACAGCATTTCCGTGGGTGTCGTTTTCCTCCTGGAAGAGATCACTCCCTTCAGTATAGAAATATTTTATCACAGGATAAAGTGATCACCCAGAACAAAGATGGACAAGTAGACCCCAACAATCAGATCACTATTGGGTTCAGGTTTTCTTTTGATTTGTCACCGTCCGTACATAAATTAAGTTGTAGGAAGGTGCCCTTTACATGTGATCCTCATCGTTATTCAGATGTTGGTGCTATCTTTCTTTCTTGTGATGTAGTGTTCAGTCAGGGGGATAAAGGCACCTCCTGGTACATCATCTGGAAAGGCTCTGTAAATGTGATCACACATGGAAAGGTAACTCTATACACTGGTTCCAGTAAACAAATAAATGTCACTAATTGTCGCTGATAAAATGCTTTGCCATTCACTGTGAGTATAATTTATTGTTGAAAGTACTGTGTACACAGGGTCTGGTGACAACACTGCATGAAGGTGAGGACTTTGGGCAGCTAGCTTTGCTGAATGACGCACCTCGTGCGGCCACCATCATCTTGAGGGAAGACAATTGCCATTTCCTCCGTGTTGATAAACAGGACTTCATACGGATCCTCAAGGTTTTTTTGATTAACTCATTACTACATATGTATCAATGTAGCTTCAGAAATATATATACTGTATACACCGATCAGGCATAGCATTATGATCACTGATGGGTGAAGTGAATAACAGTGATTATCTCTTCATCGTGGCACCTGTTAGTGGGTTGGATATATTAGGCAGCACGTGAACATTTTGTCCTCAAAGTCGATGTGTTAGAAGCAAGAAAATATAAGGATGTGACTGAGTTTGACAAGGGCCAAATTGTGATGGCTAGACAACTGAGTCAGAGCATCTCCAAAAATGCAGCTCTTGTGGGGTGTTCCTTGTCTGCAGTGGTCAGTATCTATCAAAAGTGGTCCAAGGAAGTAACAGTGGTGAACCGGCAACAGGCAAGTCGGTAGAGGCAGTGTGATGCTTTGGGCAATGTTCTGCTGAAAAACCTTGGATCCTGCCATCCATGTGGATGTTACTTGTACCACCTACCTAAGCATTGTTGCCAACCATGTACACCCTTTCACCAAAATGCTATTCCCTGATGGAAACAACGAATTTTGAAATGTTGACCTCCAAATTACCCAGAGCTCAATCCAATCGAGTATCTGTGAGACATGCTGGACAAACAAGTCTGATCCATGGAGGCCCCACCTCACAACTTACAGGATTTAAAGGATCTGCTGCTATTATCTTGGTGCCAGATACCACAGCACACCTTCAGGGGTCTAGTAGAGTCCATGCCTCGACGGATCAGGACTGTTTTGGCAGCAAACTGGGGACCAACATCATGTTGGGCAGGTGGTCATATTGTTATGCCTGATTGGTATATACTGAAATAGATTTTTAACTGGATTGTCATCCATGCGTGTCCTTCAGGATGTGGAGGCTAACACAGTGCGACTGGAGGAGCATGGGAAGACTGTGCTGGTGCTGGAGACGAGCGCAGACTCGGCCGGGCAAGGAGGAGCAGGAAACAACAGCAAGTGAGAAACTTTGACGCAACTCACCTCAACAAGCAGGTTGACAATCATTGTGACACTTCACCTGAGTGTGGTCAGATACCATGCCGTGCCAGAAAGACAAACACTGCCTTTATCATAATACAAAGAGGGACACTGTCATTCAGAAATCTTTTTGTCAGATGTGGGTAAGGTGTTAGTAATATCATGTTATCTGACATTCAGGAAAGAAATGGACTTTAACCAGGTCTTGTTGAATGAGTTATTATCAGTCTTGAAGCATTTTAGCAATCATGAAGGTGAATTCAGTTGATGTTGACCTCTTATTTACATCATAGTTAATTAGTTTTCCTCAGCTTCTCCCTTTACTTACACATCCATACACAGCGCAACTATCTGCTCTTGTTCAAAGCAAGATTTTCAGTCTGAAGAACCCCATAAGTAGTACATTTTTGGGCCCAATGGCACCAGCTGAGGAGCACTCAGATGTTCTTATAAAGAAGTTGTGATATAGATACGTTATATGCTAGAAGGGCCAGGCATTATAAAAAAAAAAGAAGCATAAACTTTGATTTTAAACAGACAAAATATTGCTTTCCACTCAGCTGTGATATATAATACTCCCAACCTGCCAAGTGCTGTAAACACGGTTTTCTAGTGGACAAACTATGCAATAATTATGTCAAGGGCCTTTTACTGCTTCTTCTTTTCTGGTGAAGTTATCAATCAACACTGACGCAAACCGATAACACGAGTATATCTAGTAAAACAGTTCTCATCATTTATTGGTTTATTTTGCAGAGACAGTAGCACATGATGCAGTGGAGTGGAAAGTACTATAATATGGAAACACATGAAGTGCAAGTAACTCAAGATTGTGCCAAAGTATGTTATTTGATTAAATGTACTTAGTAGCTTTCCACCACTGCTGAGAGAGCCTCTAGCAAAGCTGTAAACTTACTTTTGTAAACACATAGTAGCTGGACAGATGTGACATAGTCACCCTGTATGATATAAGCATGAAGATTCTTATTATAAATAAAACATTATACTAAAATTATCAGATACCTAATTCGGTTAGTCCGTGTCAGTTCAGACAGAATTCAAGAAATGTGTCACTGCACCATCTCAAATTTAGTCATAAAGGTTCAATATCTCCAAAAATTTGTTCTCTGCTGGATCCATTTAATCACTTGGATCTGCTGGAAACAATTTTGCCTGTGTCCTCATCAACTATAATAGCTGTGGGAGATATTCCTGAAGATATTGAACCCTTAAATTGGTTTCCAAGTTAATGTATTTGGGTTTTTTTTCTATGTATGTATGTATGCGTGTGCGTGTGTGTGTGTGTGTGTGTGTGGGGGGGGGGGCGGCGTTAAGACAGTGGAGCAACGTTGCTTTCGTAAATGACACAGACTGACCCATACACAATATGTGCATGCAGAGCAGAATAAAGGTGAATTTTCTTCTTGTCGTGCTCTGTGCAGGTACACAGTTATGTCTGGAACACCTGAGAAAATCCTGGAACACCTACTGGAAACAATAAAGCTGGACTCTAATGGAAATGATGCCATAGGTTGGAGTCTGCACACATGGTCTCATCTTTTCCTTGCTTGTGAATGATTCAGGATGTGCAGACCTAATCCGCTGTGATGTTTTTCCTCTTCCAGACCCCTGTGTGAGTGACTTTCTGCTCACCCACAAAGTCTCCATGCCCTCCAGCCAGCTGTGTCCTGCACTACAGCACCAATATCCTGTCATGGTTATTAATGCTGGTAACAGTGATGGTGATGCCGACAATAAGGATAATTTTGCTTACGATTATGATGACATCTGCTATTTAAACAAGCAGTGTAATTGTAATGTAATGCAATTTTACTCTCTGTCATAGAATTGATGATTTATTGTAACTTAGATTCCAGAGCAAAGACAACTCCTCACCATAATTCAATTTCCCATGCCCATCTTTATCAGCATGTTTAACTACTTGGTCTCAGTTTATCTCAGGTCTCAAAACCCTCCCTCCCCACAGCTCTTTCTTTCCTCTTTCATTAAAGGAGCCGTGACACAAGAAATCAAAGGTCTTTGAGACATGCCCACACTCTGAGTCTCACTCCCAGGGTTCCTCCATGCATTAAGAGCCTCTTCCATCTCCACATTTGACTCCCTTTCTCTCTGCCCTTGACTCTTGTTATTCCCTCCCCTTTAAAAGGCTTCCTCAAAGAGGATCCAGGCAATTCTTGGATTTGTTGGCTTTCATGTATATTTTTGAGTGGTCAAAACATTAGCCATATAGTAGTCAGATGAAACTCTAATTAATAATGTTTCAGAGTCCTGGCCTTCAATTTGAATTTGTTTGCCTAAGTTCCATAATTTATAATATTGTATTGTGTTTAGTTGTATTATTAGATTAGCAAGGTTATTTTCCATTATTAATAAAACTGTCAGGTCTAAGCCTTAAGATGCTTTATAGGCAGGTAAAGTAGGATTTTATATACATTTTATAGGGTTTTTATTCTAAATTATGTCACATATTAATTACACTGTAGGGTATTAACCCCATGGTTTACACTTGTTTGGTTACTTTTGTAACAGCAATCATAATCTTTTTATTTTTCCACTGGAAATCACTTTGACGCAACAGCTATTATCTTAAATGTGCTATTTAAAAATGTTTACTTGATGTTTGAATTTTTTTAATTATTTCTCTAATTTGATTTTTTTTTTTTTTTTGGTAAGCATTTTGTAACATAATTTTCAAAAGGGGTTATACAAATTAAGTTAGTATTATTAGTAGTAATATTTAACACCTTTCATCCCTTGACCCCTTTCACTCCTCTCCATTTCCTTGCATCCTGGCAATTAATAAACTATTTCTCATGTATTATGCAGTAGTCTTTGTTAGTGAATAGTTTGTAAGTAAAGTTTTTTGATACACCCTTAACTATCATGGCACTTATCAGGCAGAGCTCTCTGAAGGCTCAGACCAAGAGAAGGCTGCCTATATCCTGAATATCAAGCAGAAGGTAGTGAAGCTGATTGGCCAGTGGGTGGCACTGTTTGGCCTTCTGCTAAAAGAAGACCCTATTGCTTTAGACTTTTTGGAGGTGAGATAGCACTTTGTGCTTTGTTTATCAGAATATTTTAATTGAAATTTTAAAATATTAAATTTGTGAGGTGAATCAGTTATTACATTCATTCTGTTTAATTTTAATCGTTCGGGTAAAACAGAGACTAAAAAAGGAGGTGGCAGCTGATTACCGTCTGTCCAGCATGTTGAAGGAACAATTCAGGGAAAGGAGGAGAACAAAAGTGTAAATATTATCTGATAAAATTTCCTATTTCTCAAAATCTCAATTTATAAATACTATGCCATTCTATCTAACACTGTTTATCACCTTTTAATACCTTGACAGGTTGGAGAATGGATATCAGTCAATGACCAGGGTAAGCTTCTCATAGTTGTTGTTTTTGCAGGGAAATGTTTTGAGATGATGGTTTGAATGTCATTCTGTTGTCATTTGTCAGTTTAATGTCCCTGATATGCTGAGTCACTCTGATACTGTTGACAGAACCAGCCATTTGATTGGTTCGCAAACTGTGAGGAGCCAGTGGGGAGGTTACAGCCAATCAGAGCTCAGGATAAAGGCGAGTCTTGGGCTAAAACTAGCACATCTAATCAATCACTTAAATCAGTGATACTATGCAGCTTATCTTTGAATTTATATCACAACAATATGTCACAAAATTAGCTCATGTTCACCATCTTTGGAGGCCATTTGTAAGTAAGATATCATTACTCATCAATCATCAAATCAGCATGTCTTGACAGTCTGGCTTCTGTCTTTTCTTGATGCAGTATTGTATGAGATCTTCAGACCAGACAACAAACCTCTCACTCTGATGCTCCCGGTGAACACATCTGTGCAGGATGTAATGGCAGCAATCGTCAAACCTGGTGGTGATCACGTCCTGGTCAAAATGAACTCCACAGGAGGTGGGACTCATAGTAATTTCCAAATGTGTTCAGCAGATATTTTTCATTCAAACTGCCAGGTCCTGTGAAATTGCTGGAATAAAGCATTCAGAGATAATTATTAATTCAGTTTCCCATTAAGCCAAAGTCAGGCTTATACATTTTCTACTGCTGGGTCATTCCATAAAAAAGCAATCAGCATGTCCTGACTGAACCCTAATAATGTATTCAGAGTTAGAGACCCTTGAAGTACAAAGAAATGGGTCGAAATTTTGCACTTATGCATAAATTATGCCAGTATTAGAAAATGGTTTTAACACTGAAGGGATCATGGCTGGCAGATGAGCCTGATATCACAACGTAGATAAAAAAAAAGACACCTTTCATATTCTATGACATGTTTTGACCCACATAGTGAGAGGACCCTTGCATGTTTACCTAAAATGCACTTTTGAAAATTTTAAGCAGTGAATACCAGCAAACAGGTCCACAGTATCAATGCTTGCTTCTATTGCTCTTTGTCAAAGACAATAAAAAGGTGCACTTTTGTTACTGAAACTGCGATATTTCCCAAGATACTGATGTTCAGAGTTGGTTGGTGAAAAATGCTGATCACAAACAGCTGTGACAGCTGGAGTGGATGTGAAGGTGATTCGGTTGCAGTTTTTAACACGACTCAGATGTGTTTTTCAGCGCTGAAAAGTTTGTGTCTATCTCCTGTACTTATGAAGATATGAGGGTTGAAAAATGCTGGAAAATTTAAGTAAAAAGCAGCAATTTAGGCCCAGGCCTATGTACTTCTAAAACCTCTAACTGCCAAAATATTCATAGTATGAAGGTAAAATTGTGCATGGCTTCATTAAATGTATTAAGTTATTTTACATAAAAAATCTGCTGATTCTGAGGGAGTCGGGTAGGAATTTTTTTCAGATTTGGGTCGGTTTAAATGGAATTAACTTTCTGATGCATCCCTGTAAATGCACACAGAAAGAGCTCAGTTAAAGCTGGATGCTGCTGCCGTCTACACCGCTCTGGGACTCAACGAGAGACTGTTCATCTGCACAAGCAGCCAAGTGGAACAACTGGTGAGGAAAAGGAGCCTTCTGTACCTTTTATACCATTTTTTGTTTGTTTTCCTACACAGTGAAAAGAAGATATTTAACACCCTGAGACATGTTCTCATTATGTTTACTGTGTATCATGGTGTGTACAGTTTGGTTTGGTTTCAAGCAGCTTCCCTGCCCATAAGGAAAGCTGTTAAATACACACCCAACATCTGCTCCTGCTAATTTTCTCTCTTGCTCTCTCTCTGTTAATCCCTCTTTCTGTCTTCCAGGTGCCGCTGAAGGAGCAGCAGGGCCCAGAGCAAGGAACAACTGACATCCTCGAGCAGATGAGCTCTAAAGACATTGCCAATGAACTCACTAATTATGACTGGGAACTGTTCACTGCCATGCATGAGGTAACTGAACAGTTCTTTTACATCTGACCACAGCATATTGCTACACAACAAAGGGGAAACAATGCTTGTTTAAAATACCTCCCCAAGGACACGCTCCAGTTGTCTGTCTTTACAAGGAAATGTAAAAACCGAAACTGGCATTCTTACAACAAAGAACTGGATATCTCTTTGATGAAAATATATGAGTCATGCACTTTGGCCCCTGTTGTCTGACAGAACCATCTTTGTCATCAGATAGTCCACACAACTTCCTACATGCTTCACATGCTTCTAAAGCAGGTCTACCATGAAGTCACCTGCAAAATCTTTCCATTCTTTGATTTCCAGATTTGTTTCTCCACATCATAGCAGTGGTTGTGAGTCACTGTCCCTGTCTCTCCAGGTGGAGCTGGTCTACTACATATTTGGGCGTCATAAATTCCCAGGTGCCATCACAGCTAACCTGGAGCGGTTTGTGCGTCGCTTCAATGAGGTGCAGTACTGGGTTGTGACTGAGCTGTGCCTCTGTGAAGACCTTGTGAAAAGGGCCATTCTGCTCAAGAAGTTTATCAAGATTGCTTCAGTGTAAGAGTTAGACACATGAAACCTAACTAAAATGTAGGTCAGTCAGTTCACCACCACCAATCGTCCTGAAAGAAGCATCTCAACAACTACTGAATGGATTGCCAATAAATTAGTTGACCTTGGTGATCCTGTAGATGGAGCAGATCGTAGTTTTCACTTATTCTATAACATACCTCACATGGTTTGGTACTGACAGGTATTTTTTCCAGATAATGAAAATGAATTGACTTTTATTGATCCCAAGATGTTTTCTTTTTGAGCCACCATGAGAGGGTCATTTATGTTTTTTGTGTGACTCATCAAGAGCTGGATGGATTGCCATGAAATTTGGTACAGGCGTTCATGTTCTCCACAGGATTAACATTAACAACCTGTAAAATTTTCGTCTTGTAACATCATGTCATTTTTTTTATCCGGTAATTTTAATTACATTCACATCCCCCATGTCAGTGCATGGCATTTAGCATCAAATTATCAAATGTTAGCATGATAATATGACTAAGATGACTCATACGGTAAACATTACTATCCTGCCTAACATCATTTAATTTAAGTATATTAGCATTACGTTCACAGGATGATTCCTAAACCCTGTTGTTCATAGCCATGTTTCTTCTTTGTCCCAGATTAAAGGAGCAGAAGAATCTCAATTCATTTTTCGCTGTGATGTTTGGGTTAAGCAACAGTGCAGTGCAGAGGCTTTACAAGACCTGGGAGGTAAGAAACTGCTGAATGCAGCTGTCATGGTGATAATTAATGCATATTTTGTAAACAACTTGTGCAACTTTTTGCTTATCGGTTCCAGAGAATACCCAGCAAGACAAAAAGAATTTACTGTGCTTATGAGAGATTGATGGTAAGTTGCACTCTGTTCTCGCCTTTCCCAAACTCTGAACCTATTATTCTGCATGATAAGTTTTGTACTTCTTATCACGATAAAGCAGCTCCTGTTATCTCCTGTGTGTTAACCTAAAGATTGATGAAAATGCTGTGTCTCTGGTTGGTAGGATCCCTCGCGCAACCACAGGGCCTACAGACTGGCTGTGGCTAAACTCGGTCCTCCTTACATCCCCTTCATGCCTCTCTTGCTTAAAGGTAATAGATACAAGCAGCCAGGCAATCATGAATCCACAGACATCTCTGACTAAATCTTCAGGTTACTAACCTATCTGCCTCTGACTTTATCCAGACATGACGTTCATCCATGAGGGAAACCCAAACTATGTAGACAAACTGGTCAACTTTGAGAAAATGGTAAGACTGCCTTGATTATTTTCTTCACAAATCTATGTTAAATCTGAGGAAAACATGGTGTTAACATGTTTTTCTTCCTGTCTTCGTCATAGCGAATGCTTGCAAAGACAGTGAAAATTGTACGAGGATGCAGAAGCCAACCTTATGGTAAGTGATGCATTTGAGGGTCAAACAGTTGCACATGCATGTCGAAGTCAATGATATAGTCCCGTTTGTTCCTTTAAATATGTGTAAGTAATGTGTAAAATCCTCTGTCTCCTCTGCAGTACCTTCATCTCCACAGAGGGGTCTGGCTGATCGGATGTTTCTGGAAGGGCCTTCTACTCGCATATCTACGTGTAAGCTACATCTGCAGTATCACTAAGTGCCATTCATTCATGAGATTCTCTTCTATTCTCTTCTAAGTGCCTACAACAAGTTTTGTGTAGTTTTGACACTTATGATCACCAAAGCCTTATTACCATTTCACACTGTCAGATTTGCCACTACAAACACAAATTGCATAGCTTATCAAACACGATTTCCTCCCTGTCCTCCAGACTCCGACCACGCTCTCCCTCTGCGGAGTCCCAGCAACATCCGTCACTACATTCAAAACCTGAAGGTGATGGACAACCAGCGCAAGCTAACGCAGCTATCGAGAACAATCGAATGCTAGGACGTCGACCTGCAACTGTACAAAGACTGCAAAACTGTAGCAAAATTGGAACCAGAGAAGAGACTGTAGCTGGATGAACAAAATTTCCACACTCGCCTGAATAAGATGAGCTTCTGCAGGAGTTGAATGTTGTGGAAATTTACTGTTATTGAAGGAACTCAGACATTCACAGAGATGATTTCTGTACAGCACAGCGCTGTGAGTGAAGATGTGCAGTGTGCACGGTAATGATCTCCAGCGCTGATCCAGAGAATTTGACTCATTGTCCACAAGACTCATTGGACAATTTTTATACAACAAGCCTTACGTCGCACTGGTGTGGATATATTTGTAGGAATCCCTTCAGAAAGGCAATGTTACATGTACAGTATTGTTCTTTAATGTCAAAATTCATCATATATTTGGGTCATTCATCTCAGTTCATCACATTTTCAAAACAATTTTTGCTCAACCTCAACCTTCTCTGATTTGCCTGAACTTCTAATAGCATAATATATGTATATATATATATATATATATATATATATATATATATATATATATATATATATATATATATATATATATATATATATATATATATATATATATATATATATATAAAAACCGTTGTGCTCATAAGTTTACATACCCTGGCAGACTTTATGATTTCTTGGTCATTTTTCAGAGAATATGAATGATAACACAAAAACTTTTCTTTCACGCATGGTAAGTGGTTGGGTGAAGCCATTTATTATCAAACAACTGTATTTACTCTTTTTAAAGCATATTGACAACAGAAACTACTCAAATGACCCTGATCAAAAGTTTACATACCCCAGTTCTTAATACCGTGTATTCCCCCCTTTAACATCAATGACAGCTTGAAGTCTTTTGTGGTAGTTGTAGATGAGGGTCTTTATTTTGTCAGATGGTAAAGGTGCCCATTCTTCTTGGCAAAAAGCCTCCAGCTCCTGTAAATTCTTGGGCTGCCTTGCATGAACTGCACGTTTGAGATCTCCCCAGAGTGGCTCAATGATATTGAGGTCAGGAGACTGAGATGGCCACTCCAGAACCTTTACTTTATTCTGTTGTAGCCACTGACAGGTAGACTTGGCCTTGTGCTTTGGATCGTTGTCATGTTGGAACGTCCAAGTATGTCCCATGCGCAGCTTCCAGGCTGATGAGTGCAAGTTTTCCTCCAGTATTTTCTGATAATATGCTGCATTCATCTTGTTTCCTGTGCCTCTGTAGCTCACACATCCCCAAAACATCAGCGATCCACCTCCATGTTTCACAGTAGGGATTGTGTACTTCTCATTATAGGCCTTGTTTACTCCTCTCCAAATGTAGCGTTTATGGTTGTGGCCAAAAAGTTCCAAAAAGTCACTCCAAATGACTTTGTTCCAGAAGTTTTGAGGCTTGTCTCTGTGCTGTTTGGCATATTGTAAGCGGGATGCTTTGTGGCATTTGCGTAGTAATGGCTTTCTTCTGGCGACTCGACCATGGAGCCCATTTTTGTTCAAGTGCCTCCTTATTGTGCATCTTGAAACAGCCACACCAGTTTTTTTCAGAGACTCCTGTATTTCAGCTGAAGTTATTTGTGGGTTTTTCTTTGCAGCCCGAGCAATTTTTCTGGCAGCTATGGCTGAAATTTTTGTTGGTCTACCTGACCGTGGTTTGGTTTCAACAGAACCCCTCAGTTTCCACTTCTTAATTAATGTTTGAACACTGCTGATAGGCATTTTCAGATCCTTGGATATCTTTTTATATCCCTTTCCTGTTTTATACAGTTCAATTACCTTTTCCTGCAGATCCTTTGACACTTCTTTTGCGTTCCCCATGATTTAGAAGCCAGAAACGTCAGTGCAGCACTGGATGAAAGATGAAGGGCCTGTCAAGAACCCAGAAACTCACTGACCTTTTATACACACACACTGATTACAAGCAAATAGATCACAGGTGAGGATGGTTACCTTTAGTAGCCATTCAAACCCGTTTGTGTCAACTTGTGTGCCTGTTATCAGGCCAAACCTCCAGGGTATGTAAACTTTTGATCAGGGCCATTTGGGTACTTTCTATTGTCATTATAATTTAAAAAGAATAAACACAGTTGTTTGATAATAAAAACTATAGCACAACACTAACCATGAGTGAAAGAAAGGTTTTTGTGTTATCATTCATATTCTCTGAAAAATGGCCAAGAAATCATAAATTCTGCACACACACACATATATATATATATATATATATATATATATATATATATATATATGTATATATATATATATATATATATATATATATATATATATATATATATATATATATATATATAAAAATAAAAATAAAAATAAATAAATATATATATATATATATATGTATATGTATATGTGTATGTGAAAGTACTTGTGAAATTTTAGACCGGTATAGCAAATACTTACCACAGAGGACATTCAGACATTGAGTAGGTAAAATAGTGGTTATGGATGATTTCAAATATCGAAAAAAATTGAAGCCCTCATGAAACGTCAGATCTTTCAGCAAACATTAACAAAACAAAGTGATAATGCAGGAGTCTGTTAGTGATATTTTCTGAACTAGATGTAGTTGCATGTCACAATAATATAAGACAAAGCATATGGAATAGTGTTTGATATGAAACACTTCGTCACAAAAATGAAGTTGTTTTTTTTTTTAAATTGTCATAACTGATTGAGCAGGGATGGCAAGTTGTATCACAAAAGCACAAAATATTTCTGTAAATACCCTGATCCAAGTAGAACAGAGTTCTGGAGTTTCAAAATCCATCCATCCATCCATTATCTATAGGCTGGAGCGTATTCCAGTTGACTTAGAGCGAAGGCAGGGGACACCCTGGACAGGTTGCCAGTCTATCTACAATTTAGAAACATCAGTTAACCTCAGCATGACTTTAGACTGTGGGAGGAAACTGGAGTACCTGATGAAAACACACTGCACAGGGAGAACATGCAAACTCCTCACAGAAAGATCCCAGGCCGGGACGCAAACCAGGGAGTTTCAAAATGGTTCTTCAAATATCAATGAGATTTTTTTTTTTTTTTTTTTTAAATACAAGCACATGAGCATGTAATTTTCAGTCACTTTGAACATCACATTTAGCTCAGTGCATTGATCCTTAGTATTAAACATGCTGAAGATGGGGTTTTAAAAAGAAACCTATTTCAGAAAGTACTTGATACATCAGTCTAAAATTTACAGATACCATTTATGTTTCCATAGTTTATGATATTAAAAAACATTTCAAGCAAATCAGATAGTCGAGGAGAAGGACTGTGATGATATGAGATAAAAAATGACCCATTACATTTTGTATACACTTCTGTCTGTGGAAGAATCACACCGATGATTCCACCAAAGGGCCATAAGAACACAAACTACACATCTGTGCCACAACTTATCACTTTAGGTCAGTTTATTGTGCACTAGTGTTTCACATTAAAACTAATATATTGTATCAGATCATTTTGGCGGCAAGGCCACCAACTGACATGCATATAATTTCATACAACGTTGTTTTCTAAATAAATTATTTTCCCAGTTATGTGTAGTCAATGAAAGAACAAGAATTTGTAAAAAGGAAAATATTTTATTTAAAGTACAAACTGTAACAGGTAAAAAACTGACCATCAAACAGCCTCCTTCTACCTGACACAAAAGGTCTCCCCAATATGGGGTGAGAAATTTCACGACAAATCATTTGAATTGAAAACACTCTCCTTGTCATAAATATGTACAACATCTTTTTTAAAGTCCTGGAGAGTAAAAATGGGCTAAGACATGTTAAAAAAAAAAAAGAAAAAATAACAGTGCCTTCTCCTGATGTAACCATGGAGGGAGTAGTAAAATGACCCTTGTCATTATAAATAATGGGTTGACATGTTCAGTAAAAAACCATATAGACAGTGTGTTAAAGGATTTAGGTCAATAACCGAATGGGGATTTTGTGGACCATCTGACAAATTGTAAATCACTATCCAATAAGAGCGGATGAATGAAAATTGTGTAATGACGCAAACAAATGTAAAACACATGGTTAGTATAAGGGTGGTGTTTGGACAGGTGCAGCAGCAGAGCACATAAATTATCAAACTATGTCGACATACCCAAGTTCAACTCAGATACGCTCTGGCGGATGTGTTTCTGTGTCAGTCTGTGCTATAAAAAAAAAACGGTAAGATCAGGAAGGTAGTCCAGCAGTGAAGTGGTGAGTACATGAAGTGGAGAAAATGTGAAAAGCCAGAAGCCCACAAAGGATTTCATCTACGTGCTTATCACATATTTTGACACAAAAACAAAGTTCTGGTTTGTCACAATTCAATCACAAATAAAACAAAAAGAAAGCACTATAATATTAAAAAGAGTGAATATAAATATTGCACTTCCAAACAACATTTAGTTCCCAGTGCCTAGCTGTTATCCCTTCCTTAGAGGTATTTATGCTATTTTGTTTTATAGTAATGCAGAATTGCTTTACCTCAGTTATCTCAAGCTACCAGATGTGATGGGCATAAACAGGACTAGGCAATGGGAGGCATTAAACAAACATTCATAAATATACCATTCACTCAAATATACATGCACACAACCCTAATTCTAACCCACAGACATTAAGTATTTACATTTAAGGCAAGTAAAGCCGATGTACATGACAAAAGAAACCAACACAAAGCAATTTGATGTTTGTCCCTGTAGCCTTTTGCTTCTGGGAAGACTTCAGCCTCTTCCTACTCTAAACATTTTACCCAATCAAAAATACAGTATCTCACAGTAACACAGAGTAAGCTGGATATGGATCCTTCTGTTTTCAGCCATCTATCAAAGCTGCAACCCCGCTGATTGTCATGTCTTCGCTTCATCATTGCACCATGGCCAGTAACTGTGTGGTATCTCGTAAGTATCATTTGCTTTGCATGTGGTCTTCCAAACCCGAAACAAGCAGGAGTTAAGACGGCACAAATGTTCTTGAGGAGGACACCACGTTGTGACAGAAGCACCACACTGCTTCGAGCCTTACATGAGGTGTCACAGGTCTGTGGTGGTTCCAGTTGCATCCCAGTCGACTACGCAACAATGACGATGCTAGCATTGGTAACTCTGAACACGAACATAGAGGATTTAAACAAAGTGATCAGTAGGAGTCAAATTCAGATCTCAAAGGAAGGTCAGTCAGTCAATCAGTCTTTGGTGTCTTCGGAATAATATCAGTAGATTTCCTTTGAGTGCAAAAACAACTTTACCCAACACAGTCCACCAACCTGAGGCAGAGAGAGATCATTTTCATGAACAGTTGAGAAACATCCATCAATGCATCTTCAATATATCCCATCCAGGGCTGCAGGGTGGTGGAGCCCATCCCTGCATGCACTGAGCAAGAATCATAGAAATACCTCGGACAGGTCAGGGCTTTTTTTTTTATAAAAAACAAAAAAACAACTAAATCCTATAAAAGCTGAGCTACGAAGCCGATTTTGCTATCTATGCATGTAATGTTGCCTTTACTAACACCATGTTAATTCACGTGAAAGCTACCCAAACTGCTGTCAATTAAATCATGTGTTCAGGAGATATCAGAAGAATACTTTCAGGCCTCAGCAGGCAGCGTAATTCACAGCTCCTGGAAGCCACAAGCTACATGTGGCCGCATCCTGTCATTAGCACCAGTACAGGCAGTTAAAAGGGTATTATAGAACTCTTCATCACAAGAAGCCACAGAAGTAAACCCAACATGTATCTCACTGCATTCACAGGCTGAAGGTAGCCTGCATTTCTTTTGCAGTCACTTTTGTTTGCTGTAGAGTCTGATGTTAGTCTTTAAGCATTGAGAAAAGTTCTAGTTGATAACAATCCCAACCTGCCATCGAAAAAATACATAAATTAAAACTGAAAAAGAAAAACATTCATTTGGCTTAGAGATCTTTGGATTTTTGTCTTCCTCTAGTGCAGCACAGTGGAGTTCCAGTAGTCTCTCTTTCGCGCAACTCTTCAACTGCTTTCTACATGCTCCATCTTGTTTCTCCGTTGCAATCATATGGCCAGGTACTGTGGTTCTGGTAGGTCATTTAGGCCTCAGAGGCAGCCTGTGGTTTGAGCTGTGCTTTCTCCATGGCGGTGCCGTACGGTAGAGATCGCTTGAAGAAGCCGAACTGCAGGAAAAGAAGAAACATTTTTACAACTGCTGGAATCAGAACAGAACACAGACATGAGAGCGACTTGCTGCTTTAAAATCCTTTGTTTCACAGCAGCACTCACCCTGTAGAGGACGTAGATGAGAAGAGCCAGAAGCAGCAAACCGGCCAGAATAGCCAAGATGATGATCCACAGGGGAACAGAGTTCTCGATATCCGGCTTGTTCCACACCACTGGAGTCACCACCTGAGGATGACATGATCATTAGTCTTTGTCTCAGAATAAAAAATAAGCTCATTTTTCTGTATGAAGTAAGCCACTTGGAAAGAAGTGAATGAGTAAAGATGTTAAAAACCTTTTTGTGTCCACTGGGATAAACTCTGGGTGGGATTGCATATGGCATCTTCTTCACACTATATGTGGCCAGACACTCCAGCACATACTGCTTGTAGGCTCTCTGAGTAAAGAAAAAAACATCACAAATTAGCAACTCATGTATGCAGGAGTCACACACTAGGTGGCGACACAGACCATGTGCATTTTCTCAAGAAAACCCTTTCAGCATTCCAATCCAATGACAAGCTGTGTCGACCCGATAATGAATTTTCAATACATCACACATATGCCTTGTGTGACCGTATGCAGGAGGTGGTTAATAATCTGTGTGCAGCTCAGACATGACAGGCAAACTGTCAAGCTACAGTATGTACACCAGCCCGGATCAATCTACATTTTCAAATAGCAACTGTTGTCCCATTTGTTGAGGCAAATATGTGAGACTGGGCACAGAGTCAGCTGATTTAGAACCACTGCTGGTGCCGAGTGAACACAAACAAATATGTGTGACTGACTACTGCAGCTATTCGCCTTTCCTTGTTTGCCGCACATTTGAGGTTTTAACTCTCAGTGTTTTCATTTCGATGTTAAGTGAAAATGGATTTCTTGCTTCCTGCCAAAGCCTGACATGAGAAAATACACAGGCAGCAGTTGGAAGAGACAAACGTGTAGCAACAGTCTTTTCTTCTGTTGGTAACACATGGTCACGTACAGTACATGTGTATAGAGTTTGTAATGTAAGGTTCTTCTCCCACAAACCTCAGTGAAGGTCTCGGCCCAGATGCGGGATCGCACTTTGAGGATGGCAGTAGTTCCTTTCTCCACAAGACCCACGTTACACTGGAGCGTCCAGCACTCCACATTAGAGCAAGACTGTGAAAACAGAGAGCGCTGTTAGGAAGGTGTTGATTAAATACTTTTCAAATCTATTTTGTGCATGAATATTATCTAAAATACACATTATTCCCACAAAACTTTAAGAAAGTGACAGGACATAAATGCAAGTGAGGAGCATGAAGGAAAAATTGAAAACTGGTAGAACAGATATTCCATATAAAAGCCAAGTTAACGCTGCAGGTCGAATAAATATAACAAAGAGCCCAATGTTATGATCCCTATTCCACGCCTGCTTCGAATTAGATTGAAGGAATGTCATGAGACTGTAAAAATGCAGCATGCACCACTTGCCATATTACTGCCCAACCACTAAATCTGGCCCATTTTTCTCAAGACTGCAGTATACACAATCTTAATTAGATCCCCATAATGCAGTTTGGTACATTAAACATATTATAAAACATGCCCACACTGTTTTAGAGCTGGTGCTGCAACCAGACCACCCCCAGACTGAGAGGTTTCGGCGGGTTTCCTGCGGGAGCGCATTAGTTTACTTATTACACCGAGCAGGGCAAACACAGCAGAAGAAGAGAGGAGCGCCCGCCTAGTTCCTTCAGGCTCATTCTTAGACAGATTTAACAAGAATTCAGACAGACAGGGAGCGTATCTGTCCACTTCCTCTCGGTAGACTTGTTTGATGCTTCAAGGGCAGCGGGGCCACAAAGGTTTGTGAAAATGACATGAAAATGGTCCAGTGCCAAAGATGCTCCAGACTCAAGTCCCCACATATCCTCCCTGGTGGGATTACGTGGTCAAGACGTGGATCATTGGGTCGCTGAAGCTGTTCCCACAACTTCAAAAACTAAGAGTCTGGCCTGACTACACAGCTGCAGTATGCAAAGGGGCTGTACAGGATGACACTCTGGAATAAAGGGTTGACTAATCAAGTTGTCGATTGATGGAAAATTACTTTAAATAAGATTCTGGTAACTTACTTCTAGTGATGCTTGATATATAACCAGCAAAATGCCTTCGTTTTGGACAATTTTGTTGCTCAGGAGTGTTGATATGACCACATTATGGTTAATGTCAGCTCTATTTCAAATAATACTATGAGGGCACGTATCACACACTGTTCATGAAATATAATATACAATATTCTCTCCCCTTTCTGATATGAGATCCTGTTTGTGTGTTTAAATTAGTATAAGTTGCAACTGATGACTTTAATAACAGCAAATATATATTTGCTAATGTTTTACAGATCAGTCATTACAAATTAACAAAAAACTTTATCATTTGCATTTAATAATAATGCAGTTATAAAATATTAGTAATCCATGATTTAGTACTTGTGGCTTTCACACTGCCTAATAAACTCTCAAATTACAGTTTGATATGTTAATAAGTTTGGTAAATTAACCAAACCTAAGCCTAAAATTGTGATATTCCATCAAAATCATTTTATTCTACAGGTCTCTTTTTTAAAAAATTACCAAAATGAACTGTTTGCATAACCAGATTCTATAAAAATCTTATAAAATTGTGTGCTTTTCAATGCACTCACATAGCCAATATTGACTCAGCTGTGACCAACAATCATGTGACAAAAGCTGAAGGACTTCCAGGCTGAACTGCAGGATGTGTTTACACCGAGCAGATAGGAGACAAGTACACAGACAAATTAAAAATGTGAGCAGTAAAATATCTATATTCTGTAATGTAAAGTCACCTTTTTTCCAATATTGGTAACATCTGCAGGCAGTTACAAAAATGTGTACATACTGATTGCAGGTTTTTTTCAATTTTTGTAAAATAAGCTAGCAAAAAAAATCTACTTTTTTTTCCTCTTTTCAAATTTATAGCATTTTAACTGTGTTATACTGCACAGAAGTCATTTTTGACTCACTTCTTGCCATAGTTGGATTCTTTCCACAGATGTGCAGAACTTTATATTGCAGTGGAAAACTGAGCCCACAGAGAGGAAAAATGTGACGGGAGCCAAAGAATGACCAGACACTATTTAGGAGTGTTCTATCAGGCGACTTTCAACATAAAATAAAAAACCAATTATATAATTTAATCATTTAAAAAGAAGCCGCAACCTACATTTTCAATATTGATAATATGTTTGAAAGTGGTCTGTACTCCCCTGCTTTTGGGCAACTACCGCACAGCATTTGAAAGAATGTTAAACACTTCTCAACACATCGTTGTAATTTTGAAATATTCTTAGATTTGACTAGAGGCAATAAAAAAACAGTCCTTTGTTCTTTCTGCATCATTCAGTTCCTCAAAGCTGAAGCAGGTCATTTTAAATTCTCACACTATCACCTTCGCTAACAGCTTTATCTAAGCTTTGCAAAACACCAACACACTTCGATCAAGAATCACTTTGAATGGAGACGTCTGTCCTCCTGGGTGTAAAAAAAAAAACTGCAGACGCAAGGGAAAGGAGAGAATGGAGTCCTTCATTCTAATGTGTCACTGGACATGCTTGATAAATGAACACAGTGCATAGTGGAGACTGGTGCATGGACAAAGATCTCTTTAGTGGAGGCAGGTATCCACAGATGGAGGCAGATAGAGCAGCTACCTGCAGCTGGGTGGATCAATAGGGCCAGTGTTTGGGGACTCGGGGGACTCATAACACCCAGAGCTAAAAAATTAGAGACTCTGTGAAGCAAGCAGTGCATCAGTGGCAAAAGAGCCTCCCATGTCTCATGTCATCTCAGCCTTTCCACCCCTCCACCACTACTAAAGGCTCTTTAATGTTAATCACCACAACGGCACAAGCCTGTGCCCTCTGACCCCTCCCTTTTAACGACATCATAACCTAATTACCCAGTCCCCGGAGCCTCATGTAGAAGGAGAGCCGCTGTCACCAAAACAGATCCAGATTTGAACACTTGAGGCAACAAAATTCAATATATTGTTTTAAACTTTAGTCCCAACTCTTGGTTTTAACTGCATTACCACATTTTCTCAGAGCTGCAACTTCCTCATTCCCTCACTTTCAAGTCACCATTCAGTCATCTATTACATTAGACATCACCTTTTGACCTGTTCATTCATGCATGTAGCTTGTTATATTTATAGGATGTGACAATTCCCTCCTTAAGCATCTTACCAGGTTAGTCAAATGAGCGAGCGGATTCTTGTGCACGTCCCTCCTCTCGACACGGTGCTCACTGGCCTTCAGTGCCAGAATAGGTGCTTCTGTGGATGTACGTTGGAGCTAAAGCAGGACAAAAACACACACAAAAAACACCCATTAGAACAACACAGACACTGACCTCAGCAGGCAGAAGAGCACACCACCCTCTCTGTCAATACAGGACCTAACGTTAGCATGACCCGGAGGCTTTTTGTCATTAATCAGAAGCATGTGAGCTCCACTCCTCATGGATTCCCGTGGAAATACACCATACTTAGCAATTCACCAGGGGGAAAAAACAACATTAGAACACAGCTAAGATGGATGAGCACTCACAGCTCTGTTCAACATCTGTCAAGCTTCAAATGTAAACACAAACAACTTCGCTGAAATGTTTCACTCCAAAAAAAAAAAAAAAAACCCCAAAGCTAGGAGTTGGTATAAGGGAGGTGTTGCTGAATTTCGAAGATGAGAGTGTATCGCTGGGTGAGGTGGTTCATCAAGCTGTGCTGAGAAGAGGGAAGAGCTGCGACTTCAAAGCAGGGGTGGGGTAAGTGTCCGGGGTGGGGCTGAGACGCTGGGAGGAGAAGGTGGGTGTGGGCCAACTGCTGAGAATACAAATGGGAATCTGGGAGATCTGCACTGTCTAAGTTTTGCCTCATTTGACCCTGAGAGGTGCATGTGAGCCACTCACTTTGAGGTTCCGGTAGTTCATGTGTTTGTCCGAAGTGCAGTTGATGGGGCCTTCAGTGGAGAACTCCAGAGGGTAGAAGAGGCTCTGACCCTGGACACTGAGAGGGCAGTGCAGCTCCAATAAGGTGTGGCTGATCTGACTGGGACCATTGTTCACCAGCTGGAAAAAGGAATCAAGACAGAAACTTCAATAGCAGCCTTGACTGCTTCTTAAATTAGTTATAGCAGCAGTAAAGCTGCGAGGTTACAACAGATTTCTTTCCCATGCTGAAACATTAATATCCAACATATTTCTTTAATCTACAAATTGGTAGCTCTGCACAACCTAAATCACACTGTGTGATCTGGAGAACATTTTCTTTGGTTTTCCTTCTTTGCTGCTCTGGGAAGTTGACTTTTTTTTTTTCCCTGAACAGTAGGATCTGCTTTCCAGCTCAATCTGCTGAGTTCCAATGAGTCTGCACAGCTAAGACCAGGGCTGATTACCTCATAGATGTGTTCCACTGCAGGCCCAACGTCCTGCTCCATCCCATAGTTTTTGGTCACCTTCCAGTTGGCCGGTGGAAAGAAGACCTTATCAGGTCGAGACACACTGAAAAAGTAAAGGAGAAAATGTGAGGGAGGCGCTGGAGAATTAATGAAGTTCCAAAAGTTCAAATGAGGGAATACTAACACTCAACTCACCCCTGCAGAATGACATCAGCCTGAACAACCACCTCCAGCTTATAGGGCACAACCTCACTATGGGAATTATTCTCATTTTTACTGTGGAAACAAAGAATAGAAGAAAAAGATTCCCATTATATGATGTCATTTGAAAGCTGTGGGGATCAGGAAGGAAGAAATATTCAGATCCTTTACCTAAGTATAAGCAGCAAGATACAGTTAAAATATTAAAGTAGAAGTACCGGTTTGGTCCCTCTGACTGATATATTTTTATATATAACATCATTTGATCAATAATATATCAGTGTATCAACATCATGTCTCTGTTACTTCTTTATATCTAGTTGTATATACAAGTACAGCAGATAAATCAGATAATTAATGTGAGAAGAAAGAGGAAAAAATAGTTTTGATCAACAAATCTGTTTTCCGTTTTTGAACTGTTTCTCTAATCCCTGATTTCTGGTGAAATATTGGATCTTTTGAACATTTATTGAAAAGAAACAATGTGAGAAGTTAAGAGAGAAATTCATTGTTTGTCTGAGCTGTTAACAGCCCATAAACATCTGAAATGTGATCCCGATTGTACACAGCTTTTTATAAGACGTCAAATGCCTAAAAGGTTGGAAATCACTTGTTTAATCTTCAGCAGTGTGTTGTATTTTATTATGTAAAATCTTCATCTTATGGCTAACTAGTAACTAAAGCTGCCAAATAAATGTAGTTGAGCAGAAAATACAACATTTGACTCTGAAATGAAGTAGAGTGGGAGTATAAAGTAACAGTAAGTGGAAATTCTCAAGCACCTGAACATTTTACCTAGTAGTCAGTGTACTAGGATGCTTTTTCAGCACTTATAAAACAGTTTGAGCTTCTGCTGTATGTTCACATCAAGCTGTACCTGCGAATCTGCAGCTCAAACTGAACAGTTTTGTGGGTGTCCTTCAGCCGTGGTACTGTGAAGCGCAGACCTGCCCAAAGCTGTGAAGAGAAAGTTCAAACATGTTAACATCATCAGTTATTTTAGAAAAAGCAGATCTCTAGATTTTCCCTAACAAGTTGCAGAGAAGAAAACAGATCAGCAGACCTTGCCTTAACTTGACTGAATGTACACTTGATGTTACATACTCGAACAGAACAAAAATGTGTCTCCGTTGGGTCTTGTTTTGTACTTTTTACATCTACAATTTCAAATGTATTTGGCTTTTAGTGGCACATTACATCTCACTCATATCTACCTTTCTATAAGCTACATCTGACTCACACAAGTTAAATAATCTTGTCATCTAAGAGCTTTAAAAGAACAAATAAGCAGATACAATAAAAACATTTCCTGTCACTCCCAGTTAACATGTAGTTGGTCGAGCTTGTCTGCAGATCTATTAAAAGCATGCCAGCTTGTGACTTAATCATTAAAAGGGGAACTCTTCCCAGCAGGGAGCTGAGGGCACAGATGGAGGCTGTTTTTCCTGTCACAACATTTCCTGACACATGCTAACTTTTCCTGTGCTGTTCACACCCAACCTGCAGACGGCTGCAGCTTTTTCCAAAAAACAGCAACAGACCATGACTTGTCATCTGAGTATTACAACTAAATGTACTTCAGATACAGTCCTGTATCCTATAACAGCAAAAAAATATATATATAAAACAATGACAAATAACTATAAAAAAAACAGCTAGAAGACATCAGTGTTCTTACATTAGTACCAGACTTCATTGGGTTGCCCAAATCACAGCTGAGGTATCTGGTCTGGTTTTCTGTCTCATAGCTGCAGGTCAGTTGGGCCAGACTCTGGAAAACAAGAGGACAGACTGGTCGAACCACCGCAAAGAACGGTCATCAGAAAAAAAAAGAAATCCTGAGAGACATATTAGTCCCCAAAAGTTGCAGGTTTTCATCAGAGTTGTCTCTATGAAGTTGTTTGCTCCCAATTCAAGTCATTTAATATTTAGCATCTGTCAATACATTTTTTTTTCTAGATAATACACACTTCAAGTACATTCACATAATTAAAATGAATCCAGTGTATATGTTTGACAAGTGAAAAGTTCTGCAATGCACCTAGCTGTTCCCTAATGCTGCATAAGTGGTCATGGACCTTGTTGTAATGGTCTGGTGGAGAACTGTCTGGAATGTAGTGTGGCTGCAGAAGACAGCAAAACTTCTTTTTTTCTACTTGCACATCAGAAAATATGTTGTGCATTAGCTGTAGTAACTGTTTGCACCAGATGGAGCCATTTACTGTTAAATAATGTAATGACCTGACGAGGTAGTCACTTGGAAATAAGACAGTTCTGCGTTGGCAAGCAGAAAGCATTGCAGGTTTTAGCTAGCGACAGGCCACCATGACAAAGACTACAATGACATTCAATGTCCTCCGACTAGAGCCCATATGTGCAAGACAAGCCATGAGCAATTGGACAGTGCTTCCCACAATTGGAATATGTAACAAAGTCACTTCAATAGCCCAAACCATATTTCTGTTTACTATAACAGAACTTTCAGCACAGGACAAATGTATATTGTGCTCAATTTGTGTTATTGATTAATATATCGTTGATTGTTAAAGCACAAGATTACTGATTTAGAAAACAATTCAAAATGTGCATTCCTAGCATCTTATAGCAAATTGTGCTCTCCCTCTCTGACACCTGTGTCAGAGTGGACTTAAACAAAAGATCACTTTTAGGTTCCTGCTGATATGATCATTTAAAAAATGCCATGATTAATGCCGACCCCAGTCTTTGAGTTCAGATCAGGACATGTCTTATTTTCACTGTGTTTTAAGGTTATTCCACTCACCTCATTATTCCGGGCGATACCACTGTAGTCAGCTTCAGGGGGCAGAACCACATAGAGCTCTGCCTCATACGCCCCTCCCTCACCCTCATTCCTGGCGTTGAAAGTCAGGGTCAGCGAGTTGTCATCACCTAGGTAGACTTCCTTCCTGTCACTGAAGACCAACCAAAGAAAAACTGATTAATTGGGACAACGTTTTATTTTCTTACACAAAGAAATATGGATGAAGTTGTGCTGTGGCAGTAGAATGGACCACAAATTGTTATTTATTTGATTAAACTAATAAATTTGCAGGATTCGTGTTCAGCATAAGTATTTTCTAAAGAGCCTGGCTACAAAAAAAGCACCAATTAGATTCACCCCACAAAGCCCCCCACATTAAATGAACATTTTTCCAATGTGGTAGTAAAGTCATACATGCTGTACAACAGAGCACAGGGCTGTAAAACACCTCCCCCTTCCTTGCTTTCTCTCACTCCCTCCACCTTTCTCCACAGCTAAGAACAATGAGAATTTCCATATGGAGGGCCACACAGACGCTTTTAATTACAGCCCGTTCTCATAAAGCAAAGCAGGAGAGCAAGAGGGAGAGAAGACTTCTGAAGCTGATCCTCTGCTGGCCTACGAGTCGACTGTAGTCTGAATCTAGCTGGCATCGCACTTTAAAAACTAAACAAAGGCTCAAAATTAGAAAACACCGCAAAACCTTAAAACTTCCCTGAGGGACCTTTGGTCAGACAGGTTGTGTGATTTGGCAGTGGAATAGAAGGAACAGCAGCGCAGGAATGGTGAATACTTTTTCCATTTGAAATTCCACTAAATCACGACCATCCCGTCAATCCCTCAAACTACTATTAGGCTCCATAATTTACTGCAGAGCAGACAGAAACAACAAGGTATAATTTAAATTGCGCTAATTTCTGCGGCTCAATTTCTGTTGGATGGGGCGCAAACTTTAACAGCAGGTTATTCCATATGCGATGGATCAGTCATACATTGAAGAAAAGGGAGGCAGATGGGAGATAAATATAGGAATGTGAAATCAAAATGACAGAGCAGAGAAGGGAGTATCAGGGAGGCTGTTATTTTTGAGGAAAATGCTAACAGATTTCTTGAATCAAAGTGTGGCAGTCCGGGTGCTCCTGACGGCTCAAGAAGCAGACGAGCAGATCCCTTTCATCTTCTGTGTCTTTTCCCCTCAACTGTTAGTCGTAGCACCTGCAGCGATGGTGCATCTCTACTGTACCGCAACACCTTGGCTATTAACACTCACTCTCTGGTATGCTAAACTAAACAAAGCAGCAGAACAACAAAAACAGCTGTATTTATGCTTTAGCACGCAAATCCAAGGTCCTATTTGTAGAGTGGAGGTGAAGAGTTCAGCGTCTGTGATCCTGTTCAGAGTTTGCTATGTATTATCCACTGAATTCTAGTCTATTTCCTGAAATCCATATGCTCTGGGATTTTTAGAAATATGTAAGGAAATGAACAGACTCACCCGTTAACTGCCAGCTTCAAGTCAGGAACACAGATGTTGTCCTCTCCACAGTCCAGCAGAATCTGAGCCTAAAAGATACACAGTGGGAGTGATACAAGTTTAATAAGAGGCTGCAGATCATCATGATCACACAGTAGGTTCTGACTGAAAGCACTCGTATTTTACACGTGAGGACAATTAAGGACACAAGATAAATCAGATGTCTGTTTAAGGGAGACAACAGGATGAATGTAGCAAGATGCGACATGTGGTGTGACTAATGCATTCCACCTCCGTCTTCCGACCACCACCCAACACACACCTGGGCTGCGATACTCCCCCTTATTTACAAGGCATCATCACTGCACATCAGACACTTAAACACAACGCTGTGGCTCAGAGGGACGTTAACTGACTTGGTGAGGTCATGACAGGCGCAGACACAGTCCCATGAACCAGCTGTCCTGCTGCACACATGCTTTCTGTTTACAATGTAAAAGAAAAAAAAAGAAAGAAAGAAAACGATGAAGCTCAGAGCTCATGCCGGAGGAGATACTCCTGTGAAGCTGAGCACAAAGCTGCCGGCTCCCAGCTCTCACCAGCGTCCCACATCACAGCACCATGTGGCAAACCGCGCTTTCACCACACACTACAGCACCCAGCGAACCGCAGTGCTGTATGATCATATGGAGAGGAGGGAACGGCCCAGAGCAACTGACTGAGACATAGGATATCTGTGTTGACCTGAAAGCAGAAGTGAGGCTTCAGAGATTACAGCGGAGAGGAAGAGAAGAAAGGAACAGAAACACTGCTGGATAAGTGGATGACCGCTGAACGTGTGGCAGGGCAGCGGCAGGGAAAGCCCTGCGGATTGCTAAAATGCATCCCACTGCGACTGTGACAGTGTGATGATGCTCATGACGATGAGGATAATAAATAGAAATAGAGGAGGAGATTAGAGGGAGTCAAGCACCCCCCTTGTCATTACACCATCCAGGGGCTCTAATTATGGACACCATGGTAACCACCATGCTAACTTGGCCACATATGCTCTCTGGCTCATGTCTGTATGTGTGTGTGTGTGTCTGTGTGTGTGTGTGCGCGTGTAGGCCAGGAAAACAACTCTTGCAGTATCATCGCTGCGCTTGAACAACAACATCAACATGTGACACAATGAGGGCAAACATCCTCCAAACACAAACTTGGCAATATGAGCACAGCCCATTAATCAAAGTTCGACTCTTTCGGTCAGATGATCTTATTTTAACAACAATGAGGCCATTGATTCACAATTTCAACCATGTCCAAGTTCTAAAAAGGTGGCAACATGTGAACTCTTCCCTGGTTTTCCACAAATGGATGCTTGTGTACAAGATCTGAGAACAACGGCAATTAATGATCCCATTGTAAAGCCATAGCTCTTCATAGATACATGTGGGATATGTTAAGATGAGAAAAAGTGAGACTGCACCGAGCACATCAGCCATCTCTCATTCTCACTCCAGCTTGAACAGTGTAAGAACTTGGCAGAGTCAATGAAGCGCTACTTAGGCTGCCACACATTCTCAAAGCATATGTGGAAATCAATAGGGCATCATGTGTCTGATCTAGGCCAAGGCTGTGGTATAATAGTCACCCTTCACTCTTATATTCACACAGTATAAAACAAGATTAACGAAATATGTTGGCCATCTGACACTACTCCCAGTGCACCGATATCCACAGATTCAGTTTGCCCTCTTTAGATGTTTGGCAAAAAAAAAAGGGTTTTGTCAGGTTTAAGGTTGATATTTCAGCCCAAGGTCTTGGTTCAGCAATGGACCACATCTTTCAGAGGCCCAACTGCTTTGATATCTAAGAAGGACATGAATGACAGGGTCTAACAGGAAAAAGAAGCACAACAGGATAGTGAAACAAATGGAGAAAGAGATCAAACTACACTGACTGCCATTCTCCAAATGCTCCAATCTGGTAGCTGTTGCTAAACTCACATGTGGTACATGCTGTGCCACAGCTGAAAAGTTGCCTGCACGTTTAGCCAGCTTCACTCACTGCCAGAGGAAAGCTGGCTAAAAGCCGAGAGATTTCAACCAGATGGGCAAGACGTCTGGCTGTGCCCCTCCCTGAAATATTAACCATCCTTCAGTGCTTGAGTCACCTGCATTGCGTAGTCATGCAGGCCAAGAAACTATTCCAACTGGGACAGGAAAACACTCCACTGTGCATATGCCTCACATTTTCATTTTGAAAACAGCTTTCCAGATCCTCTGGACATCTTCCCAGTGGAGTAGTTTAGAATTGTACATTAAAAAGAACAGATTCAGTCTTTCATCAGGGACAGGGGAGTCAGCGAGTAGTTGGCAACTGATACAAGGAATGATTAATCAGTGCGCTGGATTTCTTATCATCAGCTGAGAGAGAATGAGCTCAAGCTGTCTCAGAACCACATGTACAATATTAGTGAACATTTCTCAGTCATGCATTAATTTTAGCAGCCCTGTAGATCACTCCAGAGTAAGCTAGCTGTTCTGATTGGACAAGGGCTGTGGACGTAAATAGTACCTTTTGCTCAATGACATTGGTGGTCTGATAGTTGAGGATGGGTCGCAGGCCATGGGAGTCAGCTGCAGCCTTTGGATCCAAGCTGAAGTTCAAGGCCACAAAAATAGAGGAGAGTTTATCCCTGAACTCCTTCTCATCCTGCAGTTAAAGAAACACAAACAAGAGTTTTTATCAAATTCAATTTGTGCTCAAGATGGAAAGACGGTAAACAAGAATGACCCACAAATCAGTATCATCATCAAAGAATTACAGCTACAGTTTCATGCTTTTAAGACAATTATTAGAACCACTGAACCACAGAGGTCGTACTCGAAGGTAGATCTTGGTGTGGCTGCACACACGCTCGCCGTGCCGCACTCTCACACTCTTCTGGAGCAAGGGCTGCTGGGAATCCAAGAAGAGAGCTCTCTTCACTGCACCTTTCTGCTTGTGCTTAAGACTATCAAGCTGCACCTCCACCTGGAAATCTGGAACACATAACACACACAAATGAGCATTCATGGTTTGATGAATGTTCTTGAGTCACATAATGACAGGCTTGAACAAAGCCTCCATAAATATTCTGTAGTGCGCACATTGTAGTCAGTGTAACTTAAGCATAATGGCAGGGAGAACACTTGTATATGAAGGAAGGAGTAATTAGAGATAATAACTAAGAGTTGATATGGAAAAGGAGTGAGCACAGAAGAGGTTTGATCATTAAAGGTGGATCACAGAAGACATTTGGCACGCTGGACTCCCTTTTTTTGTCATAACAAAATCCGAAAATTTACATTACCTGCCAAAACACTTTAACCTACAGGCTGTTATGGATTTAAAACATTACCGTTGGTGGCTATTTGACATTTTTCTTACTTGTAATAAAGTGCAGATGTGGAAAATTGGCTCACCTAGGATGCCTGGTAGGTGCTTCCCCTCAGCAGATATGCAGAAACTTAGGTTGACGCTGGTTCAGACAGAAAGGACAAGGACATGATGAGAGAAGCATATTCATTTATGGCAGAGATTCAGTATAAACACACTGCACACACAAGACACCTCACTCGCCCTCACTTGTTCTCTCACTTTCACTCAGGGCCCACTTTTCTTGTGTCAGCTCCTTACATGGTTCACATTACAAGGCAAGAGGCATAATGGGACTTCCACAAATAATATGAAAAAAAATACAAAATGTCTGGAGACAGGCTGGCATCTGAACACTTTCAGCAGCCAAGTTGATAAATCAGCGCGTCTCCATTTCTACCCACAGCCCCCCCTCCACACACACACACACACACACACACACACACACACACACATACACACACACACACACACACACACACACACACACACACACAAGAAATAGCGGAGTTAAGAAGGGTGAAATTGAGCAACGACTCAGGTTTCAGTCCTGACCAGTCAATGGCTGCCTATATAAGCCTGTAGCTCTCTCCCATGACATCAGCCACACAACATGCCACTGCTGTCCAAGTCTGAAACTCCAAAAACCCCCAATCCTTTTACTAGTAACCCCACATAAGAGGCACAAAGCAAAGAATTGGAAGAAGTATGAAAGGAAAAAGGGAGAGCGTGTTAAAGAGGAAAAAAAACACAGGAAAGGGAAGAGAGGTGAAAAATGAGAAAGACACAAAGTACAAGGATCTTTTTTGAGAAGCAGTACTAAGTTCATGTCTGTGCTCCTGTTCCTGCACAACTGTGTGCGCACGCTCACGGGAGTCTACGTGTCCTGATGTTTCCCAGCTGTGTTCCACCACCAAACAATATCTCATTGAAAGCAACTGCAAAAACCTCCCAACCCCTCCCCTCCCGACCTCCCTCCCATTATGCCTTCTGCTCTCCTTTCACCCCCACCAAAAAACTCCTCATCACCAGGCAACGCAGCATAATCAAGACACATGTGTATACAAGAGTTTCCTTTATGGATCAGGATGTGGAGAAGGGGGAAAAGCAGACACATGAGCGCAGTGTCAACCATGTCGAACAGCGAGCAACCGTCGTCTGTTTCCTCTCCCCTTCTCTGGAGCTGCAGATTTGGAGGAGGCCAGAAGCAGCCGACAATGCTGCTATTCAGCATGTTATTTCTCTGCTCCTCAACAGAAGGAGTGTGATATGAAGACATTTTGAAAATAGGTCAGATAAGAGCTGTGCTCAGTATGAACTAATACCATGACTGCTGATGTGGAGGATATTCCTTATCAGAGCTTCCTGCCAGGATATCACGGTGTTTATGCATGAGGGAAATGGGGAAGCCCATCTTTTGGCAGTTGGGTCAAAGAAATACCAACAGTGCAGTTCTGCAGCAGGGTCAAAGGAAGCAGAGCGTTGGTCACAAGGGGTGATCTGAACACTCACCAGGAAACAGGAATGCTGGAGTTTCCATTATTGACCATGCAGTTCTTCTCTTCAGGGTTGATCATGGTGGGAGAAACTATCAGAGAGGCAGTGGTGTTGACTATTGGTCGGGATCTGTGGACAACAAAAACAATACAGACTGAAGACGCCATCATTAAACATTACATTTCCAATTTTACTGCTGAAACTGAAATAGTTTGACATTTTGGGAAAGCTTGTTTTCCTGTCAATACTTAGATGAGAAGATCAATACCACTTTTATATCTTTCCATTAAGCAGATGGTTAGCTCGGCATAGCTGAAACACAGAGCAGAGCAAGCGGTGTCTTCTCTGCTTTGAGTCTTCAAGTTTAGTGTAGATATTAAAGTAGCTTTGATTTTCTCATCTAACTGTGGGCAAGAAAGCAAATTAACTTGTCTCACAGAATGTTGATCTATTCATTTGAACAAAAAGACTGCATGATTGGAGGTTCTAATTCAGAAAAACATACCTATAGAGAACTGCCTTATTAACCCCAAAGGCACCAACAATGAGATCTGAGGAAATAAAAGAACACAATTGGAAAACATACTAAAACATAAAAATCTACTGATGGTTGTGTTTCTCAGCTCACTTACCTGGATAACCATTCATGTCCAGGTCCTTGGCACCTCTGAGGGCAAATCCAAAGCTGGCAGGAATAGTCCCAGCCGCCCATTGGCCCACAATCACCTGAGAAGGCTTTTCCCTGAGTCCTTCTGAGTATCCATTATAGATGTAGACCAGTCCCTGTCGATCCTCCCCTCCAAATGGACAGCTGATAGCCACATCTGCAAAGCAGCAAGCAGTCATAAAACATATTTGCTTAGGTTTTCTTTTACATAGGAATATCCCGATCAAGTTTTTTTGCACGATCAAAGTCATGTAATATTGTGTATCTGTTGATATGCAGAGTCATTTTTCGAGATTATACAAGCCGGTAAAAAGTCACTGTGATAAAGTATTTTGTGACACTTAATGACATCCAGTCAGCACACATTAGTTAAATCAAACTAGGATCAAATAGGACAGAGTCACAATACCCCAGTGGGATATGTCGCAGCTGCCCTTGCAACCCATATAATGTGTCCGTGGCTAAAACAGCAATATCAGCACAGAAGAAATGTCCAATTAGTTTAATCTGTATACTAAGTTAAATCAACAACTGATTCATAGTGCTGCATTTATTTTAAAAAATGATTACACTTTTCAATACTTCTGTGACAGTGGATGTAAGGAAATGATCAGATTAAGGGTCGTACCAATATCGATCAGTTAAAAATTGCCTTGGTCAGCTACATTTCCAACCCCAATATTAGGATATCCATATTTAAAGACGTAACGAAAATAAATTTCATGTCTTAGTAAAGCCAGGTTGCACTTTAGCCACTGGATCCCAGTGAAAAATGTAGAATTTAACAAAGAAAAAAACTAATATCAGAAGTTCATTCTCATAATAATTCTTATAGTCTGCAGCTTATGATGCTGTTTCAGTCCTTTGAGCTATATATGTTAACAGTTAGTCTCACTAGCTCTGCCCATTACTAACATGATTGGTTTAAAGAGATACCAACACCCAGAGCTTTTTACCTCCCTATAGCAGGATGATAATGAGCTACAGTCAGACCATTTTACACAGAACTATACCAGCACTACAGAATGGTCATAATTAGCAGTGAACATACAACTGAGGCTAATCTGAGTATCATTACTTTTGCTGGTATTTAGTCATAAACCAAAATTATGGGATCACCAAAGCTATTAGCCTTAATCCTTTAGAACCCACAAGTAGGTCAAGCAACCAACACTGCTGTCCCTGGAGCAAGAATGCTTTTTCCAGCCAAAACACTAAAATAAATCACATAAGCTGATATTGTAGCTCTCTAATTAAACAAAATAGGGGGAAAAAATCCATATTTATGACTTTTTTTTTTAACCAGATTTCCTTCTTTTCGTTGCTACTTTCTTTAATTAATTGGCACCCTGCAAAACTTTAAAGGCATGAGGCTGCTTCTACATATAATTTTATCACAAAAACTACTCTGTATCCCATTTAAATAAGAGGCAGAGACGAAAACAAATGTCTGTCAGTTCCCCTGCTATAATTCCCCATCCTTACCATTAAACCCATCCTGGTTCAGATCTCCCAGAGGTGCAATGGTGCTGCCAAATCTCCCAAACACCTGTGTGCCTGTCAGGTGAGGCAGGCGGAGCTCCAGGTTCAGAGGGCTTCGCTGTAGATAAACGTAGACTCGGCCCATCTCTTCCAGGCGACCGTCGGAGCCTCGGACCATGAGCATGGGAGCCCCCACCAGCAGGTCAACCATCCTGCAGTCAACAGAGGACGATCACTCCAACTCACTTAAGCTCAGACACGCTGACGCCTAAGGGTGCAGCTCTAATGTGTTGTTGATGGCATGCAATCAAGATTCTGCCAAGCTAATTCATTAGCGAGAACGTGAGAAAGAAACAGAGAAAACAGACTCACCCATCACTGTTGATGTCAGTTGTTGCCACTGCATAGCCGAAATATGACCCCATCTATGGACAAAAGTGTTTTCAGGACTTTAGCCAGTAAAAATCTAATTAACTAAAGGCAGAGTCAAGATTTGGTTGGTTCTTAGATCATCCAAAGACACTCATACTACTGCAAACGTGCTTTCTCTGTTATTAAAATACAGGAAGGCCTGACGAAAACACAAAGGCTTGATGGGTTTTACAGGTTAGACCCTGTTTGGGGCTGTCTGCTCTAGTTTTCTTTCATTTTTTGATTTCCCTTTTGGGATTTTCAGTCTAAGAAGCACAGACACTGCAGAAGTCATATGAATTACTGGAGTTTATGCAAATTCGCTTGTGATTTTATTTATTCAGCTGAGTCAATCATCACTGTTTAAACAAGCGCAGCACTTTTCTATTCCCAGAGCCATTTGCACAAATTGCAGCTGCACTTTCCCTTCAATAATTTAGCTTTACAGCGAACCACCAAAGAGACCAGAATCTAGTAAACAGAACATTGTACAGGAAATTATTTTTGCTTACACTGACTCGACAAATTAAGAGCACTTACAAGGAGTCGAGCAATGAAAACACAGAGAAAGTGGAGCATGAAGGAGCTTTCTATAGAGGGTAAAGAGGAGTTTCCAGACTCACCTGCTCACCAGTGTAGTTAATCATTGTTGTCAGATCTGTACCGTTCAGAATGGACACCTGCAACACAGCAAGCACATATGGCGAACATCTTTTTATAGGGTCTAATATAAGCACAGTCTCTGGTCAGGAATTTACTGCAAAAATAATTCTCACTGTGACAATATCGCCAAGACTGTTTTCATTCTCTCACTTTCCTGTATGAGTCCCAAGTCTAAAGCCCAAGCCTCCCATTCAAAAGACACTTAAATGAAAACCAAAATGAGAGTAATGATTAAGTGTCCTTACCGAACCATAGAGCATGAGTCCTTTTGGAACACCAGCCACAAAATCTGAGGAGTGCACAGAAAGATGAAGAAAGATTTAGCAGGGAAAGTATACATGTCAAGAACAGCAGGAGAATAAGAGCATTCCACAAAATTTCCAGCTCAGTAATTATGGAAAATATTGTAGTTGATTTCTGTTCATGTTATTTTGGTTGTAATATTTGCATTGCAATATAAATATCTTTATGTCTTTCACTTTCTGTACGCTTCACCGAACACTGTCCATGTGTGTAGCCTGTTTCGTTGACTTACCTTCTACCTGATCACCACTGAATTCCCCAACAGCAACAGAGTAGCCTGAAGAAAACACAAGAGGACAGACATCAGTTCTCTCAGCTTTCACAGTTGACAAATGAAGATACGTGTGAATGTGCATTCATCCATGTGTTAGTGAGCCTCTCTCACCTTGGTAGCTGTCATCGTGATCGGCCTGGACCTGCCTGGTCTGTATCTGACCATTCACAGCCTGCATAAAATAGCCTGGATAGTAAGCTTCGATAATGTCCTGCTTAGCAGCAGAGATCACCTGACCTAAAGTAAGAGAAAAACGGTCGGTTTAAAAGGACATTTGAAGATTGTTTTTTTATATCGGTCGATGTTCTTGCTACATACCTTGCCAAAAGTAGCTACCTGGACCTCCCAACACCACTTTACCATCCTGAAAGATAACATCTGTGAATTACTACAATTGCAAAAGAAAGTATTATCCCAGGAACCTGTGGTGATTCACGAACAGTTACATAGAGTTTACCATTGTGAAGTCGGCACTGAACCCTCCCTGACAGTAGCCTTGTCCCACCGGATCACTGAGTTCTGAAAATAAAAGAGTAGAGTGGTGCGTCGTGAATGACCTAACATCAGAAACCAGATTGTTGATTTTTCAAATTTACTGGTTTCAAAGTAGCAACAAATAATATTCAATTACAATAATGGAAACATATCCTTTCAAATTTTCTAAATAGTTACAATGAACTTTAAAACCGACCACTGGGTTCAGAATCATATCTTATCATTATTTATTTAAAAAATGACCAAAATGACACATTTTTTTAGAGCCAGAAACTGTAAGAACAAAAACATTTATTTGATTTTCATCTATCTGATGGTCCTTGAAGTACTCATCTATGACATGCCATTCATCAGAAAACGTAACCAAATCTAAGCTTCAAATTTTGATATTTCAACAAAAATATCACTTCATTGTACATGTACTCAAACCAGATTCTGTAAAATAAATAAATAAATAAATAAAATTCTGTCGACTTTGTTGAAACGCTGAAGCCATTCGCTGGAACAATAAGGCACCTGACAAAAATTCTGGGACTTTTCAGCTGAACTGGGCTGAACAGCAGGCTGTGTTTACACAGAGCAAAGATGAGAGAAACATGCAGACAAAATAAAAATTTAAGTAGTAATATATCTCTAGTATGTTGAGTTACTCTTTTCTAGTATTTGTACACCTATGGGACTTGGAAAAATGTTGTACATGTTGAATATCAATTCTTGCAGAATAAATAACCAAAAAATTCAGCTTTTGCTTTTTCTTTTTTATGATTCATAACATTATTACTTTCTTATAGTGTACACAGTTTGAGTACTCTCTACTTCTTGCCATGGCTGTGGTGTCTCCAAAGAGGTGTAGGACTTCAGATTGAAGTAAAAAAAAAAAGGAGCCCACAGTGAGTAAAATGTGTCAACAGCAAGAAACACCCAGAAACTGCTTGGGGTTCAGGGGGTTAATGTAAAGGCAGGCTATTTCTGTGAGGTAAGACATAAATGCTAATGACATATTTGAATAGAGGTGACAGTTACCTGTACGACAGGGAGCATACTCCACAAATTTGGTGAAATTATGGACTGAGAGGTAGCAGGTTCCTGTAGCATCAGAACGGGGGATATCCTTTTCAGTCCGCCACGAGTAAAGTGGGGCACAAGCCTGAGGTGCAAGAGAGGTGGAGAGGGGAAGGGAGGAAAAAGGGAGGAGATGTGTTGATGAACGTGGTGAGGTGGGAGATGTTTTTCCAGTTGCAACAACACCCTGGTGAACTCAGGAGGAGTCTCAGGCTGAGGTCAGTGCTACATCTGGAGCAGGGTAACCATGAAACTCAACCCCGGTCACAACCCGTACAATCAGACCAAACAACAGGCAGCTAGACTTTGATGTCACATGGCAGCACAAAAACATTTCTTTACGGTGTGTTGAGACTGGAGGTGAAAATTGGGCCTGAATGACAACAACTTAGTGGACAGTAATCTGAGAGACAAATTTCTAATAAAGAACATACACATTCCCCATAAATTCGGAGTGAGACATCAGTTGAAGTAAAAAGTGTCACTGGTGTGCAGCAAGCCTCAAACTCCATTTCTCCTTTTCCCAACCCCTACCTATATCTCTGAGAGAGTCACCTTACCAGAATTGTGTCACCGTGTGAACGCACAGTGGCGCCGAACCATTGGTGAGACTTGAAATCCACCTGGTGTTCTGTGTCATTCAGCAAGACGACACGATCTCCTGGGAAAAAAACACACACAAACAAAAAAAAACCTGAGTTATAGCAGTGCGATAAAACGTGCATTCCTTGAGCTGGACCTCAAGTATCCTAATTCTGCCTTCCCCTCCCTCCCTGGCTCTTATAAACATCTGTACAATTGGCAGATAGCAGACTTTAAGACTCCAGTTACATGGTTTTTCATGCAAAGATAATCAGGGTGACAATTTGAAAAGACTGGAATCCGCTACCAGGCAAGTGTTCAGGAGATAGGGGGTTATCTCAGCTTGGTCAGGTTTGGACTGGACTGGCCTGGTTTAACCCTGCTGACCCTTTGCTCTGTTTGACCACCTGGCCAGTAATGCTGATCTCCCACTTCAACGCTTTGACAGCAGCAGGTGACGTGACAGATGGTGTGGGGAGTCAGGTTTAAACACAACTTTATTGGAAGACAGATGTTACATCTGAGCTGCAATAAAGAATGAAATGCAAACAAATTGATTAGGCAAGGGATCCACATCCCGACCATATAGCTCATATCAGTCTCCGAGTCTGAGCTGACATCTGTAGGGGAAAGTCCAAATATGAGTTCAAGATCAATAACATCCCCTCTTTGCAGACTCATTTCTTCTGTTTAGACTATGTCAAACCACAGGCTTGTTGCAAAAGAGAAGAGCAGCATCTGCCAGAAACTGAGCCCTGATAGATATTGTTGGAGATCATGCTCTGCGTGGATGTGAAGAAAGAAGGCTGAGCGTCGGGCCTCTACATCCATCCATGCCTGTCTGCCTCTATTCTTAACTTCTAGCCAACTAGGCAGCCTGGAGCTGAGGGTGAAGGCCTGCTCCGTGTCTTTGTGGAAACAGCGAAGAGGCCGTGGTCCAATCAAAACATACACACTCCAGCCTGGCTTCCTCACTGCAACTTCCCAGTCATCTCTGTTCAGGCACATACTCCACTCTCCCCCTTCACTGTTTTCATTTTCAACATTATCTCCATTTTCCTATTCCTTTTTCTGACACTATCTCACCCAGCTCTCCATGTCTACACAACCTATTCTCTTCTTTGCTCACAGGGAGCGCTGCCTCCCTTAACCCAAGACGATAAGCAGAGAGATTATAGTTTTTTAATAACCTGACTGTATTTCTGCTTAATCTCCATCTCTGGGCTTTTCTGCTGACATTATTTATCGAGGGTCAACAGCAGCCAGCCCAGCACTAAGTGTTCAGAGGAGTGAAAAGCAGCGCTTTAGCCGCAAAGGCAATAACATGAGCAGCACTTCAAACAGCTCCTTATAAGCCTGTTACTTTAACTAATCTGCCTTAGCTGCGTGGTATTTTTACTCAACATTTTCATAACAGGGAAAGTTGTTTGGTTAAGTCAAATCCACCAACCAAAGGTTGAAGCCCAACAGCGACTGTGTTGATTTGAATCATGTTACCACGGCAACCAAGAGACGCAGTGGAAAAGTCCTCTTGTAATTCATACCGCATAACTGCGAAGAGCGGAAGCACATTATCGTAAACGCCTATAGAAGCTCAGTGAAGTTCTCACATGGCACCATTAGCTCCGTGTCACCATAATGGGTGATGAAAAGTTCTGTTTGTTGTCTGCGAGGCGACTGAAGACAGCCAGCTAGAATCACGTGGAAGTGAAAATAGAGATTCACAGGCTAGATAAAGGGATACCTAGAGACGGGTGAGATGTCATCTGACCAAAGTCCCGCTGGGAGGCAGAATAGTGCAGTGTGCTGACGTGACGTGGTGCCAGGCCTGGTCTCTCTCTGGGGTCTGGAGTACGTTCATAGACTCCACTTTGAACAGTGTGTGAGTGGAGCCATTAGAGCTACTTATTGTAAGAGTGTGTGTATTTTTGTGCGTGACAGTGGGGTGGAAGACAAATGGCCAAATTCACTCATCACATCAGCTGCCCCTGTGGGAGTACAGACAGTGGGGGGACTGAGTCGAGGAACAGGGCTCTGGTTTCTCCCCTCTTTCCTCCTCCCATCCTGTATGTGCCCTCACGGACCCTCCCTGCTGCCCCCAGTCCCCTGTCGTCCTCTCAAATCCATAGACAGGCTCTTATCTCTATGGAAGAGGAAGTGGATGGGAGGGGGGCCCTGTGTCCACTTTGACCCAATTAGTTCGTCTAATTAAGAGGATCTGTGGCCTGTGGGTCAGAGCTCAAACACACCAAGACACAGGGAGACCTCTGACACCACTTTGATTTAGGAATACACCTACTGAAAGCCATCTTTTATGCAGCCCTTATAGTGGAAAAAATCACTGAATGTCTCTTTATTGCTCTAGCCTTTACTATCAGAATTGGCAAAGAAAGCACAGGCAAAGCTACAGTAAGTGGATCGCAGCAGTAAATGTCATCCGTGTAACAGCTGTTTGTCATAGCCGCATTTGCATGCAGATGTCAATGTATTGAGTGCTGCTCCGCTATGCAGCAGCTCCGCCGTGATCCAGATGTCAGAACTGGCTCTGGCACTCTAATCGGCTGCCTTCAAAGCCTTTTTCAAAATATGAAGGACACTGTCTGACAGCCCAGGGGACTAACCTTGACCGCAAGGCCTCGCTGCTTGTGCATGACATCACTCGATGTGGCCTTTAGCCAGCACCGATGGATGCTCAACACATTTCATGTTGCAAGAAAAGCAGTGCAAAAATAGTAGCGCAAAGGGTACCAAGCAGCAGTGTCCAATAAAAGAATGTTGTTTTACTGGGCTTGTGAAACACTCAGTGGAATATTTCTCCCTGTTTTGCATTGTGGACTGTAAATTTAAGTTGGCCCACAATGCACATCTTTGATTTCTCAGGAAAGAAGCCAAAAATGACGCAGTGAGTGACCCTCTATAAGTGCAATTCACTCTGTGTGTGTGTGTGTGTGTGTGCGTGCATGCATGTGTGTGTGTCTGTTTTCATTCTAAAAGCTAGTAACTTTTCACTTAGAGTGCCCTTTTCTTCACTTTGCTCCATTGTGCAAAATAGGCTGATGGCTATTCTGTCAACACACTGAAACATGAATCCATTCATTAAACAACCACACGGACTTCCTCATGTTCCTTTAAACCACTTAATTTGGATTCAACTGGAGTTCTTTTGTCAAGGCTGGCAGTGTCTGTCTCACCTGTCATACAAACAGGATATTTCTTTGTCTGACCTATTTGTTTACTGGTTGCTTATCTCCCTATGCCTCCTGAGGCAATGCAGCACAAACATGACCTGGAGGAAGGAAGGAGTATCCTCCAGACCTCTTCAACACCCCATTATCCTTTTCATCCCCAAAGAGAGGACACAAACAGGAAAAAAAGAATCCTCCTACGTCCAGGAACCACTGTAGTCAACAGCAATGAAGTGGAACAAGTGACGCCTGATCCAGAAAGGAAATGCTCTGACGGCTGCCAAAGTGTACAGAGAAGCAACAAAGCTCGGACAGCTAAAGAGAATTCAAACACCATCTCCAGTTTCTCAACCTCTTGAACAACCAAGTGATAAGACAAAGGTGGTATCGGTTTCACAGCAGAGTTAAAAATCACAAAGAAAGCAGATCTGAGGTCTTCCAAACAGCATATTAACGCACTGCTTGTTTGTGTGTCAATCACAAGGCTTACCTTCAGGATCAAATTCAATCGGGTGGCAGTCTGATTGCCTGAGGCTCCATGGACAGTAGAATACGGATCCTCCTTCTGTAACGTTGGCCTGCCTCGTGTTGGCCTTGGGGGCTCCTATCACCACACTGGCACTGTGAGGGAAAGAGACCAAGAAACAATTTGTAAGCTGCAAACCAAATGATACGATTCCCAAATAACAACACTAAAACTCAACTATTAGAAACCTGAACTTCTTCATTAAATCAGTCGGTTTGTAGCTCTTAGCCTGGCCTCAGTTAAAAAACTGCATTCCAGGCCTCCCACCCCGACAGCTTTAAACATAGCGCAGTACGCACATTTTACTGCCTAGCGAGCTGTATTCTGAAACTGATGCAAAACACTTTACTAGCACCGTTTTACATAATCCTATACAATCACTGGAAACTGCTGCTATGACATGTGCACATGTGATGTTCACATTCACTCCACCTGCTTACAGTCAGACACACAAAAGAGAAACACTTGCATGGTCACACAGGCTCCCCTGTGGCCCCGATTCAATAGGAAAACAAGAAAGCAGACAGGCTAAGTGGAGTCACACTCTTGTTTCTACAGCTGTGATGCTAAACATCAGAGTCCTTGCAGTTACACTGTACAACTACAGAAAGGGCAGCCAACCACTTGAACAGACAGTGAGAGAAGAGTGAAGTTACAGGTGCACCAGGGAGTAAAAACACAGAGGACAGACTTCAGAGGATGAATAAAAAGCAGAGTCATTGTATATAAATGGAGACAAGCAAGATTTTGGACAAGGATAAGTTGAGGAAAAAAAAAAACAAGAAGATAATGTGTCTTAAGTGGATGGTTTAGCCATTACCTCATTGTGGACCCACTTGACCCGACAAACATCACAGACAAAGTTGTAGGCATTGATGTGGGTAAAGGAGGCATGGGACCATTGAGTCCAGACGGTGTCTAGGGGGCTTCAAAACAGGAAGAGTACACCCTTTCCTGCCCCAGATCTACCAATAGTGCATGAAAGTTTAAATTTTGGCTAAACTTAGCATCCTGCCCCCAGGGGTAAGTACTCAGCTGGGTCCAGAGGAAGAACCAGCATGAGTCAGACAGCAGTTAAAACATGCGATATTCCGAGGCCTTGTAATCCACCCTAATTAATCCCACTGAACCTATCTATTACCTCAGAGGACAAACTGCAAAAAGTTATGGGATGACTTATGGAGGAAATCTAACAGAAGTGATCCAGGGTGCGTTGGTGGTCGATACAAAGCCTTCGAATCATTTCAACATCTACGGTTTGAAAAACACACAACTGCGGAAGGACAAAGAAAAGGCAGGAAAGCAGGAGGTGTGAGTTTAATCTTGCACTGTTAGTGTAGTCTTAATACCTCAGAAGAGATAAAGCACAATGCCAATTCTAAATGTGGAGCAGAAACTCCCAGTTTTTGTTGGAAGAGGGAAAAAAGAAACAAACCAGTTCAACTTGGAATGGAAGAAACAGTGTCCCCCCTTTTATTTCTGACCACATGTGCAGATGCAGGAATATCCCTGCAGAGCTACAGAGCTCCACCTGGACAATAATCTAAATCACAGAGAGGTTTCCCGGATCCTCGGCTGAAGATCTCACTCTTACCAGCTATAAACTCTCACACTCAAATATTGAAGCAGTTAGTAAATATTTATCACTAGTAGACCACATTCCCTTAATCACCTTTTCAGCCTTCCAAATCTATTTGCGGGAAATAAATTTCAGAAACTCTAAGCACAATTTCCCCCCATTTCAGTTTGCAAATTCTCCTGGACAACCAGGCTGCCAAAGTTTCCAAGTAAACAAAAGGGCAAATACTGCTTTGGCTAAGAATGAACTTTTAGAAATAATGTGCAAGCACATGTATGCAATAAATGACACCAGTTGTACATGCACACAGTATCAAGACCAAGGAAACTGAAAGCCACAGCATCTTTTGTTGAATCGGATCTGAATAGAATCCAGCCATAGTTGGTCATGGCATCTTTTCCAAGGGGAAAAAATACAGGAAATAACAAAACAAGCAGATCAGACTTTAATCAGCAAGTTGGCAGTTTAAGCTGCTTTTCACTAACTTACACTGATGCATGCAGATGTGCAAACACAGATTGATAGCAATCAGTAAATGAGGAAGAATTAACATTTAATGGGGCTTTATCTGGGGAGGATCCGTCTACTTCTAGCTGACATTTCCCCGCCTCTATACTGTATCTGCTAGCTGGGAGCTTTTGTATCATTAGCATTTAATGAAGCTCAAACTGCAGTCGGCTGAGTGCTGCATTACAAATTCCTTTGTGAGAGAAGGGGCTCTTGGAACGGGTATGCAAAAATATGTAATTAGCAGGGGGCGAGCAATCCACAGCTGTTCAGCTGAAGGACAGACATGCTCATGAGAAGGGCTGTTTTCATGCTACAGTGACTAAAGAGTGAGTACATAAAAGGCCTAAAAATTAATGTTTTTAAACTGTTTTTATCTGTATTTTTTTTAACAATTTACTGTTATTTTACAGATTTTTCTTGTTTTGTTAAATTACAGATAATATCTAGGAAAATCACAGAAAATGAGTATTAATTTACACTTTAACCGTACATAGACAAAAACTTGCTCAAACATCAAAATCAAATGTCAACATCAAAAATCTCTACTTTTCTCTTAAAGGTAATTTGTTTTACAACATTTGACTGTAAAATTGCATTATTCTCTTACTATATTTAAAGCAGTAAAACATATAGCTGTTTCAAAAATGTTTGCCATTGTTTGAAAGTAAAACAGTGTATACTTGGGATTAATACATTGCTTTTATGTTAGAAAAAAGTTATAATGTACATGTTGGCTTATAAATACTGTACATGATGTTTGCATCAAAAGTTACTTCTTGTTGTGCAATAATTGACTGAGTGAGTCACACACTGAATGAGTGTGTTTAACTCAATTTAAAAACAATATTAATATCAGATAATTGCTGTTATTTTCATATTTTTTACAGAATTCCACAATTTTCTAATGTAATTTTTTTGGCACCTTTGCTGCCAGATTTCACCATGTTTTTGCGGACTGTTTTGTTTTTTGTTTTTTTGTTTTTTACAGTGTAAAGCAACACCATCACAGGTTTTATAGGAGTCACTGTGCACGCGCTGACAGATGTAGCTCAATTTGCATCTAAAAACGAATAAGAAATTCCTTCTGATGCTCTCGACAGGTTTCTCTGCTCATTCAGATGCTTTGGCTACTGGAGAATTCAAATAATCATCATCTGGTCATTTCTTAGTTTCATGTCGTTTTGTACAACTAGCCAACCCATTTCAGCAGGGAGAGATTTCAGCACTGTCCTAGTGGGGAAAGCAGGGAGCAGATGAAAAGCATTAGCGGCTTCACCATGTCCCACCAGCTACCATAGAGCAGCCACTAATGATCTACACCACCCAGCTGACAATTAAGCATTAATTAAACTACTGTAATTGATTTAAGCTGCAAGTGAGGAATGTGTAAACAACTGCTTCACTGTAACCGAAGTCTGGGTTTGTCTCATTTGAAGGTCAAGCAATCAGGGGACAATCTACAAAAAATATCTCACCACACCATAATTGCCAGACTGTAGCCGCTATTTTATGTGGGGTTGAGAAATTAAGGGTGATGCAGAGTGCTGGAACTTGCTGATTGTGCGTAGCCATGGCTAATATGGTTTATGATGAGGTTACAGAGGGAGGTTGTCAGCGGGCAAATTCCTCCATTGCTCCCTCCTATTCGGCCCAGCATTTCCCCCCTCCTAGTCCACATTTAATTGTCTTCCACCCAGCTGCAAGGCTGATGTCACTTGAACACTATTATAACAGATTTAAGCTAGAAAGAGGGGGGAAAAAATCCACAATCACACTTGTTAAGCCTGCCAGTGCCGGCTGCAGTTACCATCTGCAGTCATAAACACGGCTCAACAAATGCTGTGGCACATATGCAAGGGAGGAGGGTGGCTTTAAAACAAAACAAAAAAAAAAAACCACCAGTGGCCTTCAAACTTCAGCAACACCTAAGTAAAACATGTACGGTTCTCTGTGGAGTTCGCACGTAGCTATCAACACATACTTAAACTCTGGAGTGGTTCCATGTCAGTGAAAAGAACTCAGAGCAGTGACCTGATCCAGCCAGAGGCAGCTCTTGACCTGCAGTGGAGGAATGAAGCCAAAATGCAACAAACATCACCAGCAGATTCAAATGACACCAGATCAATAGGAGTAGAATACAGAGTTGAAACGTTCAACAAACACATGTATAATTGGATGACGTCATTCTTTTGCAATATTGATTTTTCAGGGCATGCATGACACTTAAGAGTGAGATCAGCTGAATGACAATGAAATGAGAAGTACAAGTAATGCCCAGTGACTTTATTCTAGACCACATGGAGCCAGAGTCTTGCGTCCTCTCAGAACCAAGGCCAGACAGAAGCTGTTCGAGTCCTTACGGCTGCCATATGGATGATGGTCCATTCACACACCACATAGACACATGCTGTCAGTGCTGCTTTCCAGGAGCCTGAAGATGATGAGAGTAGCAGTGCCTGCTGGGATGGCGTGTGCTGACTACAGAGCGTCTACTGTGCTGAGCCGAAGCCACGTTTTTCAGTTGCCGGTCAGATGGTACTGCAAGTTGCAGCGCTGGAAAAAAGATCTGCATGTTGCTCTACAAGCCCGGAGCAAGTTATGTCTTTTATAACAATTTATAGACATTTCCGCATCCCAGATCTGACTTGAAAAGGAGCCATTGAGATCTGAACCAACCGCTGATGATAAGATAAACAGTCCAGTCTGTCGAGGATCTGATCTTGTATGACAGTAAAACCGCTTCCCCTCATGTCTCAAAAAGATCGTAGTGCCGGGCAACAGGTGGCCTGGAAATTACAAACACTGATAGCTAAGGTAGCCAGACAATATTGTTTATTGTCACACTGGAAAAATGTGCGGACATCCAGAGGCAGTTTGAAATAATAGTTTAGGCTTTATGATTTTACGCTTCTCTGCCGCTGGGTAGGAGCTACTATTCTGTTAAGGGAATCAGCAAGTTGACACCGAGTTGATTTAGCGATCATTGTTTTTTTCCTACCGACCTTTCAACAAGCTGCGATCATTTCGCGTTCTGCCACCCTTATGGGTGCTCTCAGACTTAATGTGGGAAAACCAGCAGCTGCTTTGTTAAAACCACCAACCTGTCGAGTTATTTCACAAGTGGCAAGTGAGAAATTTGAAACATCCTGCCTCTAGTGCAGAACATCAAAATGACTCGTGGTCTCGACTATGCATTTTCTCATGCCAAACTGTTGTCCACCCCCCTACCGCTGTTACCGCCCCTCTTTCACAGTCTTACTGCCCTAAAATCCTGCGGGGAGTTTAACTGTCGGCAGTTCACACCTCTGCACAATGGCCACATCAGGGGGTCCAGAGCTCTCACCTCAAGATAGAGAGGCTGTTGTATTAAACATGGCGACGATGGGGGGGGGGAGGTTGCAGCTGTTGGAGCACTTTGCCTCCACACACCCCAACCCCTGCTGTTCCCACACATGCATATACACAAACACGCATTCATAACCAGGAATGGCTGAGGGTTTTGTGTTATTTCCATCTCAAATATTAGAGTAGACTTCTAATTTAAACTTCACCCAGTAGAATCTCACATTGCACAAGTCAACAACGGTGTCACAGACTTATTGCCAAATAAAGGATGGCCTTTATCAAATTACCACCACTGTGAGTCATATTGTGACCCAGGGGTTAAAACAAACCAGCCTGGCTTGCAGTCAGAGATTAAATCTAGCAAAGCATGAGTCAGGACGACCCTGACCAACAGCCAACTCCATTCCAAAGTAGACGTGACGTCCTCGGGGCATTCCCAAACCAGCACAGCAGACGTGACAGCGAGGGCCCTTTAAACCCGTCATCACCATCCACACTGACATCTTTTTCCAGTGAAACACACACAAGCTCATTATATGAAGCCCGTTTAACCAACAGACCTGTAAAAGCTAGAAAGGCGCTTTGTTGCCTGACTGCAGTTTAACAATGCTCGGTATATCCAGACTGACCTTTACAGGAACAGACATCAATGTTCCCAGCACACCGGCCTCATTATCATAGGTGCATGCACCATTCGACAACAGAATATTAAAGCAGCGTTTCAGAGGGCCAATAAATTAAGAAAGAAATTGTTAGAGCTGCTCTGATGGAAAACAGTAAACAATTTCTGCCATCACACAAAGGGCCCCTTTGTCTGCACGCAACAATGAGAACCTGGATGAAGAAACGCTTGGCAATCCAAATATACAAGCCGCGCTCCCGCAGCTCAAACTCTCACTGGTTTTATTTAGAAACAGGTCCACAGAAAAGGACACCAGCGAAAACAATAACAGAAATCAGACTGGTCGTATATGGAGAGGGACCTCAGCATAGAAACAGAGAAAACATTGGAGCTTTAGAGGCCAAAAGAGACCCTGATCCAATGTCAATATTAGTTCAACTCTAACCCTGTTTGAGAGGGTAAACTCCAGGAGAGTCACCTACACGGACCGGCTGACCTTGGCATGCGCTCGTCACGGCCAGACCATCGGCACGCTAGCGCACATCACCCAAACACATGTACCTGTCTTTTCATACACTCCAGGCCAGGTCTGTTATTATTTACAGCCGCTGACCTTTGGCCTTTTCTATCTCAGTGCGATCCACTCCCTTATCCCTGCCTGGCACCGGAGAGTCAAAGAGGAGTCACTTACTGCTGTTTGATTATTAAGTGTTTGAGAAGAGAGTGAGTGTTTGCGGCCCATGTAGAGGAGGGTGTGTGTGTGAGGACATGGACCACCAAACACTGTGAAAAGTTCATCTTCGCTCACCATGGAAAAACATACACTCACAACAGGGAACCATACATCCTCCTGCCCTTCCTGTGTGCATCTGACAAGTTTGTCATACACAGTTCACAGACACTATCCTCAGGCGTTCTTCCATGGTGGGCCATCTACCAGTGTCCAAACTCTATTTTATTACATCAGGCCTAAGGGCACGACAGACCATAACATATAAACCCATTGTCGCGGATCGGCATCAACATGGGAGAAAGTAAGCCTTTGTATATGCAGGCCTGACAGGCACATTTATGGCTGGGATCTGTTTTATTGTCTCTGCATCTACATCTGCCATTGGATTCATTCTGCAGTCTAGCCAGTGATGAACACATATCTGTCCAAAAGCTGAAACTGTTTTAGGTACAGGGCTGGAACCAGGCCCTCAGCAGCTCATCCTACCAAGAAGAATCTCACAGTGCAACCCTCCACTGACCTCACTGGTTTTCCAGCTACTCCCCCACATCTCCAAAATGTGGGAGATGATGATGTGATGGCAAAACAAGAGATAACAGAAACTCATTTCATGTGTCCACCAATATGTTTTGATGGGTTAACTTCTAAGAAAATGTGGATGAGAAGTGGTTGATACATGTGGTCTACAGATAAAGCGATGAGTCATGGTCTTAAATCTGCTCTCTCATGCTTTGTTTTGTTTAACATTAGACTTCTACATACATATCATCAGGAGGAAAATTACAGGGCAACCATTTGTAGGAAGCTGCTTTTCAACATTATTCTTGCTTTGTACATACAAACCATTGTCTCATCTCCGCCCCCGCGAGCAAAGGCGTCTCAACTGTAGAAAAGTTTGGATTAAGTCATCGGTGAGATGACGTCTACTGTGTCTGACGCTTAATGGGACCAGGAGAGATGATGGGGAGAGGGGCTAGACAGTGGGGGAAGGTCTGGCGATGGATGGATTAAAAAGCCCTGCAGAATGACATCAGCATACGAGGAAATAAGGAGGGGGATGTTGGACAGAGAGAAGAGGGGTCTGTGCATACAAGCTTCACGTCCTAAATCATACTGTTCTACTGAAGCCCCTGCTTCCCAGGCTGAGAAATTAAGACCAATAGCAGCAGGCTTTTAAAGAGACAGCGAGGGCCAGAGAAGAGGGGGGGGGGAAATCTCTCTTGTCTGAGTGTCTGCCGTCCAGGGAAGTAGGGAGGAGAAACAGGGAAACTAAAGCTGCTGCTGGCGGCCCACTCGGCACAAAGCCCTTTCTCAAATCCCAGCATGCTGGCTGGTGGAACAGCGGTCCGAGACGCCGCTGGCGCTCAGCAGACACAGACTCAGCCAGGAAGTCTGATTATGTCTGAAGCCTCGACTGTGGCTACATAATTTTTTGTTAATGATTATTGCGATTACAGGGTTTGGTCTGGGGCTCACCAAAATATACCTAATGGGGAGCAACACAAATACAGAACTATCAGCAGCCAAATTAACCCATGTCTTGCCTTTTTTTTGGCATCCCAGCTGATACAAAGTCTATATGATCCTAGGAGAGTAAGGAACCCCTCTCCCCATATTATATTCTGCACAAACTACCATGACATTAGAACTGACCACAGGCATGCATTCATGAGTTTAAGTTCCAAAAATGTCTGATGCCAAAAGCTCCTCAGGAAGAATGCTGAGACAGTCCCTGCATGCAGAGTGTCACCAGGATCACATCCCCACTGGGACAGGGAGCATCACAACCAGCAACCAGCAGCTTTTCATACCAATAAGATGTGAGTGCTAAAGGTTGCAGTGAGCAGATTTCTAAGGCGAGGTCAGATTTAAAGGTCAAAAATAAATGCCATTTTGTGGAACAATGAGATTAGGATTTGAGAGAGACTCCACAATGTTCTGATCTTTGTTTGGGTTCATTACTTTTTTTGTGATGAAACAGCCACTCTTTTATATTGGCATTATTGAGTCTTGACTTCAAGAGCAGTTTAGAACACAAATGTAATTTCCTGGATGTATTCCATTACAGTAAGTTGTGCGCACGCTGAGGGTGTGCGCTGTGCGTAAAACGTGCGTCCTGGGTGGACAGAATATACACAAAACTCCGATTTAATGTCAGAGCCAAAACAACAACCCGCAAATGAAACGTGTTGGAAGAGTGCTTCCCATTGGAAACTTGCTCTGTTACTTTAACAAGGGAGCTGTAAATGTTCTGAAGTTTGCCAAAAAACCTCCAATGGAAAGTTTGCACAACATATTTGCGTACAACTGGGTATTGTGAAGTACCCAAATAAAATTAGGCACAAATGTTTCAGAATTTAAATTAAAATATTTTCTTGTTCTAAATTAATCATGTAACATTTAGGGAAAATGTATTTCTCAGTATTAAAGACTCACCTAGCAGAATCAGACAAATAAAAGTCAACAGCATATCCGAAGTAGCTCCCTTTAGGTCCGCTATACACAGCTGGGTCCTCCACGTCCAAGTTGAACGCCTCGCAGGCAGGCTGAGAAAAAGTGAGTAATACCCCGATGATACAAAGGAATGAGAGGGCGAGAGAGGCTGCTGTCCCCGGCGTCTTTGCGCGAAATCGTTCCAAGCCCATTTTTCAGAATAAATAAATCCTCTAAAGTTTGTTTTGAGTAGCGAATGTGTCCAAATGTTCTAGTCCGCAGATGAAGGCTGAAAACAGTGGGAGAATGTGGCTAAAACTGCATCCCTGCAACTCTAACCGGCCAGTATCTCATTAATGCTCCGTCAGCTCCTCTGTGCGTCCTCGCTCTTCTCTCGGCTTCTCTGTCTGCGTCTCTCCAGACCCACGCCTTCTCTGCTCACCTAATCATGACACACGGGGCAGGGAGTTCCCACAACCGTAACAAAGTTTGGAAGAGGAGGAGCCTGTGATTCCCTTAAAAAAAAAACTTCGGAGGGGGAACTTCTCATCCACTAACCGAGCTAGAATATGTTTACTAATGTGGTCACTTTTATCAGTATCACCAAGATTATTAGCCAAAAGAACAATGGAACAAAATCCTCCTTTTGATTTTATCTCCCAGGTATCATGACCTGTTGAGACCAAAGTTGATGTAACAGTAGACAGTTTGATAGGTGACAGAAAGGTCAGTTAAACTTACAAAATGTCATGTTTTGCTGTTTTTGTTCATGTTTACAACTTGTTTTGAGTGTTTTTTCCCCACAAGCTGGTTGCTCCACTTCCCAAATTTACAACTCCTTCTTCAGCCACTCTTTAAACTCAATGTGTGATCCATATGTATTTCTATCTAATTACAACGTTTATCCAATTTGGGCAATTGATGTCCTCTAGCACGCTTTGTGGGGGGGTGTGGGAAGATTTCATAGTCTGTTCCTGCTTCTGAGTCACACGAGAACGAGGAAAGTGGTTAGGCTGCGAAAAGCAACTACTCACTGCAATGAGACCTTTAATAAACCTATCCAGACCGGCCGGAATTAGTGACTGTTGGTTTAGCTGATTTACTTGAAGCCTCTGGGATTGAACACAGGGGCCAAATTTGGCTGTGTGGCAGTAGCAACGTGAACTCTCCGTCAAGTGCTGCTCGTATTTATAACCCGTCTAAGTGCTCCGGCACACGGAGTAAAGTCTGACCGTAGACCGATGGGAGTAATCCAGAGTGTCTGGAGGGGGCCAGTTACCAGCTGTTGGGTGCACTTGATGGTTCAAAGATCTAATCCTAGTGGGGCCTCATTCTCTCACTCTGTTTTTAGGTTCTCAAGATGAGACTGCAGATTAATGAGAGTCAGAGTTCAAGGCGTGGTTGGTAGAAAGATGGATTCTGTGTAGCCATCAAAATGATTTGTTGTCCTCACTTTCCAGCTGAAGTCATGGCTTGGTTTTCAGAAATCACATCGCATGCAAACTCCAGAATGAGATGTTAGTCACAAACATACTAATGATCTAAAATGATAGGTATGAAAATCCAACGTGTATTTCTGGATATTCTGGAAGTCTGAAGCTGCTGGAGATCATTATGAGGTCATGTACACACAGTCCCATGACCTCATATATGAGGTTAGTCAGAGGGGGCAACCAAATACTTTAGATACAGATAATACTGGTATCAGCTCTTAGTCATGGTCTTCTTTACTGTCTGAACTGTTCAACACCACATCTCTCCTGTTATCTATCCACCCCCAATAATCTGGCATCTTCAAGAATCAGGATTTATCAGGAGATAGGAGAAATATTTCTTTCAAGTATTATCACCCCCTCTCTCTTCACACATACTGCATGTCTGTATGTGTCATCCAGTAACGACTGAACCTACAAGTCTCGCCTACACAAGTGTGTTCCGTTATTGAGCATATTTTGTGCCTGAAGCCAGAGGCTGTTCTGCTTTTTGGTGATGCATAATTGGGTCTGGCTAACTGAACAGTATTTTCCATCTCGTCTTTTCCGTTGAGAAAAGGGGGTGTGGTTTTATTCCAATGCCTTGGCTTTGACATCATCACTCAGCCGCTATGGCAACAGATCTGAAGTGCAGCAAAACACTTATAGAACATTTCACAGGACTCTATACAGCTGGCCAACTGTTTCAAATATAGACGTGACACAGTGGCACGTTGTGAAGGACTGGCACATAAATATATATGTAGGTGCCTGTAAACGCACACATATACATGGACTCTCTTTGTCACTGGTAACTGAGCATGTGGTTTCCAATAAAGCAGGACAAACTATTAATAGCACAACCAGAAGGCTGCTAAGTGCCATTATCCTCACACAGCTATATCAAGATATGTAGGTGTGAACTCAGCGCTCTCATACAACTGTTTCTCATTTGCTTTACACATTACAAATCTTTATCGAGCTTCTAAACTCGGTTTGGTGACACATGACAGGAAACATTACGGTCACTTGTCTGCCAACTCCAGTTCTATTCAATGGAATATTTCAGTGGTATACATCATTGTGGGGAATTTGAGGAAACCACTTATTCACTTTGCTACAGAGAGTGAAATGAGAGGATCAAAAGTCCTGCTCTAGCAGCTGGTGCCAGGAAAAGTTAGCTTAACTTTGCATAAACAGTTACCCTGACTATCCACAAGTAATAAAATCCACAAGCACCTCTAAAGATCACTTAATGGAACACTCAATATTGTTTAAGGGAAAATGGAGAAAATTGTGTTTCTTTGATTTGCTCTGAGATATTTTTTGTTTTTTGGTAGATCCAGGCTAGCTGTTTCCTTTTTCTGTCAGTCTTTATGCTAAGTTAAGCTATGTGTGTCCTGGACCCAGCTTCATCAATAATAGATTGGTATTGATCTTCTCACCTTTTTCACTGGAAGAAAGCATGCAGTTAATGTTTTACCCCACAAATCTCATGCCGAATATTTAAAGCTGCGGTGGGCATAAATCTGGAAAAGGGAAAACAAAAGGACATTGAAAATACAGGACTCCTAATGCAGCTTCAGTCAAAACAGCTAAATAACTAAGAGTAGTCATTCACTTATTGCTTCAAATGGAAATTGATCCTCTGTTTATCCCATTGCACAATCACATCACACTATGCCCATTGTGGACTTGGTAGTCGGCTGAAGTCTCCTGTCACAGATTATCTAAAGCCTGAAAATAAAACCTAGCAGATGTGCAGAAGTCTAGTCTCCCCTCAGACAACTTAAATTCTAATATGCCGAAATGCTAGTCTGGCATTTTTGGCCAGTGGCACCATAAATACTGCCTACCCCAGCTTTAAGTGTCAATCTAAAGCACTTTTCAGACATGCAATCCATAACCTCGTTGGTTTCATAAATCTGTTAATGTGACAGTATTCTGCCATGTAGACAAAGATAACTTATCCATCACTGTTCATCACAGTTTCATTTAGGTATATCCATAACACAGTGCACACATGGTACATGCAAGATGCAAGATTAGACAGAACGTCAAGTGACATTAGAATTCAGAAAATAGTTTAACTGTAGTTGATGGACTGTGACTCTGTGTGTGACATCTCATCTGTCTGATGTGAAGAAAAGTACACAGTGTGACTTGCCATTAAATCCTGACTGCTCCTGTAACCATGTTGTGGATAATTTCACATGATCAGCGATTAATTCAATTACTGCTGTCGTTCCAGAAATGTTGCAACTCTTGCTTTGGAGAAGCATATATAGATCTAGTTGCTATTTGATTGAATAAACTCCTAAAGGATCCTACAAACAGCTAGAAGCTTATCACTTGTGTGTACCTGTGCACTATTGCAACAACATGTAGTTCACACTTATGCTGCATTTAAAGGGAAACGGAAATGTTAATAAGTCTAACTTAATAAGATTGCCGTCACAACTTTTCCGGAAAAGTGAGCAGGATGCTCATTCAGACACGAAGCTGACACATTCAGATGCCATCAGACTAACAGTTAGGAGCACAAGTCTGAAAATGGTTTAACTGTTAAATTCAAACTCCACCAACACATCAAAGTCTGTTTACGGGTCTTGGGGAATGAAGTCGTTTAAACCCTTGTATGGCTCCAGAGGGAGCTGTGTAAAGTCTGATAAATGTCCTCTGTCACTTCAGTTAGTGTTTGTAAGGTCTGAAGACTAAACTAGGAGTTAGAAAGAAGTAGCTTACCAGACCTCTGTAGCAGCTTAACACTACATTAACCACTACTCGAATAACACACCCAAATCTCCGATTGAACCGCATGCAGCTGACTTAGTGCATTGCTTTTTTAATGCCCAGAACTTCAAAGTTGAGGTTTTCTCTGGCTGTAGTTACCTAATCAGTCACTACATCTACAATAATGATATTCATTCCCACAGACGCCAACCTGCAACCAGCCCTCATGTCGTTCCTCTTTGTATTACAAATAATGAGCCTAATAGATTTGAAACGGTAGAGCAAAGTAAGTTGGAAATGTGTTTTGTGATGGTTAAGTTCAGACTTGTGCCATGAAGAAGGCACCATGAGAATTTTACTAGATCCAACCTGGTAAGATTGCCATTACGACTTTTACTTTCACATTGTGAAGACATGAATCATTCCCCTTCAGTTGCAGTCAGATTAACAGAACAGTGCATGTCTCAAGGGGCTTTTGTGGTTCAAACAATAAGCTAAAACTTACTAGTGGACACATAACCTGACAGTTCCTAATAGGTGACTGTCAGCCTTTTAAGTCACAGAATAAACACTATTTCACCTTTCGGGAACAGACAGCAAATAAAGGTCACAACACACAGCTGAGTAGTTTGCACACACACAAGTCACAACAGCAGGAGGTTCTAACTTCTGTTTGTTCCCTTTAAGCACTTCAGCGGCTCCTTTCACATGTGTTGGATTTGTGATTCATTTAGCTGTGGATAAAAAGTCTTGTTGAGCAAGGAAATTGGGGGTAATGATGGAAAATGTGGTTTCTGAACAGAAGGCTGTATCGCCATGAAAAAATGAGTCTTTGTGAAGAATAAGCTACTGTGGCTGAAATTAAAACCTGTGCTTGATCTGAACTGCAAGCATGAAACCTGTCTTGAGATGCCTTTTGAACGCACAGAGCAGACTTTCCATCCCCCCTTCTTCTTCTGCTTCCCTTTCACTGTAGAAACACAGCGATACACATCTTACAGGCAGGAAATTCCTCCAATGTAAAAGCCTGCCTGGGCTTCCTCACACACAAACACACACCTTACACACACACACACACTCCGTTCCTATCTGCTTTGCTTTCCCCTCTGTGCTGTAACATTCCCCATGTACGAGCAGGAAGGGTGGTGAGGTGTTACTGATCGCTGTAGCCGCTCTGACACGCTGTGTACTGGATGACAGATTTGTCATGAAGGGGTGGAAGTCCTGAGCTGGCCCGCGTTGCCGAGTGGACTGTCCATTGTTTTCAACACAAGCTCTTAGCAACGTAGCGCCTGAGTGAATCATATGATTGTTTTAGATGGAGAAATCATCCCGGAGGCTCCATACAAGGCAAAGATCGCCCTCGCTCCTGCATTATTGTTTCCTCTTGCGAGCTTTCACTGTCAATCCTGACAAAGTGAGACCACTTGTGTGGGGAGCAAGATGATCCAAACAGTGTCCGTTGTTTAGCTGCCTTGTTAAAACAGCCACAGAAACGCCTGAAAATGAGCGGTTGCGTTTTTATGTGCATCTGCTAATCAGTGTGAGGGAGTTGGGCAGTAAAGCAGCAGCATGCAAACTGCTGGGGGGAAACGACCCCACAACCGACTCCACCGGCCTCATTCTACACATCATGACACATGCAAGTGGCCCAAATACAACCTCTAACCTGCCTTAACCAAACCCAAGAGACACCAGCACAGTACTCCTGTTTCAGTCTCTGTACATTGACTCCCAGTATGTTTTAGGATGGAATTTAAGATTCTATTGATCACTTTTAAAGCCCTGCATGTCTTCTCTTGTAGCTATATGCACCAATGTGCACCTGAAGATCTTTAGAAGAGGTCTATTCTCTGTTCTTGCTTACAACTAAAGGGGTCATAATGTTTGGATTTGGGTTCCTGAGGATCGAGAACAATGTCCCAGAGTCTGACTCAGTGATGTCTTTGAGTCTCTTCTTAAGAGAGCTTTTCTTGGTATTATTTGAGTCATGTTGTGTATGTCATTCACTTCTGATGATGTCATGATTTGTGTGTTTTATTTTGCGGCCTCGTGAAGGACTCACTGTAACTTGGATTTTAAAAGTGCCCTATAAATAAAGATTATTATTCTATTTACAGCAAGCACCGTGCTCCGTTCAGTGTCCTGCCTCGCTTAACTTGTTTGCCTAAATACACAGCTTTTTAAGGGAAGGCGTAAAATGCTTGACATCCTTTAATGAGAGGTCACAGAGTGTCCAGGCGACCAAGCACAACAACTTAGAAGCACTCGGCTACGAAACATGGTACAAGGTGAGCTTCTTAGAAAATCCTCTTAAATACCAGAGTCAACAGTGAAACATAAAACGGGTAAAACTCCGAGCTGGATCCCAACATGAGATATTTTCTTGTTATCGCAATGAAAGAACAACACACAGAGGGTGTGATTTCAAAACCGCTGCTTTCATTTTGAAAACTTGTCAACAGGAATGCGTAGCTGAAAGATGACATTGATCGAGACAAGTGTCCCCATGTTGGGGGTGTCGCGTTTTACTTGGATGGCCTATTTGTCTCCCAGAGTAATGGTGCCCCCCTGACCCCCTTCTGTGTTTTGCTATTGGGGCAGGCGTGCTGCGGTGCTGCCGCCAGGCCTCGCAGTGAAGGAATGTGGCTGTTAAAATGTGTGTATCTGGGGGTACAGCAGGAGAGGGCAGTGAATCAGTGTGATCACTGCAGAGCCTCGGGTGTATTGTTTCACAACCAAATGCATGCACACACACACATATATATAACCATTCACACATTCCCTCCGATTTGCTGCTGTTGCTTTCCCACACCCACTCCCACTCCCACTCCCACTCCCACGGCCAAACATGTTTGACACTATGCATATGGAAAAAGCAGCACCCGGCTTCCCAGGACAAAAACAAACTGCTCTAAAGTGAAAATAGACATGTCTAGATGCAGTTTCTCCTTTTACTGCAGACAAAACATAAACATGCTCTATTTTATTACAGCCTTGTTTTGTTGCTGCAAGAATAGCACGATAGGAAATGTCAGTGCTTATTTAAGCGCATCCGAATTAGTATCAGATGAATGATTGAAGAGGACACGCGGACTTGATAAAGGCCTTCAGATACTCCACTTGAGAAATCTCATGACAATGAGTGACTGATGGCTCCAGCAGACACAACACCACTACGCTGACTGTCAACACTTCATCAGCTGAATGGAGACGTACAATTTCCTCCTCAGATGGAAACAGTTGTAGATGAGACTGATGGAATAAATGAAGGAAGGAACAAAGGCTTCTCATAGGGTCTCTTCTCTGTTTGCAATAAGATAGGTGAACAATGGAACAAGCCTTTCTGGAGAGGAGTCTTTACATGCTGTCATCATCTTCACCAACATTATGGGTGTAACGTATTACCATAGTTTCCTGAATGTTTCTGGGTAATGTGTTCAAGTTGTCTCTTCCTTCCTGTGGTGGAAGCTCACATTTATCATTCTGTTGTCTTCCACACAGCCGTGCAGAGAAGAATCATTAAACACAACCTTCCAAATGCTTATATATATTGTCTTTTTGATTCATACGGTGACTATTCTGCCGCTCTTACATATCCACAGCGGTGCTCATAATCTTACACTTAGCAGATGTAATGTTTACTGTGTTTGCTATCTTTGTTTAATGTGTAAATATTCTAACATTTACTGATTGCCAAATATAAATAGAGCCTAACAATCAAGGCCTATCAATTAAACAGCAAGGTCAATAAACAACATGTTGGCCAATATTAGCTAACTGCAAATATACTGTGTGATCGATTAGGAATAAAACAGTGCAATACAGGAATGCCAAAATAGATTTGAAATGTTTTAAACAAAATCACTATTAAAAAGGTTTTTCACCAGAGCGCATTTTATATCTCCACATGATGTCTCTGTGGTTTCCATCCCAACAAACATTCACATCTGCATGTCCCATTCTCATGAATCGTTTGAATGTCTGGATGGAATTTCTTCAAATTTCTTCAGATTTCAAACAAACTTCACCTGGAGCCAATGATGAATTGATTAAAAATTGGTGATTAAAGGTCAATGTGACCTCAAAAAAACGTGTTTCTGGCCATACAACAAGAATTCAGCGCTAATTATGTCAATATTTCACACAAAGTCTGGACAGACATGGATGGAAACTGTAACTTAACTGGTTCATGGAAGCAAACAACTGCACAGTGATTCAGTTCAATTCAGTTTTATTTATATAGTGCAGATACAACATATGTCATCTCACAGCACTTAGCATAGTAAGGTAGAGACCTTACAAATTATAGACAGAAAACACAGCAATCCAAAGATGCCTTTGGATTCCCTATGTGAGACGGTGGGAAGGAACAAAAAAAAACCCTGGGATAAGGAAGCCAATTTAGTTAAGTTACCTCACGTTTTAAATTAACCAACATGAAATACTGAGATTAAATTACTCCGAATGTTAAGCTGATGTAGGTATTAACAATATTATGCCAACCCACCTCATCAAAATAATCTTTGCAACTTAAAAAATTTGTCTTAATTAGGATTTTTCTCTCTCTCTTGCAACTATGCACTTAATCGAGTGTCAGGTCCCTTGAATTGCTTTTTAGAGTAGCATGACTGAAAACATTTCGTTACTCCTGCTCTATCTCTCATCTCTGACTGCTTCCTGATGTATTGTGTGTTATTTCCTGCCCAGACTGTGCTTAACTGGGGCTGATGAACAACATGGTGGGGGTCTCGAAAGAATGTACAATATTTCAGCCGTGTCACCTTCTGTAAACACTGAAAAACAATGTTTGGGGTGGTGACTCACAATAGCCATTAAGAAGTTACACCTACCCCCTTGACTGCCCTTAATCTGTCCTGCTCCTCCTTATAAGTCAATGTTGATGTTCATGCTGTCCAGACCACCGAGGTGTCGCACACACTCACACAACCTTATATAGCAGCCATCAGAGGTTTATGATCGGTGCATTAGTAGCATCAGCTGGTGTGAACCAACATGCAGAGGGTATTCTGTCATCTCCCAAATGTACAAGTCACTGGAAGGTTACATCCCCTGGTGGTCTGGTGAGGCTGCTTAGTAATACCTCCTTCTCTTCCCTTATAAGAGTGAGGATCCCTCACAGGATGAGGGGTCCTGGGAAATGATTGGCGTGGCAGAATCAATTTTTATGAGGCTGATTCAGAGAGGACTTGGCACATAGCGTGTCCTCTGTGAGGATAGAGTTACATCCCAAACAAACCAAAGCATGCACACAAGCAAACAGCACAGAGGGGAAGCAAAGTGTCCTGACTAATGAAAGGTTCCGAGGTCAGCAGCATTATTATGGTTCAACTGCAGATTTTTTCCTCCACTTGCAGTCAGACTCGTCACCGGCAATTATATGTTGAATGTCCTGGAAAGATCTCCACCAGACTCCCACCTGTTCTCTGAGTTTATTTGTTCAATGATACGATGGACCTCTAAATATAAAAGCAGATGTCGTGAGCCGTAGACCCTCGTAATGACATGAACATGTAGTTTAAACCATCAGCGAGACTCAAATAATAGCATGTTTGGAAATGCAGGAAAAAGCTACCCAGGCAGGTATTTTTATTGCTGCTGGGACGTCTCCGTGGAAAATCTTTTTAGGAGGCTTTTTGCTTCTTACGCTGTCCGTAAGACTTGATACTGAATCCGCCACAGCTTGTACGAATGCACTCCTGGCTGTAAGGAACCCATAATTCAAACAGACAGCCCTGGAGTAAAAATAGCTTCTCCATCTTGTCTTTTGTTTTTTCCAGTGAAGTCAGGTTTATCCAAACCCAAAGCCAGGTCCTATTCACCTTTAGCATAATCCTCATTTTTACAAACCACACTGATTAAGTGCTTTTGGCATATTTCCCCTTTTGCTGTATTAATAACAGAGTGCCATGTTGCCACAGTCAAGAACTGCAGCCAAACAATCCTCGTCTTCCTGCATTTGTGTTGAGGAATGTTGTGTTTTTGTGCTACTGATGAATCTCCTGTTCTTCACAGGAAAAGAGATGCATTTCACAGCCTATTTAGCATCACACATTGAAGAAAACATGTTGATGTCTCTAAGGCTAGTTTCATTATTTCTATGGAAAAACATGACAATTACACCCATTTTACTGTAATCTGGCATTTGTGTAATATTGCTGTAATTATATTAATTGAATTATGGCCTTAGCATTGAGAAAATGCATTTTCCTGGCTGCACATAATAGGCATAGCTGGTAATGTAATACAGCACAGCTTAGGGCTTAGCAGAAGACCACCTACACACAGCAGCAGCAGTGATGTCTTTCCTGTGGGGAAAATGACAAAATATACATTTTTAACAACAGGGCTTCAACTCTTATTTCAATAAAAACAAATTTTCTATAATGGAACACCCAGGTAGAAAACAACAGGAAAACATTACTGTGCCAGTAGCTAAATTCCCATAAAACTCCCACAAGAGGTGGAAGGTTTGTGTCACACAATTTAACTAAAGACATTTAGATTTTCTGATATGCTTTAAAGCCAGTTTTATTTTCTGCCCACACAACCTTTCAACAATTAAATTTTCAGGACTTCTCACAATAGAGGGAAAACTATTGCTTGATTTAAATAATATGAAGAAATATATAAAAATACAACATTTTATTCTAAGCTTTGTCTAACTGTGTTTAATGATTTTGGAATATATAACACGTTATTAAAGCAAACTAGCAGGATTACTGCCTCTCCTGAAACAAATAAGTAAAAAGAAAAAATAAGTGCAATACAGTTAGTGGTAATTGTTATTTATTTATTTAAAATACGTGGATGGAGTTCTTACGGATCATGACTTCTGAGGCATCTCTAAAAAACAAGTCATTTTCTTTACATATATATTGTCCAGTTATTGGAGTGAAGGGTAATTTAAAAAATGTTCTTGTAAAATTACAATAAATTCAGGAAGCTGTGGCTGCCAGTATTGTATTGTATTTTTATAATGTTACTACTGTAATATACTCAAACCGTTCATTGTTAAGGATAAGGAGCAGGTATTCTAGGTAACTAATTCAACTTAATGTTTAAAAAAAAAGAAAACAAAAGGCTCATGTCAATTGTAACGAGGTCAAATGTGTGATATATAACTAACAAAATGTTCTTGATGTGTTGTATTAACACAACAAACCTCCATTTATTCATATCACAACACTGCAGGCTGCTCAGAGTAAAGTAAACATGAAGATGACTTTCCTATTTCCAGAATCCTCCAGGAAGTGACAGTATTGTTCTAAATACTGATTCATGTCCACCAACCTGGAGACTAAATGTCTCACTCCAAGGAGGAATTGACCATTCATGGTAACACCTGGATCATAAAGCCTGCAGAGCATAAACTCCAACACCTAATGGTTGTGCTGAAATGCTGATTCACTCTCAGTAATGAATTCCCTTCAGAGAGATTTTGCTGCTGATGTCTTGTGACTCAAACCCTCTTCTAACTGCAGTTCTAAATAAGGCAGTGTACTGCTCTGTGGTGTTTTTACAGTACATTCAGCACTCACTGGTACTAACTTATGACCTAACAGAGAACACAAGCTGCCGACAAAAGACTGAAGAGAAGCCTCTGTTCTTAGAGGGTGGATGTTTTACACATGACCAGTAGGGAGGGAGGGTTAGGAGAGGAGAGGAGAGGAGAGGAGAGGAGAGGAGAGGAGAGGAGAGGAGAGGAGAGGAGAGGAGAGGAGAGGAGAGGAGAGGAGAGGAGAGGAGACATTAGAGGAGAGGAGAGGAGACATTAGAGGAGAGGAGAGGAGACATTAGAGGAGAGGAGAGGAGAGGAGAGGAGAGGAGAGGAGAGGAGAGGAGAGGAGAGGAGAGGAGAGGAGAGGAGAGGAGAGGAGAGGAGAGGAGAGGAGACATTAGAGGAGAGGAGAGGAGAGGAGAGGAGAGGAGAGGAGAGGAGAGGAGAGGAGAGGAGAGGAGAGGAGAGGAGAGGAGACATTAGAGGAGAGGAGAGGAGAGGAGAGGAGAGGAGAGGAGAGGAGAGGAGAGGAGAGGAGAGGAGAGGAGAGGAGAGGAGAGGAGAGGAGAGGAGACATTAGAGGAGAGGAGAGGAGACATTAGAGGAGAGGAGAGGAGAGGAGAGGAGAGGAGAGGAGAGGAGAGGAGAGGAGAGGAGAGGAGAGGAGAGGAGAGGAGAGGAGAGGAGACATTAGAGGAGAGGAGAGGAGAGGAGAGGAGAGGAGAGGAGAGGAGAGGAGACATTAGAGGAGAGGAGAGGAGAGGAGAGGAGAGGAGAGGAGAGGAGAGGAGAGGAGAGGAGAGGAGACATTAGAGGAGAGGAGAGGAGAGGAGAGGAGAGGAGAGGAGAGGAGAGGAGAGGAGAGGAGAGGAGAGGAGAGGAGAGGAGAGGAGAGGAGACATTAGAGGAGAGGAGAGGAGAGGAGAGGAGAGGAGACATTAGAGGAGAGGAGAGGAGAGGAGAGGAGAGGAGAGGAGAGGAGAGGAGAGGAGAGGAGAGGAGAGGAGAGGAGACATTAGAGGAGAGGAGAGGAGAGGAGAGGAGAGGAGAGGAGAGGAGAGGAGAGGAGAGGAGAGGAGACATTAGAGGAGAGGAGAGGAGAGGAGAGGAGAGGAGAGGAGAGGAGAGGAGAGGAGAGGAGACATTAGAGGAGAGGAGAGGAGAGGAGAGGAGAGGAGAGGAGAGGAGAGGAGAGGAGAGGAGAGGAGAGGAGAGGAGAGGAGAGGAGAGGAGAGGAGAGGAGAGGAGAGGAGAGGAGAGGGTTACTGTGATCAAAGATTCAACAATCATTCTCCATCCTCTCCTACACAACAGAGAACTTCCACAATGGTCCACTTGTTAAAAAAAAGCCTGCTTCTTCTTCAAACAGCCACTTTCCCGAACCCTCATCAGTGACCCATGTGACCTGGAAAAGAGCAGTTTGTCATGACCTACCTGTTCACCTACCACTAGCAAAACCTCCACAGTGATTCCCTGCTGAAAAGACGGAGGTGGCGTCTAGGTGGACGCTATCATCCTGAAAAAAAACGACAATGCTCCCAATCAGAAGGTTTTTTAACAATCAAGAGAACTGTTGAACTAGCTTACCTGATCATGTGGATGCAATGATTGAAAACAGATGGAAGGTCGTGAAAAGGGACCAAAAACAATCCAAATTTCCTGCAACTCGCACATCCACCGCCGTCACTCATGCTCACCGAGAACAGAAACAAGAAGGAGAGGAAGGAGAGGAGAGACAGCTGTTAGGAGGGTAAAAGGTCTGTTGTTCTTGAGAAAACATCTGATTCACAAAGTTATGATGAATCATCTGATCTGACGTCCCAACATCCCAAATTACCCAAGTCCTCAGACAGAGTTTGTTTGAAACAACAGCACACGATTATACCATACTCAACTTTTCACATTTGCTCCATCCATGGTTATATTAAGATTTTCCCTGTGATTTCACTACATATTATCTGTAATGTAAGAAAACAGAGAAAGTTTGTTTAAAATGTTAAAAATGGTTGATGATTTGTTTTTATTCCTTCATATACATTTTTTTCAAAAGAAATACAAATATCTGCCAAATAAATTTTTTCATTTTTTATGCTGATTTCAATGTAGCAAAAGTTTTATTTTATAGTCAAACATTGTAAAAGATGAATCTATAATAATAAAAATACAGATTGCCGATCTGAACATTATGTACAGCATTGGCTTGTTTTTAGGATTAACGTAAATTCATATTTTTTTCTGTGACTTTACTAGATCTGTGCACGGTAAATCTGTAAGGTGCCACTAAATTGTTCTTAAAATGACTGGTAAACATTAATTTTTTCCAGTGTGCAGTTCAGTAAGCTGTCAGTAAGTTCAGGGCCGAAGCTGGGTGGTTATCGGTGTGTGCATGTGGTTGCAGTTAAATGCTTTAGTAGGGAATTTTCTCAAATGTACAGCAGGCTGCGTTTTAAAGAGTTATCTCAGTTAAGTGTTATTCCGACTCTCCTTATCAGTCAGTTGTGTTCATCTTGCGAGTGGATGGAGAAACCTCCAATAGGAACCGAACTCTGCCGTCTCAACCTGCCTCAGAGGGCAAATGACGGTTAAAGGTTTGTTATCTACGCAGTTCTTCATGTCTTTACTCTTTTTTTTTTGCCTACTTCCCACCTCCTCCTCCTTCATCACTCCTCCAGTGGTTCCCTCTGGAGCTGTGCAGTGAAAGCCTCACTCCTCATGCGCCATGTGTCTGGTTTCTATTAGTGATTTGGCACAGGCCTCCGTGCGCATTCTGTCTAGGTACGGGAGCTGTTAAGGCAGAAATTTCCCTTTTACAAGACAGCCCCCATCCGTCACCGCGTCTCTCTCATTTTGAGTCACGCACATTTCGTATGTAGACTGTATCATCTACAGCTGCCCCCCCCACCGTTCAAACAGGGGACATGAACAACCCGGAACATTTGAGTCTCCCAGTAAACTTGTGTGTGTTAACATGTTGGTTTCCATTAGTAACAAGCCGGGTTGGACTCCCTGAGGAGATGCTGTCATGGGCGCGTCCAGCTTTTTTGGACGGACCCACCTCAGCTCATCAGGATCTGGCCGAACCACAGCCACTGAGGAGTGGAGCTGGTCTCAGAAGAAATACCTTGGTGGCTTTGTAATACCCCGTGTGAATGATAATGACCTCCAGCTGGGAGGATGAGCAGAGAGAATAACAAATAGTGCTGTTATGATGGGAGGAACAGTGAAAATGTTGAATGAGTCTCTGAGAAGTAGGCGGTGAAGAAGTTCGTCATCCCGATTGAGAAATAACTACATGGATCTTGTGAGAATGAAGGCTGCTGGAATGGATCTAGAAATATGTGATTTTAAGAACTATATCACGTGCTCTGCTTGTTTTGTGCCTGCTAACTGTAAATTGTGTGTATTCCGCATTATTGCTCGCCATTTCTGATCATTCCATAGGTTTATTCATGGAATTTTCCTATTACAGCATGAATCATACTTACATACATTAGCCAAGTCAAAAATAAATAAATATTGCCTGGTTGTGTAAACATTAGAGGAGAGTGCTGTAAAAACGACCTATTATGTAAAATCAGAACTATTGAACCGCCCGTGTAAACTGTAAAATCTAAAGGCCCAAGCAGGTAGATGAGTCTTTGGTTTTGGAAGTTCTAATATTCTTAAATCAACCAACATAGTACATTTTTAAATATTCTGTAGGTTGATTTGCTTACTGTAATAGAATTAATTCTGAAAAAGAATGAATGCCTTTTAATTGACTGATGAATATTTGTAGGTTGTATTAAAGATAGATTCACATTACTTCTATTTCTTGTTTAAAAGTAGGGCCTGATTATATTGGTTGACCAGTATTCTGACCCATTATCTACCTGTCACAGATAACATATACAATGTCCAATTTATTTATTTATTTTTTTTGCACAGAATATGAGGCAGAAAAAGATGTCATGGGTTTAGAACTGGTGTCATCACACAGTTTGTCCAGCAGAGCAACTCCACCACCGTTCTTTACAAAAATCTCAGCACTGTCTGCAGCACACGTAGCAGAGTATGTGTCACAGGTAGTTGCTCAGTCAAGTGCAGTCTTCACAGTCAGTATCAGATTGTTTTCTTCTGTAAATATTGGTGTTGGCCCAACAATATCCAGCATCAGTTGAACTCCTAAAATTTCTTTTGATGGCTATTAGGGACAGCAGGAATAATAACAGTTGGCATAAACAGGCTGAATATTTTGGGTGTCTAGTGTTTGGGCTCAAAAGCCATCAGCTGCAGAGTCTGTGATTTGACTTCCAGTCAGCCAGACCTTTACTGAATGTCATTCCTTCACCTTTCTCCCTCAAATTCCTGTCTGTCTCCTCTGTGCTGCTCAAATAACATATTTTTGAAAATGTGAAGCTATTGCTTAACACTTGCATAAACACAAGTAGCTGCACAAGTAGTGAGTTACACTTTCGTGATGATGAGGGAAAACAAAGTGAATAGAAGTGAAGATAACATGACACTTAATCAATAAAGAGTATAACTGAGTAAATCTGAATCCTGTACTTCCTATAATCAAACGTTATAGCATCTTTTGTTGGGCATTTTCTGTAAAACAAGTTCCTAAGCCCAAGTTCCACTCATTTTCTGCAACTTGATTTTCATGAAAAGTAAGTTTTGATAACCTCCTCACAGCCTCCTGAGTCAGTGATCAGTGCCTTTGCTGTCTAAAATAGAGCCAGAGCTTTGATTTTCGTAGGGTTGCCTGGATTTGACTTCACCCTGCCTGTACTGTATGCTCGCCTGCCTGCTGCTATAATTGCTTCCATGTCCCTCAGTTGTGGTGCAGGCCATGCTGATGATGTTAGTGCGAGGTGGAGAGGGGGAGGCTTTGAATGAAGACAGAGGAGAGCAGCTGGGTGGGGTCATTTACTGGCTGTGGAGAAGTCATTCTGTCAGCTGAGAGTCCTGCACACTGATGACACAGCGATGGAGGCTTCTCTGTGTGCACTGTATGAGTAACGCTTTCCTTTGCTCATAACGTGATATTTCCATAGGAGTCGTCTCAGGCATCCATATCATCTTAAACCGCAGCCTCCTACAGCCACTTAAAGCCACCATACGCTTTGAAAAAGAGGAGTTAAATTCTATGCATGTAAACTTCTTGTAGGTTTTTGAACTGTGAAAGGCCCCTCAGATGTGAAGATGGGAAACACATTGAAAAGTAATTTATTAAGTATTATGCTCCGAGTTAAAGAAATCTGTTTGATCTGTGGTTCTGCTGCAAATCTGCAAAAGCTTCTACAGATTTTTTTTTTTTTTTTAAACTTATCAACACATGTCAGTTTGAGAAACCCTCAGACAGTCAAAGTCTGATATTTTTAGGCAAACAGAATGAACTCAGTGTCCAGACTCTATCCAGGTGTTTCAATGGTCCACAACCAGACAGCAAGGGAGGAGGCTGAATTCCTCAGGTGCCGTCTGGTTCCCCGACCTCAGTCTGCCAGGTGTTCCCATCTCTCTGAAGGCAAGATGTGAGGTGATACCAGGACAAACATGTGCACCTCTATGCAGGAGCAAGAAGAAAATGCATTGACATCTGAAATGACTAACTGACAGCAGCCTTTTTCTCACCCCGCATCACAGAGAAACTCAAGCAAGACACACTGTATCAGAAACTGCATGAGAACAACAACCAATTGTTCCCAACTCCAAGGATGTGGAGTTTCTTTATTCACCACTTTACCACTGATCTCATGGTGGTCTGCACTTTATCTGCTGATGTTTACCACATGAAATGATGGACATTCAGATCATCTGTTAATAACACACAGCATACATTGTTAAATGAGGTGTGGTCACACAGACAGCCTCACAGTTGCTGTACAGAGATGTAGATCTGTGTCTTGAGCCTGTGACTCGGCTCCTACTCACTTCCACGGTCTGAGGGTCATGCTCCAGAGACGTCTGTTCAGTGAGGAGACTCTGCTGAGTCGCACACATCAGTGATGTAATACAAACAAGTTGAGGTTTTACAGGCAGTTACCCGCTATAACTATTTGTTGACCGGGCGCTGTGACTTCCTGGAGTCTTAGGTTGCTGACTCCTTCTGTGGTTCTCTTTCGAACATACTTGACAGAGTGAATAACAGAAAACTATAAAATTTTGTCATGAGCTTACTCACGGAATGAGAGAAAAGAAAAAAATACATTCAGATAACACACAGGACGACCACAAAGCGTTCACAGTCTGACTGAGACAAAAGAGCGTCTTATCATCAGTATGTGAGACGAATGCAGATTACTATATATACACACTCCCAGTCAGAAATTTTAGAAGGCCCCCCTTTTTTATTGAAATTCAAGTAGTTCAAGTCCAATGAATAGCTTGAAATGGTACAAAGGTAAATGGTGAACTGCCAGAGGTTAAAAAAAGGTAAGGTTACCCAAACCTGAAAAAAATGTATATTTTAGAATTATACAAAAAGGGCTTTTTCAGGGAACAAGAAATGGTTAACTTGAAGTTGTTCTGCAGAAATGGAGGTTGATCAAACTATTTTTTTGCTACCAATTCCTACAGGTGTCTCAACTTGTATTGAACAACACTGGTCCATAATACGTGCAATATATGCAACTGCCACTACCTCATGTGCAATATCCAATTTTCATCCTGTATATACGAACTACAGTTTCTCTCTTAATTTAAATCCATCCTGTCATTTTCTGTTTTTTGTTTTTATTATTACTACAAAGCTTTTATTTTTTTTTTATATATATATATATATATATATATATATATCTAGTACTTTGCACTGTATGGCCTGCACCTTACCTTTCGTTGCACTTGTTGCAATGACAATAAAGTGAATCTGATCTGAGTCTGATCTGAATCTGATTACTTACAACCCCCTCTGTCTGCATAAAAGTACTGTTGGAACACACCATGGCACCAGACTCTCCAGAGCATTATTTCAACAGTATTGTACTGCAGAAAGTAGTAGTGTGCTGCTATTAACAATAGAACAGAGACAGACCATCATAACACTTAAATATGTAGGTCTTTACTACAGAGAAATTGCTAAAAAAAATAAATAAATAAATAAAAAAAATAAGAGTCAAGGTGTCAGTGAGTAGAGTTTTCTTCATCAAAAGGCTCAGAAACTGGGGGAAACTCTGACAGGAGGAGGTCTGGAATACCCAAAGTCACAATAGAATCAGAAGACAAGTTTCTGAGAGTCAACAGCTTCAAGCACAGCTTAATAGTGGTCGTAGTAAGAACTCTCAGTTTCAACTGTGAAGAGAAGACTTGGAGTTGCAGGTTTGACAGGTGGAGTTGCAGCAAGAAAACCATTGCTAAGACGTCAGAATAAGAAAAAGAGGCTTGCCTGGGCCATGAAACACTCCCAGTGGACTACTGAAGACTGGAAGAAGGTATTGTTGAATGATGAATCAAAATTTTAAATCTTTGGTTCATCACGCAGGATTTTTGTACTTGGTCAAGTAGGAGAAAGGATGGTTCCTCAGTGTGTGGCATCAACTGTCAAACATAGAGGAGGAAGTGTGATGGTCTGGGGCTGTTTTACTGGATCCAGGGTCGGTGACTTGTACAGAGTGAGAGGAACCCAGAACATAAACAGCTACCACAGCATTCTGCAGCACCATGCAGTACCTTCTGGTATGTTCCTAGTTGGTCAGAGGTTCATCCTACAGCAAGATAATGACCTGAAACATAAATCCAAGTTCTGCCAGAACTACCTTAGGAAAAAAGAACAAGATGGTGAGCTTGAAAACATGGAGTGGCAGCACAGTCTCCAGACTTAAACCCCATGGAGCTGTTTTGAGATGAACTGGACAGAAGAGTGAAAGTAACCTACAAGTGCCAAACATGTATGGGAATTTCAGCAACAGAGTTGGGAGGAACTTTTTTTTGTACTTAAGTACAGTATTTCAGTAAATTCACTTAATTTCCACCACTGGAAAAAAAAATGCTTTATTATTCTACCAAAATCAAAATAATGTGTATTTTAGCACCACACCTATCACCACTGTAGAGATTATAGTGGTCATACACATAACAGCAAGAAACTAAGGATGTGATTCAATCTATGTTTCAGGAACTTGTCTGTAAGAAGAAGTCAGATTAACATTTGTCACATCGTCTTTAGTTGCTTTTTGAGGATGTTGAAAACAGAGAATCTTCCATGTTATTTTGCTGTCCTAAGCAAAACATGTGAGACCTGCCCAGATCTATTCAGACACACAATTGATCATTATTATGCAAGACAGTTTTTTTTTTTCAAATCAGATAGACATTAGTTTATATTGTCATAATTATTCAAAACACTCTTCAACAGCTGAAAGTATCTGGAGAAAGTGCTTTTTTTCCTTTTTGCTTTGCTGCTTCTTCTGGAAGGATTAGAGAGACTTAGATTTAATGCAGTACACCAAAGGCTATGCAAACCAAGATGGAAAACACAGTAAAGCTTGTCTTCTGTTGTAAAAACAAAGACTGTCACAAGAATTCACTGTTACACAGTGAAGAAGCAAAAAATCCACAAATACCAAAAAAGACAACAACAGTTATCAGTTTGAGGGAATAATTGTTTTGGGGAAAGTATTATCAGCTTTCAGTTAAACAGAGGGAAACTGAGCTCAGCTCTGTCCACAAAGGGGAAACTAAGTCTATCTACCAGCAGCCCTAAAGCTCTTACACTTGTTTTTTGTACAGATTAACCAAACAAGATAACCTGTGTTAATTATTGAGCTTCAGAGGTGCCTGTGGATGGATTTTGTTACCTGCTGAGAGAGTCAGCACAGCTTTTCATCTTCACTCCAGTTTTTGTGCTAAACTGAACTAACCAGCTGCTGGCAACAGCTTCATCTAGTTTTATTCCTACAAAGAAGCACTGATGAATCTACTGTCCAGATGAAAGACACACAAGCAGCATCTCCTGACTTCCAGCTGAAAGTTTCCTAATGCTGACTTTCTTTCTTCAAATGTGGAACATTTTTCTCCATGCAGCAGATCCTATAGACTTCCTCACTTTGTGGCTCAATTTTCCCGCAACCTCCTCCTGAATGAAAAAGCACACATGCTGGGTAAAGGCACCGGGTATCTTATTAGCACAGCATGGGGCTCTTAATTCCCCTCTTCTCTAATGTGGACACACCCTGCTCGAACAGTGATTTACAGGCGAGCGTTAAATGTAAGCATTTCCGAAACCTTACACATTCATAAATCACCTCTGTTACAATCTTTCCACTCTGAGCTTCTTCTCCCTCTGTAGCTGCACAATTTTTCCTTCATCATTGTCTTATGCGTGATCTGTCTCAGTATTTTCCAGTCTTTCTTAATTTTTGCTCCGTACATTGGGCATGAGTTCAGGATTGTACCAACACTTTAAAATTTGGTAAAAACGTGAGCTCACCACCACCAAAATACAAGAACCTGCCTTATGAAAGTCTTCAATAATGAACAAGAATGAAAGAAAACATTAAGTGTAATGAGTAAGGAGCAGCTGTTAGGTCAAACCCAACTCACTGACTTTAACCCCGTAATCAGCAATAACACCAGAAAGATGCAGGGAGAGAAAACAGAGCCTCAGGTGACTCGACAAAGAGTGCGTTGATTCACCTGCCAGCTGCTGGTGAGTGGGTCTGGCTGTCCGGGAGGGGAGGCAGTGATTAGTAAAAGGCTGAGAGATGACCTCCCCTCCCTGGGTGAGTGGTCACACTCTGCAGGAGCCTAATGAAGGGGCATGAACGCAAAGAAAAGCCCTGCAGGGTCAGAGGCTGAAGTCAGTGAGAAACTACAGAACCCTCTAATCTGGTGACACCCAACACAGAGCACAGAGGCCCGAACACGGGTGTGTGTGTGTGTGTGTGTGTGTGTGTGTGTGTGTGTGTGTGTGTGTGGGTGGTTGTGAGCATATGATTCAGCTAAAGTGCCTTTTGACGGGTCAATTCACCATAAATACATAAAGCAGGAGACTTTCAAATGAGCGTCTGCTACATTCACGCCAGACAAGTTCACAGAGTTTTGATTAAGCCTATCAGTTCCAAGTGAATCTCGCTGGAGTTTTAAATCTGGTTCCTGTAGTGACATTCCCACGCTGGTGCACAGGTAGCATGGTGGTTTTCGTCAACTAGCGATGATTGGTTTGCCAGACCCAAAAAGGGGAGCAACCACAAGGATGGAATAAACTGCAGCAACTAGAAGTATGGTGGAGCCTATGGTGGAAAAACCTTGGATGCGAAAACATTCTAATGCTCCAGATTTAAAATAAAAAAATTCATTAAAAGGAGGGATTACAGTCCAAGAAAGAAAGCAAGTGATGGAGAGATACATCATAAGCATACGTCAACAGTGTTTGTGTAGTTATTTTCAGCGCCAGCAGGGGGAGACAAAAGTTCTGCAGTGCAGGTTTAACCTTTGATAGTTTTGGTTTTATTTGCCTAGATTTTATATCCCTTTTCTCCTCCACACTACAATAGAGGTGAATAGTTTTTCAGGTTTAATGTTGACTAGATTGAAAATTGACTTTCTTCTTAAAATTCTGTATCTAACTGTCTTGTGAGAAACTGTAAGCTAGCAGCTGCTCCTTTAGATAAACTGCAGGGAAAACTGTTTTTTGCCGAAGTGCAAAATACTCTTTATATACTTTTTTGTTATTCCTCAGTTCCTTAAATGACCACGTGAGGCTCCAAAAGCGAGTCAGTCCCCACAGTCCTCCATGTTAAAATGCCCAGTTTTAGCAGAAATAAACATGTCTACGTCATGTTACAGTTTTGGTCTCTATAGCTTATTTTCCTGTTCTAGACAACTATACGTCAGCAAGTCTTAATTTAGAATTCATCTATTTAAATTGGATTAAGGTTTAAAGTTATGCATAGTTAAGATTGTTGTGGCTGTGCATTGCTACCGTCATAGAACAATCCATGATCCGCCTCAGCTCTACTCACGCTCCACCTCTTTGCTCATTTTTGGATGAACTAGGGGTTAAGAAGAGCCAAACACTGCCAAGACGACGATGGCCAAAGCCACCACCTAAGCTTCAAAACCACTCTTTAGGAAACCAATGGATAAAGTCATGGAGAGTTCATCAATCCATATATACAGTCTATGGAATTTTGCAAGGAGATACCACTCTCATATTTATCGTACTGTAAGTCCATACGATAAATATGAAGCTTCAGCCAGAAGATTTGTGTTTGGCTCACATGAATTCAGAAAGAACAGTGATCCTTCTGCCATCTAAAATTTGGGAGAAGACCGAAATTTTAGACATGGAAACCTAAATAAATAAAACCAAAACTGTCAATGTTGTAGATGCTCAGGAGCTTTCAGTTGTCATCAGAATGAATTTTGATTGTTTGTAATCATGGAACCGTCTGCACTTGTGTATCAGTAGAGTTAAATCAATGAGAAAATATGTTTTCACTTCATTTGGGTGGGCCAGCTCTTTAAAGGGCACTTAGACTAAACCGATCCTTTAAAAAAGGAAAGCACTTCAGTGGTGGAACAGTGGGAAAAAAATCTTTTGGCCAAGTATATGAAATATGGGATTTACCCATCACTCACTGGGATGTAAGCCACGGCGTCTGCTCAGTTACCACACAATAAGTGTATCCGCTCACATGCAGTAGCCAAAACATCCCTGAGAACTCTGTGCCCACCGTGCAGATTTCACTTTAATGTTTCATCAGGTCAGGAGGAAGTGCTCTAATTGCATCTATTTTGTTGCCTTTGTGCTCTTACTTTCTCAAGCTATAACATGAGGGAAGAAGTGGGGGTGTGTGGGAAACAGCAGCAGAGGGTGAAGTGAGGCGGATCAGAACGTATTCATTAACCATCTAACTGCGCTCCAGTTCACATTACAACACTGAGAATTTATGGCAGTTTGAACTCCTCGTCTCTTTTCAGAAGTATGTCTCCGTCTCTCTCTTCCCTGCAGTTTAATCTCAGAGAAGGGGCGTTTTAGGTTTCCATCGAAATATTTTATCAGCTCCCAGGATGCTGTCTGACATGGGAGTCAAGTAAATCTGTACCAAGATCACAGCAGCGTCCTCTGATGTTTTTCAAGAACGCCTCATCAGTCTCAGTTAACTCTTAAAAACCCAGACAGATGAAGATCCCTGGTAATCAGATTTCTTTGTGATTCCCTTTGGGGGTCCGGTGGGAAAGCCATCGCATCTCACGGAAGTGCTGAACCATAACATTTTCCCTGGGAGCAGCTGGGAGTGTCTGGTTATTAAAGAAAGAAGAAGGAGATCAAATTGACATTGAGCAGTGTTATGACCTTGTAAGCCTGTCTTCTTGGTGCTATATAAGCTCCTCTTTTACCATTTTACACAATTCAGGTGACTCTGTATGCCAGCACTAATAACTTTTGAGTCTGAATCCTGAATAAAATGTACCAAGAGAGAGATTTTGCTTTTCAGTGATTTTTTTATATATATATATATATATATTTTAAATGAGCTACAGAAAGGAGAGACTAAACAGAAACCAACATTCCAGAGCATTAGCGAGCTTAACCTCATGTTCATTTAACTGAACTGATCTGTTATCTGCTACTGATTGCTAACACTTAAATTTTGACATTGGCTCACAGATGCAGAGCAGGTCTTTAAAGAGTCAACCTTTGAGTGACCTCCCGTTACTTTGTTTAGTCCACAAGTCAAAGGGATGTCAGTTAGTGTCCAGACAAGCAGTTCTCTGATACTTCCACTCTCTCTGAGGGGATCCCCTTTCAACTAAAACCCCTCAGATAGGCTATAAATAACCTTCTGAAGTCATCCCTGATGTGTAATTAATTTTCAGCAGTGGTCCCCCAGAGATGAAGCGTTGCAGCGTAATGACAGGCCCCTCCATCAAGCCCATCACCTGTTGGACTCACGCTATGCTTGTTTTCCAAGCAGTAACCCGAAACCAAACCCCAATTCCCAGCACACGTGGGCACCAGTGAGACAGCAGGTAGAAAATAGAATTTGTGGATGACAGCATTTCCTGACATTAAGGATGAAAAGATGCAATTGATGTGCTTTTAATGACAGTTAGCATCTCATATATGACCTTAGACTTTATTGGATTTGAGCATTTTAATCCACCGCAAAATATACATTTTTTTTTTTTGTAAAAACTAGATTTTTTGAAAGCAGGAACTACACTGATCAGCCACAACATTAAAACCAACTCCAAGCATGTGTTATGTGGGTCTCTCATGTGCTGCCAAAACAGCTCTTAACTGTTGGACACAGAATCTCTGGAGGTGTCCTGTGGCGTGTCTGATACCTGGACATTAGCATTAGAGCCTTTGGGTCTTGTGTAAGGACGTCCCAGGACCGATCAGGATAATATTGAACTGAATGGTGTCAGCAGAGCTTAGCCTGATCTTTTATCTACCCTTGTTTACTCTGCTGTAGTGAATTTCAATAATTTCCTTTTTTTGATCAACGATCATTGAATCTGTTATGCAAAGTCAGTATACTAAATATTTATCCTGTGCTGATACTGCTGTTTTCAGCCACATGCACAATACACAGGTTTTAAAAGGCACTGGGTTACAAGATCACTGTTCTCCTTGATCCTAGTAAGATTCAAAATATGCGCAGTTACCAGAAGTCATTAGGTGTCACAGAAGACTTTGTCACGGTGCCCCATTGCAAGACACAATGCTTTCTGTTAGCCAACATGGAACTGCCTGCCTTCTCTGGTCTTGATAGTATTAAACAGTAAGATGCTCTGCCTGCCTGGTGGTACAACCAGGAACTACAAATTATCTACAGTACTTGAAGTCTTTACAATATAAGAAAATGGTATTGGACTAGGACTCGACACCAGGAGATACTAAATATTAAATTAATACGAGCAGACCGTGAGCGAGAAAGCTTAATCGGGACATTTTTTTTAGTCCTGCAATTGTGGCTCCATAGATCGGGACTTTTCCACGGCACTCCGAGGAAGATTAATTGTTTCGGGAACTGGAGAGTTTGAAGACTGGCTCGGTTTAGTGCACTACTCAAAGGGTTCTATGGAGGACAGAGCAAAACAGGCAGAGTTTTCCAAATTTTCAGGAGATCTACAGTATCTCATCCTTTCAACCATGAAGCTCCTAGTTTGTTCCAAACATCTCCACAATGGTAATCTATCTTTCCCATGCTAAGAAGCATTAACTCTAGTCCTGACAGTAAAAAAGGGGGAGCAGCAAGGAAGAAGAGGCTGTGAGTGCATAAAACCCTTAGGTCCAGAAAGCAGCTCATCTACATCATAGTATGCGGCGATCAAAGCATGAGCTTGGCTACTAGTGTGCTGTGCTGTGTATGCATTTTGCTTAAAGGAGTAATACACTGTTGTTCTCCTGCCTTTGGAGAGAGGTATAGGGAAGACTGCTCAGACTCCAACAATGTCATGGTACATGTCAAGCTAACATCCGCATTTATGCCAATACTCAAGGTTTCCCAGTAGAACATTGTATTTTAACAAGATAATAGATGTTATTCACTTCACCTGTCAGAGGTTTTTATGCTGTGGTTGATTGATGTATGTGACAACATGCAGGAGATATCATCACTTAACTCCCTGAAATCACTGCTTTTACAAGAAACGAGCAACAATTGCACAAAATACAAGATTTATTATCAACTTGCAACAACACTGCACCTGTAAGCTAAATGTGGCATGTTTCCTGAGTAAACTCCACCCTTTCAGATTATTCCCCAAATGGAAAACACCCTCCACCCTCCCTACACTAAATACACACACTCCACACTGTCCATTTCAGCAGACATACAAAGCCCTGCACTCAAACTATGGAAACTCTTACCCAGCGACAGCAGGGCAGAGCATTGTTTTTACAGGTAGACCAGTGAACCCCTTTGTTACAGGAAGTGAGCTCATTTAACTAAACTATCAACGTGAAAAACGGCTACTGAAAGCCGAACTATGTGAATGTCAGCAGATCCCAGCCCCTGCTGAGAATGACTACATGCTAGTTTAGTACAAGAAGCAGAGAAAGACAAGTAGGAATATGGTTTTAATTAAGGCTAAGTGACTCGCCTGCCATGATGGGGGTTAAACATTTGCCACAAGCTGGGACTTTTACATGATTCACTTAATTGTCCATTAGGGAATAGGGCACACGGACAGGATGTGACTCTACATCCTTTCCCAAGATTTTTAGCAGTATATATCTCTCTTATTCCCACCACTAGGGTTCATGCTGGGTTTGTCTTCAAATCTTCCTTTTGTCACCTCAAAAATATTAAAGGGTGACTATTTCTCTTGGAGTGACAGAGAATTAAACTTTTATATATCGAGCAGGTTTTACTAGTGTAATGTTCTGCTATCTGGTAAACCCAAAGACTTCTAAGCTATAGCTTGAGAAATCCAGATGGAGAGAAAACAATTCACATGTTTTAAAGTCCTGCCTGTCAGTTTGCATATTGATTTTAATGTTCTTCTACTTGTTTTTAAAGCACTCCATGGTCTCACACCAGCATGTATGTCTCACATTACATTGTCTGAACCAACCGAGCCCCTCAGGTGCTCTCAACATGAGTCTGTTAGTTGTTACAAAGTGCAAGACTAAAACTTTTTGAGGCAACATTTAGTTTTTATGTTCCAAGCCACTGTCCAGATGAGAACCTGAGAGTAGCAGCAAGTATTTTAAATCTTTAAATGGAAAGAGAAAACCTACCAGTCAGTCAGATTTTTAAGTATGGTTTATAGAGACTATTGTAACAACTATTGACTTTAAATGGATTGTTTTAGTTTTATACTTTTAAATCTTTAGTATAGCTTTTATACTTTAAATTTAGCTTTTATGATTTTCTTATTTGCTTAGTTTTTAAATCCTTCTTTCGAGGCAGAAAACTAACCAGGACTGGATAACGTCGAGCTAGGAAAGTGAGCTGGGCTAAAACGAAACTACTAACTACAAAGTGCTGACTCGGTCAACGAGCTACACTTTCACAATTACTAAGCAAACTATGAGCCAGTGAGAGAGCGAAGTAGACTTAGCTGACAGTCATGGAGAGAGAGTGAGGTGAGGTGGAATGACATCTAGAGCAGGTGCAGGGTCCAGATGGCGAGGATCCAGAATGAATCTGGAGAAAAGCAGTGGTAGTCAGGCTGAAGGTGCAGACAGAATCCAGGCAGAGCAGATGGAGCTGGTCGAGAACTGAGGCACAAGACACAACTAGTTACCATGCAGGATACGCACACAGAAAGTGCAGAACAATGATCTGAGTGAAATTAACTGGAGTAGTTCAACAGACTAGCAGTGAGTCTGAGTCAGGCTTATATGGCAGAGATGGATGGGCTGCAGGTGGACCACACCCTGCTGCAGGTGTGTTCACTCAGGTGATTATCCAATCACCTGACACACACACACACACCTCGCTCACGCCCACCTGTGGAAAAAGGAGGGAAATGAGAGGGAAAGGGAGAGGCTGCCACCAGGCACAACTGGAGGAGGAGGCCATGACAGACAGAATGTAAAAAAAAATGTTGTAGAAAATGTATATTTAGGTTAAGACACATCTGTTGAAATACAGTTTTAATAAATGTTCCTTTCCTCATTATTGTCAGATTTTGCATTTAGCAGTGGATGGTGCCAGTCAACCCTCAGAGCTAAGCTTTCATTTTTCTTACACAATAAAGACTTTTCATAAAATTACAGAGTGTGTAAATATTGTGAAAAGGAGCTTGAGTTTGTGAAGTCACTCAGCTATGTGGTGTTTCTTGCAGTCCATGAAAGAACTGATGACATATTTCAGCCTGGAACAAAGTGATTCCCATCCCAAGAGCCATTATGAACATGACATGCGCTGTCATGTAATATTGCAACAACATTGTTTCAATGACACAATATTATCATTCCAAGAGAGGGATATCCTCATTCATCAGGAATTATCTGGAACTTACCATCATTTGTCCCATTAACGTCATCCACTACAAGTCTTCAGCTGCGTCTTTAGATCTTTTTTTTTTTAAAAAGGTAATCATTAAAAAAGATCAAAGAAGTAAAGACCACAACACTTCCAACAAATTAGCAACAGCTAATTTGCAAAACCCTATTTTTTTTATACATAAATTCAAAACATCCTTACAGCTGCATGGATCAAGCAAGAGACGCAGATTCTTCCTTCTCCAGATAGCTCTGGCATGAAGCCACCTCTTTCTTCTCTGCGGGTATGATAGAAAACATTCAGATGAGGTTACCCACTGGTTGTTGTTAAGAGACTATGTAAGCATACAGATATTTTAACTTCCACCTCGAGGAAAGCCAGGCACACAGCCAGTTGCTTAGCTAATGGGATGGTTTTTATTACGGGACTGAGAGGAAGGAAGAACATGTCACATTTAAGGAAAACCACAAGGAAACATGCACAGGACTGAAACTACAAGCTGCTCTGTTTTTTTCAGTAACTTCCATAATGTATGGTGTTTTAGAATTGCTGGATGAAGCCATGACGGACTTGTCCTTGGGGACCAGCAGGCAGTGCAAGACACACCATATTTCACACAGCTGTGTGTCCACAGCTGTTTTTCTGATTCTGCTGGGAGTCATTCAGCTGTGCTGCCATGTTTTGCTTTGGTCAAGTTTACTTTTTTGCTTGTTCTGGCAGTGCCATCTCATATCAGAAATGCATGATATAATAGAAATCTTATAGTGTGTTTTTGCACATTTGAACCTCTTTCATTTTTAGAAAGACTTGATGCTACAAAGTTGGCTGTCACAAATGAATCAAGCGCAACCTTTTGTTTTACTGTACCGTATAAGTTCGAATTATTGTAAACACTGTATGTAATTTCTATCTCGAGAGGTCTGTCAATTAAAACAGTGATTAAAGAGGCAGTTTGGTGGTTGTGAAGAAGCATGGGATCATGGCAGTTGTTGTCTTCATCACCATTGCCAATAAAACTCTGAGATGTTATAAGGTAGAGACTCGATGGGAGGATTGTCTAACACCAAACATGGCCGTTGTTGGACACAGTCAGCCAATCATGTTGTTGCACTGATACAAATGCAATTCTATGAAATTGTGCATGGAGGAAGTATAGCTTGTGGGGTGAAAAACACTTTTAATCCTAATATTGGGGCAAAGGTTTTAAGCAGTTATTTTTTTAATGAGATTTGACTGGTGATTCTATAAATACAGTTTTTATGTCCCAGTAACCGCTAAAATTGCAGTAATAGCATTCATTTAGATAGAGGCCTGCTCTAGCGAGCCTGAAATGGCTGCTGTTGGTGAATACTGATCCCTTTTCTTGTAGAGACAAGATTGTGGTACTGTTGTACTAGAAACACAGGAATACAACAAGATCCAACTAACAGCATCTCTAATGTCTGAGAAAACACTAAAGTAACACAAAAAATGTCAATAGGGATTAGGATTATGGGTTGTTTGAAATGGGCTTGTTGTTGCTTCCTGTTTCCAGTCTTTATGGTAAACTAAGCTAATTGACTGCTGAATACCATATGCAGTCATAAATTACAGAGATGATAGAAACTACCGCAGAGAATTAATTATTGAACAGCTAGGTACCAAATACGTAGATAAGTTTAGGGAGACTTGTAACTTTTTCACTAATAATAGAGAAAGTTTGAGTAGCTGCAGTTTTAAAATCAATCTTTATTCCTTCATTGTTTCCTTCTTCCTGCTTTCAGAAGCTCACTTGGATCGTCTCTCATGAGCACACAGAATGAACTTTGCGCCGGAGGATCTGGATTTCCCTCCTCAGTTCAGCCAGCATGTGAGGAGCAGCGCAGACTAGTGAAAATACCATGAGCCAGTTTTATGAATAGTGCCATTTAAAAGGGATTGGTTTCGGTGAAGGCCTAATGATGCCATAGCGCTGGCGTCACACAGAGAGAGAGACGGGGAAAGAGAGAGCATTCTTTCCAGGCGCTGGAGCAGCACTTTCAGACTGGGACTGAGGTGGTGTGGCAACTTTCCATTTCACATACGTCACTCCTAAAGTCCAGTTGCTCTCCATGTCTCCGTCCAGTCACAGCAGTAAAATTAAAGCCCAAGTAAAGCTGGTGATACTGTACATCTGTCAACAGGCTCTGAGATGACTGTGAGAGATTCTCCCTGATCATGATGTTTTTTTAATGTCTTCTTCAAATCTTTCCACGGGCTCCCGATGGACTCCATCACCAGCTCCAAAGCTATCAGCGTAAGCGGACTTCTTCCAGCCATTGGGGAAGGAAAACAATAGAGCCAGAGGCCGGAAGGTTAAACAGATGTTAGTTCTCAGTGCTGTGGACCATAGACACAACTGAGGGGGTTAGAAGCAGAGCAGTCTTACCCACAAAATAAATATAACGTTACAGTGGCGCTTATAATGTTAGACTATTCTTGAAAACACGAAACACTTCAGAAAGTGGGTTAGACGATTTTGCTTTCAAACCGTTCAATTGTCCCAGAGGTTTCAGAGGTGATTCATTTCTGCATGTTTGTGTTTGGCCTCTTCTCAGTCCTGAGTGTGGCACAAACACAAACACACACTGACTGGCACAGGTAAGGAGGGAAATGATGTTCAGGTAACTTCCAGGGATTTAACATTGTGCTTTCATACAGTTGTAAAACTTGCAAAAGACTCAAAGGCTTTCTGAGTCTGTTTCTCGTCCTACACTTACCATAACTGCAATAACTCAGAAGTATCTTTTGTCAGCCTTCATTACCTGGTTAATTCCCCAAAACATTCCACCATTTTACTTTTAATGGGGGCCTCTGACTAACACTTAGTAATAGGGCCTAGAGTTTACAGAGTAATTGCACTGTATGAATCAGGTTCCAATGCAGTGAACGAAAAGAAGACTGTTTGAAAAAAGGGAGATACAATTGAGAATAAGGAAAAATAAGCAACTCTGCAGATACTGGCTACCTATCTATTACAATACTTGAAATATGGTGTTAACAAAATGTGTCTTCTACAGAACTGTTCAAGTAATTGTATTATGGGGCGTTTTACATTTTTTAATATGCTGCAGCACCAAAGAGTACGATCTAAAATGCAGGCTACATGTGCCATGGTCTTGAATTGTGTTCCTATTTTATTTTGACATTCCCTGCCCTTGTGTGTCTCTCGACTTTGTTGCTTCCTGTCTCTTTCTGTTTCCCTCCCTTCTGATTTCACCTGCGTTGTGTCTCCCAGTTAGTTCCCTGTGTATATATAGTTGTATGTTTTCCTTTGTTCTACGTAGTTCGTCCTTTTTGTCCTTCTTTTGCCACCCTACTGGATAACCTACCTGTTGGTGGGTCTCCTGTTTTGTTAATTCTTCTGTTGTCTCACCTCTTTCCATCCTGACTCCTTCTCTATGTTCCATGTGCTGCTTGTGTTTTCCAGTTTTGGGTTCTATGTGTTGCAATTAAGGCATTCTCACCAGATTTGTGTTTGTTTTTACGTTTGGAATTGTTCCTTTTGGAGAAACCACTTGGACTTCTAGTAACTCTGCCAGTTATTATTGATTAAAGCTTTTTCATCTCTTTCATCAGCCTGCCCGTTGTGTCTGCATTTAGGTTCTTCCCTGCTAATCTATGACATTATGCAGTGTTTTGAGTCTCGTTCACTTTTTAGTGTTTATATTCAGGGTTAGATTTAACAAAGCAAATTGTATACAAATGTTTTCAGAAGATGAGAAGCAAAATCTGTAAAAGTGCCTTTAATGCAGAACAATATGATCACCTGAGAGAAGAGAGTCATCTTTCAGAGTCCTACAATCACTAATGTGAATGTTATTTGTACCAGAGTTATCAGTGTCTGGTTTGCACAGCTAGTTGTGGGAGAGTAAATATCAGCAAAGGCCTCAGAGACCTCAGAGCCAGAAACTTCCTGCTATTTAAAAGACCAAGTATTTTAGCCTCCGTGGTCATGTGTTAGACTCAGTGAAGAGTATAGATAGCGTATCTGCAGGGGCAAAACATGGAAAAGATTACTTTCACTGTAACTTTTCTTTCTGCCACAGATCAGTGTGAGGAAGGCAGTTCAGTGACATTTAAAAAAACAGGTTGTGAAAGAGGCTCTCCTAATTTTACCAGGTTTTCATCATGTAGATGATTAAACCACAGTAAACATGACTTATGGCTTCCTGGCTACGTTAATATCTCCAGTAGTACTATTACTGAGTGCCATGGATAGCATGTAGAGTCTCAGATTTCTAACAACTGCAGTGAATGAAGGCCAAGTGACACAGACAGACTGATGCACTGATTTTATGCTGCCACCTTGTGGTCACAGATGATAATGCAGAGCAGATGGCTACTGTCATGACCTCCAGTGTCTGAGTGAGGACGAAGACATCTCAATTTCTGCTTTTTCTTACACATAATGTACATATTTCACACATTTATCAGTCGATCACATGGCGTGATCCAGATAATATCCATGTAAAAAACCACACTGAAGCTTGTGTGTCTTTAACCTGTCACTAAAGAAAATGTACTTTTACAGCATTAAAGGATCTTAAATATATATATATTTTTGCATGTATACTTCACATTATGAGAAACTTAGTAATTTAATCAAATCAAGGCATTGGGATTTATGATTAAAAAAAACACTGTACAGAAAAGCTTTTTTCAATGAGTATTTTATTGTTTTTATTTTTGTATAAAAAAACCTTTTTGTCCACTTTAGGCAACAGTTAGCATGAGAGTAGTTCTCACAGCTTTTAGATGAAGTCTAAACTTATCAGTCTTCTCAACAATCACACACTCCTTTCATACAAAGAAACACACAATCACGTAGTGTACTGGAGTTAATTTGGTGCAGTGGTCCCAAACCTAAAAGTCTATTTGTAGAAAGCCACAGACAAAAGCTTGACAATAGGCAGCTTGTAATCATCGTAACTTCAAAGATGGTACTATGTCAAGGCAAGTCACACAAACACAAAGAGCCACAATAAGTCTGCAGCCTCACAATAACTATAAAAGAGTGCTTTGTTAAAATCTGATGATATGGATGATAGCATCATTTAATTAGGTTTGAAACCACTGCTTTGGTGCAACTCTTAAGCAGGTTTATATTAAGACAATAAAAAAAGGCAAAGAAATACATCGGACAACTCATACACAGCAGCACATCCTGTGTTAGGCGAGCCGTTGCAAAAAGCAACAGCTGTAATGTCAGGCAGCAAAACAAAGGACTGATTTTGTGTAAGAAGAGTCGGCACACTTACACAGATCAGTATTAACCAGACGTAGCTTAAAAAAGACATTTAAAGACTAGAAATGTTATACGATTGCATTTACATACTCAATCACAAAACACTTCATTCCACAATCACCACATTAATGATTTGCAGTGCAGTAGCTATTGCGTTCCTACGAGAGGCTCTCCAACACTTCCTACATCAGTCATCAAGAAACATCTCCATGAACTCATTTCTCATGACGGTGGGGAGAAAAACCTGTAAGTTGTAAATCTGTAACATCAGCACCTTTTAGGAATAAAATATGTATCCTGACTAGCATCCCTCCCTCCAAAATCTCTAATAGCGCACATACACATGTGCATGCACACACATCTTTCTCTCTCACGTAGACCTACAAGTGTAAAGTAGGTGCACACATACACACCCCACACATACAGACTGAACAGAAAGTATACAAATTCAGGTTGGTGTTGATCTGATCCATAAATTACTAACATCACATTGTTTTGTATAACTACTTTCAACAGCACAGGCTGCAGTTTTCTTGGACTCTTTTAATGCTATTTTCTTTATATGAAATTTTACTTTTACTTCAGAATCATCTCTTCCTTTCAGAACGACGCAATTAAAAAGGACTAGGAAGATCTATTCTGGCATTTCATCATAACATGACTGACTACATGGCATTACAGTGTAGCAGTATGAAAGAAACATTTCCTTTCATTCCCCCCCAAAATAAAACGACTGCAAGGACCTCAGCTTCAAAACCAACAGTATCTAATCCACAAAAGACACATTACTCAAAGAAATAATAATATCATAGGCATTGCAACTACAGGTAAAGTTTTTTTTCTTTCTTCTTTTTGACAAATCGACTGCATTTGTACGAGCAGTCAAAGGTGAGCAAGAGCAGCAGCTAAGGTCAGTGCTAATCTGCTGCTCAGTGTTGGTTTACCTTCAGGTCTCAGTGCTGCAGGGTCACAACACCTGCTGCCTCAGTTCACAATGTGCATACAGCTCCAAAAAGCAGCAACCTCAGCTCTGTCTTGCACATTGCAAATGCATATACAGTACACAAAAACAAGTATTTCCAGGATTATTAGGTGTATGTTCAGCGGAGGATACGATCAGAGGCCTTCATTTGGCTTGAATACAGCACGAGTCTGCTGTAATGGAAAGCGAGCCGGTAAATACACCGGCTGCTTGCGCACTGCGAATCAACTTGTGTTTAGTGTTGATAGTTTTATGCACCACCAAACAAAAGGCTTATGTCAGCATTCACACACTGTGTTTTCTGTTTGCTGCGCTGGAAATTACAAAGCACTACTTGCTGTACTTCTCATTAACTCCTACATACAAGTGTTTTCATGTTTTTCCATTAAGGCCGCAGTCATCATCCCCGACAGAATTACGTACAAGTTCGCCTTTTAACTGCATCCATATTACACTTCTGGGGAGTGATCTGTATGTGCTTTCAGCATCTCTCCTCCCCTGTTGTGTTGTAACACTCAAGCTCATTCTCCACATAATTCAATGACAGTCACTATAAGAGATTGCAACCTGTAGTCATTCTTCTTAATAGCAGTAATAAATGTGAAATGTGTAATTTACTCATCTTAGATGAAGCTATTGTGCAAAATATCTGCAGAGAAGCTAGTACTAAACTTCAGGAGGCAGTGGAACGACGTTTTTCTCCAAGCAGGACTCTTCTTGGCGCTGCTCTTCTGGGAGGATAGGTTGAGGACTGGGGGGCGTCTCCTTCACTACTGCCACACATTCCTCTGAGCACAGGATCACATTGGTCAAAGGCTTGCCCAAACTCTGCCTGAAGGTGTTGTCTTCATGTTTGTCATTCTTTATCTCCCCTCCTCCATCTTGTTTCCTCTCCACAAACTCATCTCCTCCAGCATCAAGTTCCCTCACCTGCTCCTCCTCCTCTGCTTTGGGCAGCGTTTGAAAGGCCGCAGGCTCTATGGGACTGAGCTGATAGTAGAGCAGAGAAGTGGAGTCTTTGAGGAGGTCAGAGGGGCTCTCCTCCTGGTTGTCAGTGATGCACAACACCGTAGCACCTGTGGGGAAAGGTCCTTGGAGGAGGACCTGCTCCACCCCGGGCACCTGCACCTGCTCAGGTATCTGCCCTCCCAAGGCACGGGGTAGGAGGCAGAGAGGCTGCTCTGTGAGACCAGCAGTGCTCAGCTCTGGCTGCACCGTTTCCCCTTCAGCCTCCTCCCTCTCCCTCCTCTCCTGCTCCTCTGCGCTCTGCAGGTGCAGCACAGCTGTCTCGTTCTCTTGCTCCAGAATATCCTGCTCTGCCAGGAGATCTTGAACCTCCACGACTGAGTGCACCTCGCTTTCCTCTAGCTCAGAGTCCAGGCCAGCCACAGAAGATAGGTCCGGGGAGGTGGGGCAGGTGGAGGAGGGGGAAGACGTTGGGTCAGATTCAGCATACTGGTCCCCAGTTCCTTGTATCAGCATCCTCCTTTTCTCCAAGTCCAGCTTCATGATGGTGTGCAGGTAGTGCGTTCTGACTCGGAGAGGGTTGAACTCGATGCGACCTGCTACGTTGCCGCAGCCGTCTCTAGAGCAGCCACATGGGAAAGACATTCGATCCACCTGGAGAAGGAAACAGTGGAAATTTCAGCTTAATGGTACTTCAACAATAATGAGAGAATAAACACCTGGATATGACTAATTCCACATTAGAAAGGTGTTCATTGTTTTTCAGCTTAAATGACAAAGACAGATGGCACTGAGAATTAAGGAGATCAAGGAAAAAATTGGACAACTAAAGGAGTGTTTGGTTATTGTACAATAACTCTGGTCGAGGTAGAGATGTTTTTCGTTAAAAGTACAAATTGAAAGGAGAAAAAGATCATCTAAAAAGTAAACTATTAATTTTTAGGCACTTATTTTTATTGTTTTGTTTTTTTTCTAGATAAAACCAACAAAGCAGCTCAGGCAATCTAAAAGTCAGCATGCCACAACCTGATGGGCCGTCATTATCAGAAGCATTAGGAACAATAGATATGGCTTTTATTGTTATACACAGTTTCCAAATTAGTATCAAAATGCGCTTTACTGGCCAGCCTTGCTTTGTTTTGTTAATTATCTTTCATTTCAAATACGATAAAGTGCACATGTAACAATAATGTAAAGGCTGACTCAGTTTGTCTATGCATTGACTTAGAAATTCTGATGTCACAGCATTGATCTAATTTTTTAGAAAACAACCTCAGATGTAGGTGCTTTGAAAGGTGTCTCCATAAGAACACATGACAGAGTTTAACTCATGACTTTCAACATGACATCATTGTCATTTAGATTCCAGGGCACTGAAAATGCAACTCTGCCAAAGAGAGGGAGCAACATTGATTAAATTCTTAATAGGACAGAGGTATTAAAGTTGCAAACTTTATCCCCTAAAGGTTTGAACAATGAGATTCTGTGGCATGCTGTGCTCTCTGGAGGTTTGGGACTTTGGGACAAGTAATTCCAATGATTACAATACTATGAAGGGCTTAAAAGGGAGCAATGCATATACTTTCATTTATTAGATGTGTAATTTCTGGAAATAATCTTAGAAATAGTTATGTGGCCTAGTGTTGTACTTGGTAATGTGTTTTTCTTTTCTTTTACATATGCATTACATATACATCACAGTCAGTTACTGAAGGACACTCCCAAAGGAGAATGATTCTCTGACCAAGGCCCAGAAGGGCTAAAACATTAACACGATCAATAAATTGTGATACTGCATAAAAGCAGTGGAGTGAGTGTGAGGACACGTTTCTATCTACAGAATGAATGATTCTAGCTCCAGCTGGGTGTTGTACTGAGGTGCTTTTAAAATAGTTTTCATAGTTCCTAAAATGAAAAAGAAAACAAAGACATATTTCAACTAACTGAAACAGAACAATCAGTCATGACTGTTCTGCACATGCACAAAGGGTCCTTTAAGTTGTTCCTGCCCTGTAGAGACTTCCTCAGTTCCCACAGTGGAAACTACAGCACAGAGAATGCCCACCTTCAAGTGCCAGCTAGGACACTAAAGCAGCTGGCACTATAAAACACACACAGTGTGTAAACTGGGCTGAACTCCAATAAACCATTGCAGGAACACAAAGCAATCAATAGAATCGAATATCAGGGTAACACAGTCATATTGAAGTTTTTCATCTTACCCAATAATAAGAATGGTCTCACTGGAATGACTGCACATGTTGATTTCATTAATGTAAAATTCTGGCTTCGATACAGAGTTGAAATGTGGTTTAGAGTGAAATCAAATCATTACACAGTTAAAAAATATCACAAGATAAAATCAAAAGGCCTTTTTCACAGGAGACATTTTGACCTGTCATAGTAGGAAGAGCACATTTGGTAGTGATAATATTAACAATGGTTCTATTATATTCAAGAGTCAAAGGAAGCCGTGACAGTGAGACAGTGAGCCTGTATGCACAACACCAGCACCCTAAACTAAAGCAACAAAAATACATAAATTATTGATCTAATTATTTACATCTGCCCTCTGTGACATGTCAAAACGTCTTCTGTGAAAAAGACTGGGATAAATATGACAAACGGGGGACACATTTTAAAGACTGAGCCTCAGCAAACTGCACAGTCGCTCTGTTCTCTGTGCAGGTGCACCCAGTCCGAGCCAACCGCTCTTACCTGGCACTTAATACCGGCCTGGCTGCAGCCGCAGTGCCGAGGGTCACAGTACAAACGGCAATCGCAGCCGCATTCCTCCCGAGAGAGGCGGATGGCTCTGAGCTCGGTTTTCTCTCTCGCATCTATGCGGGCGATGCCAGAGGCTCGCAGCAGGGCCCGACGCCGCTTGGTGGGCAGCGGCTGAAGGAAGAAGCAGTCGTCCACCTCCACGCCGTCCACGTCCAGGTCCTCGTCTGACACGTCCTCCAGAGTCAGTAGGTCTGCCTGAGCGCACTCCACCGTGCCGTTCCTCGTCAGCTGTGGACGACAGTTAGTGTGGAACCGTCAGCCGTGGACAATAAGAGACTGATTCTCTGTTCTAAACTGAAGCGAGCACTGAGTATCTCCAAAACGGATACTTCAAAAACAGCTTTAGTTGAAGCTGATTTCACATTCTGCAATAGAACTTTCTAAATAATGGAGAAAGTGAAAAAACTCACATCCTTTGTTTAAGTATAAGAATCGCTGATGAGATATTCTTTTACAAGTAAAATTTATTCTACTGAAGTGAGAAGAGGATTATCACCAGAATACACTTCATGTAAAAGCAGAAAATTGGCCCCTGTCCTGCGTTCCATTTGCATCGGAGGTTGGAAGATGGAGCTGGGAATGATGTTACACCTTAGTTAATGTAACGCACGGTAGAAAACCAAAATTCACATCTATAGGAAAACCTTTGTTTTCTCATTCGTCATTCTTAGCTATACCAGTTGATAACAATGCAAACACCATAGCAACACATCCACAGATAGAAATTAAGCAGCACTGTGTGTGCAGCTGATTTAATGAGACACAAATTAAACAAAAGTGCTGATAAACAGTATGTTACTACAGATTTTACTACTGTTAATGTGCCGAGCAGCTATTTGGGATTTTGAGGTAAGCTTCCTCCAACTTTCAAAGTCTACAGGGGGCATTCCAGTTGGAATTTACGACATGGAACTTCAATTTCCCAGTTCAGATGGAATGTGTCTCTATTATAAATATATATGACATAGAGATTAGATTGTCAGTTACAATGAATGAATGTTTAAGTAACATTTAAAGTTCATACGGCTCCACACTGAGCTTTCTGTTTGGGTAGTTCAGTCCGGTGGTTACCAGCCTAGGGGTCAAACCCTCCAAAGGGTCACGAGATAAATCTGCTGCGAGGCGACTAACGGAGGAGGGAAGACAGAAAAAACAAAGTTCTACTACACATGTATTTATCTTGTGGACTTTCCTCTAATCTGTGAAATGTGGTTTGAAATATTGGAGATTTTTTCCTCTTTGGCCTGAAACGGTCACTTAAATGGTGAGTTTAAAGGTGGTATCACTCTTCAGTGGGCCTGCTAACACCTAACAGCCATGTGAGATGTGGGAAGAGGCTCCAGTTAGGCTGCTTCTTGTCAGGGTGTCACAAAACAAGAGGACAAAATGAGAGTAAATGTTCTTAGTAACTACTGCAGATGAAGATATAAATGCTTTTCAGGTGAGACCACTATCGAGACACTTCCATACTAAATGTAGTTCTCAAAGTTATGTATTGTATCCCAAACAAATAACAATGTATTCTCTAAATATTCATGTTAACAGAATCAGACCAGAGCACTCACTCAGTATCTATTAGTCAAGAGTGAATTACATTTTCAAGGATATCTTAAATCACTGCACACTTTACACAAAGAAGTCACGAATTAAAGACGATGTAATTCAATCACATTCTGAATCTACCTTCATCTTGCGAGCATTGAGCTTCTCCTGGCGCAGGTGTTGCCGCAAAGTGTGCCGGTGGCTGGTTTCCTGTTCACGCGCAAACTCTCCCAGCGTGTAGTGTCTGATGGAGGAGTGGTGGCGGGCCATGCCCAGCGAGCTGCCCCCTTGGCTGGGCACGCTGGTGAAGCCCTGCCGCCGGGGGAAGTAATACACCGTCACCACATCGAAACGCACCCGCTTACCCCCTGGAGACGGCTTGTGCTGTCTGAGGATGGAGGTGGCTGATGTGGGGAAGAGAAGGGAGGAAGTTTTGGGATTGCAGTGTTAAACAGGAGTAATTAAACGCTGCTGTTAATAAACGGTGTGGTTTTGGGCGGGTGCATTGCCTTTAACGTGTGTCTCCTGCTGTTCCTTACGGGTAAAAGCGGAGCTGGAGGGGGGGTTGAGGCTGTCACAGCTGTCAGCGCTGTCACTGCTGGAGATGTCATCGTCAGAGTCCTTGGGTGTGGAGAATGGAGAGCTGTTGTCCACCTCTTCATATCGTCGTTTGAGGCTGAGGGACGAACCTGCCTCCATGGAAACTTGGTGTCTGGGGGCACAGAGCAGCAGGCATCGAGCCACAGTGAGAACACTCTGTGCCAGTTAATACGAACCAACAGATGTGAAGAACTGAACTTTGATTAATGAGAAGAGAGTGGGGGATGTTTTGGGGGTACTTGTGTAATATTTGTTTACTGCTTTACAGACAAAATGTTCTTGTTGTCTCTTGGAGAATTGGTTGATTTATATCAAACCAGCTCCTGTGTGAGGTCAGCACAACAGAAACAAAAAGCTGACATCTGTTTGGTCCGGGCTGCTTTCATCTGTATTCCAGCTCCATCATTTTCGTCTCTCTGCCTCCCATCTCACATGAAATCCTACTTTGAAATGATCAAGTCCAGAAACGTCACCATGGCAACTGGGCAAGCAGGGTTTATGTGAACAGCCTTGAAGAAAATGATCCCTGTGGCTTCACACTGGGTTTTTAAAAAAAAAAAAAAGTTTACCCCCAATTCAGCTATAAACAGTCATGATATGAGTGAATCTGAAGGATGGAGCTGATCGATCACATCTGTAGGAGACCTTAAACAAGTATATATGTTACATTGTGTCACGTATCTCATTAACACTTGTAGAAACAGTCGAAATGAATTAATATTTATGATTTCATTCACTAAAGACAGTAGAAAAGTGTATCTTAATCTGATCATAGTAGCATTCCCTATAGGTTAACATGTGATATGCTACTGACTGCAACATACTGCACTGTCATTCCTAAATGGGACGACTCCAAATGAGCAAAATCCAGCTTTATTTAGGGCTATCGAGCAATATTTCTATCATTTTATACAGTTTAAGCTAAACAGAGTGATGGTGGCAGGATGATGTCACGCAGAGACCGGTCCAGAAGCTGCTCCATGGACAGTGAATAATGAAACAGCTGCAGTCATAGTGGCTTTACTTGAGAGGAAAGTCCTAACATTTACTCAGAGAATGAGCACTGTTTGTTTAAAGCCTTGATTTTCAGGGAGATGCCACGTCACAGAGATGTATGCACACACACACACACACACACACACACACACACACACACACACACACACACACACACAGTTTACTCTTCATTATTTATACCTATTATCTATTCATCATGCCTTGATGTTATTGCACAGTCACTTTGCATTTCACTGCCAGTACTGTACGCCACAAATAAAAACTCAATCCTGAATCATGTTGCAATGCATAATCAATAAGAAGCAGAAACACACACACCTAAAGAGGCTGTGAGGGAACAGGGCCTGGTGTTAAAGCTGCTGGTGCAGCAAGTGAACCATTTTCTAGCATGTATAAATAGAGCAACACAGCAGAGGTGGAGTTTTTGATACTGTGGGCTCATTTTTTTTTTTTTTTTTTGGTATGGAAACCAGGATGTGTTTTCTGTTTCCCTTCAGGACTTAGTTTCTCTTTGTCAGGATGCAGCCTGTTTACACACAATTCATTAACCAGCCAGTGCGTGGATGTGTGTGTTTAACTGTGTGCATGCTGCTCAGACTGGGTTGGGGGAGGTTGGATATTACCAGGCTGACAAGATCAGGCTCGATCGCCCCTCCTCACCCCTCCTCACCCTCTCTACTCTCCCGTTTGTCACACACACACACACACACACACACACACACACACACACACACAAATACACAATGAAACACTAAACCCTCTTACCTGCGGCAGAAACAGGGACCCTTATTCCAACCAACTCGCAGGTCGTTTCTCTTCCCAATCGGAGCTGCACATCAATCTTTAAACGCCCTGTGAGCTGCTTTTCTTTTTTTCTTTTTTTTCCTGAGCCACAAACCCCGATGAATCCAGGCTGCAAACCGTGGAGCGACGGTGACCCAAAGTGATCTTGCCGGATTGTCAATCTGCAACACTTTCTGTCTGGCTAGTATTGGGCTACTTAGGCTTCATGCTCATTGTTCTGCACACTGAAGGGATCGCGAAGAAAACGGGAGATGTCTGTTCGACCGGCGGGTTTGATTTAAATGCTGCATGCCTGATCTGTTTAAAAGGACGGACGGGGCGTCAGATGGTGGAGCTGCGATTTATTTCCCAACATTTTTTAGTTTTTTTTTGTTTGTTTTTGTTTTTTTAGTGCAGCATAGATAATGTAAATGTCTTATTCTCCTGATGTGAAATAGGAGTAATGGAGAAATCCGCTGACATCTGTGTTCGTTTATCCTTCTCCTCACCGGGGCGGCTTCTCTCGGCTGGGCTTCAACTTCTCCGTCTTCTCGCTTTAAAAACCCGGACCGGCCTGGTTCGGTTCGGTGTCAAATATGTTGTAGGATTTCTCAGGAGAAGCCGCCTCCTTTCTCCCCGGTTCGGCCCCGGCCCCGTTTGTTACAATGTAACAATGGAGGAAGAAATTCTTCCCTGTAGCCGTATATATACTTATTGTGACATCACGAGCATGCGCTGCGCCGAGGCATGCCGGGAAACCGAGTGTTTCTCCTCCTCTCCCCCTGATTTTCTTTGTTCATATTCTGCAGAAATCCATGTGCAAAATAGGATGCAACATGTAACACAAGCTTGCATCCTATCTTAATCTTAATGTGATTTACTCAATAGGATATTGTCATCATCGTGTCAATGTCAAACCTAGTTTCCATGGCAACAAAATGACAGTGACTAAGCCTCCACATCTGGCCCTTTGTTGGACAGATGTGGAGGTTGTGCTAAATCATACCAATAAAATTATTATCCACATTATCAGAGGAGCATTCATTGTGTTTTCTCTTTATCACTACATTTTTGTCAAGTTTAAATAAATCCCCTTTACCACAATGCTCAAAGGTCTTTTACACACACACACACACACACACACACACATTTAGACATTTTGTATATATAAAGTAGCAGTCAAAAGTTTGGACACACTTTCTCATTTAATGCTTTTTATTTATTTGTATTATTCTCTACATTGTAGATTAATACTGAAGATTAACACTTTTTCGTTTATAACATAATTCCATATGCATTCTTTTATAATTTTGATGTCTTCAGTATTAATCAACAATGTAGAAAACAATTAAGTAAAAACCATTGAATGAGAAGTTGTGTCCAAACTTTTGACTGGTAGCATATATACATATAAAAATAGAAATTTTCAGCGGACAAGTCAAGCAAAATATAGATGTTGACTCAGACGGAGAATTAAACACTCTTTTCCACAGTTTGACTTTCAGGAAGGCAAACTTTGAGGAATTCTGTTTTTTTTAAAAAAAAACAACTATTTTTTTATATTTTTGCAAAGTTTCTAATCAGAAAGACAACAGAGAGCAGCTAGTGCATGGGTAAGTATTTTAATGATGCTGATGAAATGGGGCAAAGATGAAGATCTAAAATATCAAGCTATCAATTTCATGTACAAAGGACCAAACATAAACTAATCATATCTTTTCACATGCAGCTCTGCTGTGTCTGACAACTTCTTACACATTATTAGCGTTTGGAAGTGGTAACATCCAAAAACAACAATGACGAGATGCAAGTATGTTAAAAAGACGCTTTTAAACAAAAAAAAAACTTCCCAAGTAACACATGATTCATTATAAAAACATGTTAAAATGATAATCTATTTTAAGATAACTTTGGGAAATGGCCAGAACTGAACACAATGAAATGCTGGTGTGCTAAATAAGCAGATAGGGACAGGAAGCACATGAAGACAGTCTGCTGGTGTTGCCACTGTGATCACTAACACAGACAGTGTTTATCATCTTTCAAGATGCCGAAGTAACAATCACGTGCGCCAGTACGCTGTCTACATAAATTATGATGACCTAACAGTGTTTGGGAGTCTGGAAAAACTTCTCAAAAGCAACAGACAGACACAGTTAGCTTTCAAAGGAATCTCTGATGTTTTGAAGGACAGCTAAATTCCAATGATTTCCCTTGACACCCTGGTTGCTTGATTTTGATGCCTCTTGTGGTTCTTTAATGCAACTGTGTGATTGTGTTAGCTTTACCGTGTTTCTCGCAGACTGGCTTGGATTCCGTAAGGCAACTTAGCATGAAGAAAAGATACCATGCTGAATTGCAGACTGAAAGTAAAGTACTGTCAGTGTCTTTTTTGTTGCTTTGATTTTTTTTCCTTTCTTTTGGTTGTTGGTTTTTTTAAGAGACAACAAACAGTTGAGTCTGTAGCACAGAGCTTTGGCACAGCAGATGCTCAGCTAACAAACAACGATAGCAGCTGTAGTGCCATTAACCTCCTTCTTGAGACATAAGCGACAGAGGAAAATGCAACCATTTAAAAGAGACGATGGCAGGGCGAGGAGGAGACTGTTACTTTGCTGTGGTACCAGAGTCACTCCCTCAAAAGTAAGACAGTAAGGTATAGTGGGGAGAGAGCCAGGTGCTTCAGTCACATGTTCCTACTAGCTGCCTCAAGAGGTGTCTTGGGGCATCTCCATATATTCCAGGAACAACAAGGAGTATTGAAGCTCTAGAGGGGCTGACTGGATCGGGCTATGGCTGGGCTATCCTCCTGCCCAGTATTCACTTCAAGATGATGTGGTAGCCATCATTTGTGTCATCTGGAAAGAACGGAATAAAAAAATCAGCATGCAAGGATGTTAAAAATAAACCTGCGACGATGCAGTTCATCGAGGCTCCATGGTAAATATAGAAACGGATAAATCATAAACATTTATTACACTCAAATACCTTTCATTGTGTCCAACACAAAACATACTTCATCTTGAAAGTTCTGAATCATCTGCAAGAAAAGAAGGAATGTTTAATGCAGGAAGGAAAGAAGCAATAGCTGTTTGTTAGAGTTGTAACAACTATCCTTCTCTCTATTGGTCTCATCATCTGTAGCTGTGATTTAAAACCTCTGGAAAGTCATAGCAGCGGCACTCACTTACCTCATCACTAACCAGCACATGGATGCCAGTGGGACCCTGTTTAAAGATCTGATTTATCTGCCTGGGCGAGATGTTGAAGAGCTGAGCAATCTTCTCTGTCAGCTCACTGGCAGTGAGCTCCTCCAGGTAAATAGCATGATATACTGCAAGAAAGGGCAGTAGGAGTCCAAACAGGTGTCAGTACCACAGCAGGACAGGAAGAGCAGTGCATACAGATAGAGCAGGAGTGTAGTAGTACATGTATTTATACCAAAATGTTAGGAATGGGTCTTTAGTTTGGTGATCAGGTGGGTGTGTATTTACTGCACCAGGATTTTTTGTGTGTGTGTGTGTGTGTGTGTGTGTGTGTGTGTGTGTGTGTGTGTGTGTGTGTGTGTGTGTGTGTGTGTGTGTGTGTGTGTGTGTGTGTGTGTGTGTGTGTGTGTTTGAAGGTCAATTTAAAACTCCACATTTCCCCTCATAATTAAGCCAAAATCAAGACAACTGGAGCTTGAAGACCTTCCACTATCATAAAAGTCTGCTGATTGGAAACACAACGGTTCCTCAGTAATGGACAAAGAGGTGGACTGGATAAAAAGCTATCTGAGACATTGTTCAACTGCAGTCAGATCTGTAGGTGGTTGTACTTAAAACTTGCTCACTCATTTGAAACGACATAGCATCAGTAGTACAAGGAGTGCAGTGCAAATTCCCTGTGGCATTTAAGAGGCATCTTGCTAACAATTAAGACCAAAGTGATAAAAAAGCAAGACGTGTTTTTATAGCAGCAAATATGCAACCATACTCGGCTGTCGGATTTTAAACACACGCTGAAAGTAATCAAGCCCCGTCACCAAATTCGCTCCTGTTGCATTTCAGCCAGCGAGTTGCAGCAGCTCTTTATTAGCAACCACAGGCTGCTGTCCACAACTTCTAACATCTGACTGATGGACATCTAGGGCTAGTGACAGTTGCTCGATAGTATTGGTGCAGTTCAAGTTGATAATTTTCTAAATGCTGCACTTCAATGGATCACTAAAGTAAACACTAAAATATGCAACAACCAAGATCAGTGCATACGATGGAATAGTGGAATTAAAATGTGACAGAGGCCATCAAATTTGGTCTTCTTAAGCCTGAAATCACCTCTTCACCCTCTGGCTGGATATTTTCTCCTACTGTCTGTCTTCTAAATATCCTAGTGGAAAGACCTGGAGAGAGTCAACATTTTGGTTGATACGTTCAATTGCTGTCTTGCTGAGAGCTGTAATAAACTGATACCTCTTTTATGTCTGTAAATAAATATGAAGCTGCAGACAGTTGGTTGTTATCTTAACATGAAGACAGCAGGAAACACTTAGTAGCTTGTCTCTGCCCAAAGACAACAATCTTCCTTTCAGCACCTCTACTAAACATGAAATGACGGGGTACCAGGACTCCAATATAAAAACAGCAGCACATCAGAGGTTGATTTTTGATAGTAAGCTCATATCCTTCATGTAAACCAGGCAATTCATTTTAGGACTTTGTTTGGTTGTGGCAGGATGCAGCATGTTTACACATACTAGAATATTAACTGTCAGTGATACGGAGTGCAGATGAGGTATTTGTTTAACTGTGTGACTTGCAGTCACTGCAAATCACTGGAAGCACAGTATAGAAATTGCTGCATCACAAATTTTACAACCATAAAAAATGAATATACAAATTTTCAGGTTTTAACTGTGATTATTACTACAATGATGCTGTGACTTTGTGACATGCAAAATGATGCTACAGGCCACCCATCTTGTGATTCTATGCCTCATTAGTAGATTTCAAATACTTATTGTTCTTAAACAGACATGTATGAACTACCAATGTGTACTGACCAAAGAAAGTGTTGGCAGCGGCATCACCATTTTCGTGTTTTGGTTGCTGTTCCCGTGCCTGCTGAGACTCCTGGCAAACATAGATGGTCAGCCTTGGACGTACCACCCTGTATCCACAGGGAGAAATGAAAAAAATGTTGACTCCAAAAGTCTTTTTTTATACTCTTCGGGGCACTGCATATTCTAAAATGTGATTAAATTGAGTGTGACTCACCGTCCCTTCAGTGCATTGAAGAGTCTGATACCATCAGCTGGCCCACAGATCTGAATAACATCCTCCCTGGTCAGTTTTAACAGGTCTGCCCCTGGTAACGAAAAATTACACCTTGTTCTCAGCCTCCAGAAATGAAACTCCATGTAACTTTTTTTTTGGAGAAAAAATGTTTACAGATTCAACAAAATGCCTTCACAGATCCACATATATGAACAGTCTTTTCATTTATCCTGTCCTCTGAGAGGTCACCATACAGAGATTGTAACAGACCAGCGTTCAGGATCTTGTCAGGGAATTGGTGTCTTGCTAAATGACACTTTGGCAAAGTGGATCCTTTCAGTCATGTAGGGTTGCAACCTTAGTCGCCACTATGCTACTGTGTGTCATCTAATACCTGAAATCTTCTCTACTTCTGCTCACTTTCTTGGTGTTTCTCCTAACCACATACATAGGATCAGCAAGAGTTTTGGGTTGAGCTGTTTTGTTGCAGCCGACTAAGGTACACGGATGCTGAATTTGAAATGTGTATTCGGAGGCCGTTTTACCTGAGAAGTTGGTGAAGAGCCGACAGAAGGGTGAGAAGCGGTTTCTATGAAGCCACTGTTGTGCATCCTGCGGTGTCGCTGTGGGTAACAAATTCTGAGAAAACAAGACAGAATGTGATGAAAACAAGTGCAATCATCAAAGCTTCCTTTGAAAAGTGAGTAATCACAGACATTTAAAGAGAAATGCCATCAAATCTGTTCTAAGTTTTAAAAACATTAAAATGGAAACAGAAAGCTAACACACAAAAATATTAATGCATAAAGATGTCAGATTTTTCTAAGGCTGCTTTATTTTGCTTTAAAATGTATTTTTCAAAAGTCAGCATTTTGAAATCAGGCAAAAACTATTTCCAAAAGTCCATTTTAAAAATAGAAATGAAAACCTAAATCTATCTGTTAAACATTTTTGATGTGGACAGAAATAACATTCTGTTCCTTCATTTCTCAGCGGGTGTACATGGAGGACTAAAGCATTACATATCAGGTAGGCAGCTGCCCAAACATACAGTTGATACAGGATGAAATATTCTGACATCATGTTTCAGGGTAAAATAATAGAAGCGTTGAATCACTGGTTTCCAGTGTCACGCACTCAACAGGAGTTGACCTTGTATTTCTGATGTACCACCACTGAATGCTTTCATTCACAGACTGAGGCAGACGAGGACAGTTTTTGTTTATTTTATCATTTCAAAGGCAAAGGGTGTTAGGGAATCTACGCGTGAGTGAAGGTTTAACACCTTGATGTCAGCTCTGCTTTTGTGGTTATTAATATACAGTTACTCAATGAGGCAGAATGTAGGAGGAAATAAAATGAACTTACATCTGCTACCTGAACAACAGGCTCGGGTTGGTGGTTTGGTGATCCATTTCTAGAAAGGATGAAAAAATCATCCGTGTTAGGATGCAGGAAAATAAATAAAATCCACATTAGGAAGAATCTAAATATCGTGTGTTCCTCACTAATCATACATGGCCACTGTTCATGAAGTATTGGCAGAATCATGAAACCCTCATACCCTTCAGCAACAGGAAAGCTGTTGTGTGTGCTATTGAAGCCAGGAGAGGGAGAATTGTTGACATATGTGACCTCAGGCCAGGGAGAGCACTGCAAAAGACCAACACTTTGGTTATTGTGGCATCTATATAACGTCAGAAAGAAGTTTCTGCTGCCACAAGTTATAACCTTTAGCTTTGTTTTTAATTAAACGTATCCACACTCTTTGTGTCTCTGTCTTTCTGCGTGTTATCCATTATGTTTTTCACTTCTTAGCTTTAAATATGTTCAAGCTGAAACAACGGGCTTCAACTGAAAACTAATAGTCTCATACTGTGAAAACTGATTAATCAAGAAACATCCTCTGGTCACACAATGTGAGGGATTGTGGCTTTTCTCTGTATTATAGTACTGACTATTCAACATATTTGGATTTTGGATAGCTGGTCAGAGAGAAACAAGCAAAAACTGACAGAGTAATCAATAATGAAAAGAAATAGTTGAATCTCTACCTGGATTGAATGCAAACTTGAAAATTTTGGCCCACTGCTCATTACGAAATCACTTCTGCTCTTTTCCTAGCCCTTTTTTGGAAATACGAGCATATTCTTCAGTGTTGTACTTCATTAGAATACGTTGTTTTTTTGTTTTGATCTCTGTAATTTTTGTCCTAGCAGTGACTGGTGCCATTAACACACTTCTAATAATGCTAACCTCTGTCAGGATCGTGGTTTCATAGGAGGGCTGGTACTTCTCCTTTTCCTGCGGCGCCCTCTTCTCCATCTTCTCCCGATCCGTCTTCTGCTTTCTGTCCGCTCCTTTAGGCTGAAACAGGTCATGTAGAGGAAATTAATGTGGTGGCAATGAACAACAGTACCAGAGGAGTCACTAAAACAAATGTTTGCATTGCAGTGCACACAGGATCTTATTTCAGTCTTGTGTCATTTCTCTAACCTTGAAGACTTTGACCTGGCAGGAGGCAGAGTGGAGATGTTCTGTGTACTCCTCACTCTCATTCTCTTTAAACGTGTCGATCTGGATGCGGAAAGGCACACCCTTTTCTCCTCCGTGCTTGCGCATGGTGAACTCTGTGCTGATGCAGTGAACCTAAAAACGAAAGGAATATGAAATTGAAACAAAAAACCTGCTGTAGTAGACATTCAGTTTACGTATTACTCTGTCAAACAGAACAGATGAGTACAGTGAATGTTATTAAGCTGAGCTCTATAATGCCAAAGGGCTCTAAAGTGCCTAAGATCACTGCAATTCCAAAGTTACATGTGCTAAGGAAACAAGTGTTGACCGTCATGCTACCTGGATAAAAACTGAGGTTCTTTTTGATGGGTCCCAAAGGAACTCCACAGTGTTAAGCTGAGTAGGGTTAGCCCTGGGGTCGATTATTCCAACTGACATGGGAATATCTGCAATGGATCAACACAAAACAAGCTGTTATCAAAGGAGTTCTTAATGCTGACCATCATGAAGTTACAGTTTGGGTTAACCATCATTGTTCTGAATGTTTAATAAACCCAAAAACTATCTTATGGTTAATATACACACACGGCTACACAGCAACATTCTTTCTAAAAACAAATCCAACACAACACAAAAGAACTAGAATTTTCTGGAACTCTCCAAGAAGAACAGACGTTTTTCATTCAGTGCTCACCCAGGTCGAGGATGCGATCCCCAGGCCTGTTCCAGCGCCAGCCTTCTAGCTGCTGGTGCTCTGTGTACTGAAGTCGTCGGTCATGAAACACCACACGAATAATACTCTGAAATTCAGAGAAATTCATTTTTACGAAAGGACCAAAGACTAAATGCACTTTATACTGCTCAGACAGACACTGACCTGTGCAAATGTGTTGTAGAATATGTTCTTACCTTCACCATTTTACCAGTGATTTCAGGAAGTTCCCCAATCTTCCGATTGTCAAGCATTCTAATTTCATAGGACTGCCCTGTGATGACATATCCACCCAGTGAATAAATAGATCTCAATTTCTCAAGTAATTCTCATCACAATAATACAATATGTGCAAATCTTTGTATGTTAATTCCATGATGCCAGATACAGAATATATCACACTACTCAGAAACAGTGATACAGCTTGTTACTCATTCTAACAATGGTATGATTATGAAGCAAATTCTGCAAGAACACATAGACTTTTAAGAAATCATGACATATCACGTTATTTAGTTGACAGAGGAGGAAAAAAAAATGTCTTTCACGTACGTAAACAGTACCAGTCAAAAGTCTGGACACACCTTCTCGTTAAGTGTTTTTTCTTTATTTTCATAACTATTTACATTGTAGATTCTCACTGAAGGCATCAAAACTATGAATTAATAAATATGGAATTATGTAGTAAACAAAAAATGAAACAAGTCAGAACATGTTTTATATTTTAGATTCTTCAAAATAGCCACCCTTTGATTCCTGCTTTGTACACTTTTGGCATTCTCTCAATGAGCTTCATGAGGTAGTCACCTGAAATGGTTTTCCAACAGTCTTAAAGGAGTTCCCTGAGATGCTGAGCACTTGTTGGCCCTTTTGTCTTCACTCTGCGGTCCATCTTATCCTAAACCCTCTGGACTGGGTTTAGATCAGGTGACTGTGGAGACCAGGTCATCTGACACAGCATTCCATCACTCTCCTTCTTGGTCAAATAGCTCTTACACAGTCTGTAGTCTGGAGGTGTGTTTGGGGTCATTGTCCTGTTGAAAAATAAATGATGGTCCAACTAAATGCAAACCGGATTTGATGGCATGTTGCTGCAGGATGCTGAGGTAGCCATGCTGGTTCATTGTGTCTTCAATTTTGAAGACACACTGAACTTGAAACTTTTGAAACTTAGCTGATTGGTTCTTGCCATAATATTGAGTCTAACAGTTGTCAAATAGGGCTGTCAACTGTGTGCCAACCTGACTTCTGAACAACACAACTGATGGTCCCAACCCCATTAAGAAGGCAAGAAATTCCACACATTAACCTTGACAAGGCACACCTGTGAAGTGAAAAACATTTCCAGTGACTACCTCATGAAGCTCATTGAGAGAAGGCCAAGTGTGCAAACAATAATCAAAGCAACTTTGAGGAATCTAAAATACAAAACATGTTTAGAGTTTTTTTCACAATGGTTTGTTTGCTACATAATTCCATATATCTTGCTTCATAGTTTTGACGCCTTCAATATAAATCTACAACGTAGAAAGTAGTAAAAATAAAGAAAAAACATTGAATGAAAAGGTGTGTCCAAACTTTTGACTGGTAGTCAAAACAAACTGACATGTCAAGCTGCAAAAAAATGCATGTCTATACTGGGATCAGTGTTTTAAAAACATTACCCCCACAGACCATAGCAGTATATCTTTATATAATGTTTTCTATGAGGTAAATTTTTTGCTTTTAGAGGCTTTGACTTCTTACTCATAGATCTCAACAAATTCGCACAAAGCTGAAAAGGGCTGGGATCCAGAGGCTGACCTTGGTTGAGGTAGGTGAGTGTTTCATCATGCAGTTTAACGGCTGGCGAGGTAGCTGCACACAGAACATACTGAAAGGGAAGGATTTTGTTGTCACTGTCTGGAGGCAGATTAGACTCCTCTTGTTTGAAGATGGGGAGAGCAAGTACATCGCTGGAAAACAAAGACAAAACAAAAACGCAGTAAGTAAACTGCCAAAAATTTCTGGCTTCACTGTGAGACATTCAGTCTTTGCTTATAATAAAAATAATCTACAGAACATCGCTGTTGATGTTCAGCTCTTTGAACTGACACACTTTCAAACTTGTGATAAAAGTTATGTTGAATGTAACACTACCTACCATCACCAGATAACACTTGAGGCTGAATGGTGAGTAATCATTTTCTCTAGCTCTGCAGCTCATTAACTATAATGGGGGCAACACTACCAAATACCAAGGTATCCAAGTCAATCTGTTATTGCTCCTCTCAACTCAAGAATTTCCACAATAAGCAGGCTCTGTTCAGAGCATTGAGCAAGCCAGAAAAGGACACAGAAGAGGGATCCTGTTCCAGAAAAGCAAAGTACTTGAGTCAGCAAAACCTAAATGGATTTCACAGAATTTCCATCACCATAAAAATGAGCATCATAAATAAATATTTAGTTTAATCTCTCAAACAAGCTGCACCAAATCAAAAAACACAGAACTGTGTGCAGACAATTACGCTAATGGGTTAGGGATATGATGCATAGTGATGGGATAAATCTAATGCGCCAGTCAATTTTCTTCAAAGACCATTCTCCATCTAACAGCCAACAAGTCATGTTTGGCTTTTCACTTTATCTGCAAGTGGTGATTAATTTGCCCTTCTGCTTTCTCTCAGTACAGGACCTCACATATCCATGTGCTAAGTCAAAGTGCGAAGAGATTTCTCTGCTCAAACTGCCCACTGATGAGGACACATGGGCTGTCAGAAAATGTGAAACCCTGTCCACAACACGAGAAACACTCCACACAACAGACACAGCATCACTAATGCTTAAAATTTAGTAAATACCTATATTTTGGTAGTACATATTTCAGTGTAAATAAATCTGACTCTGAAAAATGTGTACTGCCAATAATTTTGAGATTTTGAAAAACAATTGTTTAAAACATGTAAAATACACTAAAAGTCAACATCAGCCATCTTAAAATCACAGTGATAAAGCTTAGGGTCGATTAAAAACACAAATTGCTGACATTTTAGCTTAAGCAGGTGATACAGCTTCCTTAAGAAAGTGTCACTACAGTCATCTACAATCTCCAAACAGATGTGTTAATCAATCTGAAACTCTGTATTTAATAAAGCTTCAAGAGATCATATGTTTTGATAAGTATTAATGTGTAGCAGCGTTCAGTCCAACAACACACTTTAGACAGAGGGCTTAACACGCCAAAAACTGATACTGTACCTCATACTGTACGCCCCAGCACCAAGCTCCTGGCCAATGCCGGAGAGACTGGCATCAAAGTCCTGGACCAGTCCGGACTCAATCACTTCATCCGTGAGAGGCAATTTCAGAGCCCACGCCATGGTGACGATATGGAGATTTTTCGGAGTGCAGTTCCGGTTAAAACTCAGGGCAAGTTTCACCTGTTTCTCACAACCTATCAAAATTTAGAGGAGAAAGTGAAGTGACTTATTATCAGCGAGTGTGACTCTAACGTTAAAACCACAGAAACCAGGCAACGTGTAGCTGTTCAGAGGACGAGCATATCCATAAAAACGAGATGAAACAAGATGATCAAATCCGCAGTTTAGTACTTGTCATTAGCAGGTTTTCATTCTGAGCAACACAGAGCCTCTGAGGTTAACAACAGTCCAAACACGTTTAATGCAACGCTGCACAGATGCACTGCTGAGACCCGAACTTCAGATAAACTACAGCATATTTATACTTTACTTATCATTCGCTTTAGAATCGTGCTCCTAGTGGAGATGCAAAGCTTACCTTTAGCTGAAAACAGTAGCTATTTGCTTGCGTTGCATTAGTTTCATGCCATCATGTCGCGCTCCTTCGCCTGTGCACTAAAATAAACATGTCGAGCTAACAAGTTAGCTGCGCAGCCTGTCAGTTAACTCAGCTAGTAGGATGCTACCTCTTCTTTGCCTTCGCTACCGGGTATTCACCGGGCCTGCTTGTCGTTGGTAAGCATATTTATGCATAACAAGACGTTAAAATCGTCTCCAAATCATAAATAGATGTAATATAACGTCTTGCTTTTGTTTGTTTATTTAGCTTCGTCGGGAAAAGGAGCTGCCGTAATTTCCGCTTCGCTTTCTTTCTTCTTCGTTGGTTTATCCACAGTACTGGTAAACAACTTTGTTACTCATTACCGCCATGCATCGCTCAGTTTAGGTACTACTGGGGTACTTTCAGCTAGTACTGTGTGTCTGCAGCAGAGGAGGCCTCAGTTTCAGGACTGTATTTCTAGGACACTTGTTTTCCATGACCTCTTTTTTGGGCCAGATGACATCAAAAACACTTGTTTACTCCAAAGGCAACCTAATTTTTCTAGCTCAGAGGCACTGGCAAAAAAAATTACTATATCCAGTTTTGGGTGGAATAAATAAGTACTTGAACAAAAAAAAGTTGTGTTTTGGGTGAAATAAACCTTTAAACATTTAATTCTGCAGGAATCGCACTTGGACACTTAGATCTGAACAATAATATAACTTACAATGTTACTTTTCTCAATAGTTTGTGCGATATCAGTTTCAGGATCATGTACAACCTCTCTTTTTCACATCAGTATTTCACTTTCATTTACAATGTCAGTGTAATGTCCCATATTCCATTTTCAGGTGTGATATTTCAATTTAATGTGTAATGTGTATTATGTGATATTAGTTATTGCCTTATTTTCATTGCCAGCATTACTTTACATTTTTCTGTTCTAACCTGTTTGTTTCAGCCTAATTAATTTCAGAAATTTATCACACATACAGTGTAATAACTTAACACAACGTAGTACTTTGAGTGGAACAGACTTTTAAAACTGTAAGTTGTATTTTGGGTGGAATAAACATTATAAAAATTGTAAGTACTTGGACAGAAAGTAACATTTTGAGTGGGAACGCCCTTTAAAAGAGCTGTGAAAAAAAACACCCTTTTTACATTTACATTCATACTACAGTCACTTACAGTTACAGAACATACCTAGACAAAAAACATATTGACACATAACACTCAGGATTGATTAATAAAGACAGGGTTTATTTGATTTATCTGACAGAAAATGACAAAAAGCATTCAACTTTTTCACTCGTCTCAGTAAAACCTGAACTTTTCTGTGCTTTGTGGAGTCAAATGTATAATAGCTTACATCTTATTAATCTAATTTAGCTCTTTTTTTTCTATTGGATAACTTAGTATATTAAACCATATTATATATTGTCTTCCCGTATTGAACATGAAGGTAAACACATGTTAAAGCAAGACCTTTGTAACACTACGGTTAGGTATACGTCCACTGCAATATAAGCCTACTGTCATTTAAAAGGCAAATATGAGGTGGAGCATAAAATGCACCGTTCAACACATAAATCACAAACTCAAAGACATTTTAATAAAATGTAATTAATGCATATTAGCTTTCATATTTTGTAGTATTTTACATTTCATCTGCTTAAAAAGTAAATTAATCTTAATAATAGATGTTGCTTGTCAAGTTGTTGATTGCAATTTTGCCAGTACTGCTACATTTTGCAAAGCCTCTCACAACACAAACATTAAATCCTGTGACAAACAAAAATTGAAACCTTGACCGTACGTAAACCATTCATAACCTTTTCACTTTCCCTGCTGTCACTAAAGTGCAAAGAATTCTTGAAATATTGGCAAAGATAAAGAAAACTGACACAGTATTGTTCTTACAGAAAACACCTTCATACTGCAGATGCAAACTGTCATCAAACTTGTTTCAGATTGAAAATCATAACACCTTTTCCTTTCCTAAACGGTTCATTACGGTTTTTAATCAATTTGATTGATTTTAGGCTTGGTATGAGTATTTCAAAAAATCTGGCACTAATGTTTCAGGCAACATGACATCATATTAAGTTGACTTCAACAGGCCAAACGAGCTCCTATTTTGCAAATACGCTTCGTCTAACTCAAGGTGACAAATGCAGCAGAAGGCTATTAAGCGAACAGTCAAAGCAGTAAACAGACAGAACGCAAAAATAAAACACTCTCAGAGCATTACGAACACATTGAACAGACGGTGTAAAAACAAAGACAGACTGGTGAATTCACACATGTCACTCACACAAACACTAAGTATCTGTATGATCAGTCATTCACAATCAAGCTTCATGAAAATCAAAAACAAGTTTACAATTGTGGCACTACAGACAATAGGCCCAGCTAAGACTTCGTTGTAATAAGACTCTGTTGTCCGAGGAACATCAGAAGTGACTTTCCCCGATGGACACCGGAGCCAAATGAGAGGAAATGACTACAGATTTCAAGCTCATCTTTCATTGATTATCACTTAAGAACGATCAAAGTGATGATTGTCCCAAAATACTTGTGGCAGAGTCAGGAGTCCACGGAGAGCAAAGTCATTTCTGGAGCTCCTCAGACAAATAATTCAAATGAAAATAAGATTATGGGTCATTTTTCTGTCAGAATCTCATTTATGTCTGCAGAGCTGCTCATGCAGGACAAATAATATGTGAATATTAAATAAATGAGCAGCTAGAGCTTTCACGTTATCCACTGTGGCCAAAGTATATTATTTAAATATCATCATAATGCGAGCCAATGTCAGGGTGACATACATGTGACTAAAATCAATGTGACTTTACGCACAAACACTTAAAATAAGTCGGAGGGGGAACCTATAAAACCACTCGTATAAAAGTTCATCAAATGCTTTTAAATATGACATGTTATCATCACTGTATTATTATCACTGACTATGATAAGAGGACCATGCAGTTTGACTTAGTACGCACCACGCAGAAGTAGTGTACACATTTACACAACTATTACTCAGTTTTCGTACTCTTTCATCATTTCCTTAATTTTCTCAAAAAGTTCATATTCTTTCAGCCTTAACGGAGTCGTCTTTACAACACAATCCAGATGTGCGCTGCTGCATTACATGTTCAAATTCCCAAAAGGACAAAAGATCAGCGGCAAACTCTCCCACAGTGAGGTCGTTGCTAAACCTGGAAGACGTTAATCTTACTCGTGTTTTTCAGTGTCTGTCGCCGGTTGCAGAACCATACTCGCACAACCTCCCGGTCATAGTTTAGCTCCCTTGCGATCTCCGTAATCTCCTGGCCTGTTGGCAGAGCATTCTTCTCAAAGTAAGAATTGAGGACTTCTATAGCCTGCGGAGTGAAACTGGTGCGCCGTTTCCGTTTTTTGGAAGGTTCACCACCAACAAACTCCATCAGATTCTGCTGGCCTTTCTGGTTCCAGTGCTCGGCTTCAGCCAGCCACTTCTCCAAGACCGGCTTCAGCTTCTGAGCACTCTTAGGGGTGATATCCAGCTTCTCAAACCTGCGGTAACAAATACAGTTCACACTGTATGACACTGTATGTATTGTAGCTGCACTTAACAACTGAGGAATTAAATCAGTTCCATCCTTGTGAATTCACATAGACCAGAATTTCAGAAAAAAATCCACAAGACTTCAACCAAACAAATGTACTAACAGACCTCTCCAGATATTGACAACTCATCGGCTGTCAACACTTAAACATAAAATCTGTTTGGTTTCTAATACAATAGCAGAAAGGTTTGCAGCCACATTAGCAGCTCTGTGGGGCTGTGTGAAGTCACAGTAATGGTTTCAGCTAAAAGCTAAGGTCTGTACGCTCACAGGGACAATACTATTAAAATTTTGATGTGATGGTGACATTAGATGAAAACTAAACCAACAAAGCTTTTACAATTCATCCTTTGAGGAACATTAATATATCAACAAAATTTCACCATCACACTCAAAACTCAAAAACTAGAAATATCAACCTCATGATGTCGCTATAGAAAACTCTAGGGATCATTTTAGTTATATCAGTTCAGTCTCAGGGCACCACAAATGTCAACTGTCATATGACATGCTGCCATCCATTGCAGGGCTAAAAATCGGACAGGTCTCTCTTGAGAATGAGACTCAGTGTCTCAATGAGACTACCTGTATAAATAAAGGCTAAAAAAAAAAAAAAGATGTATTTGGAGAATTCTTAAAATGTGTGCTCACAGAATCTAAAAATATTTAAAAATAAGTGTTATCTCTAAGTTGATTAACTCCTTGACGCCTGAATTGATTTACAATTAAATTTAAAAAAAAAATTGTGTTTGTTTTCCAGCTGATGCTAAAATAAGTGGAGATTGTTAATTTATCTATTACACATAGAAGAGATATATAATAATAACAAATATATAATAATTAGGTCCCACTCCGACCGGTCCCACGAGAAACCTGTGCTTGCAAAAGGTTCCGAGGTACGTATTGAATACGCACAAACAGGCATTGGGGAAACAGATATGCTGTTTCAGCTGCAGTCTGACTGAAAGTGGTATGTTGTGAATTCATGACAATAGGCATCAAGGGGTTAAGCCATTCACATTAAAATGAACTGATAGATTTAATACTACAGTATGTCAGTGAGCATGACTGCAGTTCAACCAGAGTAAAAGCTGGCATGGTTGACTCACTGGTATTAATGTTAGAACAGGGTTAGAAATGCAATTTATGTGGATATACTGTAAACAGGTAAACATATGCACAAGTAGACCTCTTTCACAGTGGATAGTGGATATGTCAAAGCAGGAAAAGCAAAGGAGTATTTAAGAACATTAACGATGGTTGTACCTGCTTGTTAAGTCTGACGCCACATGTGACTTACTAATAATTAACATCCAGTTCAGCATCCAAACGCGCTTTTAGAGCCAGAACGTGAAAATTTTCACAATCACTTCAGTGATGTCCCAGTTAGGGGTAAAGAGGATGAAAAGTGCAACCAAAGGTAGAGTAAAGGAATCTGTGATCAATGAGGTTTTATGGTGCTGAAGTGAGTGAGACATTAACGGTCATGCATTTAGTTATTGACATCTAAAGATGATACATGCCATGTTCTGGCTGAGGTATGTCTAGAAAGCAAAAATGAACAGGACTGCTTTAATTTTGAAGATGAAAAACTAATCATGAACCTGCCAAGTTTTGGAGTGTTACTGCTACTCCCTCGCAAGATACAGATGTATCATTAGGATAATGTAAATACAGCGCTGGCCATATATTTTACAAGTCGTAGAGTGGCAGATAAATTATCTCCAAATAGGTGCATGTTAAGGGTCAGTCAGTGAGATGCAGGATCTGCAAGTGTCTGTAATCATGACGTCATGGACTGAATGCATTGCAAGAAAAGCAATAGAATGACAAATTGATAGATTTTGGGGCTGTACAGTGGCTCAGTGGTTAGCACTTTCGCCTTGCAGCCAGAACATCCCCGGTTTGCATCCCTTGCTGGGATCTTCCTGCATGATCTTCCTTAATTGGTAACTCTAAATTGTCCATAGGATGTGTATGTGAGTGTTATAGTTAGTCTCTATATGTATCGCTGCGATAGACTGGCAAACTGTCCAGGGTGTCCCCTACCTTCACCCTAAGACAGCTGGGATAGACTCCAGCAATCCAACCCACGACCCCAATGAGGACTCAGCGGTGTATAGATAATGGATGAATAGATTTTTAAATCTATTTAAACAACACAGGATAGAGCACTGCATCACTCTGGAAAGATAAGAACCTCATCCTACGCAGTGGAGGCTTGGGCCCATAAACGGTATTATCAGCAGGATAATACATCACATCTTAACAAGCAGATTGTATTTAGGTGAGCTCGGTCCAGGGCTTGGTATTGAACATCACTTAACAATGCTTTGCTCTTTAATGGAACAGAGCCATTGTGAATGTTTGTACCTCTGCTTTGCCTGCAGTGAAAAAGCTCAAATGTATACACCCTGTTATTGATGCATCACTGACGCCTTAATAACTCACATAAATTAGTATTTACAGGGCATTAGTGGAAAAAGATTTCACATGGAAGGCAACAAAACCAGGAGTAGCTCACCTGCAAATAGCCGACTGGCTGTAGGCCGGACCCTCCGTTGCAGTAAGAGCCTGCCCTACTTGCGTCTGAGTAAGCCCTAAGGACAGCCGACGGATCTTAAAATTCTTGGCAAACTCTCGGATTTCCTCCAGATTAATGCCTTCCTCGCTGCTGACGGCCTGCTGGGGTTCTACAATTTAGAAAATCTGGTTAAAAATATCTGCCTTCTTAAAACGGATCTATGCCTGTACAGGAGAAGCAGGTGTACATACTGCTGACAAGCTGGCCCACTTTTGCTATGTCTCCACAGGTGATGGGTACTGTGGAGGAGAGCGTGGTGGCCGTCTTCAGGACAGACGGCTGAGGAGCAATGACAACTGGTGACTGAGTGACAGCTGTTACCGAAGCCTGGGAGGGTACAAATAACAACAAATTACATGCAACATCTTATGGTCTGTATGAAAATATAAACAAAATATGTACATACATTTAAGATCTCTTTCAAGATTTTACTGTAAATGTTTAATTTCAGTGTCCATTGTGCAGTTAATTTGTCCGTTCTGACCTCAAAACTAAATTCAGACTGGTTTTGTTTGCGTACCTGTGTGCTGGGTTTGGCAAGTGTTGGAGCAGCAGCAGTTTTAGGCAGAACTGCGGCAGAAGTTGCGATTGCAGCAGCTCCATTCCCTACAGTGGCAATGATCTGGCCCTGGGTGTTGAGAAGCAGCTGTGGGGCGACAGTCTGCACCTGAAGACCCTGGAGTGGGAGGGTGGGAGTCGCAGCCCCTCCAGCCAGAGAGGCCGGGTTCACTAAGAGCGGGAGGGTCCCTATGACCTGTAAACAGTGAATAAAAGAGAAATATGCAGACGTACTTAAATATAACCCTCTGGATCATTTTTTTGGTCGTTTTCCAAAACCACTTTCAGGACATGGTAGTGTTTTTGCTATTGGGATAACCTATTAGCAGTTCACTCAGGATAAAGTGATGTTTTTCAGGAATAAACACAACACGACTCCAATGAGCTGCCATAGTGGTTGGGCTGAGTGGCAGAGCTATTTGAGAGTACAATCATTTTTCACAGAAATTGTCTCATGCTCCACTGCCTTGAAATAACACTGCTGACTAATGTTAACTGGAAGCTGTGCTATGATTTTCAAGGAACTGAAGAAAACACATGAAAATAATTTAATGCCTTTTACTTGGACTTTACTTTGAGTGTGACTATTGATCAACGTGAATCAGTACAAACGTTTGGCAAAAATGCACCAACTGCAAATGTTTTTTTTATTTATGAAGTCTGTTGTGTGCTCTAGCCTTGTTTTTAGATAATGGCTACTTTAAGGGGCAATTGTGGTATTGCCCAGGCATTACACAGTGTTTTTTCATTGTATTTAAGGAATTGTATTATCACAGCACTGGTGTTTTATTGTGCTTACCTGCCCCTGGGCATTTGTGATGATCTGGCTGGTGATGCCAGCCATGCTGGACATGGCACTGCTGATGATGGGAGTGGATGTGAGAGAACTGAGGAAATGAGGCTGCGCTCCTAAAGAAGCAGCATTGATCTGAGAGACAATAATCACATCATGTTCATAGAGCACAGCAAAATGAAACCACGGCACTCAAACCGGTTGCAAACAGTTGTATGAAGACGTTCTTACAATAGCTGGGTTGATGGACAGTCCTGCTGTCTGAAGAGCTGCCACAGAAATGTTGGACTGAGACACGCTGGTGGTGGCGGCAGAAGTCGCCTGGCCTGCTGCCACCTGAGCAGCAGTGACCTGTGCGTTGGTAACCTGTGTCGGCTGAGGAGTCACCTGCTGCAGGGCGGCCTGAACCGGCTGTAAGGAGGCTGCTTGAGGCTGAAACACCGTCTGCGCATTTGTCTGTAGCTGCGGCTGGACCGAGTTCAGGACGGTTGCAGCTGCGTAAGAAAGTATTTAAGATGTTATTGTTCAGTAATGAAGTCATTTATCGTGAGGAAAACTGACTGCAATGCGTGACTGTCTGCACTGCAAGCATGCAAATGCACGTGTGTAATATTTTAATAACACTAAGAGTTTGCAGCTGAGACTGATGGAAAATCTGACCTGATCACGGTGCTACATGAAAGTAAGACGATCACCAAAGTTATTACAATTAATCCTAAGAGGGACATTACAACCAAATTTTACGACCACTGACTCATTATCTGTTGAGACATTTCGCTTCATACTGCAAATATTAAACTCAAACAAAAGGGACAAGCAGAGATACCAAAGTCAGCAGGGATGATCCTCTGTGGAGCAGTAATATTTGTATAAAAGCTCTGGGATTCCTTACAAAAGTTCAGTCTGGACCAAAGTGAAGGATGATGTCATTCCTACACTCAAAGAGCATGTCGAGAAGAAAGGATGATGTGTGCATGTTGTGTTTTATCAGTCAACTGATCTCAAACAATGAAATGTAGACACATTCTGCATATGAGAGATCAAATGGGGAGCAGATCTACAAAGAATGCCTTTTACCTTGAAGGCCTGCAAAGGGCAGTTTGAGGAGGTTTCCAGCAGGATTAGCTGCTGCGAGACCAGGCAGAGTAGCTACATTGGTGGTAGGAAGAGTGAGAACAGCCAAGCCGCCCTGGCCGCCGATGGAGCCCGCCATACTGAGGGGGATGAGCAGCGGCTGGCCCAGCGACCCCGCCTGGGCCATCATACCGGTCATCAGAGTGGCCAGACTTTCCTGTGTCAGCACCTATTGTGGTGTAATGGAGTGAAAAACATTGTTTTCTATTAGCATTACTGCCTTGGACAACATTATTGTCATCTTAAACTATGCTTCCAATTATAGCTGTACTTTTAGAGGCACTATTTTTTTAAACTAATACTGTTGTTACTGTATGTGCACTCAGAAACTATACTATTGAGTTGTTCTTTTACAATGTTAGGGGTTTTGCTACTGCAATTGCTGAAAATGTTGTGCCAACAGTTTCTACAGCCTCAGGCTACAAATTCAAGCATTTGAGATGAATTTTTCTCTATTTTTCACATCCACAGCGCATGCCAGGTAGTGGCCTCAAGATATATCACCTACAACAGCCTGTGGGTGACAAATGTGACAATAATTCCCCCGACACATGACTATTGGACAAGAAATAACAAGTGAACAGGGAGAAATTAATTGGGGTCAATGAGAATTTCATGATTTGAGCATTTTTCAGACACCAGTGCCCTCCAAGCTGTTAATTTCTCTCCCCAGCTTCAGGAAAACCAGTCAGACAACCAAACTACTGACTACACCTTTCTTCATCTGATGGGTAAAGATGAATACAGACAGTGTAGTGAGTGTGTAAGTTCAGAGTCATACCTGTGGACAACCTTGTACGGTGATGGGCATGGTGGTCTGTGGCTGGGGCAGGGACATGCTGATGGGAACAGCGGGGGTCAGCGTTTGGACAGCAGGAGCAAGAGCCTCGACAGACACCACCTGCTGCTCACCCAGCACTGCAGGAGCACAGACAGGGTCGGTTCCTCCTGACATTTGAAGTTTTTTTTCATTTCACAGCCAGCTCTCATCAACCTTTCACCACTGTGTCATGCAAGCAGGAGTAATAAGTCATCCGGTCTCCATCATCATCTAGTAGGGCCGTGATTTACCTACTCCCCCGCTGCTCTGGGGCACCGTGGCACTGTCTTGGGTGCTGCTGGCATCAGGTTGCTCTGCCGCCTGAGCCACTCCCTCCTCAGCTTTGCCTTCACTCTTCCCATCGGATGCTGATGATGGTTGAGACGCATCGACTTCTACCTCTAGCACGCGAATAGTCTCATGGCCAGACATCACAATGACCTGTGCAGTGACCAGGGATACATGAGATGATTTAAATGCAAAAAGAACCGGCCGAATAACTTCTTCATCTGTTAGAGGCTGATAAATCTCTAACTTTGCTATTAGTTGTGATAAAATATGATAAAAGCCTGACTTGATCTAGCACTAGAGGTGTCACCAATAGCCTAAACTTCCCCACTTTGTCAATTCCCTCTAACAACATGTAGTAAGCCCAATACTGCCTAACTGATGATTCATGGTATGCAATAATGAAAGACCTAACGGAGAGGCAGCACGACAACCTGGGCTGGAGGACAAGGTGCAGAGAGACAATGCAGGAAGAGAGAGGAGGATGCATACCTGGTTGTCTTTGGCAGGGTATTTCAAAGTGCGGGGTTTAAATGGCTGAAAAAAGACTTCTGCAGTCAGACAGTGAATGGCTAAGGAGAACAGAGAAGCCGAGCACATGTTAGGACACAATGACCCAAAACCAAACAAACAGAAAAGAAAGAGGCACAAATGAAAAAAGCATGAGTACACCAAAACAATGATAAGAGCATCAGCCAACAAGCAGCTCAAGCAATGCTTTCCTTCAAGTTCGCCTCGGCGCATCCGTGAAGAGTATTGCTTTTTGTTTGCTGACTATGTCTACACAGAATGTTACCAGAGAGAGAAAAACCACAATTAATTATTAAGCACGGCAGTGTAAAGATCGGTAACCCTCACAAGCATAGAGCAGCACGTATTATTAGGCGATAAAAGTGGCACCTGATCTCAATGGACTGCTGCACGGCAGTTAATCGTTATGATGTGGTATGTTGGCACATGGAGGTGACAGGAGCAAATGGCAGCAAAGAACTTGAAGGGATCAGCGTGTGACTGGACTTGCTGTCATTATATCTGGAAGAGGAGGAGGAGGCGCTTTCACTTCTCTCAGACAAACAGGTGAGTGTTACCTGCTCATTGACAGTAAGTGGGGCATCTTTGGCAGGCAGATCCTGGGAGTTCATGGCTCGCTGCACCACCACAGTCACTGTCTTCCTGGCATTCTGGGTAAACAAACACTGATTAAACAAACTCCTTTATATATGCTTTGCAGCCATACTAGGACTACAAATCGATCTGGACCCCTGTCAGCTCGTAGCATTTGCACTTTAGGGACAAATGCTGCTCAAACAGACCCACATGCTGAAGGCAGTTCTTTTTAAATTCATGGCTATTTCTGTCATTGCAGGACCAGACTATTTGGAGGGGCCTATAAACAGGCCACACTGTGTTGTACTTCTGCTGCACAAAACGTGACCAAACGGGCTGATCGTGGACACGAAGTGGCTGCAAATTCATCACAGATCGCAGAAAAGAGTCGAGGTGCTGCGTCCCCTGCTGCAATGCCCCGTTCGTGAGGAGGATCTGTCAAAACTTCAGCGGCTGTTGATGGCTCCCCACCCCCATCCTGCCCAATAAAAGTCTCGCCGCGTCGGCCACTTTTGAGGACAAGCAGCAAGCGCCAGGCACAGGCGACACAAACCACCTCGACCCGTGCCTAGAGACCGAATATTATGGATTTCCCTCTCTTTATCATAAATATATAAATTATGCTAATTACGAGCATTGCATATTAACCAAAACTCATTTCCTCTCGCCATTTCGCTGCGCTGCGCGAAGAGCCAGCGAGAACACAGTCCGGTTATTGTATTCAACTTACCGCGTAAATGCAGCTTATTTTCTGTAATCCTCCGTTCTTAAAAAGGTCCTTGTCACAGTTTGTTTCAGTCACACATAATTAAAAATTCATCTCAGCTCCCAGACAGGCGCTGTGACTGCACACAAAAGAGGTATTTGCATTGATAAGGAGGCTTGCAATGTTAGGATCTCCTCTCTCTTAATATTTAATGACGATGCCCTTTCTGCAACTGTTCAGATAATCAAGAATCCTTGAGGTGTCTCACAGAATCCTGTTTGAGCTGTAAAGTCGGGCAAAATTGCCACAAAATTGGCCTTTTGCACTACGTCATGAACATAATTTATGCAAGAAAAAATCTTGCATTGAAAAATGTCTGCCTCGACTTGAGAGGTGCCATGGTTCTCTTAAAGGGGCCGCAGCGCATAAAGAGCAGGGAGGCTGTGGACTGGATGTACAGTCTGGAATAAAAACACAATCAGTACACCAACACACTCCCAGCACTGCTGTTTGTGTAAATGACAGCATGGTTGAATGAATTAGTTTTTAAAAATTATATTAAAAAAAACTATAATTTACCAAAATCAAGTGCTCTGATTGCACTCAAACAACACATTTCTATATATATTGACAACTATATGTAGAATAACAGCTTTAAAAAGGGCATTTAAATGATAAGCGATTACAGCTTTGTTACTATGAAATTAAATGTGAAATCTTATTAAAAAGATTAATTTTACCTCACGAATCATTTTAACCTTAAAAAAATACATCCTTGTCACTTATTTATAACATTAACTTTGAATATGCTTTTATATTTGCACTCTGATTGTGTTCGCATGTATTAATTATGTTGTAAAGCAATCCGTGATAACAACAGTAATATTTTGACAGTGAAAACATATACAAATATATGCTGTCAGTTTTTTATACACTTCTTTTGATTTTCTTCCACCAGTCAAATGATTTTAATGCTATTAAAAGATTGACTTAATGAAAGTTGCCTATATCAGGTGATTGTTTTTCTTGTTTTTCTGCAAAAAATGTCCGATATCATTGCTTTTACTGTATCGTATTTAGTAAATGTGTTAATTTTACTGGTTTAAATATCAGACTCACTTATGCAAATGAAAAGAAGTAGTGACAGATTAATTCGTTCTTACTGTATGCGGGTTCTTATGGGTTGTACATATAAATTTTAATTTTGTCGTATCAATATTGCAACGCAAAATACGTTGCTGCAAAGTTCATTTGTCTCCTGTTGTTTCTTTCACTGATATTGTGGCTAAAGAAGTACCATGACTGAAAATAAATCGCTCACAGTAGATAAGAATGGGTGTTAATCGAAAATTTAATGATGGCTTGTTTTCATTTAGCTGCTTCAGTTTCAGACTAGGGAATGTGTGCTGAAAGATATACTGTGTATTACTCATATTTATTTTGGCTGTACAAGTCATTAGCAAAACACTATTATATGTGTAATATCAAAACTAACATCCTTCTTTGCTACATCAATACACTACTATATACACTTGGCCATTGACTGCATATGTAAATTAGCTGGACTGGGTTGTGGTCTATATGAAGTAAACTAATAAAATAAACTAGAAGACATTATAGTTCTACAGAATATGACCAGGCACTACTGTATAGATTTTGTATTCCATACAATACTGCAGCAGCTTAACCTTAATTTAAATTGGCCAAATAAATGCAATAAATAGTTTTGTAGAGTCTTAACCTTAATATTAATACTGAATTTTTCTTCTTCTCTCATTTCTTCATTGGAAACCACTTTGACTCACTGTCTGTTGTTTTATATGTGCTACATAAACAACAGTGAGTTGGCTATTGTACAGCCAGAGGGCCTGAAGGTCTTACCTCAGGAAATTGTTAGCGTCAAGCTATTTATTTCCTGTATTCTGGTGAATTTTTATGCACCATTTTCTCCATCACTATAAGTTAGAAACATGAAATATGTTTATGTAAAGGCAAACACAAAATTCAAATAAAAAGTAATATAATGCAACAAGGCTCTCAGGGCATTCTTTATTGCTTTCAAATGTTTATGATCAACAGCGGAGTAAATCATTCCTCTATGTGTCATCACACCTATAGGCATGCTTTACTCTGCTGTCCTCTTTTGTGTTCCTTATTTGGGGAAGTAACTACTTAAAATGTGCATGTGGCACCTTTTCATGTCAGTGATAGATTCTTTCATTTTACACTGAACAAAAATGTGATCAGTATACAGACACTCTTTTGACTAGTGACTTTTAAAGGCCACCCTAAAATGCAGTTTTATTTAAATGACACAGTATAACACATGACAAGAAATAGACGAGAAACAGTTGTTGGCTGCTGGATGCTGGAGTGTCATTTAGGGTTGTACAATGTCCACAACTCTACCATTTGTCCTCTAAGAAGTCATTCCAGACAGACAGTCGCCTTCATCCACACGGAATCTATGCTTATTTACAACATTAAAGTATTTATTAGGGTAAACTGGGTAAAGCTCACAAGTTGCTTTGATAAATGCGAACTTGTTATTTATGAATAACAGTAATTATATATTTTTTCATTTGATATTAATTGCAAATTTGTGGTGAGATATTTAGATTTTTTTTAAATGGTTTGATTATTGCCTATGAAGTTGAAATAATGGGCCTACAACAAAAGTTATCCTTTTATTTTAACTTATTATGAGTGATATTTAAATTCCTGACATGAAAATATTGTCAAATCATCAGTCAACAATGCTTAGCCTACAGCAGCAGTAGTGGAGAGTTCAAGGTAGCCAATGGCTGATGGCAAGCCATTAGCTAGCTAACATACACACCACAACAACATATGCACACAAGCAACATGTTGCTACATTTTCAGGAATGTTTAGTTTACAGTAGTGAAGAATTCAAGCTAGTTAGCCAGTGCTACAAGCTATACAGCTTAAAGCTTTTAGCTTAATAGAAAGTCAGCTAGTTAGCTTTTAAGATATATATATAGGGTATAGTATATAGTATATGAAAACTAAATTCTTTACTCGGATACTCGGACGGGAATGTTTCCCTGGTTTACCCCTCAACATTAAAACATTTATACCGTCATAATGCAGCAATAGTAACGATAATAAATATCCATTAATGTTATAATATGACATTTTCCTGTGATGTCTCATTGGCCTTTTCAAAGAATCAAAACCTCACTTCACCTTCCTTCACTCGTGTCTATACCAGTGGGGGGCGCATGCGCGGCTGCGTGCGTACGTGCGTCGAGCCGCAGACACAGAGCGGGTGACGTCACCGCTTCCACAACAACAAGAAGCTGAAAAACAAGGAAGTGGATGATCGTGTGAAGCCGTAACCTGTAATAAGGCCGTGACAAGATACGCAGAGCTCCGTTCAGTAAGATACTCCTCAGCCTCCGGATCAGTCCACAACCATGAACAACAAAGGTATTTCTCCACACACCGTTTAGCTTGTTAGCCAGCTGTCCGTTAAACGACGCTGACGGTAAAACTAGAGACGAGGAGCTGTCGTTATGGCCATCTGAAGCGGACTTCACGTTTAGCTACGTACATAACAATAAACTGACGCTTTCTGGGTAACAGTGGAGCACACGCGCTGAACCGAGCCGTCTAGCTGATTATCAAACACTATAGTTAACAGATGCCTAAATTTACTGTCACATTATGTTCTTATTACATTAGTGGGCAGCTCACATAATTTCCAGTTAGCTAACATCACTCAATACAGACAGATTTAAAGGCAAAGCTGACATGACTTTACTGTTTTGGTCTGCTGTTCTCCTCTTTGTTTTACAAGATCCAGAATGAAAATCTCAATTTGTACCAGCAATTTTAGTAGTATTTGAGCATTATATGTATATTTATGTGTGTGCACACACATATGTTGCCTCTGATTCAAATTTATTTTAAAAATCGCCCAGGTTTTAATGCATCCGTGCACTTATGCTGTGGACTGCTACTAATCATTATTTTAATTCTACATCCCTCTATTCAATATTTTCTCACGCAATCTTTGGCCTAGGAAATATTACCTAACCGCAATAAAAAAATACATATATTTTTTAAAAATGTCCATAGCAAATTTCTGGAGCCCACTGGGGTGTCTTAAGGTCTTGTTTTGCCTCAAGAGTAGACAAAGAAACCACAATTTATTCAAACTTGATATAGTGAAACTAAGAATTTTTTTTTTTGGGGGGGGAGGGTTGCAATCTACTATCAACGTACATTGTTTTTCTGTTAATACACTAATTTGTTAATTGCCATCTGACCTTTTATTTATTGTGGCATCTTGTCATTTTATGTACCCTATTTCAAGTTGGAATTACAAACTGGAAGTTGTGTAGATTTTTCCAGAACAATCCTCTTGAAAGAAATATTTTCTTTGTGGCTAAATTAAATTGAGCATCCAGGCCCTCTCCAGGTGAACCACTGGAACAGACAGTACTTTTTGATAAATTCCTCTGATATACATATTGGTATATTAAGCTTTTTTCTTAAATTGCTGCTGACATTGAATTGTTCTTTGCCCTAAATATGACATTTTGCCATGGTCTCTGTCTGTGACTAATATTTAGCCTCTGAAATTCTTGTTCTATACTGCTTCAACACTTAAATACTGCTGCCACCACCTCACCACCACTCACTTAATGTGGGATTTCTGTGTCAGTCACTGTTACGACTACATGAAAAGTATTTGTCATAAAGTAAAATGTTGTTTTGCAGGTTCATATCCACAGCAGGCTGTGTACCCTCAGCAGAGCACTGCACCTGTATACCCTCCTGCTATGCAAATGTCTCCTCAGGCACCTCCTTACACAGACACACCACCTGCATATTCTGAGGTAACTATTGCATTTACAAGTTGTATGATGTCACATTTAATACACACAGTAACGGTTCTCAAGTGGTTTAAATCTGTTCTTCCATCTCTGCAGATATACCAGCCCAGATATGTGCTTCCACCTCAGGTGCCTGGCCAGGTGCCTCAGATGTCCTCTCACTACCCTGGTGCTCAGGTGTTTATGCCCATGCAGGCACCTATGCCGGTCGGGCCAGTGGGCCAGAATGTCCCCATGGCTTACTATCCCATGGGCGCCGTTTACCCACATGGTTCAACAGTGATGGTGGAAGGCGGCTTTGATGCTGGTGCTCGCTTCACAGCTGGCAGCAGTGTTTCCATCCCAGTGAGTATCCACTCGGTTGAGGAATTTAAAGAAGCCCTATTAGGATGTTGAGGAGATGCTTTTTTTTTTTTTTTTTAAAGTTGATCAACCTATGTTTATGCTTGTCTCTTCTCTTCATTAGCCTCCACCTCCTGGACACCCCCCTAATGCAGCTCAGCTGGCTGCCATGCAGGGTGCCAATGTTATGATGACACAGCGCAAGAATAACTTCTTCCTGGGTGGATCCAGTGGAGGTTATACAATCTGGTAACAGCAACTCCTCAACTCTTTCTTCATGCCTAAACCGTGTCCCCGTTCCTGATGATTCCCCAATTCTTCCCCCATCCCATAAGCCTCCCTCTTCAGGCTGCTTGGCCGTGCCACAATACTGATATCACCTAACGGAATGTAATATTTTAGAGCCCTTGTGAAAGGTACAGTACTCCACTTCTGACCTAGAGATCAAATGATAAATGCCACTGCCTGGAGAGGACAAATGCAAATTTTTAATGTTATAGAATCCATTCCATAATTCTTCAATGGGTCTAACCTCTTTGGTCATTCCAGATTGGACTTGGACTCTTTCAGGCATCTGTATTTGTTCAAGAGACCTGCTCTCCTTTGATCGAACGGTCACAAATTACATTGAGATGTTCTTGTATTCCTGTAAAGCTACGTAAATGAAATGTTGAAATATCAGACCCGCATTCTATAGTTTAGCTGCTTTATGGTGAAAGTGAAACGCAGTTACAAAGTTGCAGTTAAAGCGCAAAAAAAAAGAAATCTCCACTTGTCTTTTTTTGAAACCTTATAGTGTAGTTAAATTAGTAAGTGTGTAATAGTTCCATGTAAATACCAGTATGATGATCATGAGAAATTACATCTCAAGTATAAAAAAAAAAATCTGCATCCTGGATGCTTTTAGCTAGAATTGTCTTGTCTTTTGCACAGTATCCAAAAAAAAAACCACAGCAAATTTGTTGCACAGTGAATTGTCTATCGGACAAATTGTTCTATTTAAATCACGTGTAAATTAAATAAATTACATTTAAGCAAAAAAAAAAAAAAAAAACTAAATTTGAGAAAAGATTTAATGCAATATCTAAAGTGGTTTACTGTACCTTGTTGGGCAACTTGTAGATGAACATAGTCAAGTGCCAAAGAGCACTGGGGATAGCCCTAAATTAAAGCAAATTAACTTCAGTAAACTTAAAGGAAAGAAATTTAAAGTAAATCCAAATAGTAAGAAGAATGGGAAGGGGTGGTTGGTGTAACATTTTAGCTTTTTTGTCTCCTGTTTCTATTTCACAGTCGGATACCCAGAGTTTATACACTAAATGTTTTATTGTACAGATTTTAAGAAGTTCCCTCCCTTGTTTCTCTTTCACAACTTAGCATCATTAAACTAAGTACTTATTCACCATAGAAAAACATCACCTTTTGTGATAGTATTAGTTTATAGTCAACATTTTCAGCAAGGTTGAGGAGACTTCATCAAATATTTCACAATTTCTTTTTTTTTCCTTCATTACTTTTTCCAAACTTAAGTGATTTACATGAGTAGTTAGGCTAATAAATTTGTTAGTATGACCAATGAGCTGGTTGTACCAAAGATCTGGTCTACAATGCACTTACGTTTGGTTGTGACTTGAAATTTTAGACGTCACAATTTAAAAGCAAACATATCTTTGAAAAACAAGTTGTGACACTGTCGGCCCATGGAGCCTTCAGTGTGTCGTGACTGCAATCGTTAGTTAATGTGTTAGTGTCACTTTACGTGGGTTAAATGCGTCTTTAAGTTCCTTTATACTTTTGCACCTTTGCTATGTACAAATTTGATTAAAACACTTTTTATCTGAAATGCACTGCTAAGCAAAACTGAGAAGTTGCAGACAAGGGGCTACTCTTTTTTTTCCAATTTTGTTTTCATGTGTTTTTTAAAGAAAGCTGTGACATTTTTGAACATTTTTAGATTTTAAAATTCATCCTGTCTAGTCAATTTTAAACTAGTGTCAAGACGCGTAGTGTTGTTCAGTAGCCTGTAAGTGTATGCAAACCTTTTGCAAGGAGGCTATATGACTGTCAGCATGATTGTTTATTTCCAAGACGTTTTTGTGTCATTGAGCAAACACAGTACAGTATCTGGCGAACTTATATAAGGCATCTGAAACTAGATAAGTCATCAGCATGGACACCATCAACTAATAATTGTAGATATTTCTCATTTTGGTGTCAATGTGTCACTGGGTATCCGACATACCATATTAAGTTTTAACAGCTGTGGCCGCCAGAAAACAGAGTGTTCATGTCGGCACACATTTAGCGATTTCAGTGTTACCTAAGAACGACCATCTGTCTGTAAACCTGCTTCATTCCTCTGATGAACCTCTTCTGTGCAGCTCTCATACAAAAGCTACAAAAACAGACGTGACTGATGTGTCACTCAAATATTTTAAATAATTCTCTGTGTTCACTTATTCCTGCTCATGCTGTCATTATGTACAGCTTTCATGGGAGAGAGGCCACAGCTTTTAAAACTTAAAAAAAAATGTAATTCAAAAAAATGTTTTCTTTTTATTTCCATCTCTGCTCTGATTGTTTGTAAAGCAGCATAATGGTGGCTTTGTCCCAGCAATATGAAGTACTGTAAACTACAGCTGACCAGTAGATGCTATGCCAACCACAGCCAGCAAAAGGATCACTCTTTGTTGAAGGATTATGGACATTTATAGTTCAGGGATTCTCTTTACAATATTTTGTAAAATAGATGTATGTACTAAAGTGATGTGATGGGACTTTGGTACACATTCTATCTTTTAAGATTACTAAAGGAGATGAGTGTCACTACAGTTTGCTGAGACATGTCAAAGATGGAATACTTTGAAAAAAAGAACTTAGGTGCACTTAACTTTTTTATACTAAACTTAAAATTTAAAATGTAAGTTTAGAATAAAGGTTATTTTGGAAATTTGAAAATGTGGCAACTTTGTTCTTTCATTTGCATGTACAATATATTATTATAACAGGACGGGGATTTATTACAGTGTTATGATACAAGACTGTATGACATCTGAGATTTTGGTTTGTGTGGATTCAAGTGTGTATTTTCAAGGGCACACTACATGAAGGGTAAGTGATGGTTTAATCAGCATATTTGTTTGAGCAGGTTCTTCTTCTTTCTTCTTATTAATGCTTTTTTTCATGCACATATATAATGCATATTTTAACAGCATTAAAACCACCTGAATAATATTGTGTAGGACGTGAATGTTGTGATCAACAAGCAGGTCTGACCAGCTGAGGTATGAACACCTGATCCTGTGGTGTCTGGCGCCAGGGTGTGGGGACCTCCTTAGATCAGACTTGTTCCAGGACATTCCACAATCAGACTGGGAGGCTAGGACAACACCTTTGGCTCTTTGTCGTGTTCCTCAAGCCATCCCTAAGCAGTTTTTGCAGTGTGCCTTCCTGTCTTTGTGGTGCAGGGAGCTTTGTCGTGCTGGGGAGGCTGTTGCCATGCTTGATCTGGGACAAAGTAACATTCACATAAATGCTAAAAGTTTCCCAGCAGAACACTGGATTGTAACAAGAAGATCAATATTAATTCACTTTACCTGTCAGTGGTTTTAATGTTGTGACTGATTGGTGTGCGTACAGATGCAAGCGCATGCACATAAGCTGAACAAGGAAGCACAATATACACTGCCCGGCCGGGAAAAAAAAAGTCTCACACACTAATATTTTGTTGGACTGCTTTTAGCACTTTTTTTTTTCTTGATGCAGGCCAATAATTTGACCCTTGAGAGAGATCAACATCCTTTCCATGACCACAGGATACATCTTCCAACATGGTCGTTTAAGAAATGAGAAGCTCCTCACTGCATCAGCTAGGGTTAAATAAGTTGTTGCAGCTGAAATGTATTCATTACTACAATAATTATCTAATGGAAGGCTACTACCTATTTGCTTAGTTAAATCCAGTTGGTGACTTTTTTTTGGCCAGGCAGTGTATTTCATGTCAGAATACTGAAGTTACTTGCAAGCTAGTCTCACTTAGTTTATTGTAGTGCATAAAGAGGAGTGAACTTTGTTCGGGTTTATACAACAGATTACAGCTGACAAGTGAGGACTAGAAGCAACATTTCAATTAAACAGTTAGGATGATGTAAGTAGTCCACAGCTGTAAAAACGTAATGTGACATGCATATTCAAGTAATAGTTCAGGAAGACTTGAGTCTCTAACAGCAGCAGCTTTATTGGAAACGGATATCATATGGAAAGTAAACACAGGAAAACGTGACTTTTTCAAAAAGACCAATGAAAGAATTACTAAATGAAAAATTGCTTCCAGAAATGACTGCTCATACCTGCAGCCTACACCTAGTGAGTCAAACTATTGTCATACTTCTTCTTGACATCAGCAAACATTACATATTTGTATGAGATTGTACTGAATTTAGTTATGCGGATCAAACTTTGTAATGTGCAGTATGTTTTGTAATGTGATGTTTGAGTTCCTGTGGGCAGCAGTACTCATCAAAGACCCTGCCTATTTCACAATACATTAAACACAATATTACACTGTGTTGACTTTAGTCCAAAATAGTTTTATTGCATTCTGTATGTATTTCAAATAAGGAAGTCATCAGTAACAAAGCGTGGTGGGGAATTACACACACAACAAAATCAGGTGCAAATACAACAACAAATAACATTGAGCTGTCCTAAAACAAAGAGGACGTTGTTTTTGGCTAGCTTATAAAAGAATCGCATAGAAAATCTAGAATTTTAAAAGCAGACTGATACAAAAGTGACAGCCCATAATAGCACCACAACATGCTTACACAAGGGTTGTTTAGAAAAAAAAATACAGTATGTCTGATTGAAAACGCATTTCAAATACTAAAGAGAGAAACATGGCTGATAAATAGTGTTGCAGAGAAGCTCGTCCTACTTTACATTGTTGCTGAGTATTTTCTGATCTGTAAGTGTGGACATTTTTAAATCCCACCACCTGTTTCGTGCCCAGCTCTGCTAGTCTGCACCCACCTGTTGTGTTTCACCTGCTTCACATCCATCAACATTCGCTCCTACAGTCTTTACAATCTTTGGTTTCAATTGTGCATTTTGGATAACATCTTAAACTAGGCTAATCTCTGAACAGTGTGCAGTCAGGAGCGGGTTTCCCTCAAAAACACAGGAAAAAAAACCACAATCCTGTTTCTTATCATCCGTCTGCAGATCCTTTTTTTTCCTCTCTCAAGCAACACTGACTCCTAAGAACTTTTCCACTATGCTCATATGAAGTACTCCTTCTTTTCGCTCACACCCTGGCTAGTGTACTCCTCGTCAGGGTCCTCTCCTGGAGCCAGCTCCCCCGTCGTCCTGTACGCTCCCTTGTTGTGGCAGAGATACCGGTACAGCAGGAAGCCCAAAGCAGCTAACGTCAGCAGGATGAGAACAATAACCACTGGAAAAACACAGCAAAAGTTAGAAGACATTAATCGCTTTTTGATGCAGTGAGAAAAATCTCAGGATGAAGTGAAAACAGTTACCTGCAATAACAGCAGAGTCTGGGCCTGGGGGCACCGCTGTTGTTACCACTGAGGGGTGGAAATGACACCAATAGATTGGGTTTAAAGCAACTGGTGTCAGATAGTAGACACAGTGGAGGTCATGTGATAATACTGTATTTGAGGGGAAGTAAATGGTGTAATGTAGAACCACTGTGGGAGACTGACTACAACAGCAAACACAGAAACCTCTTTTTTTTTTAAATGCACTGATTTAATACAGCAATTCCCGTCACACAAATGAAAAAAATGAAGAAAAAAACCTGTGTAGAGGCCCTAAATGCTTATCTGCACGACAACTTTAGATATCATTTTTGCACATTTTTACTGCTAATTATCAAGAAACCTTTCATTTTAAAGATACCACTTGAAAACATTGAGTTGTGACCGTTTGAATGTCAGCTAATAGATAACAAATCTAATATCTGCCTGCTAAAACTCAGACATTTGCACATTAAACTCAACTATTGTTGCTGATTCTAACTTTTAATTTATCCCAAACTTTCCTCTAACTGCTTTTTTGTTAGCAACATAGACTGTTACCCTCAATGATGGTGGTGTTTGCCTGTGTGGGGAGTGTTAAAGTCGTCACATCTGTCGGTGAAAGAAAAACACAACATGTGTTGAGAAAACAGCACAAACAATTGGATTATAGCATCAGAATAAGTGTTGGCTGCAACCCAGCTTTCAAAGCCAATCAGCTCATTCATAAGTGATCTTAAAAACACAACGCGCTCACCCTCTGTCACAGCTTTGTCTGCATGCGGGGCCGGCGTCGTGAAATTATCTGTATCTGCGAGATAAAAAAGCATGTTAAAAATGTCACAGCGCTCTATCTGCAGCGCACAGTTTGCTAGGAGCGCCTTGTGTAACAGCATAGCTGCTGGCTGAGGAGGACAATAGTAATCTGATTAATAAGGGCTGGAGCTGAAACAAACCTGACAAATTCTTATTTATTTCTGAATACTCTGTGATGCAACAGTTTTAATCAGAGAACAGAAAAGTAGAAATATCAGGCTACTGGGAAAAAAAACACATATTACAAGTAAACATTCTGCACAAAGTAGAGCACATAGGCATTAGAGACAAAGCTGCAAAGAATGGTTAAATAACTGATTAGTTGATCGACATAAAATCAGTAACTTTTAAAATATTTGGCTCTGAAATGTGACTATGCTTGACTTTTCTGTGTTTTACATTAAAGTAAATTGAATAACTTCTGGTTAAGGAGTGCTGGTTGAACAAAGCAAGATATCTGAAGAGGTCACCTTTGGCTCTAGATTATTTTGAAGGACATTTTTTGCTGTGTTCTGATGTATGGACTGGTACTTGCATCCTTGATCAGCAAAACATGCTCGAAGTAGTAAAACTAGTGCATTAGTATGTTTTCTTAGACTACAGGATATTATTTGTGTTGCATTTCATGTTATATTTGTGGGGAGTGGAGCAAATGTTGGTTACTTTAGAACGCTGGTTGGCTAATCTGTAATAAATAATATTCTATTTGTTAAAAAGTAGTGTCTTAGTGGTTTACATTGCACCATGAATTGTTACTCTTTTTTGTTGGGACTGGAGCCGATATTCATTATTTAACGCTGTTGGGTAGATCAATCTATGATGACACGTGCTTCAGATGCTTATTGTGTAGTTTTTTCTATGTAAAACTGGAAAGTGTAAGAAAAGAACCCAAACCAGCTTTTTGTCAAATGCAGCAACTACTGACTGTTTTCATTTTTCTTCATATTTTCACTCTTAAAACATCACGAAACACTAAAAAAAAATGTCCCACAGAGCACAAGGTGGCTCCATAAATGTCACAGATATTCAGTGTACTGTAAAGTAAGAGCAAGAAAAGCAGAAAAAGGTCATATTGAAGTATGCGGATCCATTAAATGTTACATGTTAACCATTATTTAGATAATTACTAATAGAGCTGCCAATTCTTTTTCTGTCAAGCCAGTAATCAATTAATTCAATATTAACCAATAGTGGCAGCTCTAATGATGTCAAAAGAAGTATTAAGTTAGTTTAATTAGTGTAGTTTAGTACTCAAGTATTTTCCAAGTATTGCTGTAAACAAGTTTCATAAAATAAAAAGTCAGACAATGCTCCCACTAAAGTGATCAAATGGTAACTTACCATTCATGGTGAGCTCTGGTTCTCTGGATACCTGAAAGAAACACAGAAAATGTGAAAATCTAATAAACATATCTCACTTACATTTCCACTAAAAGTTAAAAAAAAAAAAAAAAAAACATGTTAAAGCGTTTCTACGTGTTGCACGTTTCATTTTAAAGGTGGAATTTCACCGGTCAACACGTCTTTCCTGCTTTGTTACCGACACACTTCATCCCAGCTGACTCTTTGTCTGCTCAGTTAAACCGGTCTGACCTTTAGAGGGAAACTAAACTTCTGCTGAACTACTTCAACACTAGAAGAGGCCTGAGCTCGAAGGAAAAAAAAATATCCATTTTCAGGTCAAGTCTTCTCGCTTCTCAATCAGCGGCTCAATCAATCAGTCGTTGTTCCAGCAGCTGCAGTGGGATTCTTACCTGCAGCGGAGGAGTCAGTCAGTCAGCGGCCGCAATGATTTTCACACCTTTTATTCCCTCTAAGTTCGCTTTCCACGGTGGATAAATCCAACGCACTCCGCTATTTTAGGGATGAAATCTAGACGCAGCGAGACTCAGTTTCGGCGTCTGAAACTGCGTCTGTGAAACTCAGTAAGTTTTCCTCCCCAACACTCGTGAGTCATGAAACACACGCTCTCCATTTCCGCCCCTCCCTTCCCCCACCCCTCCTCCTCCACCCAGAGATCCTCTATGAGGGTGATGCATCACTCCTCAGTCCAACATATAGACTGTATATGAGCCACGGAGCAGGAACGTGTGTCACTGGAAACTAATTTGGACCATTCATATTTTAATTTGAATGGCTCAGCTTGAGTAGCTGTAATGCATACTTAAATATGGATTTATTATATTGAAGCCATTTTTTAAGACAAATTGGAAACCAAATGTAATATTTTTAAATTGAAGTCACTGAAATAGCAGCGGCTGAGAATCTGCATACAAATGATCCCCTATGAGCAGAAATATGTGCCACCAAAGACCGAATTTAATCCTTTAATATTTAATTTAATATTTTGTTCAGTTTTATTAAATTGTATTTTTTCTATTTGGGTTTATATATAATTCTTTATTATTATTATTATTATTATTATTATTATTATTATTATTATTATTATTATTATTATTATTATTATTATTATTATAGTTTTATTTTTAGCATAATTTTTTTTCTATATTTTGGTGTGTGTGTGTGTGTGTGTAATTTTAATTTGGTTTGAGTATATATGCATTTTTTTCTTTTTTCTTTTATTTATTTATTTTTTGGGTCTTACAAGGTTAAATCACATCTGTTCACTATTCTGCTTACTCTTCACTTTGTATACATATATATGTGTGTGTGTGTGTGTGTGTGTGTGTGTGTGTGTGTGTGTGTGTGTGTGTGTGTGTGTGTGTGTGTGTAATCTATCATTTTAATTTATTACATTGTGAGCATATTCCAATGAACTTGAGACTGAATGTAATATATATGTATTTTTGGACTGTGGGAAGAAGCCAGAGTACCCAGAGAAAACCCACACATGCACAGGGAGAACATCCAAACTCCATGTAGAAAGATCCTGGGAAGGCCGGGACGCGAACCAGGGATCTTCTAGCTGCAAGGCGAAAGTGCTAACCACCACGTCACTGTGCAGCCCAGTCCAAAAACATGCTGAGGTTAATTGATCATTCTAAATTGTCCATAGATGTGAATGTGAGTGTGATTGTTTGTCTCCCTGTGTAGCCCTGTGATAGACTGGTGGTCTGTCCAGTACCTGTCCTGTACTTTGATAGCCCATTCGATAGTCAGTAAACACATTTGGTGACCACCCACTTGATTTGTCAGTGGTTTTATGAAAAGCGAGGAAATTGTTTTTTAAAATGCATTTAAATTGCTATTTTTGTCCTAGTAACAATCCAACACCTTAAAGACATTTAATTTATCTGAATAGTCTTCAGCTAAATGACAGTAACACAGTGTTTAGTCGCCCCAACAAAACAACAACCATCACTAGCTACTAAGGGCCATTAACAGGCATATGCCTGGAATCTTGGTGACATGGTGTCATTTTAAATACAGAATGTATTTTTAGGTTCCTTTATTGGTTTACAAAGCTATGCATGGCTATCCATTCACATTCACATCTACAGACAAATTTAGAATTATCAATTAACGTCAGCATGTTTTTGGACTTAGGGAGGAAACTGGAGTACCTGGAGAAAACCCACATATGTACAGGGAGAACCTGCAAACTCCATGAAGAAAGATCACAGGCCCATGCTGGGATGCAAACCAGGGAGCTTCTAGCTGAAAGGGAACAGTGATAACCACCAAGCCACCAGGCAGCCCTTGTTTTAAACATGAAATAGAGATTTAAAAAAAACAACTTGAACTCAAGTGTATTTTCATAAGCCTGCATTCCTTTAATGATCAGGTTGTATTTATCCTTTGATGTACAGCATGGGTCAAAAGTGACCCATATTCAATGGAAAATGGGTATGTCTTGACCCATGTTGTGCATCAAAGGGTTAAATGCCACTTCAGTCACTGACTAAACTCCTAAAAACTCCTCTGTGTATCAAAGTTACATAATTAAGTTTCTCCATAAAAATAATCCCTCCATGTCTTAAACGGCACAATGTGCAAATCTATGAAGTCCCTGCCTCTATTTACACTGTTGACTGTGTGTAAAGATGGACAAACCCTCAGTGACATCACCCATAGGTGTCCTGAAGGGAGGTTTTGAAGCTCAGTGTGGTTCTCTGTCTGGTGCTATCTTAACCTTTTCTTTCTCAACCTTGATTATACTCGACAACAGACGTGCACATAGACAGCTGCGGACACCCATGAATGCACGCTTGTTGCTATTATACTGCTTTTCTAGTCGTACTCGGGAGTCAACTGTGTTGCATACATGCTCAGTATGTAGCATCTACTTATTCTGAACATGCACACTACTCTCAAGCATGCACACGACTGTCTTTATAGTGTAGTCATTGTGTTGAGCTACACACAGCTATGTGCAGTGGAGTCCATTAGGATCCTCACATGACTGGGAAGATGACACAAACCCTGACAGACACAGAAAATATAACAGCAGCCTAACTGCTGACTAATCCAAAAAAATTAGGTGGAGCATGAGAGGAGCTGAGGCGGGCCATGCAAATGTCTCTGGGCCATGTACTGTAATTGCCTTTCACTCATAACTTTAAGCCTTAATGCAATTTAAACAAATGAAGGTATATATTAAAAAAAAAACATTCCCTGTACAGTTGTGATTAACAGGGAAATGAACTCTAGAGAACAAACAGTTTTGTGTACCAGGTTGGAAACATGTTTATTTCTTCTGTAAAGGTGGGCATTTTACCATTGGGGTCTATGGAGACTGACTCACTGGTCATTTGATTTACACCCACTACCTCGCACTCGCTGCAGCTCGAGCACACCAGCTCATCTAGGACTCTGTAAAACTATGGAAAGTTGTAATATTGGGGTAATTCAGGCATCCATGCTTGAAATGAAAACCAATTCTGAAGAAGAGTAATGATACAGAAATCCTGCTGGCCAACAGAATCTTCCAGCACATAAAACATCATACGGACATTACAAATTCAGAATGCTCAGATTGTATTGTACTTTAACTGCATGTTAATGAGGTACTACAGCAATTCATTGCTGCATTTTCTGAAATATGGACTTGGTTTTCCTGCATAGAGGAATTATTGTAGAAATCTGCGTTTATTAAACGGTCTGAAATAACAGAACAATACACAGATCTCTGTCAAGTAAAGTAACACAGACCCATTGCCTTTTCTGTGTGAGCACCTATCATGCTTACTGCTGTGAATAGTCACCCCCCAAGGGCTCAATCTGAGTCAGGAAAAACCTGTAAGAAGGAATCAGGGGTGACTGTTTTTTACATAAGGTTTGCCAAAATCTGTGAGGCAGAAGCCACAAGTCCAATAAATGTGAGAGACGCTCGGGTTACTTAACCACAACAAATTTCAAGAAGATCCTGCTTCGTGGGTTTTTTTTTCTGGTAATAAAAGAAGCATGAACAAAAACACACTGTATTGTCTAATCACTGTGGTACTCACTAATCTCTGTTAGTCAGGCTTTTCCAAACTGATTCATCCAAACAAAATCAATCATTTCACTGGAGGAGTTCAATATTTAACTTTTAACTTTTTGGAATTTGGTCCAAATAAGTGCTTTTAAGTGAAGGCTGCTTGCAGGTACATGTCATATCTTGTAGCAAATGCAAACAGTTGAACAAGCATTGAAATCTGTGCAGAGTGAGAGGTCGCTGTTTTTTCCCATCATCTTAAACTTCCATTGGCAGAGAAGGAACCACAGCAACCGACACATTTTTTAAATTAACTGCATTTTATTATATATTTTGTTCATATTTCTTCAGAATTACTACATATCTCAGTGTTGGCTGAGTACATTCATCAAATAATTCAAATTAAGAGTCAGCTTGAACAATAAACATGTTTTTAAAATGTGTTGTTTCAGAATTACAAAAACTATCTTCAAAGTGCACGGCTAATTGACAGATTTGTGAGTACAAAGAGTCAAGCGTATGTACATTTAATTCAAGCCTAAAAAATAAATCCCTTCTGAATCCTTGCCATTAAATGCGGTTAATAGAATTACATTAAAACTCAAAAAAGACAAAAGAGAATGAAAGAAAATAATTAAAACTTCTATTTAGTTTCAGTCAGTTGCAACATACGAGTGGAGTAAAGTTCAGTTCCTTTCAAAACTGAGACCACAACACTGAACATCTGTATGCTGTAGTCAGTCTGCATGTGTTCCTCATGCATGTAAACCTATATAATGCATTTATCTTTGTTAAAATTAGACATATAAATCTAATTTTGAAATGTATTTGCTTTACAAAACTCTACTGTACTGCATGAGTTCATATTTGAAAGAATAATTCAAATCTAACTTGGCTATTATGAAAACATTTTACCCAAAGACACTATATAGTGGGTGCAATGTTGATTTCAATAAAAGATAAATAAGAAAACTAAGAGCAACAGTACATCAGTCATGACACACAGTTGGACACGTCAGTGTGGCTGCCTCCACATTTTTTTCCTCTTGTGCAGCTGTTGACTTCCATCTCTTCCGTGTTGTTCTGTTCTGGTATTTAAAGATTCATGAAAAGTCAAACACAGCAGCAACAGACAAAGAAAGAAGAGGAATAGTAATATGTGCCATCTTGTTTGCATGAAAAACACACTAACCTTTGATCAAACTTTAAACCACTGTGTTTTTTGAGTCCGTGGAAACCTCTTGTCCTGCAGGAGCGTCCTAGACAGGACACAAAGAGAGTTAGGAACACAAAACAGGGGGAAATACATAGAAAAGCCCTGCAGCACTGTGCCTCTAATGTGAGGCAACTAGATGACAAACCTTGTGTGCGTCTTTAGTGTCAGCGTTCAACCCTGAAACGCCACCATTCCCCAGTCCGTTTGGTTTAGGAGCATCAAGGGTTACTGGGCTGTCTTCCCTTTCCTCGATGTGCAGTGGGCCGCTGTCTGCTGCAGACAGCTGCAGGTCCAGGCTCTCTGAATCAAACGAGTTGTTCGGTTCAGAGCTGCTCACACTTGGTGGAGCTTTTTTACCGTCTTCCTTATTATCAGATTCTGCAGTAGGCTTTGGCTCCTCTTCCTTTAAGCTCTTCTCCTCTTCGACCTGACTGCTGTCTTCTCCTGTCTTTGACTCGTTCCCCGATGTTCCCACTGCTCCATCTTCTTGTGTTGCAGAGCTCTGGTTCTCACTGTGGCTTGATCTGGCCTCCAGCTCCCTGGACCCAGACATGGGATCCTCCAGAGACGGAGACGTTGAGGAGACTGTGAGGCTGCTATCTCTGGACAGGGTGCTGTGGCGAGGTTTTTCTGGGGACTTCAAACTAAACCGTTGTCCAGTGTTAGGGCTGTAGTTTCTGTGGAACTCGGAAAAACTGGTTTTCCAGGCTTTAGGAGACATCAGAGTCCGTCTCCTCAGAGAACCGTACCTGAAATATTTAGAATAGAGAGAAATCAACTCATTAAAAAAGCATTCTCTGCTCAATGCTGTTGGAAATTCAGTGACCAAGGCATTGTCATATCGGAAAACACATCGGAAAAGTACATCTCTGAAGACATAAAATGCTTCTTGGAGCTGCAATACTTTGAGAGAAGACTGAGACAAGACTGTGGAGGAAAGTTTACAGTGTTTTGTTATCTGCTGAGTTTAGTGAAGGTTCAGCTGTCAAAAGTAGATGTGAAAAACTATTCCTTTGAAGTGCCAGTTGACTTCAAACTTAAAAAAGAACAACTTACCGCTGGATTCCCTTCACAGCAAACACTCTGTCTGGATACTGAGCCTGCAGCTCCTTTACCACATTGTGTAGATCACGATTGAGCTGAAAGAGGACAAGAAAGGTCAAGAAACTGTTTTTTAACTATGAATGTCATGTGTAGGATAGGGCTGAACATACCGTGCTCATTTCCTTGTAGAAGATGTCTCGTAAATTTGACACAGCTGAGAAGACGGTCACATAGCATCCGATACGGCTGAAGGAGGAAAACATGGACACAGAATGTAAAACAATTTAACTCAGACAAATCATGCTGTGATAAAAATTATTCTACAAGACCTGTCAAAGAGAACGGGGAGCTCCTCTTTGAGCTCGTTGTTGATCCACTCGTAAACACTTTTGGCACTTTTCATCTCTTCATCTGCCTGCAGAGTGAAGAAAATAGTTCTTTATAATATATATATTTAAACATAGTAACAAAGAGCTATTTATCTTGCTTCAATTACCTTTTTAATCTTGATATCGTCCCTCTTCTTCGCAGTCTGCAGTGCCTCCAGGTGGTGGAGTGAGGAGTCATAATCGACCAGCTTTCTTCCCCTCTTGTTAATTTTTTCCTGAAGCAAAAGTTCCGTCAAGACACCATGATATGTGTCGTACATTTAAAACAACAGACGCTGAGGTCAAGTCTTTACAATATTATCTAATATACAACTTCACCTGACTCATTTAAATATTAATTTTAACATCCTACAATATGATCTATTATACAAATTCACCTGACTAATTTAAATATTAAGGTTAAAACCCCACAATATTATAAATGACACAAATGAATCTAACTTAAACATTAAAGTTAATACCAAAGAATATTATTTATTATTCCAATTTACATGACTAAATTTAAATATTAAAGTGGAGACCCTGTAATGTATTTTATTCTACAAATTTAAGTGAATAATTAAATATGAAGGTTCATACCCTACAGTATTAAATACTATACCAAATTGCCTGACTAGTTTAAATATTAAAGTTTATATCTTGATTTGTAGCTCTGTAGCTCTTAAAAAAAAACTCTGAAAAACTGTCTCTCCAGGCCACAGACAGAATATTTCTATATATTATCTGTGCATACATGTGTCTGTGTGTGAACTATAAATGTGTCTGTGTTGGGGGGTTTGTGTGTTTGCTCTCAGGCTCTTCTGTCTGTTCAGTCTGTGTGTTCTCTTTTGTTTGCTTGTCTCCTCCTGCTTACCCTGACATCTGGGAATTGGCCCACGTAGGACTCCATGGTGCGAACAGCCTGGTCTAATAGCTTCACCTCGTAGTCATTCCACAGGAGGTCCTCCCCCTTCATTAAAAGATGCAGCGTAAATATTGCATTAATTATTTAAAGAGAGGGGGAGAAATAAGGGGTTTTGGTCCCCTGATGATTCGTGAATGTTGCTGCTTTTACAACATATTTAAATGTGCAGTGGTGATGCTGTGGCAGCTTCTTTTTTGACCGCTGACCTCCACGATGGCTCCCAAATCTTCCTCTCCAGCCCAGTCGGTTTCATAAACGTCAAACAAAGACTGGGAAAGGCGCCTTGAAGCCTCACGCATGTCTGTAACAAGCAGAACCGACTAATTGAGACCTGCAGAGGGCACAAATTCACAGTTCTGCAGCCCCTGCAAGCAAAGAGCATTTTCACCTCTGACTGCACTGATGTAGTTCCTCAGGTCCTTGTATATTCGGTTTCCATCAGTCTGAAAATACACAAGAGATGTTTGATTCTCAGTCTTTATATTTATTACTTTTATGTTGTTTGATTGACTGCCTGGGGCTGCACAGTGGCTCAGTGGTTAGCACTGTTGCCTTGCAGATAGAAGATCCCCGGTTTGCGTCCCAGCCTGTGATCTTTCTTGCATGTTCTCCCTGTGCATGTGGGTTTCTCCAGCTTCCTCCCACAGTCCAAAAACATACTGATGGTAATCGGTGATTCTAAATTGTCTGTAGTTGTGAGTGTGCTTGTTTTGTCTGTATATGTAGCCCTGTAATAGAGAGGATCCCCCTGCCTTCACCCTAAGTCAGCTGGCATAGACTCCAGCCCCTCTAATGAGGATAAAGTGGTGTATAGATAATGGATGGATGGATTCACTGCCTATCGTCAATAAATCAACCCAGTAAACACACAACAGAACATGTTGAGGCAACAGCACAGAGTTCTCAACTGAAGTCAAATGTTTCACTGTCCAGACAAACATGCAAACTCTTTCATGAAGCATTATTACCTGCTGGTCATTAAATAATTGGAGACAATGTTCAAATTGGTCATCTCTTGTTTCCACGGTCTTTCCCAGTCTTTGCAGTACCTGCAGAAAAAGCACAGAAAAAGCTAAATTCCAAAGCAGCAGCAATTAAATGGAGATAAATTCTTTCTCTTGTTGTTCAGGAAACAAGCCGTCACTGACTGTGTACCTTTTCTTTGCTTCTGCTCAACTGTCTTTGCAATTTTTTAGCAAAGTCACCCGAGGAGCCTTTTGGACTTGTGTTTTCTGCCATCTTTGATCTTATCTGTGTTTATTCCTGAGATGAAACAGAGAAAAGAGAATTTCTGTATCACAGCACAGGCCTGCTGGGTGTAGCTGCACAGAATGCCAGGATCAAACACATTTTACCTGAGGGTAATATAGACATTTGGGTTATATTTAGTTATATTAGCACAGTTTAGACTATGGCAGCATCATTCCCTAAAAGACACTTTCATCTGGAAGGTCCAGTCACTGGTGAATCAGTTCTCCTGACAATAGCTACACCATGAATACAAAAGAAAGGGGAAGAGGGAATATGGTACATGTGTGAATCTAAAACCTAAAAAATTGAGGTACCATGTGTAAAAAAGAGACAAATGAGCCAGGCCACCATGACACATATGACTCCTCTAAAGGAGTTACAAACTTCAGTTAAATACCCATGCAATCACTAATTCTAAATTTGAAATTGACATTACTTTGGAGAAATCTGTTTTCACTTGGACATAAAAGAGAGTTTTTCTGTAAATTCTTGTCAAAAAAGGCAAATTATATTAACCGCGACTCAATGTTGAAAGGCAAGAAAAGGAGAAAGTTCCATGGAGGTGTGAATACTTTTTATAGGCACTGTATGCAGCGTATAATACCCAGACTGCAAATGCTGTACCTTATAGGTGACTTTGAAATATTTACATGTAATATTACTGCTGTATTTCTTATATAAAAATGCAATCTGAATTGACTGTATTCTTACCTTTTGGCTTGTGTCAGTGCTGCTGTAATGTGAGACTTTTGTGGAATTTACCCCACAGCATTTATTAAAATGGTTCAATCTTAAGATATCCAGTGAGATCGCAACAATGGGAAAAGTGAAGTATATCCAAATAACCTCTAAACTTTCACCTCAGTGAGCACAGTTCTGAGAGAAGCTGCTAATTTGCAAGGGCCTTTGGAACCCTCTCAGCACTGGTGGAAAACAATCATATCCATACATTATGTAAAAACATCAATAAGGTCTTATGAAACTATTTCATTACAAGTAAAAGTGCTGCAGTCAAAACTTCACTGAAGTAAAGTTTGGAATCATCAGGAATTTTATTTCAACTAATATAAATATAAGTGAAAGTGGTCATTATGTGGCAGGATAACTCCTTTCATACATAAATTATTACTTAATTTCCATTACTAGTTATTATTATCCTAAAATAAATGTCTAAGAAGAATATCACTGTTGCATTTGATGGATGTGGAGTTAAGTTTGACTCCCTTCCAGACTTCTAGAACAGTTGACTCCACTACAACTGATAAGATAGATAAGTTTATATTTACTTATATGCCCAGTTTCACTAGAAAAATAAGTTTACATGTGAACGTACTTTATTTCAGACACCTGTATGCTTTACTCAACAGAATTTCAGAGGGAAACGCTGCACTTTTGATTACTACATATTCCACACAAAAACATAATCTTATTAGAATACTGAAGCTATTAAAGCAAAACAAATGCCATTTCCCCATTCTAATTAAAAATGTAGAGAATAGCTGGATAAGTTCTTTGTTTTAAAGTGATTCAGAATGTTATATTTTATTAGTCTGCACAGTTGGTTGGTTTCTCCTCTTGATTCCAGCTGTGCTTTGAGTTTAGGTCTGTCTGCTGTAATAAAACTGGGCAAGGCCATGAATGCCTGCCTCTTGTGTCTCAGATCAATATGCTTTCCACAATTAGGCACACTGTTACAACTGATTATACTATGCAGTGTATAAAAAATGAAATCTTCAATTACTCTCCCAGGCTACAGCAGCAAAATGCCCATTAGAAATAGTAATCCAGCATCATAAGCACCATTTACTGCTTAAGCTGGTAGTTAAGCTTTAACTTAAGTAACAGGATCAATATTTATTCCACCACTGGCTAAAAGTAGAAACTGAAGTAAGGCGCAAATCCCGCAAAAGTAAGTAAATGAACTTTCCGCCTCTGCCTCTCAGTGCGCTTCTGATCCTCTCGTGACTACAACACCCAGAGTACCCCGCGGTAACCCACTTAACCCAGTAGTGTTGTGCAGCCGTGAACTTTAGCCCGTGTTTATATTTCTGTGGCTGCTGGAGGAGTGGCCCCATGATAGACCCGCACATTCTGGAGCTGCTCGCCGGGCTGACGGACATGATCATGGGCAGCGCTCTGGCCAAATGCGCCGCCACCGACCTGGGCATCCAGTGGGCCGGCTGGGCTCTGGCTGCGGCTCTCAAGACCGAGAAGTTCTATGATTTAGCAGGTAATGTGGAATAGAAACACATTCGAAGCAGTCATTTGTAGCCATGTGCTTCCTGCTTGTGCAGCTTTGGTTAGTGTTCTGCATAACTATTGTGCGTAAACACGTCTCGACTGAAAAGCGGATCACATTTACGCGATAAAACAGCCTGTATTTCGGTTATTTAATCGTGTAATTTATATGGAATAACAGTGGTTTTGCACCGCACGTAATTGTTGAGTTGTCATCATTACAAAACTTGCAAAACAGCTTTGTTGTGAAACAGCCCGAGAGCTCCTCCTTCAGATTAAAAGCACAGATCCAATCCGCGCCTGCGTCCTCAGGGACGCACAGGGAAATCTTGGAAACCTCTAATAGGAGCCAAAATTGGGGTTTATGGCCCCTAGTCTAGCATATCTAATCAAAATCTCCTTTGTTGCAGCCTGAGCTCACATTTTCAGTAGTTAAAACAAATTTATGCCAATTTTAAACACACTTATTAAAGTATCAGAAGGTTAATAGTGTTGTTTTAATAGCTACAGCATTGAAATGACAAGCGATAAAGTTATCTGCAACTATTTTGAATAATTAGCATCTTTTACATAATTTGTCTGGCCTAATCTCTCTGATCATCTTTCATTTCTGGACAAAACAAGCACAGGAATTGGGAATTTTTTCAATTTCTTACACCATTCGCTAACATCTTACACCTCCTATAATTAATCAGCTAATTTAGAGGATAAATGGCAGATTGATTGACAATGAGAGGTTTTGTAATATTTTACCCATTCAGACTGTGATTTTGAGTTAGTTAGTATATATCCGTGCAGCTCACAAAATGAATGCTAAGTACATGAACAATGAGGAAGTTACAGATTTACGAATGAATTCAGTCAGTCAGCAAAAAGGTGCATCTAGTCCTGAATACAGAACATTGCAGCTTACCTCTTGACACCAGTGATTAAGTACTTCTTTAAATTTTACAAATGAATCACCTTGACACTTCTCCTGTACTCGTCTTCTTGTTCGCCACTCCGCTCTGGACTCCTGTATATTTTTACCCTTGAACTTTGGAACCAATAGTCTGCAGTATCCTGAGTAAAAGATTTATTGGACACGCCTTAGTCTAGAGCCACCACCATGCCCACGTCCTAACCACTGAGTTTACAACTCTTGTTATCTTTTCCAGGTTCCGGCACATTTATACTCCTTGCACACCTGAGTCGTATGTGGGGAGGAGCCAGTCATACCCGGCAGAAGGTGCAGACCGGGCTGGTGACAGCATGGGGGCTCAGGTGAGGAAGGCAACAAGACCCCAAGAGTCAGACACACCTCTGCGGTTGAATAAAACTTAGCAGAAGCACCAAGAGAGTTGATCTTTTTTTTTTAGAATTTGTGTAATCGTAGTCATGGAGGGTTCTTGGTGAGGTCAGAGGAGGAGCTAATGAATGTGTTGAAGTCAGGGGATCCAGGTTAATGTATAATGCCTTGGTTAATGTGAATGGTTGTTAACTGTTCTTTCTGCAGGCTGGGGACATTCCTCTTCATGCGGATCTTGAAGGACGGTCATGATCGCAGGTTCAACAATGTCAGAGACAGCCCAGGGACTTTCTTTGTGTATTGGACTGTTCAAGGTACTTGGAAGCATCGTACACGCCTCCCTCTCGTTACCATAGTCCTTGACCCGCTCAACACCCAACTTAAAGCAGGGTCGCCCCATATAAATCACTGTCTAGTTGCCGGCTCCTTATATGCATTTATTCTAGGTCGGAGCTGCAGTTACTGTAAGTTAAGTGCATTTATTTCATGGCAGGATTAAGGCAAGGCTTGCTGGAAATGATTATTTTTTCCTGTTTCTCTCAGCCGTATGGGTATTTATGACCCTCCTGCCAACCCTCATGTTGAACAGTGAGAGGCGAGATGTGCCTCTGGGAACGAGGGACTACATTGGCTGGTCTGTTTGGGGCCTCGGCTTCGCTGCTGAGGCTATTGCTGACCAGCAGAAATGGCTTTTCAAGCGTGACCCAGAAAACGCTGTAAGTTAAGAGACCTCGTGTTGTGCAACCCTAAACTGCATTAATGCCTCTTTCACTGAATGCCCAATTTACTTGTGCTCCTCCAGGGGAGGTTCATCCAGAGTGGACTGTGGGCCTACAGCAGACATCCAAACTATTTTGGAGAGATCCTGCAGTGGTCGGGTCTCTGGCTTTCAGCCTCGTCTGTGATGGAGGGTCCACAGTACCTGAGTGTGGTGTCGCCACTGTTTGTCTGGTTCCTGCTGCGCTACGTCAGCGGTATCCCCATCCTGGAGAAGCAGGCCATGAAGAAGTGGGGATCTGAGCCAGCCTTTCAGGAATACATCAAGAACACTCCTCTTCTCTGGCCATGGCCTAAATTTTGATGTTACTTGTTTGTTATAATGTCTGAACATTAATTGTGTCAAAACTGAAGAAGCTACACTCATTCAAGCCACTGAGTGTTCTGAGCAGATCATATTGAAAAGGGTTGTAAGATACTTTTATTGTCACTTTGTAGTCATTCTAAAATAAATTGACTTTTTCACACCAAGTCATTACATGAAAGACTTCAGTGTCACATCTTGCTGTGGAGTCTCATGGTGAGAGCTAAATTATTGTCAGGACTGTAGAGGCATTTTTATTGTCAAATTACACAACAAATTGTTATATCAGTCATCCAGGATGTTCAGAGTCATGAGTGGAGTTGCTAATGGGAGGTTTTAAAGAGGAGTGAGGGAGGCTGTTGAAAAAACCATCACTAACAAGAGGAGGCTGTGTTCACCATTACTTACAATGCCCTCCTAATGTCCCGTACAAGGCAATTTTAAAACCCATCCATACCCTTATACTTCACTTGAGCAATTCAATTTAGTACATTGTTGTACTTCTACTCCACCACGTCACATGGGCAAATACTGTACTTTTTATCTCACTATATTTGTACAAGGCTGAACTCATGAAAAGCAGACTTCCTAGAGATGGGTGGTTCTCAGAGGACAGCAGTGTGACAAATATATATAGTGATCATTTGATGCAAGACTGTAGACTAAACTACTCAGTATTGTATAAAATACTTAACCTCAAACATCTATAGCAGTAAAATGCAGAAGTACATTTTGCTGATGATACTTAAACACTCATACTTAAGTTATTGAATGCAGGATGTTTACTTGAGTGTTTTATAATGTGTCATTAGTACTTCAACTTACTTATTAGGAATCTGAATACTTCCTCCACAACTAAATTATGAAAGCTCAAAATATCTAACCTGCAACTTACCTGAAAACCAAGTATGGATGCCTCACATCAGGTTCAATCCAGGAAAAATCAAAAATCAGAAAACTGTTCTGACACAAGGAATCGGGGCTGGACGACAGGCCTGGTTTCAAAATGTAGGTAAATTGAAATATTTCATTTGCTATAGCTCACAACCCACCACATTTCCCACATGGTGATATGGCCCCTCAAGTTTTACCCAAAATGCACTTTTAAAAAATGTTATACATGGATTTATCAGGAGAAAAAAGCCCAGGGAGCCAATGCCTGGTCCTACTAGTCTGTGTTATAGAAGTTGCAGATTTGCTGTGGAAACTATATGTCTCATGATATTGATGAAAAATGAATAAAAACAAGATTTTGGCTTTAGATCATGACACCTCAAGTGGATGTAAACTTGATTTGGTTGCTGTTTTAAATAGAACTCCTTAGTGTCCATCTCTTGTACATATTAAGTTATAAGGGCTCCAAAACGCTGGAAAAATGTAATGTGAATTAAAAAGGACATTTTGATCCACCCTTATGTACTTCAAACACCTGTACCTTCCAAAATACTCATAGTATGAAGTATGAACATTTTGTATGGTGTCATTAAATATACTAAGGTTATTGTACAAGAAAAGCATGTTATCATGAGGAAGTCATGAGGGATTTTTTTTTAGAAATTTGGTTAACTAAGGAATAACCCTTCAGCAAGACTACTGTTAAGTGCAGTTGAAATTAAGTTAATGGTTATTGTCAGTGCACACATTCGTCCTTAAAAAACACACTTATGAACATTGTAATATTTCCCATCTCCACCATCTATCCAACATGTAAAACAGCAGAAGGGCTTGGGACTCACTTGTCAGAAGTGGCCTTAAAGAATCTAAAGCAAGTGCAGTTGCCTTTGACTTACCACTTTTCAACAGAGTTGACTTTATAGGTCACCTCTCATAAATGAATGCAGTGCTGAGGTCAAAGAGCAATAACATTCAGGAAGTTAAACTTCATGACTCATTTCACAGAGAGGACAGGAGACATCTTTGTAAATGTTAGAAATGTATTTTATAAGTTACATGAATTTTGGAGAGCGTATTTGTGTACAAAAATTGTGCTAATAGTTAATCGAATAATGCCGCGGAAACTGAATTGGTGATATTACAAAGCAACTTCCGACTGTACAGACAATACACGGAGCAATTATCATGGGAGGAGCAAAATGATCGGACAATGCAAAAATAACAACTGGTGAGCAAAAACCCACAACTGGTTAAGCTTGTAGTTGATCACTGAGAAGATGCTGCCAATGAGAAAGGTCTTCTGTGTGGTCTTACAACCACTGTTTGTAGTTGAGGTATGGAAAATCAAGGATCTTGTGTGATTCTAAACATTTACATTACAAATCATTGGGGAATCAAGACAATTCAACTCAAATAGAAACAGAAATAAAACATCAAAACTAACAGCTACAAGCAGCCACATATTCAATTACAACGTAGAATGAAATGCCAATCTGTTCTTCAACTTCTGAGTGACACATGAGCTGAAAACCCTTAAAAGTAATGATTACACACAAAAGCAGGTCACAATAAAGCTGCATATACAGTACATATTTTCATCTATGAGCACACTTCTCAAAAAGAGTGACTAAAGTACACTCTCATGATCTGAAATGAGAATAACATGTTAAACATTTAGTAAAAGCAAAGACTCTAAAGACACACGTGTGCATAGATGGTAAAAGCTACAATTTGGTTAAAAAAAAAAAACCTTTAACAAACATGTAAAACCATCAAAATGCAACTCTTACCATTGTAAAATATAAGTAGAAAGAGGATGACTAAAATTGAAGCATTTTACAGCTATTATCAAATGTTATGCATAAATGCAAAAATGTTTTGGTTGTTATTGAAGGATTAAGTGGAGCTGCTTTGTATTATTTGAGGAGCGGCGAGGCAAAGAACTTTCCTTGGCGAGAAAATCCGACCGCTGATTTGCTTTTGCTCCCGAATCTGCAACAACCAGAGCACATAATGAAATTATTAATTAGGAACCGAAGTCAGTAAAAAAAAAAAAGAGTCAATGAAGGATAATGGGATATTGCACAGGAGATTAAGTCCTATGAAAAATGTTGAAAGGAGTCAGCGTTTGAGGAAAAGAAAACAAATTATAGCTTTCTTTGCCTCCTGCGTTCATTGACTGACTATAAAAGCAGCGTTAAAGCTGGGCAGGAGGGGGGCTGTGCAGGTGTGTGTTTACCTGGGGGTCAGAGTGGACTTCATGCGCTGAGACAGGGAGCTGGAGGAGGGAGTTTTATTGAGCTGGTGCTCTGGAGTGGTCAGAGGTCCCAGCATGCTCGCTGCAAAATTACAAAACAGTCAAACATTACGATTTTGGGCTCCTGTGAACTGTCAGGCAGTGAACAAATGTGCTCATACACGTACATACAAACACTGCAGCCACAACAAAGAAAGTTTAGTGAGCCCTGTACCTCTCTCTGGGGTGGCATAGCAGTTTGCGTTCTCGATGATCAAATGGTTCAAGTTCGGCTGCTCACTCTCTGCCATCACAAACTGGCCCCAGTAATCCACCGGCAGAGCCAAGAGACGCTCCACAACCTGAACACAGAGGGATTAGCATGAATGCAAAAGATCAGAGTTATTTCAGTGTATTGCCTCATCTTCTTCCACCAGTGCTACGCCGGTTAGCTTCGCCTTGAGCAACACAGAGGGGGGATTACTTAAAAACGGCGGATGATATTATGATTTTCTGGTGTGTAAAACGACACAGTAAAGAGATTTTTGGTGGCCTGTAACTGTTGTGGGAGTTCAGTCTCTCAAATCACGCTTGTTTACACAATTTGAATACATTCATTGCTCGACATTGTGATTGTTCATAAAAATTCATCTGAAAACAATTGCTTAATACATTTTTAAATATTAACACCTATTTTTCATGCTTTGCCTCATTGTGGGATGAAACTAAATTACATTTATAATCCCTGTGATTTAACTGAATCTATCCCAGCTTAAAATGTATTTATGTGTTGCATTTTTCCCCACATTATGTTAAATTATGAATACTCTCTAAATAGTAGTTGTAATTGTTGGTGGTAGAGTCTGCCATTCCTGTGCTGGATTAAACCCCCGCAAGAGGAAAAGTGCATTACTGTGTAATTTTATTTTACTAATATCAGTCTCAGTGTTTTCATTAGTTAATTAGCTTTTTCACACTAAAAATATTCAAGTGGCAAAACACAAAGGGGGGCTTTTGTTGTGAAGTAATCACAGCTAATGAAATTTAAGGTACAGTTGCAGAAAAGTGTGACTACCCCTGAGTAACTACATTTTATTTGCTAATGCCTGCAGAAAACAGACATCCAAACCATACTGTTACAAGCACGAGTATTTTAATTGATTTTTTCTGTCAGTGGTTCGATTGTAAATATTGCAGGAAGTGGTGGAACAAGTAAGTTTGTTCAAGCGGCACACCTCTTGACTCCTAAGATAACAAGCCCAGATAAGCATTTTTTCCTCTTTAGTATTTCTGATGAAGCTCAACCAGTGTTTTCTGCCAACAGAGTCCAACGAACGGGTCAGGCCTACCTTAGGCTGTCGTTTGGTGTCCTGCAGGATTGTCATAGGCTCTGGGTTTGGAACTGCATGTCCCACAATAGTTGGACCAAAAACACGGGCCAGGTTATGGTTGTCCATCTTAGTGTCCAAACTATCAGCGACTCTGAAAGATGTCATTAGATTCAGTTACGTCTGCCTGATGTATATAAAATCAAACAGCCACAACTAGAGGCAGGTTAAACACTGATAGTTGAATATCTAGTCAAGCAAATCATTTCCCTGTCTACAAATCCGAAAGTCAGATATAATTAAGTAGATTCTAAAATTCTCAGCACATTTTTGCCTGAAGCAATTTTGTCCAATTAAATTTAGAGGAAAAGTTCATTTACAGAGAGACGAGAACATTCTGTGAATATCAGCAAATCCCCTACAATGAATTAGAAGCAGGAATGTACAAGGCATCAAAGATCAAGCAGGTATACTACCGTTATAATTACAAGATGGTACGTGCTCACCTCTGAAGGTGGAGGACTAAGAAAGCCAGCGTGTCTCTGTTGGGCTGTGGCAGGTCACCAATGGTTTGGTACATCAGAGCCAAGCTGTTGTCGTCATCTGAAACCTCTGTGGGGGAATAAAGAAAACACTTCTGTGAGCACAGACTGAGAAATAGGATGTTGTGTGGATTTAGAAGCACCTTGAAAGAAAGTATACCTGACTCCACTAACAAACAAACACTAGAAAGGCCAACAGGCTAAAAGGTTAATCTCTTTTCTCTTTCAGGGCAACTTCCTGCTAGAGGTTTCAATCACTGCTCAGAAAACATTGCAAAAACAAACCAGAGGCCCTTGTGAAACCTGCACTTAATGGCTGTGTTGGGTACATTTCTGCTCCCCATTAAGAAGTTACAATGCAGTTATTTGAAGTTCTGCTGTAAATTTCTTTTATTAATGTGCTGGTACTTTTGCTGCAGTGCCCTACGCATCAGACCTGCCAAACACACACAGACAGAAACACACACCGGCTGCTTCCATGAAGGGACGGTTGAGGCGGAAGGTGAGAAGAGGCTCCTTGAGGTTCCTCAGGAAGTCCTTGAGGAGGCCAGTGATGGCGTGGATATCGTCCACCTTGCTGAGCACAGGGACAGTTTTGCTGCGGAGAAACTTCTCTTTCAGCTCCTTCACTGTGCGGTCAGCACCGGACAGACGGTAAAGTCCAGCCTTTAGAGACAAAAAGTACAATTATATACCGTTTAATTATACTTTGAACTTAGACCCAACTGGAGACGCAACAAACGATAGTAATTTTCAGTGAGTCTCCTGATTGTGTTTACAGCTCAGATTTTTTATAGTGAACAGTAGTATTTAAATTCAATACAGCACAGGGTAATATATTTGAAATGATAGTTATATAGTATCAACAGTAGAGCAGCCATACATCATTGTTGTAATATGTGAAGAGACAAAGATGTAGCACTTTAATGGCTGAAGAGTTAAGATGCTGACCACGAACCCAACATCCCCAGTTTAATTTCAACCTGTGGCCTTGTCTAGTTCTCTCTAGTGTTTCGTCATCCCTTCACCACCTCCATATTATTAAAGGCATAAACCTCCTCCCAATAATATTTGCTTTAAAAAAAAAAAGATGACAAAAAGAGCATTGAATTCTAAGAAGCTGCAAGCAGCAGAAATGTGACATTTTCCTCACATCACCAAATGGTGACAGGGTGATATTTGTCAGGTTAAGAGCCATGAGGACAAAGCATATCTTATACAAAAGCAACAGCTGAAAAGGCTGATTTGCCTCAGATGAAAAAAAGCCAACATTTCATAACAGCAGCTGCAGAAAAGAATTTTATGGAAGGAAAGTGGGAAAGTGAGAGAGGATCAAAACATAAAGCAACAGAGAGAGGAGACAGCAGCAGTCATACAGCAATCAACAGATTTTCAGTCCTTCCACCGTCCAATTACGCATTTAATCTCCTGGGAACAGATTGTAAAATCTTAGTTACAGCTCTCTGTCTTGGCTTAAAGGGAAGACATTAAAAATAACTACTGAGATGAGAGGCTTTACGGTTCTTCAAATTTCTGCATACTATTAAGACTGCAAAGCACCACTCACCTCATGCAAGCCCCTTTGCTCAATCTCACTGACACAGTGGACCACGAGAGGAGGAATCATGGGAGATGTGTCAGGGACATAGTCAGCAAGGACACCCTGGAAACAATTGGAGTAAACTGTCAGTGTTGTGATGAAATATTAGTGGATCCAAACATTTGTCTGCACATCAAGAAAGCAATTAGTGAAAATGTAATCACACACCTCCCCAATTCGGACTGGTGTGCCACCCAGGTTGGGGATGCAGGGCAGAGGACAACGCTCTCTACACTCGGGGTGCGAGACAACCCTGCAGTCACGACACTTCAGTGAAATCTTTCCAAACTTGATCCTCTTCCCACAGGGCACGCAGGATTCCGGCTTAATGACCTGTAAAAGACATTGAACAGGAGGCCATAAAGCTTTGGATGTTTGCAGCTCAACCAAGAAATTACACTTCGCTAACTGGCCTGTATAAATAGGGCTCAGAACGAGCAAGCGACAATTTAAGTGCTGGTGCCAAAAGGTTTCTGTACAGACACCAAAATAGATCCAAATAAAGCAGTCGCATTTAATTCTGAGAATATATAAAGAAACTTTAAAGTTGAAAACAACAACAATATAACAGAGAAGAAAAACATTCACGTTAAAGATAACCGGAATTCCTCACAAATCCCAAAAAGAAAATAGGCTTTTTTTGTCAAATTAAGCCAATGCAGTTCTGTCACGCAAATGTCATGCTTACAGTTTTGGAGACGAATTCATGAAGACGGACGCCGCCGTTGCTCTGTGGAGTACTGGGCTCAGCTTTCATCTCTCCGTCAGGGTTGCTCGGCTGCTTGAAGACATCCTCAGACTTGACAGATTCGGAGTCCCATTCCATAGCAGCTGAACAGGAGAGATAGACAACAAATACCCGTTTGTTAAAACCATGAATATTCCGCATGTTTAAGGAAAATGCACTGTTGAATCACGGCTTCAGCACATTGAAGTTTATTCAATACATCCATCAGGGTGTTTACTTTTCAATAAATTGTGTTTTGATGGACACTTCTAAAAATGAACAAGATCATTTAAGCCAAGATGCTATCCTGAACTGATAAAGCCATGTATAAAGAAAATGTTTCTGCATAATTAAATTAACTTTTAAGAGCACACAGAATGCAATTTCATATCCCTTTCATGATTATAGTGCAGGGCTTTTGCTTCATAGAGGAATTTCTGGCACCCCCCCAATGAGGCTTTCGCCAGGCCCTGAGGAGAACTGAGAATAAAAATAGCAATTCAGTTTTATAACCACTTTTGTTAGTTGGGATTTCATTTACTCACACATAATAGACAATTTTATTCATCAACTGGTCAGAAATACCAGGAAACTGCAAAGACTTCTCTCCAATAAGGCTACATAGACTCTGTGCCTTTACTGTACACAGAGCCACCATGCTCACTGTTGTGTGTAGTCATCCTCTCAAAGACCTACTCTAAGTCAGGAAAAACTGTGCAGCTACCAAGTATGAAAATATGATAGACTGGTAGGAGTGAGAGGGTTGAAAATTATATTATATTACATTTTCTTTATGTAATGACCCACAATATATAGCAATACTTCCTGGTAATGGACTCAAATGAGCTGCAAAACACAGACGGATGGATAAGTCAAAGTAAAATCATTAATTAATTTAAAGTTTTTTTGTGAAGTCCAACACTTCAGTGGGTGTCTTAGCTGGTATGTCTAAGAAGAGCAGCAGGGCTGAAAATGATGCTGACTCCAACTTTTAACTGAAGTTTACAACAGCCTACAATTAGATAGAAAAACAATGTAATATGACTATGGCAAGCAACAGGTGAAATAGACAGACAGATGACCTGCAGATACTGGACACATATTGCCTCATTACAGAAATCTTACTGGTCTTTCTCCTGCTGCGAGTCCAGTAAGGAACAGTCTCAATGGTAGAAACAGCCTCAACAGGTCCTCCACTTACAGGGACAGTCACTGTGGTCTTCGTCACAAGGGTTTCATTTACCTGTCACAGTAAGAAAATGAGTCTTGAGACCTTTCTTTTAAAAAAATAAAAATAAAATAAAAATCATTGGCCCTATAGGCTAATTTTCTTTTTTTTTTTCAGCCCTAAGACCTTTCGGTTGCCAAAGGTGACAGATTAGTTGCCATGCTATTTAAAGTCAGTGACTGTGGTCTTGTGTAATAATGTCACATGTAACAGTTATTAAAAAGTGACAACAACATCCAGATTGTGGCAAAAAACAAACAAACCAACCAACCCTACCTTCCCTGAAGTTCTGCCTGTTGATCGAGACCTTTTGGAGGCGAGTGGAGGGCCATCGACATGATTCCTTGAGGAGCGCTGAAATCGAGACATGACAAGACATGACACCTAAACTTCCAGCAAACATGAAGCATTCTTTTTTATTTCTCAGTTTTTAAACAGGAGTAGGGCACATGTATTCAACATACCCTTTTTTCACGTTTCTTGAGTCGTACTGTTCTCACAGTGGAGGAGTCCCAATCCTGCCGCAGATCAAGCACATTGCAATCAGATTCAGAGTAAACTTTACAGTATAATGTTGCTTTAAGACTAGATGAAGTTAAAGAGGGAAGTACTTACAAGAGAATCATCTGTCTTGTCATAGCTGATATCTGATAGGATGGAGGCAGACTCATCTATCGTCAACAGTCTATCGGGAGTGACAGAAAAACACGTTAGTCCCACCAATGTTGTTTTTCATGTTGAGAGTTTATTCACATTTGCTTCTACCAAGTACCTTTAATAAAACCGTTTTATTTGCCATATTTATAAATATAAGAGCAGTTACTGATTTGAAACTAGGTTGAAACAGTAAATGCATTCAGTAAAGTTTACAGCTATCGCATCAGACTCTAAAGTGAATTTCAAGCTCCCAACAACACTGGTCACAAACAAAACTAATATACGATAAGCATGTAAGTTACTCACCTTCGGCTGGTGTTTAGGTTGGCTGCTGCCTGACAGTTTGTGTTCAGGAAGGCCAGAGCCGAGCGCTGCTCTGCACTCAACTGGATGCTGTTAGAGGATCCCTCACTGGTCAAGAGGTCCCGCATCAACTGAATTTGACGGTCCTGTATCATAAATAACCAAGCAGATCACAAATAAGAGCCAAGTGAAATAACACAGCAGACTTAATCAACAGCAGCATTAAAGAGGGGGCTGGCATATTAGCCAATCATCAAACATACCAGTTTGTCACAGTCAGCCTCAGCCTTTTGTCTGCGGCGGATTTCCACATCTACTTGGTTCCGGGCATGTTTTAGCTTGACCTCCAGAGCTCCTCTCTCTGTCTCGGCGTTTCTGAGAACTTCTTTGCAGGATCCCAGCTCCTGCTCAGCCCTCAGCCACTTGCGACGGCAGTCCTCAAAGTTCTGTACCATCTGAATGAAGTCTGGGGAAAGAGGGCACACGTATTAATGTGGCAGAGAACTGTATAGGGACCTGTGTCAAATATCAGACAACAAATCTGAAGCCAAGACTTATCAGCTACTCACTAGGTTCAATGTTCTCATTGAGAACGTCAACTTGCATTCTCAGCTTATCATATAAGCTCTGGAGGCTCAGCACCGCCGACTCCATGGTGTCCTACGGTTTTAGACCCTCTGAAAAGAAACAGATTGTAAGTTAACTGCATTTAAATCATAAAGGTTGTGGCTTTACATCCTTTTGATTGTGCTGCTCTATGTTTGTATTTTAATGTAGCCAAACAATGAACAAAACCAATACACCAAAGTAGCACTGATGAATTCACAGGTTCACTTAAATATCTGTTCTTTGCAATCATGTTTAATCATCTGTGGAAAAATCTGCTCCTTTTGTTTTCTTCGGACGCTACCTCGTTAGCTTGTTGCTAAAGTTACACGCACTACACTGTAAAATAGAAAAGCAACACGGCGGTTATATTGGGTCAAACCGTAGCTACTAACGTCAACTTTTGTTTTATCTCCTCTGTTAGTAAATGTCAAAAAACAACAGTTAGCTACGTACCTGGAGAAATGTTGTGCGGTGAAACCTCTCGGTGATTACTAGTTAGAATGATGTTTTTTTTAATTTCCTTTTCTGTTTTTTAACACCCAGCTTCCTGCACCTTTGTCCACATCCTTACGCAGCCACAGCTACACTGAGCGCGTTGCATTTCAAATTTCGCCGCTGGCCAATCGGAGAAGAGCACCCCGCTGCTGTCACGGCGACGAAGAAGAAAACATCTTCAAAATAAAAGGTTTGTAACGGCCACAAAAAATACACGATAAAAAAAGAATGGCAAAGTACAAATATAGTGTAACACATATAATATATAGAAGTATAGCACAATGTAACATTAAAAACAAATCATTTTTAATAAAAACGAAGTGTATGAGATTTTAAAAAGTGCCTTTCAGTCGCAACTTTCAAAATAAAGTCCATACTTGCGAAGAAACGGCTATTTCTTGGAGCCTATAAGTGGAAAAATAACGACAGCTGAGAGCAACAGAGATGTGCCAAAAACTATGACTGCCACCATTATAGTAGTGAATGAAGTTAATATTTATCAACCGTCATAACTACACTGTAAATCCCAACTTACTCACTGTACTTAAGACATGACACATAATTCCCCTCCTGACCACTAGACTGAATCCTTTTCTAGGATGTTAATTTCCTTGTTAATCTTTATTAAATAATCATGTAGCTGGTGGGAGGAAATCAAAAGAGGTGTTTTGAGGTATGTTTATGTAGTATTTTGACTGTATAAGATTAGTCTCTGTGCAGTTTTATAGGAATATACAAACACAATCTTTTTTTCCACTATGAATAGAGAGCCTTGTGGAGGATTGTCCATTAATTTTAACCAAAAAAATGACTTTTTTTTCTGTAATATGTGAAAGGTTTAGAGCAGTGGTTCTCAACCTGTTAGGCTTGGAGCCCCCCCTATAAGCTGCGCCCCAGCCCCAGCGCCCCCCAGCGCGGTGCCTACCACCCCCAACCCACCCCCACCCCCACCAAAACCACCCCATAAGTACACTACAAAACGTAAGAGGGAAGTTATTGAATTGTATTACTAACAGAGTCAAACCAAGAGTTGTAGTATGACCAGCAGGAGTCAGTTGCTGGCTGCAGTAAATTTGTTGAATATTTGTGTCTCTTCGCTGTTTGCAGCGGTTTTGCATTTTGCAGACGGTCCCTGTTCACTCGTCGCACAGCCGGCTGCTCATAGACACCAATGTTATTTCTGCAGCTCGAAAGACAGCTACTTTTGATTTACCTGGGCTTGTAGTACATTGTCTATCTAACAACGATGGAAAAGAGGCATCGTTTATGTTTAGACAACGTATATTTAATGACTTATTGATGCCGGAAATTCGAATTTGTGAATATCTTTCCGACTTTACCGAACTGTTTTGTTTCCTGACGTCGCCGTAATTCGCTGGCTTCATGCTGTCATTTGTGAGCATTTCACCACAAATAACATAATTCTGTCTTGTCCTTTAATAAAACCAAATTTAAGGTAACTCTCGAGGTATCGCCGGAGTTTTTAGGTACTGATGAATCTTCACCCGTTTTGCGTTTTTCAGACACCGTTTCCGTCAGTAATTTTCTAACTGCACACAAACTAATGAATCGGGATGAACTAGAAGCCAACCTGAAGAAAGACCAAATAAATGTGTTTTTAAAATGTTTTATAGATAGACTTGTGACGTCACAGTGAGTCTGTTACTCTGATTTTATCCAGAATGTAAAAATCTATTTTTTATAACATCACAGCCTCAGAGCAGACAAAGCTTCACGCCCCCTCTCAGATCTCTGGCGCCCCCCTGAGGGGGCGCAGACCCCAGGTTGGGAACCACTGAGTTAAACTACAAAAATGTTTGTCTTTTAATAACTTAATTATAAACTTTTAGTTTATGAAAAAATATTTTTGTTTTTAAGAACCATCAAAATGACACCATTTATCAGACCCAGAAATTATGAAAACAGAATGAATCTATGGATTTTCAACTTTTTGAAGGTCCTTCAACTGCTTATGCTTTTGTTATGTGCCATACAGTGGGAAAACTGAACTAAATCTAGGCCTTAAATTATCAAAATCACTTTATTTTCTTTATGTTCCATTTTAAAATGGTATTAATTTTATAAATTTTAAATTATACACATGTATATGTCTATTCATTGATTCAACTGTCAACCAAAATTTATTTGAATTGAAAATAATTATCTATTGTCACATATTGCTGTTTGACAAATGCGATTCATTTTGATTAATTAATTACAAAGCCTGTAATTAATTAGACTAATTTTTTTAATCGCGCCCCACCACTAAAAAAAATACCAGGTTCATCATCTATCTAGTGATGGTTCTTTATCTGTCAAAATATATGTCTAACATAAAGCTGATACGTTGACACTGACAAATGTAGAATCTTCAAACAAAAAACAAAAGAAAAGCTAGTCAACTTGACAGAAAGTTGACATGTAGAAAAAGTCAGTTTTACATGAAATATAACAACCTTTTTGTTGCCTTAATGCCATTTTTCTCTTCTGTACTTTCACCACAAATTCCCCAAAAACAGTTTTTTAAAAAATGAACAAATTTCCCTGGCCTTTGGACAGCGTTTTGTGTTCAGGTTTGCTAATGTGAATGGATTCACAGTACAGAAGATTTCCTGTAGTGAGCATATATTTTCCCACAATCCTTTGCTATATAAAGTAATTTACCATTTAAACATTAATAATGATAAAAAGAAAAACACCCTGTAAAAACAGAAAGGATGGTGAGGTTTTCAACTTTGCAACAGTCCCTGAGCAAATCATATGTGATGCTTGGTTCCATTGGGAAAATTCCAACATTGTAAACTGAAAATTGTGATATTTCCATAAAATCATTTGATTCTACATGACTCACATAAAAGTGTCCAAAAATATACTGCTCACACTGGATCTGATAACCAACAACCACATAACAAAATAATTGTAAATATTTGGCTACACTGAGAAAGAAAATGGAATGAAAGACCACAATCTGGAAGATTATGGGGAAATTCCCAAGTTCTTGCTTCAGACAGACACATGTAGAAATTCTTGGAAACATTACTTTGACTAGTTTCCCTGTGCGCTAAAGTTTTGAGTAATCAGGTTTAATGTTACAGTAAGATTCTTCTTTACATCCAACTTTATACAAAGAGAAATACAAGACAATGCATTTACTGTCCAATACAATGAATTAAAAGTTGTGGTGCAGATCAGCTGTGTGCAAGTAGGATACAGTATGTACACATTAAATGAAAAAACAATGACATTGTTGGAACAACAAGCTGTTGTCCACCATATGAACCCTGTTCAGTACTAAAAACTACCTTCTGAGCTTTAGTTCTGTTTAAATCAGAACCACCAGTGTTTGAACAACAACAACCAGAATGTAGTGCAGTGGTGCATTTACTGAGAGAAACAAACAAAAGTAGAATTAAGGGCAAATTATATTTATTTACTGATAATGACTGATAATAGATTTTTTGTTGTTTTATTTTAATTTGGTTTTATTTTTTTGTTATCTTTTTGTTTTTGGGGAGCAATTTAGAGAGTCCGATTAATCAATTTATATAGATAGATAGATAAGATAGAGAGAGGAATCAGGGTGGAGAAGTTGGAGAAGGGCTTACTGATCCACACAAGATGTATTTGTGGAAAGCCTTTGTAACTCTTCTCTTGATGCGTTTCCACAAGCTCTTCTTCTTTGTCTTGACCTCAGTTCTAGTGTCGGCCTCTGAGCTCTGCTCCGATGATGTCGAGGAGAGAGTTGGATGAAGGACTTCATCTTTGATGTGGCTTCTTTTAATGGAAATGTCCTCAATCTGACCGCCTGCCCCTGGACAGCACTCACCCATTGTACCAGCCTCAGAAGGAGTTTGATGTAGAACTTCTGTGTGGGTTATTTTGACATCAGCATCTCCGGTGGGGATCATTTCGATGCCAGAGATTTTAGGTAGGCCGGTATCCACAGAGTTTTTGGGTGATGTAACAGCCACGGGTGTAGTTGGTAATTGGACACTTAAGTCTTCAGATTCCTGCCACGATGTGCGAACTGGATGTTGGAAGTTCAAGTTGACATGTTCCTCCAATGAAACAGCAGCCCGGGAGGAAACTGAATGTCGGAGGTGAAAGTGTACATGTTCCTGCAGCGACATAGCAGCCCGGAAAGGAACTGGATGCTGGACGTTGAAACTTCCATGTTGTTGGTTGTCTATGTGTGTTAATTGAGTCCCAGCATCTCTTGATGGGCTCTGAGGGATGCTGGCAGCAAAAAATTCATGGTCCAGAACCTGTTGAGCTGTGATCCGGTTGGACGCATCAAGGTTCAGCATGCTTTTGATCAAGCTAATGAACATCTTCTGATCCCTGGGGTGGTCAGTGTCTTGCTTCATGTTTTGCTCAATTTCATCCAGAGATTTGAGCATAACACTCCTGGTCTCGGACGCACGGAACCCGCGTTCACGATAAATATCCTTTGGAGTCTTGAATCTCCAGCGTGAGCTGCTGTTGTCTTGGGGATAGAAATAATCACTAGTGTACAACCCATTATCCAGGAGGTCATCCGGTGGCTGGCCTTGGGTTTCTACGATATATCTGACCATATCGTAATGCGAATTGCCCGGGTACATACAGCACCCCATGGCCAGCTCTGCCATCACTAGACCCAGAGCCCACATATCAACGGACTCATCGAAGGGTACTCCCAGTAACATTTCTGGTGCACGGTAAACGCGCGTCCCCACAAATTCACCTTGGTGTAGCGCTGACACTGGACGTGCTAGGCCAAAGTCAATAAGTTTGACTTTCAATGGTTGATGACTGCGGTCAACAACCATGATGTTATCAGGTTTTAAGTCCATGTGTGTGATACCAATGGAGTGCAGGCTGGCGAGAGCTGTGGCCAGCTGATGTAATATCGGCTTCAGCTCTCCAATGGTAAAGAACCTGTCCTGCTCCTTCATGTAACCGCGGAGACTCATATCAAGTAGCTCAAAGGTGATGCAGATATTTTCTTTGTCAAAGAAAAATCCGTCCCATTGGACAATGTTGCAGATGTCATGATCCAGACACTGCATCCGCTTCAGTACGGCAATTTCATAGATGGCCTGTTGCAGAACGCCTTCCTGGCCCTTGTTCACTTTGACTGCAACTGACTTTTGGGTCTCTGTATTGCGGCATTTTGCCACAACACCAAAGGCTCCTTCACCAAGAATGTCTTCTACCACGTGGAAACTGCCAAGCGTGTTTCCTTTTCTAATACTGAGGTTCTTTGCCATGTCGATAGATGCTATTCCAAAGGATTGTTGATAGGTGAATTTACTGAAGAATCTTACTCTCTCTGAGCTGGTGTTTTCAAACGACTGTTCTCTCAAAGTGTGGCTACATTATCTGACTGTCTGCATTTATACAGTTTTGAGCGTGGCGTCATCAATGATGTCATAATATTTCACAGGCTGTGATTGATTGTGACCTCACGTTCTATGCACAAGCTCCGCGCAGATTCCACCAACGGCCGAAAAGTTTAAAAAACAACACAGGGCTTCAAAAGACAACACTGCACAGGGTGTATGCCCAATAAGTGTGAAGTATAATGTAAAATAATTTTAATAAAATAATTATTCGCTTATTGACTTTGATAAGCGGCCAGTGGTTCATGTGGCTTACCGGTAAGGTCGTTGTCCCGCCTCGGACTGTTTCGGTCCGTGCGCCCGTTGAAAGTCACAGCTACACAGGTAGTGAAACGTTGTTGTGCTTGTCATAGCGGCTGTTGGCATTTCTGCCTGAGTCTAGAGAGATCTGACGCCGTTTCTCCGCTAGTAGTTGACATTTTGCGCCGACACTTTGGTGAGTTCAGTACAAGCGTGAGGCAGCTAGCCGTTATGCTAAACTGTAGTATTGTTTACCGAGTTGACTTGTGCTGAGTACATTAGCAAGCTAGCAGCGTTAGCCGAACGGTTAATCCACGTTTACTCGTGCTAATTGCGTTAGCCGACTAACAGACTGTTCTGAGTTTTTAAAAATGCCAGACACACATGTTCTGTATACTGGTGTATTTGTAAGACTGTTTTATATTCAGTGTAATGTGAATGTTGTGTTGGTAAACGCTGCTCATGAGATAATATTAGTGCCTTATATGATTAGCAACACATTGTATTAGCTCCGTGAAACTAATAGATTGGATGCTGGTTTGTCATGGATGGTTTGTGTTTTAATCCCCTTTCCTCGTAAGCAGTTGTACAACTGAATTACAACTGACCAGTATGCTAATTTCTTTTTAGCTTCATTCTGTGGTCATTAATGTTGACAGGTTCGCTCGAAGCTTAAATGTAGTTTGACTGTGAAAATCTCGAAACACAGGATTTTTCTTCAGGCCTTCCAGAGAGTCCTAGAAGATTTGAGAACTTTGTATTTATCAGATGGTGAGCCTCAACCCATAGGGAATTGAAACCCACACAGTTCTGTGGTCAGGATTTTCACATGCCCAACTGCTAACAGATCAACCAGGTGGTTGAGAACAGTGACATTTACAAACCTATTTATGTCTTTTTGCTGAATGTATCCTCTGGGTTTCATTGGGTTGTTAAGCCATCAAACCCCAGGTATTTTTGCAAAAAATTTTGTGGCATGTCCATCATCTTTGGTATCCATCTTCTTGGCTAGTGCTGTATTTAAGATCTTCTCATAGTTGTTATTGTTACTGAACCCAATTTCACTAACTTCATGAAACCAGTGGCATGGGATGGTGCTCCACTATCGGCCTCTGATTGGGAGAGGAAGCAATAACTTGAGTTAAGTGAGTGGGGAGGTGCTGAATATTTTATGTGGGAGGACAGAGAAGACACAATGCCTCAGTTGTCATGATTTGTGGTAAGACATTTGTTGGATGTTTAAGGGGTAGCTCGTTCCACAAAAGTTAAGGTGTGCCTTTTTAATAGCTGTATGTCTCTGGATATTGCAGTATGGCCACACAACTTTTATGGGGGGGTTTGATTTCTTGTTGTGTGTGAGATGTCGGTATAGCAGGTATGCAGGAATGTATTGCAGGTGAACATTTTTTTAATCATTCATTTAATCGTTAATTTTGTATCTCTTGTTTGTGCTTTTCACAGTGACTGTTCAGATTTGTTTGCTGTAGTTAGCCTGCCCGGCCTTGCAGGGCCTGTAGATGAAAAGATCTGAGGGTGTGCCTTGTGAGAGTGGACTAACTCCTTTTATTCTTGTTTATTTATAGGCCTCCCTCAGGTCCCCCTCATCCCACCTCCCTTGCAATAGACCACAGCAGCAGTTAAATTAAGGCCCAAGAGGCAGACATCCTGCAGCAGACTGAAAAGGCAGAAAACCAGTTGCATGAATGAAATGAGAACATGAAGACTGCTCCCTAAAAAAAAATTGAAAGTTCTCAGCTGACCGTGTGTCAGGCAATGACAGAAATGTCAAGATGAGGGTGAGGCAGAGGACAAGGACGCAGGAAAGGTGGTCCTGCCTGCATCTACAGTCTGATCATCAGGTGTGTATGACTCTGACTTCTCCCTCTTGGCCTTTTCTTTCCTCAGTTGTTGTTGAGGAACGCACAACAGCTTAATAAATCATTTTACACATCAGGCAAGAAAAGACTGGCAGAGCCATGAAGTCATAAAAGTTGTTTTCCACCACTATGGCTAACGCAGTGGCTGCCTGAGCTGGTTAAAGCGACAACAATACAGCTAAATGATCACCATTCACTCACATGAAATTTTAGCTCACACACTCGCAACAAGTGGTCGCATGTGTGATCATTTTGATTGCAGTCTTCAGCCCTATCTGTGCTGCCAGTGTGGACATTGATGCAAAGACTTCAGGCTCAGAAGATGACAGACTGTCTATCCAGCCATCACACCAAGAGCTGAAGGGGTGAAAGCAGAGGCCACTTGTGGACCAGCCTATAAAGACATCGCATTGGGTGAGTCACAGTCAAACTGATGACAGTGTGATGTTTGCTATTGATTAAAGTGAAGCCAAGGTTAATGTGTATAAAAAATGAAGTTCTTACATTTACTAAGTATGTCATCATGACTCACGTCATTTGCACACATACAATGCATACATGGAGCCGACTTTATGACTACAGATACTTCTCACTGCACAGCACGTTTCAGTAGGCCCACATGAACATTTTGACGAAGCCTGGAAGAAAACATACTTTAGAAGTAAGACTTGAATACATTTCTGCCATTTTTTTGAAATTAACACCTCCTCGTGTCAAAGATCTGTAATGTTACATATATGTCATGCAAAAATGAAATCTAATTCATTTGTGTGTTACTATTTTGTGTATCTTGTGCTCCATATCAAGAGGCGTCATCCATCCATTAGCTGTTCCTGTTTTATCTCATAGAGGGCTGCAGGAGCTGGAGGACACCAGTCCATCACAGAGCTACACAAAGAAAGACAACCATTCATGCTCACACTCACACATTTAGAATTGTAGATTTACCTTCCATGCATGTTTGGATTGCAGGAAGAAGTTGGAGCATCTGCAGAGAACCCACCCAGGTCCAGAGAGAACATGAACTCCACACAGACAGAACCAGCAGGTTGGTGCTGTTGGCTGGTTGGTGCTGTTAGCTGACTGTGCTAATCGCTGCATCTGTGTCCATTTTTTTTCTTATAGGACGAAGAAACAGTGAGAGGAACCCCAGGATGATCAAAAATGGAAGAATTATGCCAAGATGAGACGACAAAAAGCCCCAAACAGAAAAAGAAGAGTCAGACCAAAGAAAAGAAAGAAGAACGGCTTTGACTAATTCCAAAGGTAACCTTTCTGAATTGCAACGTCTCCATAGACACTGTTAAAGCTGTGAAAAGAGATAAGAGATAAAGTTCTTTATTTCTCCCCACGCCAGGGGAAATTTACATTGTTACAGCAGCTTATGTAACAGTAGACGTAGTGATAAGAATAAAATAATAATAGAACAATAGTAATAATATTTACATTATATACAAGGGTGAGAGATGAGGATAAAGTGGCTTAACAGAAAAAATAAAAATAAAGTTTAAAAGTGCAAAGATGAAATCTATGTTCAGACAAACTGTGTGACATCCTGATATCTTGAGTTATTACTCCAAATAAAAAGGTGGCTTTAAACAGTCTTCTGCATCATTTCATTGTCTATTTGTTAACACTTGTAATAATTGTGTGTTTCACCTCAGCACAAACAGCTGGTGGAGAGGCTCTGTTACCTGTCTGTCCTGTGTCTGCTGTCCTGTTCTGCTGTTCTGCTGTCCTGAAGGAATGTGAGAGCATTCTTTAGCTCCACAGTGCTCCAGTAGATAGTAGAGCCTCCTATTTACAGATGTATCTCCACAGATAGGAGCTGGATGCAGCTGAAGCATCTCATAGTTATTTGCAGGACAAATAGGACTTTAATACATTGGATTTGTATTGCTTTGATACATGAATAAGACAGGTGTGCTTACGATCAGTCTGCCAAGCAACAGTGACAAGCAACATTCAAACATAAACACTAAGGCATTGAAGATTATAAAAATAAATTCAAGATTGTCCCAGAAGCACTTTGTTCAGTACCATGATAGAACTATGTTCTTGTTTCGTACTGGTAAAATGTTGTTAAGGTCTTGTATGTCACTGCCTATTCCCGATTCACTATCTATACAGTACTGCGAGAGTTTCTATTGGTGACACCTTTCTTCATTTTAAACCACCAGTGTCACAGGTGGAAATTAGCACTTGTGCTATAACCTGGCATAATGCATCTCTCCCCACGGGGTTAATGTTGTTTGTGCGCTGTCCCATGGATCAAATAAAGAAAATAAAAAATATTAAAAAAAAAAAAACAAAAAACTTCTGAATATTGATTTACACAGCTGAACACTGGCTAACGTGTGATTTTCATATTTCCTGTGTGATTTTTTTAATTTATAAATTGTACATGTATTATTTATTGTATCATTGCTGTACTATTATCACTTTTGACATTCATGCTGATGCAGGATTTGCCTGCCTCATGTTTCAATTTTCAGTGGTGGAAAATGAGTAAGTACTAAAATACTGTACCATTTTAAGATACCAATACTAAGTGGTGGAATGTAATTCGGTATATATATTCAAATACTAAGTATACACTTGATATACTTTATTTGACTGTTTTGTTCAACTTTAGATTTCTCATCTCACAGGCAAATATTGGCCTGTGAGAGGGACGTCGTTCCATACGTCCCTCCTGATGCCAATGCTTTCCAGTTCTTCCTGGGGGATCCTGAGGCATTCACAGGCCAGACAAGATATATAATGCCTCCTGTTTTGAGTCTACTCCGTGGTCTCCTCCAAGACGGACGTGCTTGGAAAACTTCCAAAGGAAGTCTCCCAGAAGGCACCCAAATCAGAAGTCCAAATCACCTCAAATGGCTCCTTTCGACAAAAAGGAGAAGTGACTCTACTCCAAGCTTCCTCTGGATGTCCAAGCTTTTCACCCTGTCTCTAAGACTGAGCCCCACAGAGTAAACTTGTTTCGACCGCTCATGCTTGCAGTCTCATTCTTTCGGTCACTACCCAGAGGTCATGACCAGTAGTGAGTGTTGGAATGTAGATGGACTGGTAAATTGCTTGGTGAAGCAACTCCCCTACAAACCTGCAAGGAGCATTCCACTGGTTTCCAGCAGAGAACCATGGCCTCGGACTGGGAGGTGCTGACTCGCTACCCAGTCGCTTTACACTCTACTGCAAACTGCTCCAGTGCATGCTAATAGTCATGGTCTGATGAAGCCAACAGTACCACGTCATCTGCAAAATGCAGAAATGTGATTATGAGGTCCCCAAATCAGACACTCTCCTCCAGGCCTGGAGTGGCTAATCGGGAGGACCGGGACAATTCCCGGTGGGCTGGTCTGATGTTTGGGCCATGAGGGCAGGTGTTCACTCATGGCACTGGGTTGATCATTATGTCCCAGGGCCTCCTCTGCCTCCACTGGCAACTCTTCTCTTTTTTTTTCTGCTTTTTCTTTTTTTTGCAGACGCACCCCGACGTAACACGTTCGTGCACACGGTCAGTGGTGTTTGAAAGATGGAAATAGAAAGAGCAAGGGTGGCACAGAGACGGCAAGAATTAAAAAGAGGAAAGCTCTGGAAACTGACACAGCCAGATGTGCTGACATTAGAAACTTTGTCACTAAAACAAGCTCGTGGTTTGAAACGAGGACGATGAAACGGTTACAGCAAGATGTAGAACTTTGCAAACCGTTAATTATCAAGTCAGTGAATTGTGTGGCATTGTGGCATCTAACATAACGTTATTTAATTTAAAGAATAGTATGATGCTGGGAAACTTTGTCTTATGAACACTTATTTGCTTGATATTTGATAATGTGATGTAAAGAATAGTGTTGGAGATTTGCCCTTTAACTCATGTTCTCATATTTGTGAAATGTAAGTTGTCATGGAAGTGTTTCCTTGCAGAGGAAAAAGAGATTATAGTGTTGTTAGAAAGTGCAACACTTTTTATTTTATTTTTTTAATTTAATATTTTGATTTATTTTTTAATTTCATTTTTAAGGTTTGGATATCTGTGAACAATTATTTGAACAGATTATAGATTCTGATATTGTTGTAAAGAATAATGTTGGAGATGTGCACTCATGTTGAAATAAATCCACATTGTGAAGCAACCCTCACTTACACTGAATTGGAAATATTTGAGAAAAATACACTGAATTACAAGGCTTTACAGAACAGAGTGCTATTCAATTCAATTCAATTCAATTTTATTTATATAGCGCCAATTACAGTCAAATTGTCTCGAGACGCTTTACAGAACCCATATGCCTGACCCCCAGAGCAAGCCAAAAGGCGACAGTGGCAAGGAAAACACCCTTTTAACAGGGAAAAAAACCTCGAGCAGAACCCGGCTCTAATGTGGGGGGACCCATCTGCTGCTGGCCGGGAGGGTTGAGAGGGACAGAAGAAGTAGAGAGGTAGAGATAGAGGGGTAGAGGTAGAGATAGAGGGATACAGATAGAGGGGTAGAGATGGAGAGGTGGGGGGTGGGACACAAGGACCATAAAACACAGCCACATATCTGAAGCATCCAGCATCCAGCTCTGGGACCAGGGACACTCGGAGAAAGGACACAGAAAGAAACAGAGTGAATGTAATGCAATAATGGTATATATAGTAAATACATAGGTAGTTAGAGAAGGGCTCAGTGCATCAAGAGAGGTTCCCCAGCAGCCTAGGCCTATAGCAGCATAACTAGGGGCAAACTAAAGGGACGTCAAGAGGGGAAGTCAGTTGTGCAAATGAAAACACCAGCTCACCCCGTCAGGGTCACCCAGTCAGCCCTAACTATAAGCTTTGTCGAAAAGGAAGGTTTTAAGCCTGGTCTTAAAAATAAAATTGTATTTAAAATCTATTGTAGACTCAACATGTAAGGTTATAATTACATGATTTTAATAGTAGTAGGACCGGTCTGAGGCATGAAACTTCAGAGCTGAAAATGAGTTCCACTCCGGCCCTGCTCTCCTCACATCAGCTACTCCTTAATATCCTGTCCATGAACACCACAAACAGGATTGGAGACAAGGAGCAGCCCTGGCGATGTCCATCACCCACCGGAAATATGTCTGACTTGCTAAGAAAGCAAATGCAGCTCTACATTTGGTTGTATAGGGACTGAATGGCTTGTAATAGTGAGCCCAGTATATCAAATTCCAGCCGGGGCCTTGTGAGTATCCCCACACCTCTCACTCTGGGCAATTCTGGAAAAGAAGAGAGTCAAACCCCTTTCACGAGTTTGATTCCAGAACCCTTGCTGTGCATTTTGATATTAACATTTAAATTTACAGTATAAAACTGGTCATGTCTCAGCAAAAACATACCTGTAGGTCTACAGAAACACAATGTCAAAAGTGTTGGATATGTCTATTAAATGTCTGTCTATTAAATAATGGTAATTTCATTGAATGTTTGAAAAATATTATAATTTAAATAACTATGCCTCCTCCTGACAGGTGTGGTCAAAGGCATGATATAATCTCAGGAAAGCCTTGAGGAATTTCTTCAATTCTGACACAAATGTTGACTTGATTTCAAGGATGAACTGATTTGAGGGTCATTCCGCCTCAATTCATGAATGTCCCATGCCTGACCATCTTCAATTTGACTTTTTTTTAATTCTTATTTTTTAAAGTCTTGAACATCTGGAGTCATAGGTAACATCAGTTTTGAATGAAACATTCTTAAAGAAGCATGGGGTCAAGTCAGATTTTGTGTTTTCGATGCGCTGATCTGTGGGACAATGTTTGAAGTCCTATAATTTGAGAATAATGTAGCACAAGTCCTGAAATTTTGTAAGTTTTTTTTTATATGTATTTACATGCATATATGGAATTCAATGGTCCACCCCTTCTTTGATACTATAATGCAAACCAGATATATGATGGTGCAAATTAACTCTTACAGTTGGGTCTTCTATTAAAGTGGCTACACTTGCCAAATGTTCAATGCATATTCAAATATTGGTCATAAATGCAAAAAAAAATTAAATTTTATGGTTTTTTTTTCTTATGAAGTGTGCCTCTGACTGGCACCGTACTCTACATTTTTAAAGCTCCTATTGTTGCCAATCACAGGGGGAAAAAGCCTCTTAGAGTGAAAAATGTACAGTGCTTAACAAATTTATCCGACCATCTGTCATAAAAATGAGAAAACACAAATATTATAGAAACCTGTCAAAAACTTGTTTCAAGCTAAAAATTTTATTATTTATGAGGCAAACAACAAACTGGAAGAACTAACTAGTCCTTATTTGCATATATTCACCACTTAATATTTTGTGTGACCTTCTTTGGCCCTGATAACATTTTGCATTCTTGTTGGCATTGTTTTCATCTACTTTTCTCACATTCTCCTTTGTTATTGAGTTCCAAAGTTTCTAGCTCCCAGAGATTTGCTTTGGATGAAACTTTTGTGCAGTTTATTTTTGAATGCAATAAATCCCAGATCTGTTCAACTGGATTCAAGTCTGTACTTTGACTTGGTCAGTCCATCAGTTCCAGAAGTCCAGATTCCTTTTTCTTGGTACAGTAGTCTCTGCACAGCTTTGAAGTAGGGGTCATTGTCTTCTTGGTATATGAACCCACGACCAATCGGGTTCAATCCAGAAGGATATTCCATGATGCACCAAGATGCTGTAATAGACCTTCTGGTTCAGGATATCATCAATTTAACTAATTTATCCATGCCATTTCCACAAATGGAACCCCATACCATAATGGAATCTCCACGATGTTTCACTGTGGGTGCAATGCATCCTCAAAAATGGTTTCTCAGCAGCTGTTCTGCTCTTTAAGCCTTGTTCCTTCAGTCATCTGCTTATGGTCATTCTGGAGACTTTTTCAGATTCTGATCTAGAAGCTTTAATCTCTGCTTGAATATCAGCAATGGTCTTACTTCTGTCTCTATTTAAAATGTTTAGGTTCCTGACATTTGTTTAGTTAGCGTTCATTTTTTTCTGCCTCTTCCTTGTCGCATTTCGTGAGTACCAGTCTCTGCAATCAAGTCCAAGGCATACTTGACCACACTGTGTGAACACTTTATGTCTCACTCTGTATTTCTCTCAAAGACCATCAAGCATAATGAAGTACTTTAATTTGGACATACTAAGATAAGATAGATAACATATACACTTTATTGATCCTTAAATGGAAATTATTTGTAACGGCAACAACATAGACAATCGAGACAACAGAGAAGGAGTGAGGAGAGGTGGGACTGAGCTGGCTGGTGGGGGGAGGGAAGAGGGGCAAGCTTGAAAGGGTGAAGCGTCCCAGTCTGCTCATATAGTCTGGAAGTCGCTGATTCTGGTGTTGTTCTTGTTAATAGTCTTTCGGCTGTGTTTCCGTTTAAAAACATGAGGCTGCTTTCCTGGTAGAGTCTTTGGCTCCTGATGAGCGTCTGAAGCTCTGCCATCTTGTTTGTCATGGAGCAAATATTTTCCATAATAATAGGCGGAAGAGCCGGTCTATAAGGCTCTCTCCAAACTCTCTCCCTGTTCCTCCAGTTCCCTTTTACTCCAGCTCATCTCCCTCTACGTTTCTTCCGTAGTAATTCCTCCGAAATTTCATGTCTCATCCCAGCAGTTTTAGAGAGCTCAACGAGATCAAGAGGTTCCTGTCGGTAGTAAACAATAGCCGACTGGCTCCGTTGCTCCGCACGTAGAACTCCACTGAGCAATGGTAGCGACGGTCTTTTCCACTCCATTCTCGCTCGTCACTGCTCCTAGATAATCAACAAAAGTAAAATAACAATTGTAAAAACATTTGGCTTCAAGGAAAAAAAGCCGCTAAACTAAAAAACACAGGACTAAAAAGCTGCCCTATAACAGGCTGCCGCATCACCGGCGCCCTCCTGTTTTCTTTCAAACTTGACAAGAAAAACAAACCTGAATGACCGTTACAGAAACATGGAAAAAAAATTAGGGCTGGGACCTTAACACGTTAATTTAGATTAATTAATTAATTAATTAATTAATTACAGAATAAATAAATTAAGGCATTTTAATCGCACCTTTCTCAGTTCTCTCATTTGTGGCACACCGTTAACTCGGAAGAACACTCCAGCCCAGTAGGTGGTGGTAATGAACCTAACGTCTGTCTGCAGCATACAGTCTATGGTCTGCAGAGAAGAAGATACACAGCGAACAAGTAGGTTTGGTGAACAGCAAAGGAAGATGAGACTCATTGTGTTTGTTGGGAGGAAAGTTTTCTTTTAAAAGTCTTCCTTATGACAGCTTGGATAAAAGCGTGGTTGTTTGCAAATTGTGCAACAAAGAGTTTTCTGATCACTGCAGCTCTTCAAGCCGACGGCATCACTTCAATGCTAAACATGTTGCTGTTAGCACCAGAGCTAACGTTAGCTACAGCAGTCCTGCTAAGGGCTAACGGTGTAGCCATCCCATAATAGACCACTTTAGAAGACACTGAAAGTGCTTTAGTTTACAAAAAATTGTAAAATGTTGAATATAATCGCTATAACTGCATTTTGATTTTGCAGTAATCTGAATGTAGCAGACATGAAAAATGCAGATAAATAGAAATTAAACAAATTCCAGTCTTCAATTCCAATACAGTCTGCTGGTTTTTATAATCTTAAACTTGTGATTAGTTATGTGCACAATTATCTTAAAAAGTAACACATTAGCTAACCAGCAGAAGAAAATGTATCATTAACTAACTAGCTGACTTTATGTTAAGCTAATGACGCTATGCTATATTAGCTTGCTGTAGCACTGCCTAGCTAACTAGCTTGAATTTGGTAATTTGACATTGCTGTTATGTCAGAAATGCTCATATCAATGATAATAAAGTTGTTGCTGAATTATAGCTTTTGCCCTAAGTCAGTCAGTTCTAAATTAACTGGTTTTAATTATACGGTTTGAAATTATTCAAATTAATTTCTGTGTGTGTTAGCTAACATTTATATTGCCAGCAAGGTCAGAGCAACAACAAATTTTGAAAACAAGAAATGCATTCAGAGAGCACAGTACTCCGCCACAGCTGTTCATCCCCCCACATGGCATTGTCAGAAATGCAGCATTTATTTTTTAAGAAATGCAGCATTTGTTTATTAGTTATTGATGATCAGAAATCATGGCAGTATAGATAGTGCCGCTGTCTCTCAATGATACAGAGATCTTTAACAAATCTGTGGATCTAGACTATAAGCCACATCACTGCCAAAATCTAATTAGGTGGTCCTTGTCATTTCTGACCTTCCCTGAAAATTTCATCCAAATCTGTCTGTCTTTCCTTAAAGTCTGTTTTTGAGTAATGATGTGCACAGATGGAATAACAGATGGACAGACAAACGTACGCCAATTGTCACATAACTGCGCCACATTCCTATAATGTTCCAGTAATGTAATAACATTAATATTCTGCACAAGTCACAGGTTAATATAGATTAAAATGACTTGTGAGATAATGATTCCCAACATCCTCAAGTCTTGTAATTACAAAGCTGGCATCTGTTAGAAAACAACCTACTAATTTGTACACTAGTACCTTTATATTAACACATAAAATATTTTTCTGTTCAACAGCATAGCATTTTAAAAAAATATACAAAATGTGTTCAGTGAACACAGCTTATACATTTTAATGGGTTTTTTGTTTATAATAAACTGGTTAAAAACATATTTTGTACAATGCATACTTTAATTCAATTGAAATGGTAACTCAGCTTGAATTAATAAGCCTTTTTCAACTAAAAAAAACAAAACCTGCTGACTTAACATAAAATAATAATGCCAAGCTTGTAACAAATATGTGTTTGTGTAGTAAATAAATGTTTATAAGTCATTTTCACAGTTCATAATATTTGTATAGACAAAATAAAAATAATAAAATAATACAATTTTGCTCCAAATTTCGGAGCATGACAGTGCTTTTCTATATGAATTGTGATGCACAAATCTGTTTTCATTTTATTAAATTTTTGGTAATATGTTGAATCATTTGAACTTTTATTGAAATAATTCCATGTGGTAAATTTAGAGAGATAAATCACTAATTGGTGCAGCTGTTAACGATCTGAAGTGTGACCCTGAATACACAATGCTCTTTCTGACACGTCAGAAGAAGCAATAAAAGGTTATAAACCATTGATTTGATCTTTAACAATGTGCTGTATCTTTTTAAAAGCCTTTTCAGTTATCCATTATGTAAAATCTTCATCTTGAAAGTCACTAAAACTTTCAGATAAATGTAATGGAATGGAAGTATAGGCTAGCAGCAAATAGAAATAATCAGGTACTAGTACAGTACTTGAGTAAATTTACTCAGTTCATGTATGTCAGTAAATATTGATTATTGAGTAATTCCTCCAATTAGATTTTTAGTGTCCTGTAATAACTTCTAACATTTAATTATAAACAGCAATACAACGTAAAGCCATCATGTGTGATAAAACTGTTCTATTCAGGTGTAGATTATTGAATTATGACACTAGAAGCTACACGTGTGCCTTTCAGTTAAAGTGGCTTTTTATCATATCCTAAATATTCTGTTGAGGCATAATCCCTCATTTTGACTGAGGAGTGCTGAAACAGCTGGAGCCGTAGATAGTATATCTATACACACAACACCTTGTCATGATTGATTTCTGACTCAATCAATAACCTATAAACAGGTTGGAAATGGGCGAATGAGTGAAGGAGTGTCACCCAGGCAGAGAGAGAGAGAGAGGAAGGGAGAGAGGAGGGGAGAGAGACCATCCAGCCCACTGAGGACAAACTTGAAGAAGCAGAGCAGCAGAAAAAGCTCCGCAAGACAACAGTGCAGCTGCTCGGCGGCTTCCGAAGCTACACAGGCGGCGGAGCTTGTTGCGGATTACCATGATTGCCACAACTCAACAAAACATGACCACGGAGCTGGTACGTGTGTGTTTTTCATTCTTTCATTCCCAGTTTTTGCCAGATTCAGAGCAGATGTGTGTGTTTGTGAGGGGAGGTTTTCCGATTTGCGGTGGATAAACTGGTGTTTGTTCGTCCATTCCCACTTTGCCTCGTCAATATCCATCTCCTGGACGGGCTTGACTCTGAGCACTGCGGTGCAGCCTGGACTAACTCGACGTCCTGTCCCGATCACTCTTTACATTTCTGCTTCTTCTTTTTTTTTTTTTTTTTTGTCCCATGCACACTTTTACTGCATATTGTTTGCACCAGCAACGAAGCTCATTTGCCCCCTCTCCCAGTGTTCTGATATGGGAATTTGTCCCAGCAGCTTGTCCCCTCCAGCATGAACCTGCACAGTGACAAAGGGGCTGCCTGCACTGTATGATTGATTAGCCCTCTGCTGCATAGGTGTATTGTCAATGAACAGAGATTATGAACCCACACCTACAGCCAGTGCTGATGGTAACATGCTGATAGTTAAATATCTACAGTGCCGTCTGAATTCTGATTTAACCCAGTCTTTCACTTCTATTTTTATATCAGCTTGTGCTTATTTTTTAATGTTGCATGAATGAGAACCATTGTACAGTAGGTGCATTTTACACAAGATGTTGCTCAGCTTGAATTTCTGTGATGGATTAATGTAATATTACAGATAGTGGTACAGTCTTGCATCAGTTTAATCAACACGCTTTGATTTTGATCAGGTTTATTGATCATAGCTAACGTGCAAAACTTTCCCCCGCTTTAATCAGTCAATTTTGCTCACCCGCTTTTCTTTCTCTACAGTGCACTGCAACAATTTCAACCCTTGTCAAGTCACATAATTGACACATCAAACTGTCAGGCTTCTTGAGAAACACTTTCAGTCATGTGTTTCTGGAGGAGAAAGTGCTGGAGAGACTAGATTAAGCAGTTAAATTAGGTCTAATTGTATTGTGCTTTGAGCATATCGATGTTTGACATTCGGTGACCCCCTCATCTTTAGGGCTTTTACTTTCATTATGATGTGATGAAATCTTGAGAAAACTTGTCTGAAAAGAGCTGTATGATAATCCTGCTGCACTATAGTCTCCCTGAAAGGGCCACACAAGCCTGCAGGGCTCATAGAAGATTCATTATACCTGCAAATGTCGCAACGTCTCATGCTACAGTGTAATCAATTTGCTTTACACTGTAAAGCAATTACAAGACAAGTCCTACTTGCTCGTTTTCAATAGCAGTCTTTATTGCTGCTTCACTGGGTTCACGTGTGCGTCAAGTCAAGTTAAATTTTATTTAGCTCATTATCACAAAACGACAATCTACATTCTGTGCAGAGTAGAACACCCTGTGTTTTCTGACCCTCAGTTCAGATAAAGAAAAAGTCTGTTGTCTCTGTTATTGTGTTGAGACTGTGGCTGCTACCTTTGTTGTATTTTGGTTGTAATATTACTAGATGTATAGAAGATGCAAAGTGGATAGCAGAATCACTTTAAATGCTTTGGGATGCCACTTATTGCCAAAACCAACTAAGAAAGTAATACCACAGTTTCATGCCAGAAAAGCATAATGCTTTTGTTCCGGTTCAGTTAATCCCTGGCATCGAGGAAGAAAAGAAACAGTGGTTTAAATAGTTTTTTCAAATGCAGTATTGTTTTAATATCCACACTGCTAAATTGACAATCTGGCACAGTGAATTCTTAGAGCGAGAATATTATACGCATATTATTTGCTGGTGAAATATCGACGTAAAGCCTTAAACTGATGAAAAATGGCACATGCTTTCTCATATATTACTGTAACTTTATATCATGTCACCCGTAGCTCTCCCACGTGTGTTTTTCTGATGCTGCTTAGGCAGGAACTCAGTCACTTTGAGTGGCTGGACATGCCGAGGAAAAGCTCCTTCGTACAGGACCCTTTTGTACAGTAAATTTGTTGCGTGTGATGGGAAGCATGAAAAGAAGATAGGGGAGCCTTGCAGCAGCAGAGGCTAAAGCAGTTGCTCTTTCATTTCACTAAGGCTTTTGCTGCATTGTCTGGCAATAGCCTGGAGGACAAAAAAAAAAAATCTGCCCAGTTAGTCTCATATGGTGTCTGTACCACCTACTGTTTTCTTTTTTTTTAAGATAAGAAACACAAAGGGAGAAATACTGGTGCAGTGAGTAGGAGCACAGAAATTCCTCTGGATGTGATGAAAGATAGCCTAGATATGAATCAATACTGAGCTGTAGTATCTCACTATGGCAATTTGGCTACCATCTATTCTGGCCATGTCAAAGTTACAGTCCATTCTAATGATGACCTTCATTTGTAATGAGGCAGTGAGAAAAATTGACAAGGTAATACATACGTGGGTTACTTGCTAATCTACAGTTTCCCTTGTGAGCAATTACAGCGGATCATTAAAATCAGGAGCATATAGGTTATACTGAGGGCTGTATGTGTCTGCCTGTAGATCTCCCCCTTTTAATGTGTGTAGTCATTTTCACTGATGTCTTTGCTGATGTCATTTGTGTCATAAACATTATCGGCCGATGTTAAAGGGGGTTAGAGTTATGTAAATCTGAAACCAGAATCCCCGAACAGCCTGCTTTGGTTCCCTCATTTCTCTGCATTTGATTTATTGTCGGATGCCTCAAAGACACAGAAGATGGAGTTAAGGAGGTCTCCTGAGCCTAATTTATGAATTCTAAGCACCGCCTGGATTCTGCGCAACCTAGTTGTGGTGCATGCTGTGCAGATTGAGTAATTGTGTTTGGTGTGACTTGCTTTTTTAGCGTTCAAACTCAATCAATACAGTTGGGATTGTTTGATTTTCTGTGCAGTGCTTTGAGAAAAAGGAGCCAGTTAATTGGAATCAGTTTGTGTGCAGCGTCATAAACAGATCTAGTCTGAAATTTTAAGTTGAAATGTTTAAAAAGGTCCTGGTATTCCACTGAGAGGTGTCATACTGTGCAAGAAAGCATGTTCAACAGTGTTTCTATCTAAAAGTCTCCTTCATGGCTGTATTCCCACTATTAATTGTTTCACCCTGGATTCTGTACAACTGTACACCTTATCGATTCTCTCATTTAGTTGAGTGAAAATCCCTTGGCTCCGCTGGCAAATGTAAGAGCTCTCTCAGTTCTGCATGGTTTGCCAAAAAGTCCTCTCAGGGGGATCTCTGCACGAGAGTTATCCATAAACATAAAGACCTTTTATTTGCATCCTCGTAGCCTTTGGTGTTTGACTGATACCTCATCTAACTCCTGCGGGATCAGGCAGGCTGAGTGAAAACACGGAGCACCGGGGAAGGCCTATGTGTGATTAATTTTTTGAACTTGGCTCAGCAGAAAAGCTGCTCAAGAGATATTTTTGCTTGTCCATCAGCATGCTGACTGATATAAACCTGGTCTGTCACAGAACCCTGGCAGCAGTTTGCTCTGCATTAGATTCCCCACATGCATTGTGACCAGCAGCCAGTCGGCACTAACAGCTTCTCCAGTGTTCACTCTGGGGACTCTGCTCAGCGCATCTGCACCTCATTTACCAGTGTGACAAAACTCCTTATTCGCCCGAGTGTGGGATTCTCCCTGTCTGTCTTAACAATGATGTGACCTTAATTGGAAGTATAGCCTGGTGTCTCAGCTCGGGGGAATGATAGGAGCTGTGCATCTCATTAGGAGGATCTTTGGTCTCATGTTGCTCAAATAATTACAGCGAGGACTTGCAAATGAAAACACTCTGTACTGGAATCAGTCAAGTGAAAAATTTAGTGTCTCCTCCCAGTATGAGATCCTGGAACCACAATGTAATTTTACTTTATAATAAGTTTTTACGGTAAGCTCATGATACACAACCATCATTAATCATGGATTACAATTTTTTTTTCCAGCATGTAGCTGATTTGTTGTGGTAAAGTCTCTCTCCAGTTGTAGATTTAACCCATAAAAACAAATCTCTGTGTATCAAAGTTACATATTTATAAGGCTTCTCCATGAATATATATGCTCTGGCCTTAAGATGGTGTACATTTTGCTACACAATTGTGCCCTCCGGAATGCATGGATCTGTAAAGCCCTTGCTGCTCTCTTTTTCCACCCCTCCACCACTCGCTGCAGCCGATTTCACCAACTATGACTCTGCTCAAACACTGTAGAGATTCTGTAACACAATTGTAAGCTGTAATATTGGAGTAATTTCTCTGAAGAACAAGAATGATCAGAAAGCTCCACTGGATTTGTTACATATGAAACCTTGAAATACTGTCATTGGCACTCCGCAATTTTAAGGTGGAAATGCTCTACCATGGCATTGCCTACTCGTTTCTTTCATGATATGCCGCAGAGCTAATAAAAATCACCATATGGACATGTTAACAAGGCTAAAAAAAGATCTGAGGTGATGTTTAAGGAGGTCCATCCATCCACCCATTAGCTATACCTGCTTTGTCTTGCAGAGTGGAGAAAATGCAACCTCCACACAGAAAGAAATCTAACCAATCAACCAATTCAAGGCTCATATTTTTCCCCAGGATTTTCTTGCTGTGGGCACAGTGCTCACTACTGCACCACTGGACTGCCCCACGTTAAGGAAGCACCATTCAAAATTCTCAGTTTTTCAAACTTATAATTGAAAGTACTAAAGGTGCACCATGGTTCAGTGCTGACTGTAGCCGGGAGGTTACCTTATCTGATAGAAGCATAATGGTGGTTCACTGAGAGACTCTGCACCAAGACGACAGAGAACGAGATAAAAACAGTGTTAGAAAGGCCAGTAGATACACAGCCTTGGACATCAATCACCCAGCTGTGGCCTGCATTGAAAGTTCAATCCACACTTAAAAGTTGTCCCTGCAGGTGCAACTGGTAGTGCTTTTTTAATTTGTTATGATACTGCAGCCAGGAAGATCTATTGAAGATGAGACCTTGGCAGGAGTTCTGTGCTGGTGGACCTTGTATGTCTTGCAGTCATCTCGGGGATAAAGTACACTTGCTTCCTTACATCAAGAGATAAAAGCATGCGAAATGCTCTTGAAAGTGATAAAAATCTGTGTCAAACCCACAGCAACAAAAAAAAATAGATGCACATAGAAGCACACAGAAATTGAGAAGCCCTGCTGCTTCTGGTTTCACTGCAATAGTCTTTAATCCGCAGTTCCTGCAGAATTACCCATGTTCCCCTTTTCTGAAATGGGGTTTTAGACACCTTGACTCCCGTTATGTAAGTACATTTTCACTTTCTAGTGCTTTAATACACTCCGCTGCCAGGAACTTTGGGTCAGATGGTGAAAGGAGGTAAAGAAGTGTATGGTAGTGGAGTAAAAGCATGGCCAATAGCGCAGAATCAGGGACAGCTGGTGTCACCCAGGGAGTACGGAAGAGATACAATCTGTCGATGAGTAAAGTGCATAGATGCCCTTTTTCTGCTGCCCGCCTCTCCAAGGCCTGGAGGAAGGTGAGGTTTTGAGGGTTAAGCCAAAGGGGTGGGCATTATGAAGGCTGAGTTTTATGGCTGCTCTGTGACTGAACTCTCACACTCCAGCAGGCGTGTGGCTACAGCAGCGGCAGCCCTCCCTCATAATGAGTATGAGGGAGCGGAGCACAGCCTGGGAACGGCACGCAATTGTGTTTAATTGTGACTGATACCGATGCAGGCTCATTCCATCAGTTCCCCTTGATTGCATTCAGAGCGTATACAACGACTTGAGTCGAGACCTAAAGTTTTTCTCTCCTGGCATCTGTAGCTTTGGCTGTAACTCATCTTCTGGCTATATAGTCCCATCTTCTGCTTTGTTTTTATTGCCTTGTTAACAATTTCATCCTGAGCTGCTGAATAAATCTTGTTGCTTCTTTGGAGATGGAGGTTTGCCTATAAAAGCACACTATAGTCTTAGGCTTTCGTTTCTGTTTTAGCAGTGCCACATGGCCCATCAGTCATGTAACAGGTGAAATGAGGCGAGGGTGAAGAATTATGGGGCGGCCAAAATTGCTCCCACAATTAAAGGCAGATCCCCTCGTATGCAACAATTTTATGCAGTTCTTATATGGAAAATTAGTGCAATCCAGCAAGGTCTCTGATGCTGAAGGCTGGTCTCAGTCCCCAGAGGAATGCTCTACTGATATGCCTGTCAGGGAGATATTTCTGTGAGACTGTGGAAATGAAGCTGCACTAATATCCTCCTTCTTGGCTGTGCTCGCACCAATCACTGTGTTTATGTTCTCTTCAATGTCAGGACCTGGGGAGTTCAGACGGTCCCCCGCGGAACTGGAAGGGCATCGGGATTGCGATGGTGGTGATCCTGGCTGTTATGTCTCTGGTTATTCTCTCTGTCATCCTCCTCACGCCTGGTAAGAATGTGGAAGAAGAGAAAGAAAGGACAAGGAGGGTGTGAAGAGCTGGAGGGAAGAAAACACATCAAAGCAGGGAGGAGTTGTGATGTGGGAAACTAAAGGAATACTTTGACATTTTGGAAGATTTGCTTTCTGGTGGTTACTTAGACGAGAGAATCAATATTGCTCTAATGTCTGTGGGGTATATAGATGAAGCTACAGCCTGGTAGCTTAGCACAAAGACTCTTACAGCGAGAAACCACAAACCAGGCTCTTTCCAAATACAACAAAGTCCTCCTGTGAAGTTTGCTAATGAACACTTTCTATCCTCTTTGTGCAATCTGTACTGAAACCACAGTGTAAATCCAATGATTTACCCTTTTATGGGGTTATGATCTCTGTGACTATTTCTTGGCTCCGAGCAGTTGCCAGGCAACCAGGGGAGAATCCTAAAACAGTGACTTCTTGGTTTTACACTTTGGTTTTAATACAAATTAAACAAACAAGAGATAATGTGCTAATTAATGAGCTATAGAGTAGGTGCTGGTACATGGATTTTGTCTCCAGTCTTAAGCTAAGCTAACTAACTGCAGGCTGCAGCCGTCCATCTAAAGACAGATAAGAGATCAGTATCCACTTCAATTCAAGATAAAGGGACTCTTCGCACATCTGTCTCATTAGGCATGTGTAAAGTAGAGGCAGGCATTTTAAAAACTTCCTGCACACTGGCAAACATGTAAAAATATATTTATTTTTTGATTTTTTTGGTGCTAATTCTTCATGAGGCAGATAGTTTCTTACAAAGACAAGCAATCTTAAATTGGGAGTGGGTGTAAGTCCAAAACCAATCACATTCCCCATAAAGAATATGAACGCTTGAATCTCTTTATGAACATTTTTCTACTCAGTGACATTTTAAATTAATTTACAGTAAGTCAAAAATTTAAAACACTACATAGGAGCAACCATTACTAGACTCCAACATTGTTTACATGCAATGGGTAAATTACTATAATCCAAATGCTACAAGCCAATACTGTGGATTATCTATCATGAAAAAAAAATTACAGTTACTTAAGTATTGCAATTCAGAGATTCAAATGCATCAACAGTATTGTCATAATGAAACGGCTCCAAAGGCATCAAAGCAAACTGTATTCTCAAAAATGACCTACATCTCTGAAATCCTTCTGCCTATACATGCATATACAATCAGTCTTGCCGTTTAACTCTCCAGCAACAACTGAATGAACATATCTTCCAGAATGCTGAACTTGCTTTAAAGGGAGGTATACAGTGGGCAGGCATTTTCCAATTGCTGCAGATGTTACAGAGCTGCATGTATGATGAACGAATCCAAGATGAAGCAGAAATGTAGGCCAAGCTGAGAAAAGGGCTCAGACTTTGCATTTCTGTAAACAAAGGAGTGTTCCTGATGAACTGGTTAATTCTGTCTCTCTGCCTTTAAAGATGAGTCTCACTTGTTACTCCGTTCCCGTCTCACCATGGAGGATCTGGAGAGGGAGGAGTTCAAAGTTCATGACCCCTGTGTGGCATGGCTGAATGGTAGGATCCATGTTCAGACTTGTAATTTACTCCTGACTGACAAAGTGCTCTTGACGGCTTAACACCACTTTAGTGTCACCCCTAACTGGATTTATGTATTCACTCTATTAACTCTAATAATCTCCTCCCTGAACTGTCTTAAAAAATTTCAGAAAATGAAGTGGCTCTGCGCACCAGAGAGGGACATGTCCTGTCTTTCAGCCTCACCAACAACCTGACCACCACTCTGCTGGACAACAGCTCCCTGGTGAGTAACGGCAACGCAGCGTATGAGCACCGGGGACAGATTTCAGTATTGATTGACTCATATCCAGAGACAGCTGGACAAATTGACGGGCGAATAGAGAAGGAGGTGTTTCTAGATTGAGAGCGAGAAGCTGTAGAGTCCCCACTGCTCCACATCCCACAGTTCAGACAAAAAAAGACTTGGCAGTGTGACAGCATCAGCTCATTTCCCCCCCAATCTGGCTGCTCTGTGAGCCCTCAGCATGTGCCTTCAAAGAGAATTTTCCAAGCAAGGGCATCATTTTGAACACCGCCTCTGCGCGACACTGACAGACTTATATGGGTCATCGCCGAGGAGCTTAAAGTAGGGTTGTGTTGTCAGGTTGAGAAGTCTCTCCTTAGCGCTGTGATGTGGTTTGTCATCTATGCTACTGTTTCCAGTTCCAGAAAGAAAATATTATCTTGTATGAATGCGAAGAAGCACACGGGATTTCCCTAAATAAATTACCTGTGGAGACAATTTGACCTAAATATAGTGTCAGCCTTTGAGATTAAGATGCACGGTCAGTAGGTAAAACACAATCCATATCACGTTTCAAACCCAGTGTTACACAAGGCTTCAGGGCTGCAAAAAAGATGAAATCTTTAATGGTCAGATCAGAACAAGACATAAGGGAAAGGAAACTTGAATAAATTCCTCGGCAGCAGAAATTAGATCACTGCAAGCCTTAACATTGGGCAGGAGCTCTTGTTCTGATGACCTGAGTGGTCCTACTTTATATGGGCCACTCGCTGATACACAGTGGAGCCACACGGCCTTGTAATTAGAGGGATTTTTAATTCTGTCGTAAATTTGAGAGCAATTGTGCTATGAAGCATCAAGGTGATAAGAACACTGTGGAGTGCAGCAATATTTTGAACTAAATTCTAATTTTGCCCACTACTTCTTGGCTTAAACAAGAATTTAACACATTAAAATTGTCAAACGTGGATGATATGTTTGAGGTTTTGGTAAGATAAGAAGGAGTGCAGTTTGCTTCCTCCAACAGTGATTTCCAGCGAGGGTTCCAAGTACCTCATGGGGTACTTCTGTAGTGCCAGGGTAATATTTTTATATAAGTAGTATGTCAGCAAGATGCGTAAAATGATACTTGTCAGTCAGTTATGTTGCTTTACACTAACAGTTAGCACATGTGCTTGAACTGCATAATCTTGTTGTTGCATAATTACCTATAATGTAAATTGGCATTTATTTAAAAAAACAATTATGAAGAAAGTTATTTCACAGTTAAAAATATACAGAAAGATTAATTACTTAGCATACTTTGGTATTGAATTGCTGCTATCTACAAAAGATGAAGCATTTTGGTGTGAACATTTTTCGTTTAACCCGTTGTCCCGATACTTGTTTCGCATTTCTAACAGACTAAACCATTTGAAAGTCAGTTCAGTGAGTTATATTGATTGTTATTTCCTTCCAGCCTCCACAGTAGGGCTCAACGATGTGCAAAAATAATCATATTGTGATCATTTTAACATTGTGATATGAGTCATAATTGTAGTGGGAGTGGTAATATTTGCATTTCTTCTCTGAAAAAAAGATGTAAAAATGAAGATGAGATTTCTGCTGTGGGCTACATCATGTATAATGGCAAGCTCCTGTAATTTGGATGTTGTATGTGTCCATATTGAGAATTCGGTAGTATTTAGATTTATTCTTCAACCCGACTCAACAGACATCCATGCATTCATTAGTGCAGCTTCTCCTGACCAATAAGACGGCCATGTTGAAGTATTGCAGCAGCTAACAGCTGCGACAAATAGTTAGACATAATGGGCAAACAATTGAAATCGCTCCCTGAAATTGGGAATTCACCTTTTAAAATTATTAGGCTAGCTGCTGAAATTGTGAGGAAACTGTAGAGTCCATCTGACAGGTCTGTGGGTCGTCTTATAGCAAGAAAAATGAGGAACTGAGCTGACATATTCACAAGAGTTTAGTTTGCGTTGCTCTGTGAGGTTGCAGTTCAGGTTGCTGTAGTCTGAGTTTAATTTTCTTTTATTAGCCTCTCTGAGGACCTAAGTACGTTAATTATCTTTGATTTGAATTTTCTCATTGTGAGGGTAAATACACTGAACAAAAATATAAACACAGTATTCAAATGCTCTTCTTTTTTTTCTTAAGGAAAAAGTAAAAAATTGATTTCTGTTGTTCTTGAAAAAGGAGTAAAGTTAGCCAGTTGTGCACAAACAGAACCCAGCTTTCTGTGTCTTGCTGCACATTTTCTGTTAGGGACAAAGAAAAGACGTTCAGTTTTATTTTGTTATTTATAACTGCAACAATCTATTGAACATGAACACTGATCTCAACACCCTCAGACACAGTGGAAAAAGTAAATTTTTCAAATTCGTACCCTTTGCAACACTGTATTCTGCTGTGTTTCAGTCAGCTCCTGTTATAATCTAAATATATTAGAAAACCATTTTCAGTATTTTTATTTCCAAATGCTTAACCTCTCCCTTTGTGTAAAACAAAACAATATTTTTGATGCCTCATCTTGAACTTGAGAGTGTTCCGCTTCATTTGGAACCACATTATTAATTATTAAGATTAGGATGCACCAGTTTGACGGAGGCTATGGGTAAAAGCCTGCCATTGGCTGCGCTTTTCAGCTGAATTTCTCCCCCTCAGCAACAACTTCCAGGCTGCAGCCTGCCACACTGAAAATTTCAAGTTTTGCAGAGGATTTGGATTGTGCAGTAAGACAGCCCTGCTATTTTTTTTTTCTTCTGTGGATTATCCATTTTAATCACAGTGATTGTCTTTCTGCCTGCAAATGTTCCACCAAAACAATTCCACCTGTCACTATATTGAGGGAACTCCAAAGCTGCACCCTTCGCTTCGCTCTGCCTAAGACGATTGTGATTGGTAGGAAGAAATACAAACAAGCCAGAGTGTTTTTCCCCCTATGGCAGAAAGATAATTAGACTACAGAATGATCTGGCTAGAGACTGAGGAAGCACTAACTCCCGCTTCAGTCTGACAGGATTGTAAACATTTGCTAGTTTTTCAGGTTTCACAAAAAAATGGTAAGAAACAGGCAAATTGGCACCTAATGTGCCTTATAAAGAAAATGCAATAAGGGAGAAGGAGACAGGAATTGACCCTTGAAGACCTCCAGAGGTCAGAGGAAAACAGTAATAAAGCATACATAAATCTAAAGAAATTGCAATTGGATAAGCAGGAAGAAGAGCTAGACCAAGACTTTTTGCACAAATGTCGAAATAGAAGTTTCTGATAATGTGGTGACTAATTTAATCTTGCCTTTTTTCTGCAGGATCTGACCACGACTAAATTCCAAGTGTCTGCAGACAAGAGGTTTGTCCTGTTGGCGTATAACATTCAACTGGTAAGTTTTCTCTAAATGTCAAGTTGGCTAAGATTCATTCCAGACAGCAGCGTCAAGCATTTTACTCCCAGAAAATATCCAGGGCCATAAATTATCCACTAATATCAAAGAGCAGCTATTACGGCTCACAAACCTCCACATGGCTGGCAGGCCGCTAGTAGCTGTGAAGCGACAGTGATGTGAATTCTGATCAGAACCTCAATGAAACAACGGAGAGAAGGAGCAAGAACATGGAGGAGGAGGTTGAGGAGAAAGTGTGTGTGTGTGTGTGTGTGTGTGTGTGTGTGTGTGTGTGTGTGTGTGTGTGTGTGTGTGTGTGTGTGTGTGTGTGTGTGTGTGTGTGTGTGTGTGTGTGTGTGTGTGTGTGTGTGTGTGTGCGTCTGTGTATGAGCTCATTTCTGCCACTGCAGCAGTCTTTACCTCTGTACCACCGCCCGCTGAACGACTGGGATAACATATGAGGAGTTGAATATTTAAACTGGCTGATGGCGGAAGGTGCAGGGGAGGGGGGTGTGAGAAAGTTTAGAATGAGTGATCGCTGTGAAGCGGATTGCAGTAAGGTGCAAACGGGGGGAAGGCGAGATCAAGGAGATGGAGAGGTAAAGTTGGAGCTGCAGTAATGAAATCGCCCTGCCAGTTCGGGGGGGAATTTTAATGAGGAGCTGACGGGAATCACAATCGCAGGTGGTTTCAGATAATCATTGAGGCAGACAAAACACAGATCTTTTGCTCATTTTGCCTTAACGCCACGCTGTTCAGTTCCTCCACCCTCCCACCAGCCGTCTCACTCTGTAAATACCCGCAACCTTAATAAATAGTTGACTCTTTCCTCAAAGGGCAGGCAGGCTGGGTAATGTGCAAGTAATCAGCAAGGGAAGAAAACAGAATTCGGATGAAATGCAGGTCCTCAGCACATTTTCACCCACATTTTTATTAAAAATCTGAAAGCAGATTTTGCTGCTCTCTTTCACTCTCATTTGTTCAGCCTTTCAGTCTCCTCTATCTCTCTGGCTTTCCCTCAGAGACCTGCTTTTGCTCTAATCACTGCGTATCATATTTTCTCTGTGTGGGGGGAACGAATGAGCCTGTTGCTGTGTTACAGCATTCGTCACACATGGTGCATCCATTCTAACTGAATTATTGAGCGGTTAGCATGTATTCAATCAGGTTTCAGATATCTCTGTAGAGAAAAGGCTCAGATCTTTGCCCAGTTGTGGGTTGCTTTGGTTCAGTTGCACCGTGTCATTAGCATACTTCCTTTGATATCAGCATGAATTGTCCAGTCCCATCTGTATGCTCGGAGCGTGTGCACACTCAAGGAAACCAGTGGGAACGCCACCTGGAATCATGTGTTTATTTAGAAATGGATATTTGTGTGTGTGCACGGCTGGCAATTTGTGTGCGTGGGGGTTATTCCTCCATTCTCCCATTCGTTCTAGCTGCCTCCTTCCCTCTCCTGCTTCATCTTCCTCACTCTCACTCACTTTTTTCTGTCTATCTCTGGGGGGATTTGTGCTGACTGAGGCAGTTTGCACCAGGCACCAGCTTTGCTGCTCAGAAGAGGAGCGACACGCTGCTGAGAGTGGCAGAGAATGCAAGAGAAAAACAGAAAGCAGCGGGGAAAGACACTCACGACAGAGAGGGTTGAAAAATGGGATATGCACCGTTTGCCCTCAGATACACTGCCCAGTTAAAATCAATCAGAATGATTATCAAAGAATGTCAGAGATGCTGGAAACGAGAGAGCTGCAGTGGAGAGAAATGGATGAGCAGGCAGTGTGTAAAGTTAAAAGCCTTCCCTGGGTTTTGTATTAGCTTAGGAGGTTTTGTCGGGGGGAGTTGTGCCTGGTGGGTGAAAATAAATGGATTTTGATAAGAGGGTATACATAGACGTGAGTTAGGGATTTTGCCACAGAGGAACAAGAGAAAGCAGATTTCCTACAGGGAAATGTCTTTCCTTAAAGCCTGTTTGAATTAAGCAGGTTTGCCTTAGAGTTTGTGTTGTGAGCTGAGCAACAAAGAGAACATATTTCCAAATGAGTGATTGCGAGATAGTTGAGTGGAGGAGGAGGTTTCTGGGACTGATGAGCAGAGGCAAACGAGCCGGCGCCCGCCAAGACAGTGTAGTTTAGGGACAAATAAAATGCCAGGGGAGTTGTGTCCGCACTCTGCAGCAAACGCTGATGGGTGCCCGAATCAAGGCAGCGCATTGTGGGGCGGCTAAGAAATGTCTGTGAACGATGTTGAGATGGACGGATGCTATTATCTCTGCATTGTGAGTTTCACATTGTACAATAGACCCTAGTATCTCTACTCATGCAAAGGGTGTTGTAATCTCCATACATATCCTTTGTCACATTATCCCGTTCTACTTTCTGAGTGTTTAATCTCTGTGTTGTGCCCCCACCCCCCATTTTGGCAGCATGGAGGGGGCGGGTAGTAAAAGGGGGGGTGACAAGCAGAGCGATCTGCAGGATTTATGATATGTTACTGGCAGCCACATTAGAATTCACTCTGCCTCTCCAAGACAGATGCTCTTACTCTGTCTGCCTGTTCATCACACAGACACACACGAACACACAATAACGTACAGCCGCTGCCATCGGCTCCATAATGTTAAATCACAAGCAGAATCATTGGGTTCCTAAACGAATCATAAACAGCTGATTAAACAAGGTGCTGACGGCAATGCTGCCCTCTTCGGTCTCAAAGAGTGATGCTCCCTTTAACTTCTTCTCTCTGCACTGTATAAAAAAAAACAAAAGATGTAAAAAATGAGGAAAATGTAGCAGCAGGGGTGCTAGAAAAATACATGTTAAAATACATTACTGTTAGATTCAAAACTGTAAAAGATTAAAAATATAAGCAGAGGCCTAAAAAAAATAGAGATTTTTTTTTGCTGATTTAAATGCAGTAAAACTGTAAATTTATGATCAAACATTTTAAAAGCACAAATTTTATTATTACTTTAATTTTGGAAAAAAGTCATATTCTTGATGCGGACAATATTTACAGTGTTGCAGTCTGTTTTTTCCAATTTTTTGTTATTGTCGTTTGTTTTGTTTGAAAATAATTTGTTCTCTGATTTTTTTTTGTAGTTTACCATAACAGGAAAAATCACACTTTAAAGAATTAATGACCATTTTTAAAATCTTTATTATGGTAAGTACCTGTGAATAAAAATGTGGAATTATGACAGCAAATGTTCTAAAAGTAAAAATACAGATTTTTAATGTGGAAATTATTTACAGTTTTGACCTGTTTTGTACAGTCACCATGTACATTTGCATGTTTTGTGAGATTTTACTAGATATTTGTAATTTAACAAAACAGGAAAATATGTTTAAAGCATTAAAATGCTTATAAATAATGTTAAAACTGTTACAAAGATTATTTTTCCTCCTTCTTTTACATTTTATGTTCACGTTTGACCAATTCTTGCCTTCTTCTCCCTGTTCTTGCTGCTCTTTTTTCTGCTGTAAAACAGCTCTTTTCCTGTACACACAATTTCCCCATCATGCTCAGACTTTACACCGCAATCAGATTTCGATTTCATTTAGATAGCCTCAGAATTTATTTCCCCTCCTTTATCCCTGCAGCTTTAACCCTGTGTCACTCTATCCGTGCATTTTAGAACAACAGACAAACAGCACTGTAGAAAAATCCAATTTCACTGCTAAGTGTGCTGTATAGAGGATGTGACATTTAATTTCTTTAGGGACTGGTTTTCCAGGTGGCTGAAGCTTTCAGAGGCCAGTGGGCAAATACGCTGCTTCCAACCATTTGCTTGAAAAAAAAAAGAGAGAATGGTAGAAATCAATATATTACCTAGAATTCATCAGGTAATGCTTTGATCAGTCGCGGTTAACAGGAATACGCACGCACACGTTCATCGATTCTAGTCTTCTTCAGCATGTTAATTTAATTATTCAGAGCTGCTGATGCTTGTGCCAAGGTTGCGACACAGCTGCCAGACACAATAGAGCTCAGTGGGAAGGATATTAGCTGTAATGATGCCATTTAATGCCAATGTCTGTCTTAGTTTTTGCACTTTTCTTTCACATGTCGTGTCTTTAGTGTTGTCTCCTTTATTCAGTCTTTCTGTTATTCACTTGTGATCACGGTAATGATGTAATATGGATGAAACTGCTTCCAGTGGTTTAATGGCTCGTATAAATGAAGTCTATAGCATGAAGATGTGAAGATGTGATTGGCTCTGTAACAATCCAAGCAAAATTAAAATACTGTCGCTTGATAATGACCACACATACAGATACTTAAAGTAAGGGAGACCTTGCTGCTGTAGGTGAAAGAATTCTGGCAGATATCTGTCAGATTTTGTAAAATACAACAATAAGCACTTAAAGGGGTGGAAGGTAACTAAATATGTTCATACAAGTACTGTGCTAAAGTACAGTTTTGAGGTACGTTACTTAAGTATTTCCTTTTTATGCTAATTTACACTACCACTCCACCACATTTATTTAATAGTTTCAGTTACTGGTTAGTTTTAAGATGAACATTTTACACACTGAGTAACAACAAAGTGTTTAAAATGCAACACATTGTTATATTGTAGATACAACTAGAGTTTTCCAATCTTTTTGGCTTCTGGTATGCTGCTGACTGCATTGTGTATTCAGGGTCACATTTCAGATTTTTATGAGTTGTTAACAGCTCCACCAGATAGTGAGTTTTTTTATTTCAATAAATGTTCAAGTGATCCAGTATCTCAGGAAAACAATCAAAGATTGGAAAAGAGGTCCCAAAACTGAAAACAGATCTATGTATCAGAACACTCTTTCCCCTCCCATTAATCATCTGATGACTCCTCAGATTTATCTACCCCTGTTTAGTAAACTGTAAATAATGTCATTCCAGTAACATGCTGCTGGTACATGGATGCTTCATTGCTATAAAATTACACACCAGTCAGAGGCAGCAAAACAGGGCTTTTACTTCAATACTTCAATATCATTTTGTTGCTTATACTAATCTACTTTCTATTTTCTTTTCTTTTTTTTATTTTACCATATTCTTTACTTTTAAATTGCTCTGTTAGTGCTTTTACTTCAGTAACGCATCAGAATACTTCTTCCACCACTGACCACTTGACTCAGTGCTTTGCAGTGATTTTAAAAGAGCTTAGAGAATGGAAACACAGCAGCCTGTTGCTTATTGCTTAATGACAAGGTTGACCTCAGCAGTGTCCTTCACAACATTTCTTTCATTTGCATTTACCTTTATTTATACATGTGTAGGAGCATGTGTGAGCACTAAAATATGTGTGTTTACAGCTATGTGCGGCACACCTGTGTGCATGATATCCTCTACCTCTTTCAGGTGTTCTCTCAGTCCTTCACAGCCTCCTATGCTATCTACAATGTGGCTAATGGGTAGGTGGAATCATGAATGCTAATGCATGGGCTGCACTGGGCATGAGCGTTACCAATGCAAGCAGACCTGCGAATTGATAAACCTCCTCTAAACGTGTGTCTCATTGAGTCAGAACTTCATGTTTCTGTAAGACATGCATTCATTCATCAGTGTTCCTGCCAGGCTCCGTATACCAACATAAGGTTTGTGCTGTACTTCAGATTCACTGCTTGAGATTCATATTCAGCATTATAAATGGGACAACTCTGTGGTAGCTGTGGATGATCCCTGGTACTTCTGAGGAGTGATTCCGGACAAGATTTCAGGACGACCTGCAATATTGATCATTGCTTGCCTTAGAGGGAAATGTTTGCCTGTCCTGAGGAAGATAAAAGTGTGGCTAGACATATGGAAACAAAAATGTTGCACTCTTGCATGAAGCAACCCCATTCTCTGTTTTGTTTTCCCTCTCTGCATCTTGCTCTTTTGTCCTCACAGTGCAGTAGCTCTGTCAAGGGCAGGGCATGGACGGACCTCACAGGGCTTCAAATGGGACAGACGTCCCTAATGGATGGCTTACGTCTGAGTTTTTGTGTGTGTTCCAGGGATCTGCAGGAGCTTAACCCTCCGGAGAAGGAGAAGGCAGTGATACAGTATGCTTCCTGGGGACCTCAGGGGAACCAGCTGGTACGTGAGGCGCTTACTCATATACCGGATCTATGTGTTATAAGCTGCATCAGTTCAAACTGCCAATATGATAAGCAGATTTTCACACCCCTCACAGTCTATATAATACCGTCTATGTATGAATGCGTCCTCCATTTGACATAATTTACATCATGATACCATCAATGGTACCATGTCGTTATGAGATGAACTCCAGCCGCAGTGTCTATAGTGTACTATAATGGGGTTGTTTTACACTCATAATTCATCTACCTCCCCTGTAATGTAATTGGCTTTTGCTGCTATGTCAGTGCTCATCTACAGCATATTAACTGGCAAGTAAAGATGTATTGGCTCTCACTCGTGTGTGTGTTGGCCAATGATTCATTCAATCTTGGACGGTTTCCGCTGCTCAAATCCGGCAGCCAGCTCTGAAGTCTGCAACCTTGCTGTCTTTGATGATGGATTGGTGCTGTCTGTCTGTGCTGCTCATGCCAGGCCTATGTGTTTGACGGAGATATCTACTACAAGCCCAGTGTGACCAGCAAATCACTGCGCCTCACATCCACTGACCTGGAGCAGAATGTGATGAACGGACTCTCTGACTGGACCTACGAAGGTAGGATGCTGTCCAGCTTCACACTGAGGCAGGTTTACAACATCAGTCATGAAAAGCTGAGTTATGCTATGAGTCTGACATGAAAAACTTTCTGTTCTATAACAGAGGAGGTGCTCTTGACATATGCAGCCCACTGGTGGTCTATGGATGGCGCCCGGCTTGCTTACCTCAGCATCAATAACTCTGCTACACCTGTGATGGAAATACCTCACTTCCTAGGTGGTCTCTACCCCTCCAACGTGTTCTTCCCCTACCCCAAGGTGAAAACTGGTTATAAAACGGTCACGCTAGGAGCTCCGTGATGCTGCACTAAGATGCTCACAATGCTCGCTAGCAGATGCGTTTACGGTGCTCGCCATCTTAGCTTAGCATGTCTGCATGTTAACGTTTGCTACTTGGAAATGCCTTTAGTTTTGTAAGACAAATTAAAATGATGACCTCTACATGAAAAATTATCAGAAAATCTAATTTATTACAATTTATCCAGGTGGGGACATTTATTTCCATCCAAAATTTCAATAGTCATTGAAGTTTTGCACACTTGATTGTGTACTAGATTTTATTTGAAATAAATTAAACTAGCATTTCCCTATCATTCTACACCTATACAATAATGATAAGGGAAAAGTGTGTTCATAGAAATGTTGGCAAATTTTTAAAAGATCTAAAAGTCAGATCTCTCATTTGCAAAAAAATGTTCAGACCGTCAATTTAATGTTGTGTATAAACTAATTTAGCTCATGTTAGAGCTGCCCAAACTGCCCAATTGTAGTTTTGCAAAGCCTGTAGAGATTTCCTTAAGAAGACACAAATCCATAGTGGCTGTTAAAGTGCTTGTTGTGGATTGAAAATGTGCAAATTTTGTTAATATACAATTCAATCTGCAACACAATAAACTGTACAAAAAGTGAGGCATCTGAATAGTTTCTGGAGTGACTGTATGTCCGCCTGAACCAAGCAGTAGAAGGACTGACTGATAAACCCTCTTTGCCACCCCTACACTCTTGCTGCTAGCGTGGCTAAAAAGATTTGCAAGGACTTTATAAGTTTAGAAGTTTATTTGACCATTTTTTCCTTCTGCATCTGCTCAGGCGGGCTCAAGTATCCCATCAGTCAGCCTGCTTGTGGTGAATCTGTATGGTCCGGCTCACACTCTGGAGATGATGCCTCCCGACTCCCTCAGGGCCAGGTAGTACATCTTAGTGAATGTGAAAATAAAATAAACCTTTAAGGCTTCAGGCACCACCTGTCAGAAATGATTACACACGTGCAAATTTCAGTCCCCTTCACTGCTTCCTCTTCTGTTTTTTATGCTTTTGCATCACTTTCCAATACTTTCCCCGTGTATCATTTTCCGCATCGCCTCTTCAGAGACAGCTACATCTCCATGGTGACTTGGATCAGCAGCACTCGGCTCGCGGTTCGTTGGCTGAACCGAGCTCAGAACCAATCAGTGCTCTGCGTGTGCGAGGCCACCACAGGGGCATGCTCAGAGGTGAGCGGACATCACTTGTTCCACATTAGTAATCTGTGCGGCCTCTGCTGCAGTATACAGCTTTAATAGAATTTGTGCTTCATTTACACAGTGTTGGGAGTTAGGATTGATTTCCTTAAGCTCCCAAATCTCTGCTGGCTGGATTAATATTTAAGGTCATTTGCTGCATGAGAAGAATTTTCAGTGATGTACTGCAGCATTTTATTGCCGTGGCCCCTCTGTGAAGGCTTGCAGATTACAGTTCAGTGTTACTGCTTTTTTTAATAATTAATAAACATGGTAAGTGATATTTATACAAGGCTATTTAAATCTGTTTTAGATGTTGATGTAAAATGCTATGTAAGTGGTGTGACTAATAATTTCTTCTATGTTTGAAATTGAAATCAACAGAAACACAAAATGACCATGGACATGATGCAAAACCAGCGGCAGGTATGTATCGCTTGCATTCTACCATCTGTGTACACCTATTTATTATGATCTATAATTATTTCTGATTATTATTTATCATTGCTGACTTTCTTTTGACCCCATACTTTTCTTCAACAGGACGTGCCACTGTTTTCAGCAGACAGCTCTGTTTTTTACACGATCTTGCCAGCAAAACAAGGCGCTCGGGGAGAGTTTCACCACATTGCTGGTCTTACAGCTCAGGTCAGTTTTGGGACAGTTAACTTCTGAGAAAAGTGGCTGTTGAGGGGTGGAGGATATAACGAAAAACTGTGTGATTGCAGATCTCAGCAGCACAGAGGATGAAGTCTGCTTTTTCACACTATCTCCGCCATTTTAATTAGCAAAGCAATTTGATGGCATTTATTTCCTCCCTAATTATACAAACAATTGCTAAAACACATTTTTCTCTCAGGAGTCATTTCTCTGATTAATATGTTCTTGGTCCTTTGCTATTCACATTTTTGAAGTAATTCATTCCACCAACGTATTCATCCGAAGCGGGGCAATTAAAAATGTTTACTGGTGCTTTTTTGAAAAAACTATGTAGAAGGGAATGACATCTGTTTATTCTTTTCTCATTTTAATTTAGAATTTAAGGCATGTGTTGGGTAGTGAAGGCCCACATCTTTGTGCTCATGTATGTTGCTTGAACTCTTCCGTGTCTCTCTAGCTTCAGTCCCAACATCAAAAATAAACATAGTAATTCAAAATTACTTTTTCTAAACCATCGCTGTCTTTATTAGGTTTAACTTCATGAACCTATCTCCATTTTCGTGCCTGTCCTCTGACACAAACTTGCTGTATCGCTGCACCTATTTTTACTCTGTATCTGTGACTGCTTCTACATTTCTCTTCATCTCTGTTTCTCTGTGTAACGCAGCCTGCCATCCCCTCCGTCCCTCCTCGCTTCTTGACATCGGGGAGCTGGGACGTCACCTCGCTCTGCGCTCTAGACGAGAAGGCTGGAAAAATGTATGTGAGAGCCACAGTGTGTGGAGCTGACTTAAATCACCCTTTATCAGCTCTCAGCCTCTTACTGTGAAGACACGACTGACAGCAGGGGTGGAGCTGAATATTGGCCATCATTAAAATGATCATCTCTGGAGAGTAAGGTCTAGATGTGTCAACTGCTGGAGAGCTAATTCCTTCATTAGGTCAGAACAATAGAGATACGATTGTAATTAAAAATTGCTTTCAAGAAGCTATTTTAACATGTAGCATTAACCTCAGTTAAAAGGCCAAAGGAAATCACTTTGAATGTGAAGAGAACAAATGATTACTTGGACTTGACCAGAGCAGATTATTACTTAAATCTGTCTTTATCCTGCTGGGGGCAAAACTCCCACATGAAACGATTTACTGGGGTGTGACCACCGCAGACAAGCAGGCAAAGTCAATTGTAAATCTAGTCAGTTATTTTCAGTCTCAGAGTCCTTGGGGTGATGCTGCTTTTTGCCTCCAGACAAGTAATTCTATCTTAAAGTATTTATGCAGCAGTGGGTAGTCAACATGACTGATACCGTGAGGCACATCGAACGGACTGAATTTACCATCACTGATGCTGCTTCAGGAAGTAAAAGTGATCCCAGACTGATTTTATTAACATGCTGAAGTATGTAAATAAGTGAAGATAGGTTCTTGTCATGAATAATTGATACCCAGAATAATTAGGATGAAGTTAAGACACACAAATATGATGTGCAGTGCTTTGACTAAGCAGCAAGTAATTGGCTGTGTATGTGGTTTGTTTTTCTCATCCTCAGTTATTTCCTGAGCACAGAGGAATCCAGACAGAGCAGACATCTCTACAGGTATGAAACCTCCCTGTGAAAAATCACCCTGAGCTTGTAAGTCATTTTAACATTTAATGGCTCTGGTGGAAATGTATTGCAGCTATCCGTATTTCAGTTCCTCCTTGTCAAAATGAGCATTTGCGATTTCCACAATGACAGTCTTCCTGTCCACAGCTGTCACATCAGATATCAAACACATCATTCTTCCTTTCAGATTTATGACACGCAAATATCTGCAGTGTATTTGTGACAATGACATAATTCTGTCATTGATATCCACAGTTGCATTTCTACGCCCAGTTGTTGATATACAAATGGTGTCGTTACTTGTCACAGTGTGTTTTAGATAGTATACTGACAGATATCTGAAATTGCTTTTTTCACTTGGAATACCTGACCATAAAAATAAGTCAAGCAGCAACTGAGCTGTAGATATTTGAAAGAGGAGTATTTTCTCTAAGAATCTGACTGAAATGTGTGAAACTGTGGATATCCTAAACTGAGAACAATGCACAAGAATGGCAAAAATGGCATCATTTCTTGTGGGAAGGGTGACGTCGTGAATCTGTAATGTTCGCTTGGACTAGGAGGAATGGAAGTGAAGAATCAAATATCTGCAATAGCTATCAAATGTTTTAAACAGCCACATTTATTGTTTTTTTTTCTATTGCTTAAAATATCTTTTCATATCTTAACTATCCATCTCTTATTTTGTCTTATTTAGTTTTCTTGTTTTGGTGCGCTTTAAAATATATTTTTAATATCCAATATTTTGTCAGTCATTTGTTTGAAAAGTCCAAAATAAATAAAATTTGATTAATTACCTGTCTGATACTTCCTAAATCTTTAAAATATATTTTTTTAAATTTTGACCAAAGCAATCAAAGATGTAGATATATTGAAATACAATTTCTGCTAGCATGTAACGTAATTGTGATAGCTGTAATCGCTGTTTTAGTTAATATGAATACAGTTTTTACAAGGGAAGAGGCTAATTTCAGTACCTAAAATGCAGTCACATATAGCATACATCATCACTGTAGCATCAATTTACAGCTGAGATTGATGGAAATGCCATTATTGTTGCAGAAATGTCATAAAATGTGACAAACTATAATGTACTTCATTTGTTTTTCATCTGTGGTACTGAATGAGATATCAAGATATGACCAGAGTTATTACAGTTCATCTTGTTGTTGTCAAGACATTCTACTTAAATCCAATAATATGTAACTCATTGTGGAATATTAGGTGTAATATCAGTAGGATGCATCGTCTCGGGACCGTGAATGTCTGTTAATTCTAAAAAGCAATCAGAAGAGTAACTGCACTCAGCAGTGCATTGATATGGGAATCCTATCAAGACAAGAGTTCAGTTATGACAAAAAAATCACATCTCAGTGGACGAGGTCTCTGTGTGTTGCTGTAGCTGAGTCACTTGAGACTGATGGTCTCGACTGTAATAAACACACTTGTCTGTTCCCTCATCAGCCTTCGAGCTTTCATATCTTTTTATTAGCTTACATAGCTTTAGGCTTCAGGAGATAGCTCATGATGAAGAGGGGAGATGGTTTGTTTAAACTTGGTCTGTGATTAGTTCTGTATGAAATTTGTAAGAGGGACATTTAGAAACTCAACGCCTAACAGCAATCTATATAATGACTTTTATGTCTAACCTTATTGAACCCCATTTGTTTCTGAAAAGTCAACTGCCTGAATAATCTGTCTCGGGACACTATCATTTGACCTTCTCCTGAAGCAAATCAAGCTGCCTTAGACCGACCTGTTTTAAGTGTGGCCAATAACCCCTTTTTCTTTTATTTCTAAGTGTGGACCTGGATGGAGTGTTTCAGCGCCAGTGCATCTCCTGTAACCTCGTAGACGGATGTCGCTTCTTTAAAGCTATTTTCAGCCCCAATCAAACCCACTTCACTCTCTACTGCCTTGGTAAATCCCACAGACACTCAGACACACAGCCATGCATTCAAACTTGTGGAATAAATGTGAAAGCTTCACATTACTCTGACAGTCGGTTTTATAATGTTGTCATTTGAAAAATTCCCCAGGCCCTGGAATCCCTAAAGTGACAGTTCACAGTACAAAGGACCCCTCCAGTGAGTGTTACATCTGCTTGTCTGACTAATGGTATAATAACACACATTCATACACACACACACACACACACACCAGGTTTCTGCAGTTTCCCTTGATAGCCTGCAGAGAGCAATCCAATCATGTAGATACTTGTGAACACTGCCCTCTGTCTGTGGCTCTCAGTTAGAGCAATTTGCATGGAGATGATGACGATTTGGTCCACAAGCTGATGCTCTACTGTGTCTGTCTTGAAGTTCAGAATTAAAATATAACACAGTGGTGTTTTGTTTCTTGCAGGATATGTCATCTTGGAGGACAACAACCTTCTGTCTAAAGCTCTGGAGGACAAAAGTCTCCCTGAGACTCTCTTCAGGACGCTCCCAGCAGACAACCACGGTACAACAAAGAGAAAACATTTTTGTATGCTTTTACTTTGTTAGATAGCATTCATCCAGATTGTCTTATATCAGCAGTAACAATGGAGCACTGATAACCAAACATCTCTGTCTGGACTCCAGTTAAGCATTAACCAAAGCAGTAGTTTCTTGTACTTAGTACTGAGATAATAATAAATCATAGTGAAAGATAATTCTCTCTGTGGTTCAGGGGTTCAAATGTATGTCAGGCACAATGTCTAAATGTAGTAGTAAGTCTGACCCATAAATGGACAGTTCAAGCCCTGTTTACTTTTCTTAGATCTGCACCTGAAGCTATCTCTACCTCAGGGTTACGAGGCCAACCTGCACCCTCTCCTCATCATTGTGTAAGTGTCATTGAACGAGCACGCTGAGCAGCCATGAGCTCATCAAAGTCATCTGGTTTGCAACCTATGATCCTCTAACCTTTCCTTTACTCCTCCGATCTTAACAACTATCGCCGCACTAGCTGATCCTGTTTGTCTTGTCTCTCAGTGACGGCATTCCTGGCAGCCAGTCTGTGACAGAGGAATTTGCCCTCGACTGGCCTCAGGTCCTCTCCAGCACACACAGCGTGGCCTTGGCCTGGGTGGACGGCAGGAATGGGGTCGGCCGCGGACAAAAGATCACGGCTGTGGATCCACGCAAGCTCGGCTCACTGAGAGTCAAAGATTATCTGGGAGTTGTCGAGTCAGTGCAGTTATGCAACAATATAGGGCAATATAACTGAAATGAGAGAATAAAGCCTGTTAATTGAAAAATTAAAGGACTTTTATGATGTTTCCACAGGCTGTTGATGCAACTGCCTTATATTGATGATCGCCGGATGGCCCTCTATGGAAAGGTTACAGTATTTTTTTTAATTTAAAAGCTCAGTTCTTTCCAGAGCTGAGGCACATTTTAATGCTTTTCTATATCTCATTACAGGCATTTGGTGGTTATTTGACTCTCAAAATGTTAGCTACAACAGATAAGTTGTTTCAGTGCACAGCCGCTGTGGCACCAATAACAGACTTCAGGCTTTACAGTGAGTTGAGATCATGCCATTAAATACTCATTGAATGAGGATATAAAAATTGTGTCCAAACTCAGAGGCAGTTTGTGCATTAAAAAAAATGATCCTACTGTTTTCAGGTGCTGCCTTCTCAGAGAGGTATCTTGGTCTTCCAGCAAAGGAGGAACACGCTTACTCGGTGAGGTTCTGAAGCTGGAGAACTCAACTTTTCAGGGTTTGATGTTTTAACAGCAACAACAGAAGTGGACATACACTCAGTTGCAAGTTAATCAATGAAAACTAATGCAATGTAATCGGACAACCCTGTAATAAATGTTATTTTCATGAAGGTTATAATGTTGTGTTCAAACTGATTTAAGGATTTAGCCTCATGGTCATTTTGGTTGTGTTGCAGGGTCCACTGTCAGTGCAAATCTGACTCTGTTAGACATACAACTGAGCCTTCATGGCTCTTTCTTTTTTATTAAAGAGCATAACATTAAGATCTTATGTGTGTTTTCCTCATTAGGAGAGAAATTTGTGCTGATATGTAGCTAAATGTAAAGTTTAATGTTATAATTCTGTCAAGAGATCGCAGGATAATGTCTTTCAAGCAATATAGCAGAGTATCAAGTAATTAATCTAAGAAGTAGTGTAACTAATTACTTTCCGTAGGGAGCAAATAAGTAAAGTAATGCATTGTTTTTTAAAGAAGTAACAAGTGATGTGTGATAAATTACTTTTTTTTGAGTAACGACTCCATCACTGGATGTCTCTTGACATAATGCAACACAATTTAACACCAAATTAGCCTCTAAGATTAACTTGAATTTGCCTTTAGTAGACCCATCTACCATCTATGATACATCTGGGGCAACCAAAATATTAGAAGCAACCTCCCATTATAACACAGTTTAATTCAACAGTACCACAAGCATGGCATCCAAAAAGATCATAAAATGTAATCAAAATGTAATCAAAACCTCAAAGTGCGATTTATTGCAGGGTTGTTGCAATAGACTGCAATAATTTTAGCTAATTGTACCCTTTAAACTATTAATATTGTGATGTTAAATGTCTTCAGACCGCATCGGTGCTGGAGGAGGTTAACAAGCTGAAAGAAGAGAACTTTCTTATTCTACACGGAACTGCAGATGGTGAGATTTTGTTCAATTTGACCAGAATTACTTTTTATGTGCATGTCCCTTACATAATACATATGTTTGCGTACCTGTGTGTGTTCGACCAAAGCGAGGGTACATTTCCAGCACAGTGCTGAGCTCTTGAGCCGACTGGTGAAGGTGGAGGCCAATTACTCTCTCCAGCTGTACCCAGACGAGGGCCACATCCTGAGAGAGCCCCGCAGCATCCAGCACTTCCAGCGGACTGTGGTCAACTACCTCCAAACCTGCTTGAAGCACAGCGCTGTCCTAGATCTCGTAGAGGACGAAGAGGAGGAAGACGACTGAACCCCGAGGTTCCCCTTCCCTTCTTCTGGAAGGACTCTCTTAGGACTGTAGGCCATCTTATGCATTACCTTGGGTCGGATAACCAGGCACAAGAGCACAGGAGTGGGGACCAAACACATCATATCACCTCCTACAACTTCTGGAAAAATTTATGTACTGTATAAGGTGTTGCACACAATTATTTCTGCTGTTTTATCGTATGTTCGAGGCCCTGTTTGTTTACAGAATTCACATGACATGATGTGAACTAGACGGCTACTGATTCTGCCAAAAGTTTACAACGATTTTAAAACATGCATGTCGTAATGGCTGCATGATGTGGATTAGTTTACATTGCATTTTGTGTGTTTTGCAGGTTTTAAATATCGTCTGTAGGGGTCAAAAGTGCAACATGTGCCAAAAGCCGGGAACACACTTGCAGACTTTAAAAAATACTTAACTGATGTTTTCCATCCAATCCAATCCAGCTTTATTTATATAGCACTTTAAACAACCACAGATTGAACCAAAGTGCTGTACATCCAGAACAAGGCAAATAAAATCAGAAATACACAATAGAAGCACTAAAAACAAATAAAATACAAAAATACACAATAAAAGCACTAAAAACAAATAAAATCAGAGATACACAATAAAGGCACTAAAAACAAATAAAATCGGTGTCTCATGCTGGATCGAAAGCCAGGGAGTAAAAGTGTGTTTTAAGATGAGTTTTAAAAATGGATAGTGAAGGGGCCTGTTTTGATAAGACTTCGGCCTTACGCATTTAATGATTGCATAAAATGCTTGACGTTTTCTTTCCGCATTTAATGAATGAACCAGGATCGCCTTCAGAGGCAGATTCAAGTCTTATGAAACCAAAACATTTTGGACAGCTCTGACGGAACAGATTCAAATCCCAAACTCTACGATACAATGGAGACTGTCTCTATTGGTTAATGGCCAGGGCATACCCAGCACAATCATGAAGATGCAATGGGGAAATTGGAGTTTCTGTCTTTTTTACAGTGTGTTCCCGGCTAAAATAAAGTTAAATGAAGCATAAGGATCATTCTATATGTGCCAAATACATTTTGTGGACTTTATCCACTGTTTTTATTTGCATTGTGTGATTAAGAATGAATATGCAACTGAGACTATTTACCACAAGCTCCAATTCAAGAATGAACATCTACATAGTTGTCTGTGTACTGTATTTGAAAGTGCACAGTGTTTCTGTTTTGATACATCTTGACATTTTCTTGTGTATTGCAGAATTAAATTATTTCTTTCGACAAACTGTTGAGCCATTATGTTAAAGTTTAGAAAGCTAGTGGGCCTGCCATCAAACTATCAAGCATGCATGCAGTTGGTTTGAAAAGAATGCCACTGACTCCAGACAACTAGCTACTTCTTTTTCCAGCAGTCCCTGAAAATAAAGTTTGAACATCTTGTTATATGGCGAGAAATAATTTTTTATACTTCCATAACTATCAGCGCTGTAGTTGAACACAGCCATTTGGAGAGATGATGAAAAAACTATCATGCCAGCACTTTCACATCACTTCTTGTTCTAAATTAAGAGTTTTCAAAGTCTGAAACTGTTTGCCTCCCCATTTGCAACACTTAAAAAAGTGGCCCCTTAGTTTACTGGCTTAGATTAGCTTCATTCCTGGATACCAATAGGATTGTGATAATGTTATTTGATCCCATCGGCACTGCACAACGGAGCCTAGAGCCAACAGAGCCTAATATTGCTGTTGGACATAATTCAGACTACACAATATAATTTTAAAAAATCTTCCCCAGGTATCAAGCATATATTTCCTGAGGCATTTATGACTTTCTGACTGGGAAAGTGGGAAAAACTAGAATTCTCTAAAGCCACTGCACCTCTATAACCAAATAGCATATTTAGGCAATCCTATATTATCTACTGTGATCACTTATGTAATATTTGTTCACAAACACTCATTAAGTCTCCCCTGAACTGAGCAGGGCTCCATACACTGATAAACATTTGCTTCAAATAATTACAAAGACCATGGTGACTCATGTTTTTGATTTCCAAAGCAGTATTTGCAACATATGCCATTCAGATTTCAAGAATGATAATGCAGCTTAAAACTATTTGCAACAAATAACAGGCATAATCTTATTTCCGTCAGATATGGGATTCTAAGTAAATGCAAGCAATTAAGTGTTACCACATTTTACATTGTGGACACCTAAATTTCCATTTAGTTTAATCCTTTTAGCTTTACTTGGGCAGGAGCACATAGAAATGAATATATCGGAGAATCCATGCTAAATTAGTCAAATAAGGTTCGCTGGAGGAGGACTGTCACAGTTTCACTCCAAGTAAACAAAATAATGTAATACTTGATATAGTCTGCTCTTGAATAAACCCTGATCATCAGCTGTCGTCGCAGAATAAAGCAGAACCGCTATCCAATCAGAATTCACCTAATCCTGCCTCGACCAATCAGATTCCTCAACGCTATCGAGCTCATCCGGTGCACCGTCCAATCAACACTGCCGGTAGTTACAGGCCTGAATCCCTCTTCAACCTTCTGCTTTCTGGAGGGGCACCTTCAACCAGCTCCGCGGTGCATTGGCAGCGGCTTCCTTAGTTCTAAAGAATAAGTGAAATAACACTTTAACACAGACACAATGTCGTTTCTGACTGTCAGCAGGCTAGCACCCAAACTCCTCAATTCAAAGGTAAGAGAAGTAGAAATGGCCTCTATGTCACTTTTAAGTCAAAGCTGTGGACGTTACCTTTAAGCTAAGGTTAGCCGGCTAACGACGTAATGGCAAGCTAGTTAACGTTTAGCTAGCTTAGCACTGTCAGCCACATTGTAAAATGCAGTTGAGAGTGACGAAAAATTGCTTAAACTGTATGAATGATTGTACCAGTACCCCCAAGTTCTTGTTGTCTTACACGAAAATCGGAAAACGTTGACTTGTATTGTTGGTGAACTTGTCTTGTTAGCTACCGTTAGCTTGGAAAGCGTTGCTTTTTTGCTGGCCTGGTATTGTCACAGCTTGTACAGGTTTCTTCAATCGGTAGTGATCAGACAACTTCGTGTTACACTTCACCTGTCCCGTTAATTGTCACTAATAAAGCTTTGCAGTGGTTGGCTTTTCAAAATCATTCGGGTTGGCTTTAAACTCAGCTTCAACTTTGTGTTTATTCACCACCCTCGTTGACCTTCACGTGCAGATTTTAGGCAATTGTCCAACGTGTAATTATTTAAACGGTCCTTAACATGTGTTGTGCGGTCTCAGCGTTTACAAATGATTGCGTAGAAACGAGCGTTTTAATGTGATTTAGACACATCAGCTCCAACCCTCAGTTGGTAGATCTTGTCAATCCAGTGTGTGATTATAAAATGGGGATTGCTTTAATATCGTTTTTTTTTTCGAATCACCTGAAATATCCTTTGGCAAGCTTGCAGAAAGATTGGCAAGGAGTGATGAAGTCAATTGATTTCTTTGCTAACTGCAGTCTCCCAGTGACTTTAACCCCTTGGCTTACTCTGCTGACCTCTCAGCATAGTTTGCTTACACTTTATTACTGTCATATCAACTTGTGTCACCTACTTCTGAAATTTTTTTTTTTTTAAAGTTTTTAGACTGTCATATTTTGTCATGTAATGGATGACTAAAGAGTTTCTGTCCTTCCTTGAACTCTTTTCAAACTATAGAATGTCATACATGTGTATATAGAATATGTACAGCAAACCTGTGTCACACTCACCTTTTCGCTGTTATCATTTGTAATCTTGGGTCAGGAGATTTATTAGTAAGCTGTTTTTTTCTAGTTGTATAACATCTTGTGTCTTTGAACTGCGACTGAGAGTCGTGTTGTATTGAGAGTAGGACAGTATGAAAGTGGGGTCTTGTGATATTTTTTTTGTTTCAGATCATTTCAATTTTTGGTAAAGACAATTGGAATTTTCAAGTGTCTCTGAAGTTCACTTGTTTCTAAAGTTGGAATTACCAAACTGAAAATTAGATTTCAAGAAATATGCAATAAAAAGTTGCTTGCTGCTCAGTGTCATTTAACAGCACGAAACATTGTGAGTTTCCTTTCAACATGGTTTCTTCTCCAGACCAGGTTGTGCATTTTGTTTACCAAAGAGAATGCTTAGTTACTGATCAATCAAGTTTCGTGTGTTTCTTTTAAACACACCCTCAATGGGTTGACTCCTAGACCCTTCCTTGCAGAATGATTTCTCTAGTTGCCCTCTCCCCCGGCTGGTGGAAGTTGGGAGTGACTGAGTGAAACTGGTGCTCTCTATTTAAGACCCTGAGCTGTTACATAATCTCTCTCTCCGCTGTGTAAAGCGTGTGCCCTGACGCAAGATCATACCTTTTGTTTCGGCAAACCTTGACGGTCCTATACACCCCCATCGGTTGTGATTATGGGGAGGGGATCCCATTGGGAGAAAAGCCGTATGTCCACTGCCCCCCCAGACTCCTCTTTCATGCATTGATAATTTTGATAAGCTAACAAGGGAGTCCTGTTTCAGTGGTGCGCAGCAGGCTCAACTTTTCACTACAGCTATTGGGCCTCCAATAAGATTGCTATCCTCCAAACACTCTCATATCCTTTGCCAATAGTTTTTTAATCTCTTACATCCAATCATCTTGTCCCAGTTCCAGCAACAGTTCAAGACTTAAGAGCCCAGTCACTATTAATTATACACAAATGGCTGCTTTTGGGGTGTCATTTCCACTTTCAAACTGTTTGTGATGTCATGCAAAAGTGGTCTCTGTTTTTGAGTCAAATTTCAGCATGCTAATACACATTGAAACACAGGTGGAAAACTCTCAGCCTGTATCCTTTCATGTATTGACATATCAGGGATTACTGGGTTTTTCCTGGCTAAGAATGGGCCTTTGGCATGGTGACTACACCTGATACAATAATCAGTCTACGTATAGTAAAGGCAAGGAGTCCATTACCTAATTTGACAGAAGCCCTTTTCATTTTTCAAATCAGTTTATTTTTCCTGTTATTTATGACTATTTGGTTATCTGATATACTTGAGAAAATGAAAGCCCAATTAAAAAAACTGGTAAAAGAATATTCAAAGTTACTGTTATCATTTTGGTGTTGGCTCAAACTTCTTTATAGGGTGGCAAAAATTCCTTTATTCAAGAAGAACCCTGGTTTAGCAACAAATAACCTTTTGCAATATCATATTTTGTTCACTGGCATGACATTAATAAATGACAAAATCAGTCAACTCTCTCCATCTTTGAACTTGAGTTATCTATTACAGTAGGCTTATATTTTACCAGTAGTTAAATCTAAAACTGTGAGGCCGTGAGTATTCATAACTGTTCATATTCCAGTTAAGAGAATCAGGGGCTGCATTGTGTTAGCAAAAATACATATTTTAAAATTACCTTGAAAGTCAGTCCCTTGCTTAACAAATTAGATTGTTGTTTTATGCTAAAGTCAGCATAATGTAATACTGTAATCTGTCATTTATATTTATGTTGGAGACTGGTGAATGTGTGGCATTTGTTTGTTTTATTTATGACTCCCCATACTAGTTGATAGAAGTTGAGTAATATTTGTATGACTTGTTCACATCTTTGAACAGTAGAAACCCTCAGTTTGTAGATGCTTCTTTCTTTTTGGTTGAATAATCCCTTTGTGTCATAAGGAATAACCTGGAACCATCGCCACGAGTTGTATCTTGTTGCAATTGTTTGTAGTAAGCTTCTCATAGTGTAAATTTTGGATGACCTTGAGTACAAAATAAACCATCAACCAACTCAGTACAACAAGTATAAAAATGGAGACAACTTTTAACTTGGGTCAATAAATTATGTACTTACTATTTACAGTAATTGCGTGCTTCTTTGCCAACCATGTTCTACATGGTGTATTATCATAGTCGCACCTCACTGTAAAATGCTTGGACGAATTCATATTTACCTTTAGGGGCTGCAGACTGTTTAATTATATGATTTATTTTAAGGTGCTCTCGTATTGTTTCAGGTCATACATAAGGAATTAATAGTCTTAAAATGTATTCATTGTCTTTATGTTTCCCTAATAGGGTCTCTTGTTGTGGTTCTAATATTCACAATCTAATTATTTCTTTGTCTACTCCTCAGAATGCCACTTACTTCTTGGTGGCTGCCAGAAATGCCAGCGCATCATCAACAGTAAGTGCACTTAGGTCATTCCACGGTTGTCAGCTTGCTTCCTCTTTTCCCACATTGTTTTTCTGTGGTTTAAATGGTAAAAGGCATTGAGCAGTTTAAAAAAAGGCTCTGCTGTGGTCTCTTTAGAGTTAACAGACCACACTGACCTTTTGGAGCTAGATCGATTTTTTTTTTCTTCTGTACTGTTTACATAAAGACTTTTGACTGGTCACATGAAAGGAATGTATTTTATTTTAATCCACTGCATCGCTAATTAAATATTGTGTTTTTACAGAGTTTGAAGGATGTCCTGGCAGACCTCATCCCTAAAGAACAGAGCAGGATCAAGAACTTCAAACAACAGTATGGAAAAACCAACATAGGACAGATTACTGTTGATATGGTGAGTAACACCTGAGATGTTAAACGAAATCCACTGCTTGTCCCAAAACTTCAGTGGATAATTGAACAGTTCTTAACTATTAAATTAATCGCCAACTATTTTGACAATGAATTAATTGGTTTGAGCTATTTTTAAAAAAACTAAATTCTAAATCCAGCTTCTTAGTTTTAATATTTCTTTGCTCCTTAATGACTAAATACACTGCATATCTTTAGGTCACATTTGAGGGCGTCTTACGCTGGTTGGCATTTTTCACCATTCTCTAACATTTTAAAGATTTCCAAGCATCTAATCAATAGTAGTGAAAATAATCATTTGTTGCAGTCCATGTGTGACATAGGTAAACAGAATACGCTGAGTAATGAAGTGAGCTGGATTCCTCTCATCCATTATACTCATTTTGGAATAAACGTTCAGGTCGTTGACCATGATGCAGATTAGTCGCAGCATGGTAGCTGCACATAATCCATTTGGGCCTGTCCAGCCTTATTTACTGTGTCGGGTATCACTGCTCGGTCATCTCCCTCTGATGTCACAATGTAAATGCCAACAGAGATATTTTAGCTGAGTCACTCAAGCCTCTACAGTAAACTGTCAAAATGGAACATATCCACTCACGTATACACAACATACACACATAACACACACTGCAACAAATGCATCATCCTCTTCTGTTTATCGCTCACTACATCTCAGATTTTTGAATGATTGCCATTTGGATTAAAGAAGGCTTTCTTGGGGCACGACAAATACATTCAGCAGTGGCCTGTTCATATCATGTAAAATTATTTATTATTAGTGCATGATATGACCTACTTGAATAGAGTCAGGGTTATTGCTTAGTGTCTTTGTAAAAGAACTGATGGACATTAGTGACTAAAACTGGTAGCTGATGTACTTCGAATGTATTTAGTTGTAAAAGTCTGTATGTATATTTAGGCTTTAAAATCCAGTGTTACATAAGTATACACAATTTGTACTTTTAATGTCTGTATCTGCTTTTTTTTTTGTGTGTTTTCATCCATAGGTCTATGGAGGTATGAGGGGGATGAAGGGTCTGGTGTATGAAACCTCTGTGTTGGATCCTGAGGAGGTCAGTATCAAAGCTTGACTGATATATATTGCATTGATATTTACTGCATGTATATTTGTAAGTCAGCAGATAACTAAACTATACCCAAGGCCATTTAGAAACAGTGTTTCCATTGCATAATTTGTCTGCCAGTGAGCTCTGCAGAGGTGATTTTGTTTCAGCTGTAAATGTATCTTGCTAAATAAAAACAAAGTTCAGTTTCAGAAAGATGACTTGCTTTGAATTGTAAAAACATCATCAATTGATAATTAGTTATTGTGTCATTATTAGGCTCAAAGGATTTGGTGGTCATACTGCATTTGTGCAGAGCACAAAGCATCAACATTATTTCAGTGGTGGTTTTGTAGTGTATACTCTCTTGGCCACCTGGACATAAGCCATCCTTGTAAGCACTTACCTTGATTACTGTCTGGCTGAAGCAGTGCTGTCAGAGTGTCATTGTGTCATCTTATTAGCAGGCTGCAGCATGTAGTGAGATATTCAATCATCAGTGTTCATTGGTGGAGCCAGAGCTTACGTTAGCAGCTTGCCAGTTCTCACTGGACTGTGAGTGTCTGAAAAACCCGAATATGTATTTGATTACATTATTTTTTCTTCTCTCTCCATCGATGCATAGGGCATCCGCTTCAGAGGCTACAGTATTCCAGAGTGTCAGAAGTTGCTGCCTAGAGCTCCAGGAGGTGAGGAGCCGCTCCCTGAAGGCCTCTTCTGGCTTCTGGTCACAGGACAGGTCCCTACTGAGGAGCAGGTGAGTGGAGAGGGGAGCTCTAACTGGCTGTGTCCACCAAAGTGTTTTCTGCTGGTTGAAAAAGCCAGGTGTTTTTCTGGAAACAGAGATAACGGAGAGTGAAATATACACTTTGGGGTAATGTAAATCCTGGGTCTTCATTGCAAACAATTTAAAAAATATGCTAACCTCGAAAACAAAAAAATACTTTGGAAGACATCTCTTAAAACCTTGTTTTACACTAGACTTTCAATAAACAGCTGGTAATATTTTCCTGTATCTCAAACAATTTTTATAATCTTCACATACTGTTGTACCGTCTTCAAAACTGAATATTCTGACAGAATAATACATTGAAGACAAAGGTTCTTCAATGAGTGATCCATGACACGATTGGTCACAACATGGGAAGGTGAGAGAAAAGATGCTTGCAAGCATTGCGTAAGGAATAAAAATCGGTCTGGAGTTTGACTGCAGAAAAAGCACCTTATATAAACTAGATTATTTTATAACTATGAAGCAGGATGCGGTCTGTAGGGCTTTTATTGCTGCCACCTATCTCCTTGACAAGGTATATGAGGACAACTTGACTGATAAGCTTTCTCCTTTTAGCTGATTATAAGTTTTCCATGAAAGAATAGCTTTCACCTCTTAGCCCTTTGTTCTATGATGTTATAAAATGTAATGCATCTGCTGCTGCCTCAGCCAAGGAAAACATTTTAGATCAGTCTTCTTCCTCTCAAATAAATATTGGTCTCCATTTAATAAAAACAATCCTGCTCAGTGCTTGACCTAGAAAGAACTGAAAAGTAAATGTTTCCCCTCACCAACTTATACTATGTGCTTCTTTTCCCTCAGGTGAACTGGGTGTCCAAAGAGTGGGCAAAGAGAGCAGCCCTTCCCTCTCACGTTGTCACCATGTTGGACAATTTCCCCACAAACCTGCACCCCATGTCTCAGTTCAGTGCTGCAATCACAGCTCTGAACAGTGAGAGCAGCTTTGCACGGGCCTACTCTGAGGGAGTCCACAAGTCCAAGTACTGGGAGGTCAGTTTATATCAACACACACTTTGTCTCCTCTCAGAATGTAATGATGGCTTGACACCGGGGTTGGGAATATGTGGGCTAATATACGAGTTCAGCAGATGATTGATCCATTTCACAACAGTTTTGTTTCTTGTTGCATGTAGAATTGCAGCCTCACAAAGCTGCTAGTGTAGCTTTACACTTTCAATTTGATTTCATGTACTTGCTTCTAATCTTTTTTACACTTTTTGTCTTAGTTTGTCTATGAAGACTCCATGGACTTGATTGCTAAGCTTCCTTGCATTGCCGCCAAGATCTACCGCAACCTGTACCGTGAAGGCAGCAGTATCGGGGCCATCGACTCCAACCTGGACTGGTCCCACAACTTCACCAACATGCTGGGCTACAGTGACACCCAGTTCACTGAGCTAATGAGGCTCTACCTCACCATCCACAGGTGCAACCTCCAACTCCTCTTCAAAGATCATGAATCAACTTTGATCAAAGACATGCAATTTTAATGTACCGGTAAATTAAATGTTGCTCTTTAAACAAACTCGGATGAAGAGCTTGAAGCACTGGACAGATGGAGTCGTTTTCTGTGCTCGAGGGCAAAGATGATATTGATTTTATTCCTGGACTTAAGTGAGTTGAAGAGATGATGTGTTGAAGGGAGAAAGCTTATTTTCAACATGGTTCTAAGATGGTACAACATAAAAAAAAGAGCAAGTAATATATAGATTATTTTGAAGGAGTAAAGTATTAGAGGCACCCTAATCAGGTTAGCAGAAATAACAGCCCTATTTTAGGCTAATGTAGCACTAAATACTAACACTGCTGCAAGAAACATCTTGGTTTAATTAACATGACATTAATTCAAAGCCCCTCCTATGAATGTGCACAAATAGGAGTTGTTTAGCTAAGGTTCAGTTTTCAAGTTGATTGGCAGGATTTTGTAGATTTTTACAAATATGATGAAACTTCTGCTGTGACGTTAGTCCCACAGTTATTTTACTTAACCGGTAGTAAGTTTAGTCATCAAACCTCAAGCCAAGCAGGCTGTGTGTCAGGAAAGTGACTCATTGTGAGGGTGAAAGCATCACAATATAGTCAGTGAACAAGTGCGTATTTTTTGGTTGTTTTTTTTTTTTTTTGGTCACACTGAAGCTGAACTTGCTGTGGTCCATAAATGTGCACTGCGGTTATGATACAAGTAGTTCACTGTCCATTCTGCCAATTTCAGCGAGTGATCAGACAGCAGGATCTAACAGTTGCCACCTAGTGTTGAAATGTAACGAATGTCAGCGCAACACCAGTAAACAATGTTTAATCTCAAGTTGTTTTAGGAATATTACTACTGTTTTGAAAATTATTAACATGTTTAGATTTGTAAACGTGTTTTTTTTTCTTGTTGTTGTTTTGTCATAGTGATCATGAAGGAGGCAATGTCAGTGCCCACACCAGCCACCTAGTGGGGAGCGCCCTGTCTGACCCCTACCTGTCCTTCAGCGCTGCTATGAACGGTCTGGCTGGTCCCCTGCACGGCCTGGCCAATCAGGTTTGTACAGAGCAGCCCACGTTAGATATTAGTGGGAAGCAGTGTTTTTTTCTTTTTTTTTTTTTTTTTTTGGAGTTCATGATTAGTTTTTGAGTTTGCCCACACAGAAGCCAATCCATTTGATGTCACTGTAGGAGACTCCCTGACATTGCTAATAATATTGATGACTAAGTTCTGCTTTAGTTTTAAGGTCCTGTTATTGTGTTTTCCAGATCACTGACACTGTCTTGTCTTAACACGAGTAGAGGTCAACCAATATGATTTTTTAGGGTCAATTTGATTATTAGTTAGGGAGCTAATATAAAGAAACCGATATAAATGTGCAGTAAAAATCACTATGTTGGAGTCAAAATTTTGAATAACAGAAACTCCAGTGCAAAACTTTGTTGAAATGAACTTTCGGCATTTATCTGTCAGTGTTAATAGGCTAGTACTCTTGACTTATAACCAATCAGATAACAACGTGAGCAGACCCCGAAGTGACTACAGATAGAGAGGTGATTTTGTCAAAGCCAAAATAGCACACTTTTAAATTCATTCATACATATAATTGAGAAAATTGGTGAATATCGGACAGGCTCATAATCACTCAACTCTTAAGCGCAACATCAAGTGTTATCAGTAAGACTTGTGCTTTTCCTGCTGTGACAAGTTAAAATGTTTGTTGTGAAAAATATTGTTTACACATATTTGTCTGCTCTTTGAACTCATGACAGTTCAGAAGTGAGCTGTTGTCAGTTGTTTTCTCCTCTCTACAGTGGTCAGCAGACAAACAGCACTGAGGATAAAAGTAATGACATAAACGAAGCCAAGTTTTTGCAGACTGCCTTGAATTCTAAAACTTATTTTGGAGTTGAATGACTGTTCATCAGCACTACTTGTTTACCAGTGCTTGTGTGAAGGTGACCTCTCCTTCCGTAAAAACGCTGTCAAAATCCCCTTTACCACCTAATTTAGAAATGTTGCCATCATGTGTGTTATTAGCTAATTAAGTACAGTCATGATTTGGCAGCCTGTTTTACACACTTTAAAGGTAAATTACTTGAAGGTTTATTGTTTTCAAACACCATGCTGACATGCGAAATTTACAGACCACATATACAGAACAGGGTTTGTGAGTTTTAGCTTCAGGCCGCACTGCTGTGGTATTTTTACTGAAGAATCAAACAAGGTTGGCTAACATTGTGGGAAAAGTCTCTCGATTGTTTACTTTTTGTTGTTTCGAATAGCTGATGTGACGTATTATGACTGAATACAGTTCCCATTTATAACTTAATGTGTATTTTCTACTGCATCTTACAGGAGGTGCTGGTGTGGCTTACTGCCCTGCAGAAGGAGTTGGGAGGAGAAGTGTCTGATGAGAGGATGAGGGATTATATCTGGAACACACTCAAGTCTGGAAGGGTAAAGAGACAGCACAAACAATTATTTTTAAAGGGACAGTGTACAGCTCAAAAAAAAATGTCACCCATGCATTTTGCATCTGTTGCACCTTGGCAGTTCAGCACAAAAATAATACAATAACAGACAATAACAACAAAATACAACATCATACAGAAAATGACACAAAATACAACACTGCACACAACAGCATGTTACAAATGTATGCTTGTCAGATATATACAATTTATGAAGTGTATAAGATATTTTAAAGTCAGTGAGTGCAGCATTGAGCAGCTTTTAGGAGTTTTTATGTTGGTTTTGAAAGTTCTGCTGAAACTGCAGCCTGGCACATAGTTGGTGGGCTGTTCCATTGATTTGAGACTGCACAGAAAATGCTGATTTCCCAAATGCAGTGCTGCAAAATGGTATGGTACAGTCCTGTACAGAGGATATCTTGGAAGATCTAACAGAAAATATAGGGCAAGTGTAAATGACACAGCCATTTAAATTTTATAAAAAAGGCACAAATCTTAAAATGATCTAAACCTAGTAAATTGTATTTCTTCAGTACAATGCTGTGATGGAGGTAAACTTATTTTGATCTCACATTCAGGAAGTTCATGATTTCATCAATGTTTCAGATGGCCTTAGTGTTTATTTTAGAAAGCATTTCAATTTTATACTTGATGCTATTAAGCACTTGGTTTTATCTAATTTCCAACATCTTTTTATAATTTTATTTTTATTTGGATGAGACAGTGCAAATTAATTAACATACAATCTCAATATAATTTACACAAGGTTGCAGTAAATACACCAGATTTAGTACAAGGCTAATTTCTATCAGTAGTCCCACACATAAAAGAAAAAAATACAGCGTTACAGACGTATATAAAACAATATAGTAACACAAAGACAACAACAGTTAATACTGACTGGGTTAAACCTACCCTAAAATGCTACTATTCTAGAAAAGTGCTTTCTAGGCAATCTGTCATGAAGTGCATATAGTAAGTACTTTACTATCTTGACTTACTGTGTAGCTGCGCTTTTTTCCCAACACTTAATAACTAATTAATGCTGCCATAAACCACAAGGTACCAGTAGAACAGCGATATTTATCCACAGGCTACATTTTTTTTGTTTCTTTGCTGTAGGTTGTGCCAGGCTATGGCCATGCTGTCCTAAGGAAGACTGACCCACGTTACACCTGCCAGCGTGAGTTTGCCCTGAAACATCTGCCCAATGACTCCATGTTCAAGTTGGTCGCCCAGCTTTACAAGATTGTACCCAACGTGCTCCTGGAGCAGGGTAAGGCCAAGAACCCCTGGCCCAACGTGGACGCTCACAGCGGAGTGCTTCTGCAGGTAAGATGCACCTGGTGATTTTAATCGGCCGTTTGCCGTCTGCAGTAGTAAATAGTCATTGATGTGACCGACTGTGCTCTCCCTGTGTGTGTAGTACTACGGCATGACCGAGATGAATTACTACACTGTGCTCTTCGGTGTGTCCCGTGCTCTCGGCGTGCTGGCTCAGCTGGTGTGGAGTAGAGCCCTGGGCTTCCCCTTGGAGCGCCCCAAGTCCATGAGCACAGATGGACTCATGTCTTTGGTTGGAGCCAAGTCAGGCTGAAGCACCTGAAAGGCGCTGGGGGTTAGTGTTAAGGGTGGGAGGAGGTGGAAATATCAAAAGGCAGACATAAGTTGACCCCCTGTCATTTCCAACCCCAGGGATTTAATGGGATTCAAAGAGACAGTACACTTTTAATGTCATTTCACAAAAGAAGGGCCTTTTAAATTGTCACACCATTAGTGTTTAAGTGTGTTTAGTTAACCGCTGACATGTTTTCCCTTCATGTCTCCATATTTGGAGCATGAAAGGTGCAAACTTCAGACACACATACTTGTAACCCAAAGTAGGCTCAAACTATGTACCACTTAAAGTCTGCTAGCATCGCTAAGATTTCCCCCCGATCAGTGCCTGCGTGTTTGTCGTTGGGCACCTGATCTGGACTATGAATAGGCAGTGGCATTCAAAGGGAATTGTGGGAGTGAACGACACTTCCTTTGTATTCGTCTAGAGATCTACAGTTAAAAATAACCTGGCTCAACCTTTGCTGCTTTTGGCTAATGCAGTGATTTGTTTTAGCAGACATCCCCCAATCAAAAGACCTTTTTGTCAGATAAGACTCATCTTATTTTTTCTTCTATGCAGCGTTGTCATCCCACCCAGTTGATCCATGCATTTCACTCCCACTTATGAACACTCCAGTTTAGGAAAACAAAAAGGTCCTCACCAGTAAAACTACTAGCAAGCCTTTTACAAAAAATACTCAAATATATGAAAATCAGTTAAAAGATACTGCCCCTTTAAATCTTTTGTCTCCCCGTTGTTCCTCAACTTGAAGTTTTTTTTCCTTTTAAAATGACCTGTATTACCTCTATGATCAAAATAACTATCATGCTTATATAGAAATTCAGTTCTCCTGTCTTTTTTTCCTCGGCAAGCTTTCCCATTTTTAATGGGTCTCTCTGCTTGAAGGGTCTTATGAATGGTAGAGAATCAAAAATAATGTACAGTAACAGTAATACAGATTTAAGCAGAGGGTGTTGTAATTGGCAGCCTGTAGAAAATCCTTAAGAGCAAGCTTGAATAAAAAGTGGGATAAGGGGGCTTTGTACTTGTTGAAGTCCTGTCTTATTTGAGTGTGTGTTTGTTACTTTATCCCCACAGGAGAGCGCTTTAAACATCAACTACTCCAAAATGAGCACTTGCTTGATTGGATTTCCTAATTTGTAGCAGTAGACACCCTCCCAGGCTGATTGTGACCTTTTTACGGAGGTTTTTTTTTGATGTTGAATGTGTGTAATCCTTGGGTTCTCATTTTGTGGTTTTATTTATACTTTGTGTACATAGGTATATATATGTATAGCTTGAATGTATGAGCTCTGTGCGATCACTTGCTTGTAATAACCACGATGAGTACCACAGTTTACCAACGGTGTAATCGTGTCCAGTCTCGCTTAGTGTCACTGGTCACTGTGAAATTCTGACAACGAACAAAGAGAAAAACTGCAGCTACCTTGTATATACACAGTTTCATGCCTAGGTCTGTGGGCTTAGCTGGTGCTGTTTTTCAGGTGTTTCACTTGAAAATTTCAAGCTTGCTCTTAAGTTCTGGCTTTGTCAGCACTCCATTTTTGTGTAGTTTAAGTTCTTGCTTTTTTTTTTTTCCCCTCAGTCGATACTCTTGCCGTGTTAGTCAGTAGTTCACTTTGTGCTCTACTATCATCTTCCTTCTGGCTTTAGCAGTTTTTGTGGGTTTTTTTGTAGTGTTCTTTCATGTGGTGGATTGTTGGAACAGATGTGGTTATTTTGATCGTAGAGGAGCATAAAGGTTGATAGCTGGGACAATTCATTGCAGATGGATTAATAAGAGAAACACTTTGGGGATGGGGCTGGATGGGTCAAATGGGCAAGAAAAGTTTGAAGAGCAACTATTGGAAAACCTAACAAAAAATGAAAATAAAAGTTTTTATTAACACTTGTTTGGTCTCATTTTCTGCATGATTAAAGGTAAGTGCTGGAAAGTTAAGGTCATTTACTCTCCTAAAAGATGGGACAAATTATTCATTTCCAAATTATGAAATTATGTGGAATCCATAAGAACAAGTTTGGTGTCATGTCCACCCAGCTGATAACTGATCTCTTCTTGTAATAAGAGGATGACAGTACAGCTATAAACCTGCACTTGTTAACCTGGAGCCATGGAGCTTCAGACACCTGAATTTATCATGCAATTTATGACTCCTATTGTATTGCTTAGATTTAAATTAATCTTTTTTTTAAATTCCGTATCTTCATGATCAGGAAAAGAAGATGGTCCAAATACCCACCTCTGCCATGTGCTGTTTATTAATAACTGGCCCACATACCATCACCCCACTCTGGTTTCTTGTTGGCCAGCTGTGTCCTGCGCTCTTGGCTTGTGTAACAAAGGCAACCAGTGCCGAGGAGCTCGGACTTCATGCCATCCTGTGGCACTCGAACTTAATCCAGAAAGGTTACCAAGCCTCATCTACATGCATTTACAGTGCAGGTGATGTGAAACGGTGATGACTTAATAACCGCACAGACCAAAATAAGTGACACCTCTCTTTTTATTTAAATAAAGCTTTATAATACACCCACAGTATTTACAAAGATGCGTTCAAGCTTGCAACATAAAAAGTGATTGAATTCCAAAACTAGCAACTCAAGTCAGTGATACATCTCCTTGTATACATACCAGGCTGCCACTGTTAGACCAATGGTCCTTCACACATCTGCATTTTGAGAATTAGTGTGAAAATAAACTGTGGGGAGATGAGCTCAGGTTATCATAATACTTTAAAAAATATTTCTTCCATTTATAGTCCTATTAAAATGTTTCTAATGCATATTGGCACCTACAATAGTGAAATCAAATTGAATCTCTGTGCAATGTACGTGCATCGCTCTCAAAAACAAATCCAGTGGACATGATGAGCTTCTAAATGGTGCCCAAATGGTATAAAATAGACTTTATTTTATTCCCTAATAATGTAACACTTGAAATGGCATTCAACAATCTTTAAATAACTATCGTTTAAACAGTGATTTCACAGACCCACTTCAATTTCATAAACATTCCTCGTGCATTTAAAGTAACTTTCCCATCATTTCCAAATCACCAACAGAGAAAATAAACCACATCAGCTTAACCCACAGTTCGGTTCTAATGGAGTTTGAAACTTGAGCTTGGACAAAATGAACTAACATGAAGGATGGTCACACTGAATGACTTCCGCCGTTGACCTTTGAAAACCTGAACCTCTCCGTCGCCTCTAAACTACGATGATACAATCAGTGAACTGAATGAGCCCTTTATTGTGGAATAAAGTGACGGTCTGCTTTGATATGAGAAATTTTACACAATTCAATTCAGGGCCTGATAATGCAACACTAAAAATGTCTACATTTTTCTTTTTGTTAGCTACATCCATGCAGCAAAATAAATAAAGGCTAAAAGTCCACAAATAAGCATGAAGCCCACAGACGATGAGAAACGATTTGCAATGTTTTATTCTACAGCCCACCGGTGTGTTTTCTAATAAGGACATACATGACAGGAGAGTATCATCATACACAAAGCTGAGTGGGGAAACTGCTACAACACTGGTTAAAATTTATTCTTAGCATAGTAGTAATCAATTAGGTTACTATGATTATGGCCTAATCTGATTCCTACATCTACCTAGCATGTTATTTCTATTTTATCATTTTCCACAATATAAAGCAGCATTAAATGCGGTTGATCCTTTGATTTTTAAATGTTAGTTTTATAAATCTATAACATAAAAATAAACTGTATTTATCAAATATAAAGTTGTAGTTATCTCACTCAGCTGCGCTTGGTTGTGCAAAGTTTCACTGGCAGGCTGTAAAATAAGGCATTATAAAAACAAGTGGGCTAAGCTTCAAGGTCCAAAAACCCAACTCTCACAGCACATCAACCAAGTTAAAGCTAAACCTCCCAAACCTCAGTCAACTGAGGCCACACTTAACTAGTGCAGAAATGACATTTTTCCTTTTGCAAAAATGTTGCACTTCATAATATTGTCACAACTTACAGTGGCAACGCTCTTTTCACGTCCCAAAACATGGCACCTTTGATTTGAATCCCAATAAAATGATAACAATTTGCATAACCACTGCTGAATAAATTAAAAAGAATGAAATGAACTTTGCGGCAACAGCACTAGTGTATGTCAAACAATACATTAAAACTTCCATTTGAAATAGAAGCGAACGCTAAAAGGCAAAGAATGTGCTTTCCTAGTCTAGTATAACCAGCTGATCCCAGTGCTGAAGTTTACAAGATAATGTGTCAGAGAGGCGACTAGAGCAGACTCAAAGCGCGTCTGTGCCTTTAAAATACATAAAAGGGTGTTCTTAAAATAATAGTCAACTCTCTAACACTGGTAACATGGTGTTGCAATGATTTACTGGTTTGTTTACATAAATACAGCTTGTAACTCTAAGCAATAGCAACTTCCTTCTGCTGAACAAGGACACCCGAAACTGGAGGTAGACAGAAAATGAACACACTTAACACAGGGAGAAGGGAAATAAGCAAGAACTTGTGGCAGGAATTCCAACATTATGCTAAGAGTTAAATGTCCTACATCTTCAGTAGCCGCTATGATGTCTATGTCGCAGCGGAGATGTGATGTAGGGGCCGACTAAGCCGCTTCATGCAGGTTTGAGTGTATAAAGGGAATAAAGGTTGGTATGGTTTAAGGCCAGATGAGGACATACAGCTGCTGAGATCACGTCTGGTGCACCTCGTGAAACATCAGCTCTCGTGGGATACGAGTCTCTGGGCCGTACAGCTTGCATGCTCGCCGCTCAAACGCAGCAACATTCTGCTTCACGACTTCATCGAAGAACATGGTTGCTAACTGGGAGTGTAGCAAAGAGCGGAACTCAAAGGATATCTGTCAAAGATACAAAAATGATTCTATTTTTAGAGAGAGAGTAGGGGAGTCATGAAAGATAGCACAAGTAAAAGCAGGGTTTATCCTGGACAGATAGATTTTACAATTATTATTATATTAAGAAATAAGTAAAAGTAAATAAAGAAGATTTTTTTAAAAAAACATATTTTTAGCCAGTTTTTTAAATTGGGGTTTCACTTAGTCAGGCATAATGGGCTTATCCAATGGTCAGAAATAACATGAAAATGCAGAGATTTCTCTCATTTCTTTTACTATTGTGTGTAGTCACCCTCAAATGCCCACTCTGAACCCGAAAAATCCCTGAGAAGCTGGATATAATAGTTGCAACAGAAACAGTTTGACATTTTGGAAAACTATGCTTATTTGCTATCTTGACTGACACTATTCTCATATCGATACAATAACTAAGAACCCACAACCCCCAGACAATTAGCTTAGCTTAGCCTAAAAGCTGTGGGAAGAAAGATTATGTGTGGAACTACCTCTTGGCTAGGTGCAGTGACTTCCAAGTATCTTGTTCGCATTAGTCCCAGGAAATAGTCCCACACATAAAACTACAATTGGATGTTTTTATACTTCAGTTTCTGTACAGATTAAATAAATTCAATATAATGAGCAAATAAATATCTGGCTATTTCTGGATTGAGCCAGGAGGGTTGTTTCCCATTGTTTCTAATCTTTATGCTAAACTAAGTCAGCTGGTATCAATCCTTTCAGATGGGTGTAATCAAGAGAGTCACAAAGCATTTTCCCCCAAATGTCCTTTAAATGTTTGAATGTTCTTTAAATCTCGGTAATAATGAGAAATGCATCAAGAGGGAGAGAGGCTTCATTGCCCTCTCAGTAAACCACTGCATGAAACAAGCTACAGGTTACTTACAGAAAAGTCTACCGTGCAGGTGCGAGGGTAACCGGGAATGCCAGGACTAAAGCGCCATATCGTCTCCAGGTGATTAAATAGCTTTCCATCTGTACACACTGCCTAAAATAAAACAAAAAAGACACTCAGTGATTAAAAACAGGAAAAGAGACAAGTGAGTGTTCACCAACATCACAAACATTATGTGCGTTAGACAAATTTAGTGTTGCAGTAGGCTTTGATTTACCAATATTTAAATTGTTATATTTTTTATATATATAAAATACAATAATTCCATTCAGATCTTACATGAAACGCTAACAGAATCACTGACACTACTGCCACTTACTTTGACTAGATGAGGCCTAACACTAGTGATCATAGACGTGTATCTCTCCACCACCGGAGGGAATCCCACTTCAAGCTGGGCTTTGGAGTGACCAGCTCTTTTCATGATGGTCTGGGACTTCTTACACCAAGGCACAAAGTGCTTGTAATCGTCAACATTGGCCACCACATCGTACATTTCCTGCATAGAATACCTAAAAGAGGAAACATTACAAGGTTATGGATGACAAAAAGCATAAAAAACATACTTTAAATACTAGTTCATACTTAAAATTTACCCAAGTATCCTACGCTCGGAGTACTCCTTCCTTTTGTTGGTGAGGCTGATGAAGTTTCTGCTCTGAGGAACAGTTGTCATTACGTCCCAGTCTTGAAGGCAAAGCACCCTGGGAGTTCTTGTCATCAAAATGCCACATGATGACAAGTGTCTAAAAGGTAAGGGGAAATGTTCTGTGAGTGAGCCACGTTCTGGAAACAGTGCAATTTACCACAGGCACAGTATGCAACAAAAAAAGTCCACTACATTCCAGTTTCCAGCTTCCAAAGTCAGTGATTACACACAGCACACTGGACCAGGAGGTTATAGAAGGTCTATGGTGTGAGTGTGCCGGTACTTTCTGATCTGGCCTTTTATGTGACCAGCACAAAGCTACGTAATGACACATCTACTTGCACTTTTTGAACCAGTAAGCGATATTTTTTAATACATCGCCCCTATAATCTGACCTAATATGTTTCAACCACTAATGCAAGTGATTTGAAAAAAATTATCATTAGTTAATGGGGACAGGGATGAGCAATATTGCCTTAAAACACTATGACAATAGAAGAGAAACAATGGACTTTCATTGTCTGCCAGGGTGGAAAGCTGCTTTCAGCTCACCAACACATGAAAACATCCTACACAGGATTCTAGCAAAGTAGTCGAAACTAACAAACAAAATTAAAATAACAATTAAAAACAGCTGAGCTTTATGGATTCAACGTCATGACTCTCTTTGTAGAGTTTAGTGCTGCATTTGGGGGAAAACGGACTTCTTAAATACACAAAATAGCATGATTTATGATGATATGATGGAAATTCTAAAAAAAATCCTGTATGACACACTGCTGCCATAAACAAAGTCTGCTTGTTTGGACATCAAATAAACTCTCTCTCCTCTGCTAATGCGGTTTTCAGCTTCTTAGTTGTCGGTTTCAATTTAATATGGTGAATAATGGTTGTTGTATTTCCTCCTTTTATATTTAAACCATGCAGTTTTCTGATACATGGTTCTATTACCCAATAATGGTCAGTCTTTGTTGATTACAATGGGAGCAATGTAATTTTTCTGTTTAATGGATGAATGAACTGAACTTTAAATGATATTTAGAGCAGTTTAGCAATGCTTTTTGCTGTTGTATGTCATCAAACAGTTAATATATCAAGACATGAGCTTATCATTGGTATCATATTGTACATTCAGCTTGTATATGAAAAAATGTGCAAATGTGCTCATGGACTACATATGGGTCACACATTACATCAATATACTATTTTAACAGCAGTAAGACACTACTCAAATGGAGCTGAACTTATCAATCACTTGTCATCTATTTTTGTGATCAATTTATCACTTATTTGTCAGTATTTTTTTAAAGAAAAAGTCTAAAGTCTTTTCCAGCTTGATAAATTAGATTGTTTTCTGGTTTCTTTATTCCTCCGTGACAGTAACTGAACATTTCTGGGTTGTGGATACATCAGAATATAAGGATTTCATATTTTTCACCATCTTCTGACATTTTACAGACCAAACCATTAGTCAAATAATCGAGAGATTAATCAACGCTGTTAAAAAATGTAATTACATTTTTCTAAATCGTTTTTAGCAACTATAGCTAAATAATAACAAAATCGTGTTTTATCCAAGAAAACCACGAAGCACCTTCTAACAGCAATGCAATACTTGTCCGTATCGTGAATTTCTATTTGGTTTTAATGACAAATTCTGGTCCATCGGTTGAGTGCGGGTGCCTACTTTACTCTGTCTTCATTATAACACTATTCAGCAGGATATCCACATTACTGTAATGAATAATCGTCCCACTTTGGACTTAGAAAAACATAAATAAAACGATCGACTAGCTTGTGACCTTCTCGATATAAACTATTTGACCCAGAGTCGACAGTGTCAGTCCCTGTGGACTCAGTGACCAGCTGTGACCCACCAGCTATAATAATAGCCTCTGGTATCTCCGTGACAGGCTCACCTGATGTTTTGTCGCAGGCATCCTCTGGGCACCGCCGTGCGACACGAGCGAGGGGAGCCCACGGAGGCGATCTGCAGAAAGTCACTGAACGTCCGCACACCCATGGGTAACCTCCGGGCACCGGCCGTGGCTGCCATCAAACCAGCCTCTCCGTTCTAGGAAGGGAGTTGCTGGGTTTGAGAGGCTGAGCCCGGGATCTGGTCCAAGATCGGGGGCAGAGAGATTCAAGATCCCGGTCCAACCAGCCCTGCCTCGATGCAGGTGTATTGATGAGCACGTAGCTTTAGCTAATTCTTTACCTTCACCGGAGCAGCGTCTCCTGCCGCTTTCAGGGCTGCGAACGTAGCTACTTTCGGTAGTCAAGCCGCTAACGTTAGCTTGGTTTCATAAGAGCCCGACCAAACGCGACGTAGGGCCGCGTTCCTCTATTTTTTCAGCAATGCTCACATCACTCCGCGTCTCGAGTACCAAACTCACACCAAAGTTAAATTATTTCGGTTAGTTTCGGCTTTGATGTAGTCAAATTCCGCCTCGCTGCGGACGACCTTCTGCTGCTAAGTAAAACGCCGGTGGGACAAATTGTTCCTTTCTTCTGTGCGCCGTTTGGTCGAGTCCAACGTCTCTGTGTAGAAATGCTGCCTCTCGCTGTGCTGGAGGTTAACAGCAGAAAAATCAACTCTTTTTTTTTTTTTTTTTTTGTTTTTTTTTTTTTTTGTTTTAATTTTATTTTGAAAGCAATAAAACAGAAATGTAATTATATTTATGCTTAACGAAATACTGGGTTTAACCTGTACCTGTACTGCCACATTAGCAAAAATGTTAATACTACATATGTGATCAAAACTGAACTTTAAAGGACAAATCACATTAATATTGTACTTTTTGTAGTTTTGTACCTTATGTTGAATATTTTTTCGTACTTTATTTTTATTGTAAAACTATTTTTGAGCTACATATGTTACATGAAAGTTGTTACACAAACAAATTCTTCTTCTTCTCATTATTATTATTATTGTTGTTGTTGTAGCTATTTTTGGCACTAAATAGTAGGTAAATGTGGGTGTTCATGACATCAATTAAGACTCTGTTTCAAAATATAAGAGAATATTTATGAATGTGATTAACGCCTGTGGTTATCTACTATTTAATATCAAAATAGCCGCTGTGAAAATGGCAGTTATGTCTATGGTTACTGCTACTCTGCTAAGGTAAGTTAGCCTAGCGGGATTACTTTTAGCTATACTTTATTTCATTGTCTTTCAGTTTGATTTAAGTTTTAGTTGTTGTCTTGTTTTAGGGGTTTGACATTTTGTTTTTGAAGTGTTGAAAAGTTCTATGTTTTTAAATTTCAGACAACAGGAAAAAAAGGGGAAAATTACTTTTAGCTTAGCTAATGGCTAGCCTTAACTAGCCTGTGTGCAATATCAACTTAATTTTTTTTTAACTATGCTGTTTGCTTTGATCATTTTAAAAACAAGATAAAGTATGTCAAAGTCATATGACTTTTTTGATTGGGGGGAAATTATCATATTTTAATTCATATTTTAATTCCAAATATAATATTTTAATTTATCAAATTAGGTCATGTGGTTTGCTTTAGTAAATTTTATAGCAAGATAAAAGAAGAGAAAGTATAAGAAAAAATCTACAAGAGATCAGTTCAGAGTAATGAGATGAATATTTTATTATGACAGAAGGTGCAGTCTGGGCTCAGTCCCACAGCAACAAACTCTAGTAAAGAGAAATGTGTACTGTTCCTTTATAGATGCAGGTGCGTGTGGAACATCCTGAGGTTAGAGTCGTTACACAGCTGATAACAAACCAGTTCAGATCGGTTTAGGTGAGGAATTACCTGCAAAACACATTCCAGTCTGCAGCAGCAACCCATAAGGTTACAAGGACATTATCAGTTTCTACACAACATTCAGCAAGCAGTACTTTTCCATCAGAGTCTAATTTTTCTTTTTGTGTAACAAAGGAGAAGCTCTCCAACCTCTTGATAAACTGTACAATGACAATAAAGGACATTCTATTCTATTCTAACATATTTAAATGTATGTTTTAATTGTTGATTTGAAATCTTAACTTAATGCTCTAGTTTATTTGTGGAAATTGAAAAAAACTTTTGTCTGTAAATCCATGATTTCCCCTTTGCTCATTAGATTATCCAAAGAGAGTGCACATTTTTGGTTTAGTTTTATCTGTTTTTTTTTTAGGTTTTGTGTCAGGTTTTTGGCAGTGATTAATAATAAACCAACAATGCAGACAATGAACATTTTACAGACCCTTTAAGCTGGACATCTTTTTCTCTGCCATTGTTTACTACTGTCTACCCTTTTAAAGATAGTACAGGCTTGACTTAAAATGCAAAATTAATGGGAAATATTTCCTGAAATGTATTTACCTGATGTGTTGTCAGTTATTAGTAAAATAATGAATAGGGAAATAATTTTCTATTTGTGTGATGTCTTTGAGTCAAGAATGATAATAATAATAGGATATGATTAGCTTATTGTTGAATACCTTTACAGGGAAAAAATATTTACTTTGTTATATATTGATGATTCAACTCAGTAGTGCACATGCGATAATGGTCGTTTTGGTAGTTCAGTTATTCCTATATTTAAAAATTCTGCTTTTTCACAGCCACAGTTGTTTGTATGGGACCCGAATACGCCACTTGACCTTTCAGACGACTTGATCCATTCATGTTTCCAGTGTAAATGCAGATTGCTCTGCAGCTTCCTGCCACACGGTGTCGCCATTTCATCCGAGGAGGAGACCACGGACCGCCACGCCTGTAGGCGGACCAGCACAGTCGTAGCCAGTATCGTCAGACCAGACGCTGGATACAGACAACAACAGTGACAGATCAAGACCGCATTTCTGTTTGCAATCAGCTATGGGTGTAGTCTGAGAAGTGGACACAGTAGCGCACCTCAATATACCTCGAAGTTTTTTCCTCATGAAGGAGCTCCGTCCTGGCTGAGTTAGGGAGATGGGAGTACTCAACATTGCAGACCAGGTACGATGAAAGAAAGCGCTCCGTGTTTGTGCTGTGGCGCAGTCTATTTGCTGGGAAAGACCAGCTCTTGTGCGCAGCATTCTACGTCTGCCTCGACTCGTTTTCCTTCTTGGCTTATTAGCGGTGCATGTTTATCTAAATTGATATCTGCATCACGAGGATGTAATTCCTCGTGGTTAGCAAATGGTCGGCGTTGATAAGTTAAAGTGTGCGTTGTAGGAGCTGTAGTCCAGGCCCTGCGCTGGGTCAGAGCCAGCTCTAGCAGAATTAGCTAACAGGAGCCGTTTGGCTAGCTGACGTAAGTAGTGAGAAGCGGGCCTGTAGGCCTCAGCCAAGGCTCTGTGTATCTACTGGAGAAAGCAAGAATCACGTCCAGTTTCTTGCAGTAAACGCGTTGAATGCAACATTTGACAGCATTCACATCTTCTTTAAAGTTTCTATTGAAGAGTTAACGGCTTTAACCAGGATTTGGCCTGCTCAGATAAATCATAGATGTGTGATGGTCACAACCGAATCCTCGGTCCCGATCAACGCTAACGTAATTTATGCAACGTTAACTAAACTGGTGTTTCTGTCTTGCAGCCTCCTCTGGTCCAGGCCATCTTCAATCGTAATGCTGAAGAAGTTCAACTATTATTGCACAAAAAGGAGGATGTCAATGCACTGGTATGTTTGAAGTACATTCGGTTACTATGCAAAACGGATCCAGATCCTGAAGGACGTTAGCTTCAGATAATCATGAAAATCAAACGTCATTTTCCTCTTGATTGATCATATGTCTGTTCGACAGGACCAAGAGCGCCGTACGCCACTTCATGCTGCTGCCTGTGTGGGTGATGTCCATATAATGGACCTCCTCATTGAATCAGGTTCGTAAGCTCCATGTATTCCTCATACCTGCTTATGTGTCAAGAATTTAGCAGTCTTTACGTTAGTAATGTGTGGCGCACACTTAGCATTTGTCATCATCCCAACGGACATGTCCCTCATTGCTGGTTCACTGTGCAGCTGCATTGCACTTCTCACTTGCAACATCTTTGTGACCCCTTTAAAATAATTAGTTTTTTTGTCTTCCAGGTGCCAGTGTAAATGCTAAAGACCATGTGTGGTTGACCCCGTTGCACAGAGCAGCTGCTTCCAGGAATGAAGTAAGCAGTAAACTCATCTCCTGCCATATTAAAGAGTCAAATTGTTTCTCAGTCAGATGACGTCTTCTAATTCAATTTTGCATTCACCCAAAGTGATTGTTGTACTCATTTTGACTTCCCACACTCAAATATTGCACTGATGGAAGGAAAAGCAGTAAGATATATGCTTAAAGCCCTGGTGATTGCTTCCTTCTCCCCAGAGGGCAGTGGGTCTGCTGCTGAGGCGTGGAGCCGAGGCAAATGCACGAGACAAGTTCTGGCAGACTCCACTGCATGTGGCTGCTGCCAACCGTGCCACACGCTGCGCAGAGGCCCTGCTATCCCAGCTGAGCAACCTGAACATGGCAGATCGCACTGGCAGAACTGCCTTGCACCATGCAGCTCAGAGTGGGTTCCAGGAGGTGAGACTTGAGTAATTTTCCTCCCCTTTGAAGATTTTTGACCCAAAGTGCAGTTCCTCTCCATTAAACTTTTTCAATTTGTCTTAACAGATGGTGAAGCTGCTCCTGAACAAAGGGGCCAACCTGAGTGCCATCGATAAGAAGGAGAGACAGCCTATCCATTGTGCTGCTTACTTGGGTTAGCAAATGTTACTTCCCTGCCAATGCTGCACACCACAAGTTATTGTTAAATTACAGTAAAAGTCACTGTGGTCCACAACATGTTTTACTTAGATGGGGAACAATAAATTGTATCTCATGTACTTAAATCTCTCCATCTCTGTTTTTTATTGCTTTGGATTTTCCAAAATAGGTAGAATTATTGCTACATTTTTTTAACTTCCTTTTGGTGTTTTCAACAGGACACGTGGAGATTGTGAAGTTGCTGGTGTCCCGCAGTGCTGACAAGAGCTGCAAGGATAAGCAGGGCTACACACCTCTCCATGCTGCTGCTGCAAGTGGTCACATCGAAATTGTAAAGTACCTACTGAGGATGGGGACAGAGGTGAGTTCTTATGCATTCATTTATTTAGTCTAGCCATACGATTATGCCTTATTGTCTATTTGATTTAATGTCACAGCTTTGCGCCTAGAGTTTTTGATCTTGGGCATCTAAAACTGAGCTGAGGCCATTTATTTTAAAATCTTAATTGTAGGTACAGTGATTTTGTGCCGTGTTTGTGTTTTACACTCAGATCGATGAGCCCAACGGCTTTGGAAACACTGCGCTCCATGTGGCTTGCTACATGGGACAGGAGGCTGTGGCTACAGAGCTGGTGAACCATGGAGCTAATGTTAACCAGCCCAACAAGTGTGGCTACACCCCTCTGCACCTGGCTGCCGTGTCCACCAACGGGGCCCTCTGTCTGGAGTTGCTGGTCAACAATGGGGCAGATGTCAACCAGCAGGTATGAATTGAATTATCTTTGTTTTTCTTACTAATATTCATGTAATTTTGTGATTATTAAAGATTTAAATCAGTGTGTGTTTAGGCTGCAGTTGTTCTCCACAGTAATATAATCAGCATAGGTGGGTGGATAAAGATTCTACACATTCTATTCCTGCTTATAGAAACACCTGTTAAAGTGTAAATGTGCAGTGGTAGAGAATTTATCTCACACATGCATTTAGCTGCCAGAAATGACAATATTGTTGTGTGTGAAAAGGGAATGCATGAGAGTGAAAATGTCAGAATAAATCTAAGGATTCATATGCTATTGCTCATTCCTCTATTTATAGCAGATGAGACCTTAAAAATAATATTGTATGAAATAGAATTTTTTTTTCTTTTTTTAGTAGAAATTGAGTTATTGAAACATGAAACTGTCACTTAAAATATATTAATTCCACTTAAGTGCAGAGAGTGAAGTTGTTTGGGAGGTGATTACCTTTGGTGCTGGCTAAAACCTCCTTTGAGTGTGCCAAAAATTCCACTTTGCAGAAAAAACTCGGCACCTTCGCCTTAATTGTTTCGATCAGTGACCTGGAATTCTCTCAATATATTCCATGCAGTGTGTCTAAGGTTAAATGATGTAATTTTATATTCTGTTTGTCACTGTCTCCAGAGCAAAGAAGGGAAGAGCCCCCTGCACATGGCAGCCATTCACGGACGCTTCACACGCTCTCAGATTCTCATCCAAAATGGTAACGATGACTGCACTCTCTGACTGAGCTGCAGGAATACGTTGGTGCAGCCTTTTCTCTCCTCCTAATGGGTCTTTGATTTTCACCTTCTTCCCTGCTTTCCATCAGGTGGGGAAATTGATTGTGTGGATAAGTATGGCAATACTCCTCTCCACGTTGCTGCTAAGTACGGCCATGAACTGCTGATCAGCACTCTGATGACCAACGGAGCAGACACGGCCAGGTATCAGCAAAGCTTTCAATTGTATTCCTGATATGAAATATAATAGCACCACGAGGCTGTTTAAAAAAAAAAAAAAAAAAAAAAAAAGCACAATAAAATGCGCACTTAGAATCAATTGTATGCCGTAAGTTGTAGAACAGCGGAGTTGCGTCTTTCACATTTTAAGTTTGGTTGCTAACGTTTTGCTTTGCTTTTGCATTTTCAGACGTGGGATCCATGGAATGTTCCCCTTGCACTTAGCTGTGCTGTACGGGTTTTCAGACTGTTGTCGCAAGTTACTCTCCTCAGGTTTGTGACATGAATATGTGCACTCTGATTTACTTGGTCTTTTATGTCACTGTTTATGCACACTTTGGCGTGCCTGTTACCTCCAGCTGTTTCTTCAATTTTCAACAGGTCAGCTGTATAGTATAGTTTCATCTATGAGTAAAGAGCATGTACTATCGGCTGGGTTTGACATAAACACCCCTGACAACTTTGGGAGGACCTGTCTACACGCAGCTGCCTCTGGAGGGTAAGATACAGAATCTGCTTTAACACAACAATATTAAAATGAGCAAAATGTTGCACTGTCACATGTCGTTTGTTATTTCAGCTTAACTTATTCTCATGCGTGTCTGGCTTTACAGAAATGTTGAATGTCTGAACTTGCTCTTAAGTAGCGGTACTGACTTGAATAAGAGGGACATAATGGGAAGGTGAGTTCCCCTTCATTTTGGCTGAATCTATGTTTTTAGGTGTGTTTTTTTTTAACAGCAATCGATTGTCATCCCCTGGATACCCAATGCATGTAAGAATTTAAAGTGTTTCCTTGCCTACTTTGTATAGGACACCGTTGCACTATGCGGCTGCTAATGGGAGGTACCAGTGCACTGTGACCCTGGTGAGCGCTGGCGCTGAGGTCAACGAGCCTGACCAGACAGGCTGCACTCCCCTGCACTACTCTGCCGCCTCCCAAGCCTTCAGCAGGTTGGAATCTGGTTTCTCTCTCCTACTGTGTTCTCTGAAACAGCAGAATCAACACAAGGCACTAAGTTCTGTCCAAGTTTAGCAAAAAGTCAGCTGTTTTTTCAGCACACCGATTGACTGATAGGATTTTGAAATTCATAAAGAGTTGGTGAGCAAAAAAAAAGTTTATTTCTTGGTCTTATCTGTCTCCAGTTTTTGCATTTTCCATTTTCTCTCATTACTCATTCAGTTCAAGCAGTTTATATATTTTTTATTATTGAAAATTTGGGTTCATAGTTAAAATTGCATTTACTTCTGGGTGACAGCGGACATTCTTAGATAGCAGCATTACTAAACAGCACAACCAAGAATGGGCAGTATTGCAACAATGTACAATGTATGTAACTCTGAACTAGAAGGTTTATTGAATCATGCGCTTTTTGTTCTTTTCAGAGTTGATCGTCATTTTTCTGGGAACCATCAGAATGATGAGGATGAAGCGAAGGAGTCGTACTTGTAAGTTATCTTCTTGTTTTCTCGGTCTTTTATCCGACTGTGATCAGTGTGACCTTGATTTATGCTCCTGTGTTGAATCTACACAAAATTTGAAGAATTAAAGGAACATTAATCACAATAATGATTTAATCTTTCCACCATTATATATGCATGATCGACTGCGGTATTTGTACTTAAAAACGCGCTTTTCTTGTAAAATGTGGAGCACACCTGCATGTGCTGTTTTTTTCTGCTCATAAAAAATAGGGCATGTAGAAAAACATCATGTGGTTTTATTTGGACCAATATGACATTAGAATTCTATTGTTATTAGGATATCTGCATTTCTCTGCAATTGCACTGCCAAACTGCTAGTTAACAGTAGACTTTCTATGCTATTGTGTTAATGTTCTTCTTGTACTTTGAACAGTGATGATAGAAGCAAAGCGAATTATGCTGAACAGTTGCTTTTACTAAAATTACTGTAACACAAAAAAGAGATAACTCTTGGAACAGAGTTGGTATATATGAATATGTATAGATTAGTAGAGCTATGAAAGCCAAAAGCAGCATAGCACAAAGTTGACAGAATGCTGGCATTAGCGATTGTATTAAGCCAAGCCAAATACAATTACACCCTATTAAATTTAGTTTCACAGAAGCATTATACACAAATCAATATGCCATGTTTACACGACATATTGGTCTGTGCCAGAAACAGCAATATGCCATGTAAACAGCCATTCATTTCTCAGTACACACAGCACTAAAGCTGCAAATGGCTCTGAACATGCCATGCATGTCATATGCCATAACAACCAAGTGGACCTATCACATATGTTATGTGGTTTGCATCGCCATGACATGTAGCTAAATTTTTTGGGAGGTTCACGAAACACAAACATATAAATAGAGCTTAAAAACACTTAAAATTTAACAAAATGGGACAGACTTTGATTGTGCCCTTCAATTCAATGCTTCTTTCCCCCTTTTTATAACAGCTGCTTGGAACATCTTTTGGACAATGGTGCTGATCCGTCAATGGTCAACTCAAAGGGTTACAGTGCTGTTCACTATGCAGCTTACCATGGCAACAAACAGAACCTGGAGCTGGTGAGTTTTCTGTTTAATGTGAGACCACCCCACAACTTGACACAGCTATTGATCATTCATGTCATATGTCACAAATATCACATCTTACGCATCAAGTAATGGATTAAATACTGGGATTGTTTTGCAAGTTTTTATATTTGTGCAACATGTTTTAGTTCTTTTGTTTCTAAATTAACCTATATCCACTGTTGTGCTTTACTTTTAGCTCCTGGAGATGTCCTTTAATGCACTAGGAGACATAGAGAGCAGTATTCCAGTCAGTCCACTCCATCTTGCTGTAAGTGTTGCACCCAGGTTCCCCGTTAGGTTGTAACTGCCCTCTTGATCTTGACTAAATGCAAATTTGTAACTGTCTTCCTCCTCTCCTTCAGGCTGATAAAGGCCACTGGCAGGCGCTGCGTGTGCTCACAGAGACTGCAGCCTATGTGGACATGCAGGATGCTGCAGGCCGTTCTGTCCTCTACCTGGCTGCCCAGAAAGGCTACGCACGTTGTGTGGAGGTGCTTTTGGCTCAGGGGGCCTCCTGTCTCCTCAATGACAACCGTCTCATGTGGACTCCAATTCATGTTGCAGGTATACTTCTCTGAGCTGAAAGATTTAATAGCACAGCATTGCACATTTTGTGACATTACAAATTTTATGTCATAGCGTATACATGTCATGTCATGTCAAATGGCTTTTTTATATTGTTTCATACCAGCTGCCAATGGTCACTCGGACTGCCTGCGCATGATGATTGATTATGGGGAGGAGGGTGATCTCACCAATGTGGCAGACAAATTTGGCCAGTAAGTCATTTTCTTTTAAAAGAACAGCAACAGTTTGTTCATTAAGCTTTGAAAAACACTTTCAATACCTAAAGCTAATTTAAACAACGAACATACAGTGAAAAATACATCCTTATTGCTACGTCTGTCTTTTTTTCAGGACCCCTCTAATGCTAGCTATTCTGGGAGGTCACACTGACTGTGTCCACTTCTTGCTGGAGAAGGGTGCCTTGCCAGATGCCAAGGACAAGAGGGGCAGCACAGCTTTGCACAGAGGGGTAGGTCAAAACACTGCATGTGGTTATTTTCTGTGTCAGAACGTCATTTGTGCTTCGAAAACTTCAGCCAGTTGGTGGGTCAAGTACAACGTTTAACAGCACAATTCAAAATTTTCAACAAACAACAGTCTAAATGTTTCATTTTCATTCTCCCTTCCAAACCACTTGAAAAGCTTGTATTTGTTAGTTGATTATTGTGAAATTTGGAAGAAACCCTACGAACTAGCTGCATCTAACAGTGTTGCCTATCTGTCAGAAAAAGTATTAAATATTAATGTTAAAAAAGGCAGGTAAAGATCTTAAACTGTCCAGAGGTTCAGAGTAGCAGTTGTCAAGGCATGTTAAGTGGCCTGTTTCCTGGACTGACACAAAGCGTAGCTACAGACTGAAACAATATTTGATAAAGGAATCCATAGTTTTTTGGGGTTTTTTTTTGCTCCTTACCTGCCTACATATCTTGTTTGAAGTCCAGACTTTCTCTCAGACCTTAATTATGTCACCATGTACCTTGCATATTTGCATAATGCCTACCTAATGGCTAAGAATGAACAGCTTCTTCACAGTCCCATTATTTCCTCGCTAGAGCCACTTCTGGCAGAGCTTTGTCTGTGTGCGTGTACTCATAGATGTGGGTTTACTGTGCATAACCAGCATCCTCCCTCCCCTTGATGAATTGCAGCAGACAGAGCTTTTCAGGAGGGAGGCCAAAAAGAGAAAGAGACTAAAACTCAGAATATGTTTTAAACTTTAAAGCATGTAAACATATTCTAGTCAACCTCCACAAATATAACTAGAAGCCTGTAAATGTGCATAATATGGGCTTTTTAAGATGTTCATTGAAACAAAGTCTTGATTTGGGAGTAGACACGATCTCTATCTGGGAAACATACCCAGATCTGATAATACTGGAGTAGAACACATAAGAGATAAATGGAAATGAAAATAATCTCTTTCCAGAAAATGTAAATGGAGTTAATCTAATTACCCCTGTTTGGTCTGTGCTCAGGCAGTGTTGGGCCATGACGACTGTGTGACAGCCCTTCTGGAACACAAAGCTTCTGCATTATGTCGGGACACCCAGGGTAGGACACCGCTGCACTACGCTGCATCCAGAGGCCACACAGAGATCCTGGCTAGTCTGATGCAGGCCGCCATGGCAACAGACCCACAAGATAAATTGCTGGACAACAAACAATACACCCCATTACACTGGGCTGCTTACAAAGGTTTGTTCAGTTTGATCAACTGGAAGGGGCTAATTTCCAAACCTTAATGTTGCAATTCATCACTCTAACATCTGTTGTCTGTACTGCTGATTGTGTTTGTTCTCAGGGCATGAAGACTGTTTGGAGGTTTTACTTGAATTTAAAACATTTATCCATGAAGAGGGAAACCCTTTCACCCCCCTGCACTGTGCTCTGTGAGTATTAACTTTGCATATCCTCTTGTCTTGTGTCTCAGTGTACCAAAAGTAATTGCTTCTGTCAAGAAACCCTACTCGTTAGGTTTAGATGAGACTTTTCATTAACTCAGTCATCTGGCTTGTAGGATGAATGGCCACAGCGGTGCTGCAGAGAGACTGCTGGAGTCTGCTGGGGTCCAGATGATTAACACCAGAGATGCCAAAGGAAGGTGAGGCTGCAGAACAAAAGACTTGAGTATATTATGTGGGAACAGAGAGAGAAGGCATATGACCTAAAGATGATCAAGTGCAATATATATAATTTTCTGAAAATCAAATTAATATGTAGGGTATAGTTTAATAATAATGGCAAACATTGTCTAATTCTTTCTCTCTGAGGACACATTGATAGTATTGCGCTTGCACACATAAAAAAAAAATTCCACAGATGGTTCACTAACAACTTAAAAAAGACAGCTATAAATAGGAGTACACTGGCCAGTTCCTCCCACCTCCCAAAACTGGCTGGTCAGTGTGAAGGGAATGCGAATGTCAGATTGTCCATTTCGCAAGGATGCTGAAAATCTGTGACACAAACACCCCCTTTTATGCATCAGGTACTAAAGGGTGTTTCTGTCATATCCAACATGCAGTTCAGAAACACTTCTCATGCAGTAATTAGTTGGACTGTCTCTGTCTTTGCCTGTAGAACTCCACTGCATGCTGCTGCATTTGCTGAGGATGTCGCGGGACTTCAGCTGGTGCTTCGCCATGGAGCAGAGATCAATGCAGTGGACACCAGTGGATGCTCTGCTCTGATGGTAGCTGCTGACAAGGGACACAGTGGCACTGTGGGTAAGTCTTATGCCTGGTATTCTGGTGGGATTCTTCAGAGTTACTGTCAGGACACAGCTTTATTTTGCAGCACTTTTCAAGACAAATGCCAAAGTGCTTTACAAGAAACTTATACATTTGTTGTGCGTCTCATCTGAATATTATTACTATCAGAGCATGTGTAGTCACATGTAATAAATGTGTTTATGTCTTGGTGTTGTCCAGCCATCCTTCTTCACCGGGCCAAGGCCGACCTGACACTGCTGGATGAAAACAGGAACACTGCCCTGCACTTGGCCTGCAGTAAGGTACATATCAGTTATTAAAACATTCTAAAGTCAGAGTGCCAGCACAGTGCCAGTTAGAAAGCACCTAAGCCAGTACTGTTTCTGTAAGAAATATTTTTTATGCTATACTAAATAACATCAGTGTATAAGGAGACCAAAAACGCTTTCTTCAAATGCTCAGGAATTCATTCTCACAGAAGACTATGCATTTTTAACTGTCTCTTTATTTGGTCCTCAGGCCCATGAGATGTGCGCCCTGCTGATTCTGGGCGAGATCCACAGTCCCACTCTCATAAATGCCACCAACAGTGCTCTGCAAATGTGAGAAAATAACAACAATAGCCTTGAAATACTGCATAGGCCTTATTTGTCTTAGTATCAGTGATCCCCCTGATTTCAACAAAGTGTGAATATTTAAAATCCTCTCTGGTAAGCGTCCAGTCTTTCACTTAATTTTGGACAAAATCAACTATTTTTCCAACTGTTGAATTTGTTCATAGCAGACAGTGCCACGGCAGGAAAAGCACAGGTGAAAATAAGAGTAGTGACTCATTGTTTTGCCATCATTGATTCTTTTAGTATCCTCTGTGCTAGAAATGTGAGCTCTAAAGAAGACCTGTTGTTTTACATCGGGGCACTGCTAGTAGGATTTATCTATTTTTAAAGCTAGGGTATTCTTTACGTATTCTAAACTGAGAATTACACAGTGAATTGTCCGTGTGCCAGCTGTCTTTCAAACTGTACTTTGCTCTCCTGCAGGCCCCTCCATCTTGCAGCACGTAATGGACTGGCTACGGTGGTGCAGGCACTGCTGAGTAGAGGAGCCACAGTGCTGGCTGTGGATGAGGAAGGTAAGGCACGCTTAAATTTAGTACATTCTGTGTATCCAGTCTGCTTACAGACAAGGTTTTACATTGCAGTGACATAATGTATGGAATTCCTTTTTGTGTGGGAGATTTATTTATTTTAAAGTTTTCATTTCACTTTTCACTACCATTACAACTCATCTATATTTATCTGCAAAACAGACAGGTCTTGACTGCTAATGGTTAATTCAGCATCTATAATGAAATACAGGCATTGTTGACTTTGTTGTCCATGCTAGCAGCTGGTGTGCAGTTACGTTATGCTGTTGCTACCTACATTTTTCTACAACTAAGCAACCGATAGGTGTATTCATTTGTTTTCATATGGGCACATTTTTTCTGAAACATTGCTGATGCTCAGAATTATTTTTGAACACCATTTTAAAAAGAAAACTGTGTGGATGCAGCTTCAATTACCCTTTTTAGCTGCAGAAAAAGCACAACAGAAAGTCCTTTCTACCTCAAGCCATAGAGATTGTTTATTTTCATTTGTCATTTAGCTGTACAGCCTCCACAGTCTCTGCAGCTGTAACAAAAGACTTCTATTTTGCAGATTATCAAAATTCTTCTTATTTAGTTATGTTCACTAGTTAGTCACTTTGGGAAACTTGTTTCTGAATAGACAATGTACTATGTGTTGTGTTTTATCATGAAAATCACATTCATGAGAGCTGAGAGAGTGAACAGTCCCCAAAACAATTGGAGGGAACAGTCTAAAATACCCTACAGAAATGAGAGAGACTGTAAAGTTGGGTGATAACTTTCTGCAAGTTTGCCACTGTGAGTGATACCTTTGACGTTACACACGGTTATTTGATCTGTTTTAATATAAAAGATTTTAATTAGATCAACTTTGCAATCTAACTCTCATGTGATGCACTAATGTGGATGTGTTGATGTTGATCAGGCCACACCCCAGCTCTGGCCTGTGCTCCCAACAAGGACGTGGCTGACTGCCTGGCTCTGATCCTCTCTACCATGAAGCCTTTCCCCCAGCGGGACCCTTCCTCCTGCTCCTGCTCCTCTCCCACAGTCTCCCCCTCCCCGGGTCTCAACTTGCTGAAGCACTGCGGCATCACCGCCACCTGTGCCCCCCTGCCCAGCAACGGCCTCCACAACGGCTATGTCAAAGACCGTCACGGTGCACCGGTCGGCCTGGACGGGTGTCTGTCTGAGTGAGGTCTCGCGCCCCACTCAGTCAGCTGCTATCACCATCATCACCACCAGGGGGCGACTCCCTTTAACATGGCCCAGAGGACCAGGAGAGCACCCACCCACATGTTTCTGTGTATGTATGTGTTTGTGCGTCTGTGTGTGCGTGAGTGTTTGGTCTTCTCTTGAGGTGCAGTCAAACCTAATATGCAATTAGATCCCATTCCTCCATCTCCTAGTAGTGCTTAATACGTAGAGGCAGATTGCTCTACAAGGTCACTCCAATGAAGTGTGGCATTCAAAACAAACACTAGCAATCTGGCCATCTCTAAATCATTTAACCCTTTAAAACCATGTCAGCATAGTTATATAACCAACATCTAAGAGCATGGAAATGTCTTTATCCTCAGCTGTCTTTCTCTTCATATCATCCAGTATAAAAGTCATATCATGTTTAATCAGTTGCGGTGACCTTGTAGAGGAACATACAGCCCTCCCAAAAGAATGATCAAAGAGTTTCTTTGTTTTTTGATAATTTTGATTATTTTTTCTTTTGTTTGTTTGTTTTTGGGTTTTTTTATTGTCCGTTAGCGTAGAATTTTTATGAAGGAACCACACAAGGGAAAATCTAAATTTTGCTTAAGAGTGCAATGCTTGTGTACTACAGTACAATCTGAAATTTGGAAAAGGGTCACAAAGATGTTAATTCCATAGTGTACTTTAAATGTACGGCCTAGAATTGTTTGGCATTTTAAAATAATTTGGTAATGCTGCTGAATACATTAGCATGTCTCCTTCCAAAGGAGAACCATGTTCGGGTCAGCTTAGTATCATCAATTTGTTGTTAATGCTGACTTCATTTTTTAAAGATGCTAAATAAGTGTTTGTTAAGCTAGAATGTTTCTAAGCATATAAGTTATGACCAAAGTTGATCAACACTACTATGGCTATAAATTATTTATTTGAGATGAACTGTACTGTATAGAGAAAGACAATAGATCTTGATATACCTCGTCAACTCGTTTAGCAGCTGCTTCATCTTCACCCAGGGTCCGTAGGCCTAATGTTCTCTTTTTGTAGGACTAGAGAACTACTGTAGGATAGTGACTGACTGAGGCCTTGTTTATTTCTAGATGAAGGCTTTACTAGTAATATCTGCCAACAACACCTCATCAAAGCATCATATATCTGAGCACATAAATGAACAAGCCATTTCAATTTATTTCCCATCTCTTTAACAGTGTTTTTTGGAAAAGATTTCAGAATCCGAATGGCCTGATTATTGAAAGAGAGCAATCAGTTCTGGATTTTAGGCACTAACGATGTTTTTGTTCTTTGCGTTTCTGAAGTTGAACCGGCCATCAGCATAGCGGTTTTAACAAGCTCTCACTAAAGGAGTATTTCATGGAGCTGGTGAACTAGTCTTAAGCCTCTAATAGCTTATATCTCAACTTCTCGGTGGTGAACTCTGATCAGTTTGAACAGATAAAGAGTATTGTCTGCTATTTTTATTGGGCAGTTTTCAAGCAATATTTTCTTTTGGCCTTTTTCGTTTAGCGTTATTGAATAGACAATCACTGTCACAAGGGCTTTTGTTTCCCTGGAATGTGTTTGAGTTTTCTTTATTTTTTCTTATTTCATGACAAATTACCTAAAGACTAAACGAATGGCTCTGTGTGTGCCGGGCATTTTACTGTCAGTGTCAGCACAAATGCACTGGATTGCCTTTATGGCATCTCATGAAATGCCTTTTGACCCATGCCTTCCGTAACACATCATTTCAGTTGGATTGCTTAATGGCAGAGTATGTCAAGCCCTGAGACTGATTATGTCCCCACCCATTTGATAGCAACAACACTGAACCACAGTTGCACCACAGTATCTAGTGGGGAAAAAAACAATGCCTGGCATATCTTTATGACCCAGCATCATCAATGACCAGGGAGTTGATATCCCTAAAAGAATCGAATAGGGCTAAGAGGAAAAAAGGAGAGGGATCTTTGCTTCGGCCAATACCTATTGTTTAGATTTCAGGAATAGCAGAAATCCAAATATGTGCTTTTTGGTGTTCATTTTGTTGTCTCCTCATCCCGTTTTCTGGTACTAAGCATACTAAAGATGATTGTATCGGACCACTAGAGCTGTTTGTGACTTTTAGATGTTATATCTATGCTATTTTGTTGTTGTTTTTTTTAGACCATCTGCTGGTGGTTAATTACACTGAGTCAGATTGTTTTCATTGGCGTGATAACTTCATATCCACTGGTATTGAAGTGGCACAATTGCACACATTAGTTGACTGGATGAGAGATGAGGACCTAGACTAGACTGTGTTGTTAAATACCCCTGACAAAAAGGCTTTTGCATTATTGTATTTAACTTGATTTTCTGAAATTTAAAAGAAATCCATTTCAGAGCAGTGATTTCTATGAGTTAGTGGTGTGGATTAGTAGTCGGCATTTCATTTGACCTCCATAGCTGACTGAAATGGAACTAATTGGTGGACCCCAGCCTTGGTTCTCTTGATCAACTTATATTCTTCATGGGAACCGATATCTTATTAATACTGGAGATAGGTACATACTTTTTTTGTATTCTCAGGATCTGTGCTGAAGCAGCAGGCAGAATTTATTAATCCAATCAAATCTCCACAGAATGATTATGTCTACAATTTTTTGATGGGATGTTCCATAATTTAATTCCTTTTTAACCCTAATCCCACAGCACTTAATTAGATAGTCAAGCACGCACTTTAGTACATTCAGGTTCTAAGTGTGCAAAGTAGAGCAGATGTAATGTATGTACTTATGTTTACATGCATGTGTGTTGCTGCTGAATACAGGAAGGAAGGGTTACAAAAGACAAGCAAAGGCTACAATGAAATTGTACTCTAACAATGCATTATAAAAAAAAAAAAAAAAAAAAAAAAAGTGTCTCCAAGCACTTCGGGACAGTGTCCACTGCCCACTGACTTGTTTGTGTTATCTATTCTGGGCAGGCGGCCCGGCAAAGTGACAAGGTTACATTACCCAGCCTACTGTTAACAATACAGACTCTGGCCTAAGTCACTTAAAGTCAGTCCAGTGATTCAACAGACACCTCAGGCAGGCTCCTCATAATACTCTCCATGCTCTTTCTGCCATCTGTAGGTGCTGTCAGGCCAGCCTGTTCAGGCAGGGATTTTTTTCTCTTGTGATGTCCTTATCTGACCAGTAAATGGAGCCATTGCCCCTTGCAACTGTACAAGTTGCAACTGAATCCTTTTGTTGTATCACAGTATTCTTATACATGCTTTTTTTATTTGTGTGTACCAGTGATAAGTGAGTGATTGTGCATGGAGTTAGATCACAATTTTGATATAGCAACAATTAAACAAATGGAGCATATACAATATATCTGGAGTCAGAAACGGAAAGCAATGAAAGGTCCAATTGTAGCAATAGCGCGTGTGTGTAATAGTGTGCAGCACAAATATTGCACTGCCATCCATTTAGGCCAATTCAGTAAATCATAGCATAAATGCCAATGGAAGATTTAAATGCGGGTTAGATGTCATAATCTTTGGTCACAATTGAGGCCTGTTTGCCAAAACGTGTTGAGAGGGGAAACCTTCTTAGTAAAGCAGCAATGGATTTATGCATATGTTCAAGCAGTTTACAGTCTGACCATCAAATCTGAGCCATGAATTTTCTGACTGAAATGAATGTAGGGTCAGTTTAGAGCAGGACAATTTACTTTCTCCCGACTTTAAACTGTTGCTCTTCATTTGTCTTGCATAGCTATGATCATACAGGTAGCATGTAGTTAAATGGTTCTCTACATATTATACAGTACGTGTAGTAGTCTTCCTGCATCGAAGGTCTGGATATGTTTTCTTTTTTTTTTGGCATTATCGTTGGCGTGTAGGCCTGCTGTTGTGAAATACCACTTTTCTTTCTCTATACATTTACATTTGTGTGGAGTGTAGCCTACAAGGTAAACAGAGGACAAGAGTTCAGATGAATTTAACATTCATGTTCATCCATTCCATTGAGATTGCCTTACAGTACAGTAAAACAAGAGGGACAAAACGGTCTACAGTAGATATGATCACACATACTCGTAAATAGCCTATATTTGACAAAAATGCACCTAAGCTACACCCATTTAGTGCCATAGAAACCTTGATTTGCCTTTAGACATGAATCATATTTACTTGGTCAGTAACATATTCAGACGTAGGCAGGATTATTACAGTTTTGTGTCTGGAGCTGCATGTCTTTTCGCCAATTATATTAGTCAAAGTAAAGCTATATACATATTTGCATGGGATCTTAGTACTTAAATGCAAGTATTCAGTTAAATTTAATGTTGGTAGAACTCTATTTTATAATTGGACATTTTTAAAGAATATAGTTAGTCCCTTTGGTATTGGCAAAGCAATCCCTAGGTTGTGTGTGTAACAAGATGGTTTATAATGTGTGTGTTACCATTTTTAAAAAAAAAAAAGTTTTTGATGTCCAAAAAAGCATGGTATATACAGTATAGAATTGATTTGCCTCAATGGATGTCTTGGTTCTTACTTGAAGTAAATGGCAAATTTCAATTCAACTCTCTGATCCACTGTTGAGCCTTTTGCCTTAAAAGCTGAAAAAGAAAATGATACCTGGCAGTACCTGATGAGTTGCATCGCCCGTAGAGTTATGCTACTTGGTTGGATTGCTTTCAAAAATTGGCTTATTTTGGTCTTACAGACACCTTCGGGTGTCAAGAAGCACACAAATAAATTGAGGTAGCACATCGCTCAAGGTTGCCATGGTGCAGAGATTGTTTTGAGAGGTTGGGATATCGCCATATTTTCCACTGTGAATGAATGAATTCAGAATTCACTCGTAAACAATCAGCTTTGGCTTCTTTGTCATCTACAGCCAAACGACACTGGGGATACAAGTGGTGTACCTCAAAAAATGATTTCAGACGGAAAAGAAATTCTTATGAAAAATGCTTGTACAGCTACGCTAACAAAGAGTTAAAATCTTGTGATCCATCTTGTTGGGGGTAGTGTAATTCTGCTTAAACCAGCCTAAATCAGATGTATCTACACGGAAGTGTTTGATTAGTGTTGGCAGATGTCTCATGTTTCCTACCTTACAAAGGGGCAGCCAACTGCACCTTGTACTTTTTATTGGACCTGCAGTTTTACCTCATCAGTGATCTTTTGTGTGACGATGCTGACATTGATCCTCTGTGATCTCTTCTTGTTTTTCCTGATGCCAGTCGTGTAGATTTCTCTCTTGTAGTGTGTGTGAGTGACTTTTCAACATATGCATGTCAAACCTAAACATGCACAAGCCCATTTTTTTTTTTTTAAAACTGAAAAGCATAGCTACCCTGTTTGAACATTTTCTCCTCATAATCAACAGACGAGTCTGTTATTTGGTGCAAGTCATATGGAGTGAAGGGTACAGTCTAATTTTAAGGTGGGAAATGAAGGTAGCTATAAAACTTTACCTCTGTAAGTCAAAACAATACAATTTTACTGTATGACTAATGCTAGTTTGACCGCCTTCCCTGCCTGAACACTTGGTTATTAATTTCCCCCCACCAGTAGGACCTGTGTAATATCAAGCACAGTGGTGGCATGGTGCCTTTTATTTGTTACTACCGAAAGGTACGGTCTTCCATTTGTATTTCCCAGAAGCCTTATAATGGGAAAAAATAAATTACACTGAACATACATGACCACAGTAGATAGGCTCATACTCCCTCTGAGCATTATTATTTCAATCCTGTGTGATCGGAGTTAAAACAAAGAAGAAAAAAAAAGCCTAAATAACTCCTTCTGTATTAGTCTGGATTTCACTATGTGTTTCCAGTGACTGAGTGCTCCCCTAGGGTGGCAGAATAAATTGCACATAACTGATGCGATTTAGGGCACATCAAACATAGAATGGATGGGGATCAATAGTACGAAAGCACAAATCCAAAGAAGGCACCTCGGGGGCTCAGTTAGCTCCCCCAACAATAAGAAGCGAAGGAGCCTATAGACCAAATTTAGGCAAAGATGTGAGGAAAAACATTCAACTCCTGAGTGCAGACACCATGAGGTTTGATTGTCAGTAACACATGAACTGTAGAAAGACCATTGTCTGGAATTTCAGAGCTGCTTCTGATTGTTCTTCTCAGCTCTTGGGTATTCATCGATGATTAGTAACTTCGCAGTGCAAACCAAGTTGTGAAATGATGCGGTACCTGCATTCACCATCATATTTAGGTAAACTGTTTGTTGTGACTGTGTTGCAAATTGATTGTGGAGATTGTTTTGTGTTATTTAGGGTAGACTGACTACAAGTAGGGTTGCAGTAGTAGCTGTGTGCAGTGTTAATAACAGTGTGATCATATTATAGAAGTGACGTAACATTTGTTGTCTTACTACGACATTAAGGCATGAATCATCTTCTCTCAAGCTGACCTCGTTTGAAATAGACAAAAGATAAAAGTGCAATAACCTTTTGTTTATCATTGCTTCCTCAGTTGAAAAAAAAAATTATTTAATATGCCCTTTTTGTTAACACCAAAAGTCACTCATCTGTAGCAAATGAAGGATTTCAAGTGGTCCTCTTGTTTGTGTTCAGAGAGGTGGCGTTTGATAGTGGAGTGTGTGATATTCCATTCTTAAAACTGTGATCAATATCCAACTTTAAAAGCTGCCTGCTCAGACAAAGGACCGTGCACAAGTTGACTGATAGATTTGAGTAGGTGCTTTTTTTTTTTTTCTTTTTTCTTTATCTGGATGGACTTTGATGGTATTGTAGTTTGGACTTCTGGTTTATAGCCGGTAGACATGTTCATTTGCATGTGTAGATGTGTATATGCATCCTCTCTTCCTCCTTGAATGAAATGTTTTCTCAAAAATATTTAGACCTGCTGTCAGTGATGTATGCGGATAAAAGGAAATATGAAATGCCTTATATTTGTTTTCGATGTTAAGCATTAAGGGTTCTTACGTGTCCCTCCCTTTTCAGCGTGTAGCCTAAAGCTTGTACAGTTAAGAAACTCATGAGATTTATATCTACTGTATAGCCTATGTGTTTTCAGAATTTGTTACTTGGAGGTCCTGTGATTGTGGTTTTAGAGAAACATTCCCCTTGAAAGTGCCGTTTGTTTTCACCAGCAGAAGATGTGTCTTGGGGGAGAAATGTATTTATACGAAGGAAAACAAATGTTCAAAACACTTTGCAGTGTTTACCGTTGAACCTGTTGAGCTGAATGACACAAAGTATTTGTGCAGGTGAAATAAGGCAGCAATCTTCTGATGGAGCACCTTACAGACTTGCTCCTTCTGTGAGCCCACAATGGACGTAGTCTCTCACCAAGCTTGATTACTCTAAAGCAGAGCCATATCAGAGAATTTGCCCATTAGGAGCCCCCTTTGAATGTGCTATTAGGAATAGCCTACTGTAGGAAAGGATGTATACTGCATGTTCTGTGACATTTTAGTAGTGTTAGACCCTTTACATGTTTTTGTTTTTTAGTCCGCTTCACTGTAGATGTTGCCACCTCATTGCAACTCACAAGCTATTAACAGTCCTCTCACAACTGGACTTAAAGCAGGCATTGATCTGCTGCTGAGGCAGCCTTAATTCACTGCAAATTTTTTTTTAAAAAAGAGCGAGAAATGATAGGTAATGGGTTGCCTGTTTTATTTTGAGTGGCTTATCTGAGGAAATACAAAGGAGCCCTTATCATGAGTGGAAGGACTCTGAATCAGGGCATGTGATGAGTTACAATCAAATAGTTTCACAGTGCACCTTCACAAAAAAATGTAAAGAAAAAAAAAAGTTGGCTTGTCCACCCAACATTCCAAAGTTGATTTAATTTTCCACAGTCCTGTCCCTCTGAGGAAATCTTTTTGCTTTGCTGGTGAATGAAGTGGGCATGTATGTAAATGACAGGGTTCCCTATTTAGCCTAACGCTGATTACCTCATTTACAAATCTGCAAATATACTATTCTACTGTGTGTAAAGGAGTCAGTGCCATCACCAGCAGCGTGGTCTCGAGACCTGTGATGACAACAGGACCAATGAAGTTACTCTGTTGAAATTAGCCAATTTTAAAATAAGACCAGTCTGGGAATATAGGGTTAAGACACGATTCAATTTTTTTTTTTTTTTTTTGTAAGGCCGAACGGGCCTCTTAAGATTTCTTCAGTTAGTAAATCACCTCAGCTGCTACCCCAGTCAGCATCAGGAGCCATCAGGAAGGCTGCAGACACCGTTTTTGAGATTTCAAACTAATACTCCTTATTTTACAAGCTAAAGGTGTAAATCTAACATTACACTTATTACAAACCGCTCCTCAGACTTTGACTGGAATAGCAACTGTTGGCACTAGCATGGTTCAAGAAACCTGGTGTATCTCATGATTATTTAAGTGAACGATCATGTTGGCATCACTTGCTGTTTTTTCAGTAGCATTTCTCCTACCTCCTTGTTTTGCAGCCTTGACTATTGTTTGTCTCTCCACCTGTTCTGACTTTTAAAAAAAAAATCTATTCACAGTACGGGAATACAGATTTATCATAAGCAATGGTAGTTATACATAAAGTGTGCTTGGTTGTTCTGTATGTGTATATGTCTATTTGACGTTGGAAAAAAAATATTTATGAGAAGCATTTATACGACAAAATACCACTGGAATGTGAAGCCAGATAATGTTATGATGCAGATTATGATGATAGTCTATCCCCTTTAACATTCAGTGGCGAATGGTCAGAGGAATCATCTTTTAGAAAATTGAATAACCGTGCATTGGCTTTTTTTAAACACCATATATTTCTTTTGGTTTCCTCTTATGCATGTACTTCCCTGTCTAGCCCTATAGTATACAATATTTCAATGTTTACAGCTTCGTTCTGGGTCAGCCATTGATTGCCCTGCAGTTGATATCACAGCTTGTCACAAGGAAGATAGTAAGGTGGATTTGTAATTCTGTACGAGGGTGAGTTAGAGCCCCTCGAGCCGTATGCCTTTGAATCCATCTGTCCACTCTGAACCAAATTCTGCTGCATAGGTGTCTGTCTCCACACTGCCCCGACATTTTACATTCAGTTTGACTACAAGGGGTACAGGACAAGGTGAAAGGTTTGAGGTTTTCTGACCAGGGCCCCCCTAACTACCCGCCGACACCCCTCACCCACCCATGCCTACTCCAAGACAGGACCAGCCCCAGTCCCCGTCACCCACCCACCCACTGTCTCACCTAAACCTCAAGCCATTCATTTTTCTGTTTTGTTTTTTCGACAATGCAATCCTGAAAGCACTTTGCCTTGTTATTCCTTTGTGTGAACATGTGAATGATAATTTGTTACAGAAATGTTAAATATGTAAAAGATCATTCACTGTTTTGGAAAAACCTGCATCTGTCTTTCTGACGTTAAAAGAAAAAAAAAACAATTTAGTGACATTAAACCTGAATCTATTTTATAAAATGTTTGCTGCAGCCAATTGGTCTTGTCATTCAGTATTGTGGCTTAGGGTTGTTTGTGTTCAATAAAGTGCTATTGCTAAATATTTCCAGAGTCTGGAGTTTATTTTTGACAACAACACTGGACTGATACACATGGTTTTTTTTAACTACTATTATGCTGAATTCACTGGATTATCTAAATAACTCAGAGCTAGGTTTATTGCATTAGGTAAAAAAACAACAACAACATAGGTTTAAAGTTTGTCACTGAGTTTTCATTTGAATGTGAGAAATTCATGTCTTGTTTTATTTTTTTATTTTTTTTTGACTCGAATGAGGGACTGCAATGACAACAAATCACAGAACTTGACCTGATTTACAGTGTTTGCAGCACTATCAGCCCTCATTAGTTTGTATGACAGCATGTTATGTGCAATAACTCTTGTGTTTAATCATCATAATTTACAAAAGTATTAATGCACACCTGAGTTGTTTACAAAGACAGCAATAAAATACTGAACCAGTGAAGCCCATAGAGGAAAACACTTGCATTATATACTGAAACAACACTTAAATAAAAAAGTAGCAGGTTGCATTTTAACTATGCTAACGTCAGCACTCATCAGAACTGGATTTCATGTTGAAGACATCCCCAAATGGCGTTCTAAATACTTGTATAATGTTCATTGAATGAACACTGGCTTATTGGTCAGTGTTGTAGCATGCAGGTACACTGGCAGTGAATGTTAACATGTTTTTAGTGTGTTCCTCATGTTAAACTGACACTCTACGTGGAGAGCATTCTGTCTTCAGGCTGCTTGTTTCCTTCCAGTTTACCTTCTGTCACAGAGCATTGCAACAGTGTATGGCTTTGAAAGAGGAATTTCATTATTATGTTGAAGTAGTTAAATATATTGACAAAAATACAAATGTTAGAAATTGAGAAATACAATAGATAGATAGCAATTGAACAGATGTACCTAATAAAGTGGCTGGTGAGTGTGTATATTTATATATATACTTATAAAAATAAGACATATAATACAACATACAGTATGTTAAACAGTGTATGCTTTCAGAGTTTCAAGACTGTCAAGAGGAGACATCTGTCAACCTCATTAGATAGATAGATAGATAGATAGATAGATAGATAGATAGATAGATAGATAGATAGATAGATAGATAGATAGATAGATAGATAGATAGATAGATAGAACGGACCAATCATAAATTCCTGTCTACGTCATCACGTCTGCATCCGCCTGCGTATCGACGACGCAGAAGTGTAGGATGTAGCACAGGACGTGGCTAACAAGCGGCTAGTTGCAGTAGGACGTCCGAAAATACATAAAAATCGACATAAGGATCTGTTTTACTACATGTCCGCGTAAGTATATCAGTCCCTTGTGATATTTTCTTCTAATGTGACTGAATGTAAACATGTATTTATCGGTGTAATTTGCCCAGACTGAGCTCTGTCTGGTTAGCTCGATAGCTAACATCCAGAGGAAACCCAAAGTACCACAGCTGCTAACAGGGCTAGCTGGTTAGCAGGCGTCCGCTATATATAATTCGTGACCAACAAGCTGTGCTGTTAACCGAACTTAAGCATTGGGATATTTACTTACGATTACATCTGTTTAGCTCATTTGAAATCACGAAGCATCGCATTAGCGTATCGTTAACAGCGAAATAGGATGCACGTCGCTCACGATAGCATTGAGCCTTAGCTAGCTTGTTTGCAAGGCATGCTGAGAGCGATGAGAGAGAAAGGATCTGAAAATCGCCTGTAGACCGGTGTGTGCTGCTTGCTCTGAAATTAGGTCAGCCACCAGTCAGCTGGGATAGCATAGGATACTCTCATTAGATGTTGAAGGTGTGCTGGTGCAGTTTCACATGTAGGGCATAACATTAGAAAACCACACAACTTAGGATCAAGGGCATCGCTTGTGGCCAGAGTGGAAATATGGCTGGATGCTCAATTTCTTGAGTCATGGTACCTTTACAGCTTATAATGACTTAATAATAGGACGGGTGTTTATTAGCATTGCTGCCATTATTGGCTCATGCTGGTAAAGAGTATGTTTTGCTTGAAAACTTTAAGCAAACGTTAAAATCACTGAGCTCAGCGCTACTTGAAAATGTCTAGACAAGCTGCATCGATGTTGTATTTATGACGTGTGATTTGATTGCATTGTTTCTAGTCGATCTAAAAAATCAGCTGCCTAATAGTCAACTCCAAATAAAGTAATCTGTGTAAATTTCGTTTTTTTTTTTTTTTTTTTGCAGGGAGTATCTGTGTCTCTTTCGACAGAGATTATATCTGCTTCCAGATGTGACCTATCAGCAATACATCAAAACCTGAATGGACGTATTTGAGGCCTTTTGTGAGTGAGATGGACTTAAAATGTTTGTATATACAACTGTGCAAAAGATTTAGCCACTAAAGTAAAGAGTGGTAATTCTTTTAATTTTTGTTCAACAAACTGTAGTTAAAGAATATAGTAAATCAAAGCAATATCTTGTGCATCAGTTCTCTTTTGGCATAGTTGAGAGCCGTTTTTCAAGGTTAGTTATTCCAAGCATGATGGTGAACACTCCACATATTTGGGCTGTGATGTTGAAACCAGGACTACTGTGAGGGCCGTACCACTCGTTGCAAGACTCTTTGTTCTTCTCGTCATTAAAGAGAGTTCTTTGTGACCCAGTATTTTTAAGGTCTTTGTCATGCTACAGAATGAATTTAGTCCCAATCAGATGCCCCCTTGATGCGACAGAGTGATGGAAGAGAATCTAAATCTCTAAAGAGCCTACAGCTTTTGCCCAGTTCTGTTCGTGTGACTATTCAGTCATATCTTTGCACAATATACTCGTCTGGAAGCCTAATTTTCTTGGTTGCGTGTTGCTCAGGAGGTTGAGGGTAATGTACCATGGGGTACGACGTTACAAGGTTCCAAGGGGAGGTGGATGAAGACCTGCTGTGCCCAATATGTAGTGGAGTGCTAGAAGAACCAGTGCAGGTAAGTCCTTGGTCAAAAGATCACCCACCATTAATTGTATCTGTGTTTTTCAGATTTCTTATGGTTTGGGTGGCATGTTTTCAATTTCATTTTAGGCTCCACACTGTGAACATGCCTTCTGCAATGCCTGTATAACACAGTGGTTTGCGCAGCAGCAGATTTGTCCTGTTGACCGCACAGTAGTGACGCTAGCTCACCTGCGGCCTGTGCCCCGCATCATGCGCAACATGCTGTCCAAACTCCAGATCAACTGTGACAATGCGAGCTTTGGCTGCACAGCCACACTGCGTTTGGACCAGCTGCAGTCACATCTCAAGGACTGTGAGCACAACCCCAAAAGGCCCGTCAACTGTGAGGAGGGATGTGGGTGAGTGGCTTCCATTTGGCAGAAAATGTGTAAAATCCCAAGTGACAAGTTTGAAAAATCAGTACAAAACCAAGTGGCACAATAGTAATTGTCACTATATAAAAAAAACGCACACTTTAAAATATTATAAATAAGTGATTTGAAAATTGTGTGATCTGTCCTTTGTATAGTATGGTATTTATCGTCTGTTTTCCTCCTATTTTGTCTCCTATTCTTGCAGGCTTGAAATGCCCAAAGATGAGCTGCCCAACCATAACTGCATTAAACATTTGCGGAGTGTCGTCCAGCAGCAACAGACTAAGATTTCAGAGCTGGAGAAAACTGTGGTAGAACATAAACACCAGTTGGGAGAACAAGTAAGAGCATTTCACTGGCTCATTAACATATTAACCACAAAATACTTTTTATATTGGTATAGCCCTGAAAAATGCTGGAAAACTAGTTTAGAAATTGCCAGAAGTGTATTTATTTTGCATAGCAACCACATTATTCTGCACTGTGCACTTAACGCATAATGCAGTTGAATTAAAATTCTAAAATGCTTTTTGGGATCCAGGATTTTAAAGTGCTTAAAACATTGAGGTGCAAATTATCACTCTGTTTGTGCAATGTTTGTCTGCCAATAAAAAAATTAATTGTGATTTGTATTTGTGGTACAGAATATGTTGATGCATGCCTCAGTATATGTAATGTTTGATTTGTGTGTGTCATGTTTGGGTTTGATGCAATGGGCTGCATTGACTGTGATTGCAATATCTTTCAGTGTAGCATTGATAAGGTGTATGTTTAGAATTAGAACAATTCTGTATTGTAAAAAAAAAATGTTGCATCCTAATATGTAGCCACCAGACTTGTTAACTGGACAGTTAGAGATTTCGATTTAGTTTTAGAAAATTTTGTGTGGTCTATAACTGACAGTATTAATCTTGCTGCCTAGAAAAGAGACATTCAGCTGCTAAAAGCCTACATGCGAGCCATCCGCAGTGCAAACCCCAACCTGCAAAACCTTGAGGAGAGCATCGAGTACAATGAGATCCTGGAGTGAGTGAAGTTACTTGTTCTCTCCCGTTTGTTATTGAAAGGTCAAGCAGGTTTTTAATTTTCTTTTCCCTTTCATCTTCAGGTGGGTGAACTCCATGCAGCCTGCCAGAGTGACACGCTGGGGTGGCATGATCTCCACTCCTGATGCCGTGCTCCAGGCAGTCATCAAGCGCTCCCTCATTGACAGCGGCTGTCCTCTCTCAATTGTGAACGACCTGATCGAGAACGCCCACGAGCGTAACTGGCCGCAAGGACTGGCCACTCTCGAGACGCGGCAGATGAACAGGCGCTACTATGAGAACTACGTTGCCAAGCGTATCCCTGGCAAGCAGGCAGTGGTGGTGATGGCCTGCGAGAATCAGCATATGGGGGAGGATATGATCCTGGAGCCCGGCCTGGTTATGATCTTTGCGCACGGAGTGGAGGAGATCTTATAACTGTACATTTAGCTGAGCTGATCCAGAGACAAGTGGGGACGTTTTGCTTGGGGGTTTGCTGTGATGAGTTGTTTTTTCCTTCTATGGAATGAAACCTTCTGAGTAAATCTGGCTTATTTAAAATAAAATCTTAGGCTCACTCCTAAGCTTGATACCTATGCCTTAAAGTAAGGACAGATACTTTATGAACCTGGCAAATATAAACTTAATCTGACTGATATCTAAGATAAAAGGTGAGATGTGATGTTTACAAGGTTTATATTTAGTGCATTATATGATCTGATTGTTCTGCTCCATGTCCTGATGTAGTAATAAGCTTGAACCCCCATTTAATGTCCTCGGTTGTATAAATGCTTGTAAATACAAATACTATATTGAATTATAAATGTTATACTCCTCACTGTAATTAGATTGTGATTTTTGTTTATCTCAGTTTCGTTTAGTCAGCCTGTGCAGGGATGTCAACTGAAGATTTTCCGCGTGCTTGCTTTAGTGTTTAGTTTCCTGTGAATATTTCACAAGACATTGTGCTTCTCAATTTAGATTGTCCAAACCTTTTGTGCCATTGGTTTTATTTATTGTGTTGCCTTTTACACAATCATGCTTGAAGATGTCACCATTTGATGTATGGAAATCTGCCTTTTTCGGTGCATTTGAAGTTCATTGCAGAAAGAAAAATTGATTTTGTGTTTCTTTGTTATCTCAGTTGTACATATCGTCTGTATGTTGGGTCCAGTCAGTGTTAAATTTGAGGTTTAACATTTGGGATTTAACTATATATAATGACTTTTATTTGACAAATTGTAATGGTTCACTTGTTCTGTGATCCTTATGTCATTTTTTGATGATTGAAATATAGACATTGATCTTCTTATTCTTCATCGATATCAAACATCTTTTCACTGACATGCCACTAAAAGACACAGCTTGGAGATTGTACAAATATTTGTAAAGTCACTCTTGAGGCTTTTGAGAGAGAAAATGCTTTACCATCAGTCACTTTTTGCTGTAGTAAGACAAGACTTCAGCTGACAGTATATAAGCCCACACAAGTGGTTTGTGCCCTTTACTATTTTCCTTGTTAATGTTTTTATTTGTTTTGTGTCTGTTATGTACCGTGTTGTACAGACAAGAAAGTAATAAAATGTCAAACTTCATCTTAAATTAATGGATTTTCTCATTGGGATAACCTGATTTTATATTTGGCATCTTAATTAGGAAAAAATGCAGTTCCTTATTTTACCACACCATGTCATCAGAGATCTGTGGGGAGCTACATTTCTTGAGGGAATATCAGATGAAAATATCATTTAGAGATATCAATCAAGACAGAAATGCTGCTTTTAAGAAATCAGGGCATTGAAGAGGAGATATGGGTTGTGATTTGGTGCTGATCCAGTTCATGAAAACAGAGGAAAGTTTAAGCACAAAACTCAGAAAAAGAACTGATTCCTCTGGCCTGACTCACTCTCGTTTTCTCTGTCTAACCCAGACACCCACATGTTTTCCATGTCTGTTATTCTCTCTTGCCGGCCTCGTCCTCATTGTGGAGCCTAATCCCTCACCACTGTGGTCGCTGGAATGTGAAATCATGTGCTTTACCAAACACCGTGGCTTAGTTAACGTCAGCACACATCATTATGTGATGTGGTTGGATGTTACACGATGAACAACGGCACTGACAATTTTCACATACACCTCAGAGTATTCAAGATACACAAATATTTCCACAAGAAACACATATACAGTGCTCGAGGTAGTGTTCACATCAAGTAAAAGTAGTTAAGTGTTTATTATTAAAAAATTATGCTCAGTGCTTTGAAAGTACTAAATGCAGAATTACTATTATATCAGTTCTGATGCATTTAAGTGTGGAATTTACGTTAACTATTTTACATACTGCTGGGTGGTTGATCCTGAAAAATGCTATAAGTAACCTAAAACAAGCATGTTATGTACATAAAATTTTGATTTTGTAAAATGCCTGTACAGCTATCAAATAAATGTAGTGCAGGGAAGTAATAAGTGTAATATTTCCCTTTTCTAATCTGCAAAAATCTTTTTATTAGATTAAAAAAAAATCACAAAATACTCCTTTCTGATTGGCTGCAGAGGACCCATAAATAGTCCCTGTCACCGTCCGTATCAATGCGCAATGTACCTTAAAACTGCACGTAACCATAGAGACGGTACTAGCTGTTCACTCATTGATGAAAAAAAAAATACAGTTTCTATCTATCTAGTAGCTATCAAATACATAGAGTGGAGTACTGAGTATCATTTTTTTTACTTTGCTAATTTGCAAAAATATAGTTTCTGTAAAACAAACAAATAATAATAGTAATAAATGACACAAAATACTCGTTTCTGATTGACTGTAGATGACCCTTAAATGGTCCCTTCACTTGTCAGATGAAGCTCTTGTCAAAACTACAAGAAATGACAGCAGCAGTACTTAAGGTACTTTTGACTAATTTGTAAAAATATACATATAAATTTAGGCAGTTTAATCTTCACGGCCCAACTTTATCTGTTATTAAATGTATTACTTTCGGTTAATAATAATGGCGGGTAGCAATAAACACGAAAGATGAGTACACTAACGTGCCTGTTAGCTAGCTTCACATTACAGTTAGTAAATTATCTTTTTATGAAGCCTATAGTTTATTTTTTCTTAAAATTAAGACAGAGGATATTTAATGGGCTGGTTTCTAAGGTTCTATGTGGCGTTGTAGTGTTATTGTACCCAAAGCCAAATTTATTTTTGTGAGAAACAAAATTAGCTGTAACCGTTAACTAGCTAGTAGCACATAGCTATTTCTTAGTAAGTTGAGTGCACAAAATACGCTTTAACTTTCACCATAAACATTGACAATAGCTCTGCTACGGTTATTCGGCTGTTAAAAGCATTGAAATGTACACTGCACTGATTTCCTCTCGATAACAGAATGATAATTGCTCTATTACCGGTCACAGCCGCATAATTTTGACGAGCGTGACTTTACAACTTGGCTGATGGAGGCAGCAGCCCGGCGTAGCGGGTGTGTGTTGGTGAGCAGAGAGGGCGCTGAGCAGCTGAGGCGGTGCTTGACAGGAGGGATCCATTCCTCACTCAGTCTCTGCTCGGCACTAGTTCACCGCTTCCACTCCGCCGACCTGCTGCCGACATTTAAAGTTAACGGCCACTTCGCTTCCCGTCTGACAGCAGGATTTCGGACCGGCTGTTCTGCTGCACCGCGACGGTTCCCCACGGACAAAGAGCCGAGAGCCAACTGAGAGGTAAATGACTAAAAAACAAACAGTGCAGGTCCCGACTCGTATTGGCTGAAGTTTCATTGCAGCTCTAAAACGTCTCTTAGCTGCGGATAAACGCCAGTCAAACACGGGAGGGATAATTTTAGCCCGTTGATTTCGCGCTGCTGTCAAGAGTTGAATTGAAAATCCGAGAGGATGCATCTGCTGATTGACTGCTTTCAGCTCCGTGCATGTTTATTATAGCTATCTGTATATAAAGAGACAGTACTGCACATAATCGTGTGCTAAAAACAAGAGTAATTCACTCAGCAAAACAACAACCAGCAGAGCAGGCCTTTTGCATTTTAATGCCCTGCCCTCTGCCTTTTTAAAGGCTCATAAACATGCATCATTTCAGTTCCCTTTACGGTGTGAAATGATTGTTCATGTCAGGCTACTTGAGTTACCAGCAGGGAACCCTTCTCTCAGTCTATTTAGAGAGACCAATTTGTCTGTCAATGTGAGCACTGAAGGAGACTGGAAATTTTACCTACAGATATTCAGTGATACGCTTTATTTACATTTTCCAATACATTTTACAGCCAATTGTACATTGAGCAAACAGTTTATTGTGTCATTGCCCCCAGCTGATAGGATCTTATCTGAGTGACCCCTATCTGAGAATATGAGTGTGGCAACATTAAATGTCGCTTAGGGTTTTCACTGTGTTTTTAGCCACTACTGGGATAGCAGAATTCTTCATGGCGTGGAGTAGGTAAGGGTGGGCATTGGTGAGCACTGTCACTTCTGTGTGTCGTTGGTCAGGCTCTGCTTTCACTGTCACAAGGAGTGTTACTCTCACCCCTCATTTTAACTGGAAAAAACTAAACATACAGAATAGTCTAGATTTGTCTAGGTTTGTTTTTATCACTTTATTTGCATGAACTCTTCGTTAACAGAACCATATTTCCTGGTGGCGCTTTACTGGGCTGAGATGCATGTACTTTATGCTATGAATAGGTAATTACAAAACTGGAAAATCTCCAGGGTGTTCAGTTGTTTTGTAGCTGGAAGAGAGTTTTCAGGCAGAGACAATCAATACAGTTGTCAGGTCAATTGTGCCTATGTTAATGTTTACATCAGAGGCTAGAGGCTATAAATGCACTAGAATTTAGCCCATTTTGTGATTTGTGGATTATTTAGTAAATGTTTACTGTTGCTCCGAGAAGTGGCATCGAAGCCTTTTGTTTGCATATTATTTCACTTCTCCATATACAGTCACTGTATCTTCCAGTTAACCGTTACTTCCTTTATTATATCATCACCCCAGCCTGAATCATGGATTACCAACTGACTGCAACTTTTCTATTCTTCAGAAACTGTCCCTACTTTATTACCACATCATGGTATTATGCTGTGATTTAATGCGTCCCTTATTTCCTCATAGTTAGGCTCACCCATTCATATTTAAAAAATAATTCAATTTTGCAAATGTTATCAATATATTTTCAAGTCCACGATGTACTGATATGATAGAATATTTTGTAATTGCATTTCAAATCAATTTATTTTTTTTAAGTGACATTCATTTTCAGTTGTGGATAGATCTGTGGGCGAACCAGGCGAGACTCTCTGTTATGTGCAAATAATTCCAAGATAAAAGTGAGTGTGGCTGCTGTATGACAGTATGCACCCTCACAAGTCTCTGCAGGTTTGAGGGTTTTTTTTTTCTCTTTTTTTTTGAAAGCAGCATGGTGTTCTACAAGGCTGCCTCCACACAAAAAAAAGCTATTATATAAGTCACATTCAAGTCTGAACTCAGAGTGATGGGCAGTCATCACTTTGAAGCTGGGGAGCAAGCAAAGCCTCGCCTACATTTTCCAAGAAATCTGTGATTCATGCTGTAGTGAATGTCTTGTGGTTTTTTTGTTCAGTTTTTTTGGTCTGATTTACAACCCATGTTTGTTGTCGTCAGTTTCTCCAGTGTTCCTACTAACCGGAGACTGTTTGCATACCACCCAATTCCACAAATATCACCATAGAGTAGCAGACAAGGGAAGCCCTGTTTTAACAGAGCATGCTTGGCTGTGATTGTGCAGTTGTTTTCAACCAGCTTCCTGCATTAATGCACAACCGTCGTGGATAAATTATACACCAGCTGTAATAAAATCAACCCTCCTATCCAAGACACTGCTTAGTCCCATAAATTAATCAAATAAATTATATCAACAATACATTTGTCAATATTACGGTGACTGAAGCAAGTGAAGATGTAAAACAAATAACACAGGGGAAGTAATGGTTACAGGCTGGAGCTCCAGGGATACATAAACATGAAGAAGTGCCATTTTCCCCCTGGTAGTGGTTTGTAACTTCTGGCTTAACCTGCAAAGTGACCCCTTAAGCAAACAGTCCATTTATAGTAAGGGAGTATTCCCCTGTTCATGCAATGAGTCACAGTAGCATCTGCATGTAGAATGCAATTTAGAGCGTGGCCCCTGGTTTTGAAGGCCAAATGAGACTTGTGATGTGGGAGGAGGTGCAGCTGAAGAGGGAAGACTCACAATAACTGGCCTCCCTTTCCCTTAGCTGGCTACCTCCCTTTCTGCCAGTGGATCCTCCTACCTGTTAGTCAGCCGTGGCAGCACTTTGACAGAGAGCAGCTGATGGAGGGAAACACTTTCCATAGCAACCAAGCATGTCCGTCCTTCCCCTTCTGTTAATCTGATGCAATCTGCACACACTTCAGTGAAGAGAATTGTTGTAGTTTCAGGAGGAAAACAAATGCCCAGCATTACATGCAGACTTACTTCAAAGAACCTACGCAGTGTTTTCCAACCACAGAATGACGGAGTCAGTGACTTAAACTTTGCAAGTGTTGCAAAACAGCAGATTTCCTTGACACAAGGCGTGGGCGTTATGACAGCTTGCACAAACATTAGCCTGCATGGAAAAAAGGTCATCCCCAAGTATACCTTGGACTGATTCTTGTAAAGAGAGTGGTTTTATGGCTGTTGACAATTTTACATTAAGACATTAAGAGTTCATAATTAAACGCATGGCATCTGTGAAGAAAAATGCCAACTTAACCGTCCAACTCTAATCCTCTAATTGTTTCACAATCTGTCTTTTTAAGCAGCTGTAGCTTCAGTGTTTTTCAGTTAAGTGGTCAGAAATAAAAATGAGTGTCAGACTGTAAACAGATGTTTTTTAGAAGTTGATTGGTGAGTAGATGTTGCTGGCATGAGCTGTTCCTAACCACTTTAACATTTGAATTGTACGTTAGTGCTATGTGAAGAACCACTAGTGAAGTTTTAGTTTGTGTCTACGTGGAATATGACTCGCACCATTTATTTTTGCACTGATTATATGGAGTGACATTTCGTTCAAACAGAATTATACTTCAGACTGTCTGTCAGCAGAGCAGACCAAAGTAAATCACACTGAATGATGACTATGGGACTCCTGTTTAAATCTTTCTCATGTCTACCCAACAGAGATTCTTCCATATAAATGTTTCTTTAAAGGAACATAAACAGTTCTCTCATAAAGCATCTACCATTTAGCTTTAGCCCAGCACTGTGACCTTATTGAGAGTCAAGTTAGTCACATGGCCTGTATTAAGTCTTAACAAGCTTCAGACATGCTCAAAACCTCCTGAAATATGTATGCTTGATTCAGTAATCTCATTTAGTTGGTGCCACTGTTTTTCAAAAGTCCATCCCATGTGTGTGCAGACAACTGGCTGAGTATATATGACTCTATCCATCTCCTCTAAGTACACGAATGCTTCTTCCTGTGCTCCATGTTCTGACTGGCCCTGATTCCCTTTCTGCATTGTACATGCAAATCATTATCTAATAAGGAAGTGAGGAATCAGATTACCCAGATAGGCTCAAGATCTCGCTGAACCAGACAATAATGATGATGACACTCAGTTGGTAAGGAGACAAAATAGATGTGATGCTGCGCATGACATCACGCTCTTCTGGAGAGCTTAAAGACAACAAAGGAAGGATAACACCCAGAAGGTATCTGAAGTAAGAGGTGTGTTTTATGTGCAAATAAACTCAGAAGCCTATTTTTGGTTTGTTTATTAGACAGTGTTTGAAGTCAGAGTCAGGAGTATATTTTTAGAATAAACAGTTTTGGGCTATAATCTGGTGATCAGTAGCAGATGGCGCCTCATGATTCCTTCATGTGTCACTTTGCTGTCGATACAGACCTGGCCCACCTGATCGTCTACATAAACAGAACTGCTAGGCAACACTGCTGACCTTTTGAGGGAATTAAGTGAGGACAGTGTGAACCTTTCAGCGTCCAAAGAGAGCAAATGGATCCAAATGACATGTAGGTAGTGGGCGGTTTTTCAGATCATTGCATTTCTTTCTCTCAGGCCTTCTTTGTTATTTAAGCACTCTGATTTTCTGTTCAGTGCAGGCAGCCGTCATTGGTACCTGCACTGGCTGCACTTTAATGTGTGAATAACACCTGTGGATAACAGTGTGAACAACAAATTTACAGTGAGGGCCTACTCATCATCCTGGACTGAAAACCACCATACAATCTATTATTTACCTTCATTTTGCTTTTGTGTAGTTGGTGATATAATGGTTGGTGAAATCCAACATGTCAGATCAAAGTGGATGTATATAACTCTTCAAAACTGTTATGCCAGGTTCAGTATATTTATCCTGTTCTATTTTAAACTCATTTCCCTTGTAATTCTTTTAGTCGCGGTCACATTGTTAAATTGATAATTACCAGAACTGCTACTGGATATTTGGTTTTATGCTAACAAGATGCTCTTAAAGGCGTTTTTCTTGTTTTTTGTTATAGCTCTGTGACTGAACATCATATTACTGCTGACCATTTTCCCAAGCCTGATTTAGAGTTTGTTCTTCCGGATCTATCTTTACCAGTTTTATTTCAGTCTTCTGTTGCACTTCAGTTTCCATCTCCACACATCAATAAAATCAATCAGCAGACCATTTGTACTTTCTCAACATGTGTACTCTAAGAGAGAAGTTTTAAAACAGTATTTATTGTTTTCAAATATTTATTATTGCTGCATGATAATGCAGGCGAAGTGCAGATTGATTTAGATTGTGTGCAGTGCATAACTTCATAATAGTAGTTTAATTTTAACAAAAACCTCATGCAGTTTACAGTGATTATAATATAAAAGATTATAATTAAAACATTATTTTTTATTACAAAACATGAAATTCTTCAGCATATATTATAAAACACTGGTGTGTTCCTTCAAGGCAAGACTAATTAACGTTTTCTAGTTACAGTGAAGTGATTACAGGATAATGATAAATGATAAAACACTGCGCACAAGGAAGAAATGTAACAAGTCAAGTCTGTCTAAAGTTTGCCAGCGTTAGTCATCATAAGCCACAAGCCGTAGCAGACCAAGAAATACTAGAGTACCAAATCCCCTGAGATTATTAAATACAGCAATGGTGCAATTTATTCTTTATTAATTTAACATTTTGTTTGTAAATGAGAGAATGCTTTTAAATGCCTTTCTTACCATGAACGGAGTGCATCAGTAAATCAGAAAATCACGTGTGCACTTTCTTGCTGCTAATTATGTCAGACCTGATGGAAAGATCCTGCACACATTATTATAAAACAAGGAGTGGAAGTACATTAGGTGTTCTATAAATTCTGCATTGATCATCCATATATTTTGTGATTGAACCGTTTTTATCGACATGCTTTTACAACAGTAACATTAAACAGGATGTCGGGTTGGCGACTTTCTCCTTCCATTAACTAGTTTGTCCTCTTTCTTCAATGATTAATGAACTGTATATTTGTCTGCTTGTTTTCCCATCATCATAGAATCTCTGTCCATTATGTTTAAATGGCGTATTTGCTTCTGATTAAAGTACGCATTACAAACCCACCAAATGTTCATTCAGGCTTCACGCTTCCAACGATGTGCTAGGTCAATTTTTATTGCAATCACAAGCCCCTTTTCTGTGTCAGATTCTAATTTCATGCTCACTGTCAGCTTTGTATGACATTTAAGTCGCTTCCTTTTGTTTAAAGGGGACGTCCCTTGACAGGCCAGTTTGGTTTTGGAAACCTTTCTGCAACAATGTATCATTTACGTCTGCATTTTAACACATAATTGTATTTTCTTGGACTAAATTAAACTAAACACTTCTTGTATCTGATATTTGGTAGAGCTAAAATGAGCCAGTAATTATATGGAAAGAGACTGAGAATGCAGAGAATCCCTAGAGTCCAAGTATCAGGGGTAGCTTTAGCCTGACATCATTTCTGCCAGACTTTTGGCCCAGTTTCTACTTGCTAGTTGCATGTTCTGATGGTGTGGGATCTAAAACAGTCTAAAGGGATGAGAAATGTTTCATGTTTGGCAGTGAAGCTGCATTTCAGAGCAGCACAATAAAAAAAACAGCTATCAACACACATTTTAAGGACACACTGTGGGTTAATGAACACGGACCACAGTGACATCCAAATGTGGTTAAAATGATACCCTTTCATAGTTTCCCCTGATAAAAGACATTTTTACATGTGCATGGCTCTACATGTTCTTGCTTCTGCTCCACACAAAGTTTGGATGTTGAGCGTGATTCTCCCTGTCTACAATGATGGATTTTTACTATGCGAGATGGAAGATGTTATCTTATGCTTGCAGCCATGCTTTTATGTTTTACAAAGAAGCGGGCTACTGTGCACCCACCTTCTCTTTTCTCTTCGTCTGTGTCTCACTGTTTCTCTCGCTTGTACACAGGCAGGCAGTTAGTGCAGAAGCAGGCACCATGTCCACCCCCACAAACCCAGAGGTGAAGGAACTGAACCCTGTCGACTTTATCCAGCTACAACAGTACATTGAATGTGAGTACAGACAGGCAAGCGGGCGGGCGGGCGGGCAGGCAAGCAGCTTTCTCAGCGCTTAACGCCACCCCCCCCTCCTCGACTTCCACTTCCACCCACACACTCATTTACACTCGCTCATGGTTTCTCATATCTAGAGGAGGTAGCTGTCTACCACATTCTGCTTTTTTGGCAAAAAAAAAAAAAACATGCACCTCTTTTATTGTGCTCCAGATGAATCTATATATTTACTGTGTAATCATATGAGAAATTCTATCTGAGAAATGTGGAAAAATGGTCACACACAGTAAACTCATATATTGCTATACTACCCTCATTTCCAGAAGTGTATCCCAGTGTGACCTGCGTGTCTTTACTTCCAGACTGCAGCCTGAAGGTGAAAGACGTACTGACGGAATTTGATGCAGATGGCAGTCTGGCCCGGCACAGACATGGAGAGGTGAGGGGAGAGCGTCCTGCTGTTCACAGTCAAGTCCACTCCTCCAAAGCTGACTCACAGTGATGCCAGCCACAAGGCACATAACTGAACTGAATAACAGCTCTCAGTGTAGCTGTTTAGTGTGAAATGAAAATGTGATTCAACTATATTGGAGAGTTCTTAATAATCCTGTGCTGATTAATTAGATTCAAAGCTATCGATCACGTTGACTAAGCTGTCCGTGAGAAATGTATCTCCAGCACATTTGAGCGAGACTGCAAATGTAAATTACCTCCTTAGATTAGCCCACACACAAGGCCTTTCTGAACAGTGTGCTGGCTGCCCTCATGCAGTGTAAGCTCAAATGTGATTGACAAAAGGTCTTTCCAATACTAATCAGTGGTTGAGACTGCCGACTCATTTGTGCAGCAAGCCAGTTCAGTCATTTCTGATGGGTTATTTGGCTACATCCAGTTTAATTGGAAAATTTGAAGGAAACGGGAGTTTTTATAATGGGGAGAAAACACAAATGCAGCCATAATACAATGGTACCAGTTAATAGCAGTCAATATACACTGAACAATGACACTATTTATTGTAAGTGTTCAGAATCGTGATGCAGTTCCCGTGGTCTCCTTCTCTTTTGCTTTTTTTCTTTTCCTCTTTTGATCTGGCTGCTTTACTATGACATTATTTATTACTGAAGCAGCTCTGCAGGGTATGAACCAGGGAAATGGAATACTATCAACAAAAAATGGGTTTGTGGTTCACCATTATCGAGGGACTACTGCTTGTTAGCCCTGCAGTCTAGTATTCATGTGAGAAAACACAGATACCACACCAGACAGATGGACTGAAATCTTTAATCTACAGCTTTTTTGTCCAATTTAATGGTCACATGAACACCCTGCAATAACTCCAATTTTGGAGACCTTTATTTATCTCTTAATAATGGGTTAAATGTGTCTGGGTAGCATCTTGGGCTTTAAAAATATTTCAACCCCTGCTAGATACTTACATGACGCTTGAGCTCAAAATATGGATGTTGTTCTGAGAAAGCAACACTTGTCAAATATGATCTTCACGTTTTCACATGGTAGCAATAATTTGATCATCATCTTCCTTTATTTTTAGACGTGAATTTAAAAAATGCAGAAGTTAACATGTGTATCACGATGACGGACACTTCAGCCTTTTCATTTAACCACACTGAACCATTGTACACAAGAGTTACTTCTTCCATTCATTTTTTCCCAGTGCATCAATGAAGAAGGCTTTCGTCTATTCCTGAAGACATATTTAGAAGAGGAGGACTTCCCTGTGGATCTCTGCCAGCGACTCTTCCGCTCCTTCCAAAACTCTGAACCCACCCAGGAAGACAGTACCAGTGAGATTATATATACAGCATGTGTTCACTCAGTTCACTGCCTTCACACTACTTGGAGCAGGCCCTTATCAATTTATGCCATGGCCTATTTGGCATACGTTCATTTATCACCACATGTCTGTACGATCCTGTTTGTGCAGATATAGTTACCACAGTACTCACAGCCCCCTCTCTCTCCTCCATCTCTCCTGTAGAGGAGGTCTTCCTGAAGGATGTTTCATGTTACTTCTCTCTCCTGGAGGATGGCCAGCCCCGGGACAAGTTAGAGTGTGAGCCCTTTGTTTGTTTTCAGCTCAAAATATTTTGTATAATGACTTGTTCTAGCAGTTCTGCTTTCATTTCCACTCTCTCTGTAGTTGCTTTCAGGCTCTACGACAGAGATGGCAACGGAGTCCTTGACAGCTCTGTAAGTTGTTGAAAAAACCTTGCAGGAAAGATCATCAGGGTATCATATCAGCCACAGTGCTAAAAGAAGTCTTTTGTTGCTTTTTATCAGGAAGTGGATCGAATTATTGCTCAGATGATGCATGCTGCAGAATATCTTGACTGGGATGTGTCAGAGCTCAAGCCTGTAAGTTCCACAATGCAACCCACAAACACATGAAAACCTGTTCATGCTGTACTTTGGCATGACAGTATGGTAAATGTATGCACAAATAACACATCTGTTTGCACAAGATATTCTTTACAGTGTTACATATGGTATATGGCAGTGCTTGTTACTCATTCGCTAGGGTTCATAAATCAAATGATAAGCTTCCCTGCAATTAAAATTCACCAATTCCCATGCATGACTAGTAACAGGAAACATATGGCCCTTTATAAGTAATAGAAATGTGTGTGCTGATTGGATAATAACAACTAAATATGATTTCATCAGGTTCTGAAGGACATGATGACAGCAATTGATGCTGACAGCAGCGGTACAGTGTCTCTGGAAGAGTGGGTCGAGGGAGGCATGAACAACGTTCCCTTGCTGGTCTTGCTGGGTCTAAAGGTGCCTTATAAGCAACATATTTCTTTATTCATTAAGTGTTGGTTGTAAAAGTCGAGTTTAGATATAATTAATCTTTACGGCAGGTGTCTAACAAAGTGCTAACTGCTCTTGCGACACCCTGGCCTTGCCTGTCTCCCTCCTGTCCTTTGCCTCCTCCTCCATGCCTCTAAACCGCCTTTTTGCCGACTCAGTGTTACAGGGTGTGGTAATGTTATCCCCTCTCATGCAAGCTCTGCACCATAAGAATGCTTAAGTGTTTTCCATTTACCCGGCACAATCTAAGTGCTTTCATAAAATAGCGGTCTTTAGTGCTAATGCACTCCATTTGACTGAGGAAATGAATAATTTGAACATCAGGTATAGAACATAAACATGGTTATCTTAAACCAATGACAGAACCATTTTGTGTTGTGGGTGTTATTTCATGCATTGCGAAGAATGTAAAAGCCACTAGCAGCCTGTCTGCTGTCTCACTGTGGCGATCTAAAACCACCAACTGCAGTCTGTCACTGGGTTTGGCCTCTACAACAATGCCAGGGACTTCCCCTCAGACTATTTCTAGCCACCAATGGACATTTGAAGCCTGGGGTGCATGAATTCAGCCCCCTCACAGTTCCTCTGTGCTGCTACCCATAATGCTTCATGCAGCAAGTGATAGGCTGATACATCATGTAAAAAAAAAAAGCATTTAAGTGTTTAATCTGGATAAGAGCGCTGGTCACTCTGTAAACAGATTGAAAGCAGCCTTATAATCTTGTGAAAGATTATAGTTAGTTTTGATGTGATATGTCATGATATGTAGAGTCTCTACATATGAGCAGTCCCAAGATTTCAGGGTTTGTCATGACAGGGTGCAAAAACAGTTGAAATGCAGGCCTCAGCCACAGTAGTTTGTGTTGTTGATTCAAAATTTCACAAGCTTCTTTTCTGACAAAATGTTGTTTTTCTATTCTAAATGCAGACAGTAACATATATTTTAAACCATTCTATTCTTCTCTTTCATGCATTGCTGTCTTCGATGATTGCTCCTTCAACAATCAGATGACTCAGAAGGACGGGCAGCACCTTTGGCGGATGAAACACTTTAACAAGCCTGTTTACTGCAACGTGTGTCAGAGCATGCTGCTGGGTTTGAGGAAGCAGGGCCTGTGCTGCACCTGTGAGTACCTGAACTCACCACAAGAGGGCGACACTGCAGTGACACTTAGCACAAACCATAGTTGAGAATTTCATGATCTTTTTTGGATAACTGGCAGCTTTACATGTTACAGGGTAATTTGTATTTGTTTAAAAATTATGTAACGGCTGGTTTATGTATCCTGCCGCGCAGGCTGCAAATACACAGTCCATGGACGCTGTGCTAACAGGAACCCGGCCCCTTGCACCAGGACATATGTGAAGTCAAAGAAAGAAACAGGGGTATGCTGTTGTCTCCATGACAACCTTCGCAGTGACACACACAATCTAAATTTGACTTCATCCTATATCTGAGTGTTCTTATATGGACATTTAAACATGTATCCTGCCTTTCAGGTTCCAGCTCATGACTGGGTGAGTGGGAACTGTGACTCTAGGAAGTGTGACAAATGCCAGAAGAAGATCAAGAGCTTCCAAGGCTTAACAGGGAAACACTGTGTGTGGTGCCACACTATGGTGAGGAAGCATCTTAGTGCGTGACTGATGTTTAGAAATATATAGCTTAGTAAAATTGTTTCTGAGCACTGAAGTGATTTGGTTGCATTGCATGTACTTTGGTTACCAAATTGCCTGACCGTGACCCATGTTGTTTGCATCTGTTAGCATTCAACAAAGCAGAAATACAAAAAAAATCTTTTCAAAGGTAAAATTGGATTCTGTCAGTCATCACTGTTGTTTATGTAGTTTGTCACATATATGTGTGTTTTACAGCGTCATGATGAATGTGCAAATCAAGAGCCAACAGAATGTACCTGTGGGCCGCTCAGAGACCATATCCTGCCTCCGTGGGCAATATATCCTGTTATAAAGGTACAAAATTATCCTCAGGCACATCTGAAGTGCATGTACAGTACAAACAGTGCCTGTCACACCAACGCAGAAGATAAAATCAGCCCAGGGCTGTTTGTTGTTGTTGGTAGAGCCTTCTCACCTGTGTGGTGTTTTAACAGGTACAGTGTGTAGATGTCTTTTTTTTCTGTCCTCAAAAGGCAAGAAAAACTGTTAGATTTTGTCTGGTTTATTTACTCCGTACCTTAGTGACTGTGGTTCAGGTGGTAGAGTGAGTTGTCCACTAATTGCAAGGTGGCTTGATTCCTTCCAAGTGCAGATACGTCTTGGACAAGACGCTGAACCTGAAGTTGCTCTCAGTGGCAGACAAGCAGCTTCGCCATCACTGGTGTGCGAACATTTGTGTGAATAGGAAAGACTGTAAAGCCTTTGAATACTGCAAACTTAGAAAATCGTGATTGAAGTGCAGACTATTTATCATTACTTTGTTTTTCTTCCTAAAGGAGAGACCAAATAATGTAAAAAATGGGTGCTCAGCAGATGACAGTGAGCTCAATACTACTCCTGATGGACAAGTGCTTCAGGTGACAACAAAGGCTGTTATCAGTGCTGAATAATGACTTCTTGACAGCCAGTAGTATGTATTTTATGTTTTAGATTTTATCAGTATAATAGCTAATACTATTTGTTTATCAATCCACAGATTGCCCCTGTGCCAAACACCCATCCTCTTCTAGTGTTTGTCAACCCTAAAAGTGGAGGCAAGCAGGGAGAAAGGTGATCCAAAGGAAATATAAGGATATATTTTCATACCTAAAGACATTCACTTCCATACACATTGCTTAGCTGTGAATTGTGTTTTTCAGAGTCCTGCGTAAATTTCAGTATTTACTGAATCCACGGCAGGTGTACAACCTTTCAAATGGTGGCCCTGGACCAGGGTGAGTGATTGGTACACAGATTATGCCAAGCATTACTGTAAAATTTATGTTAAAATATGTGAATTTACATTATTTCTTACCACATTTTAGTGAATGCTTCTCTGTTTCAGGATTTGCTGTTGTAGTTCTTGTCATCATCTCTCTTTCAGATTGAGTTTCTTCAGAAATCTGCAGGACTACAGAATCTTGGTGTGTGGTGGAGACGGCACAGTTGGATGGATTCTAGATGCAATAGGTGAGACCTGTTAAACCAGCTCTACTAAAAACATGCGGAAATCATTGTGAATCACTTCCTTTTTCTTTCCCCTTTTCTTGCGATCAGACAAAGCCAGTCTGTTGGTACGGCCACCTGTTGCTGTGCTTCCTCTGGGCACCGGAAATGACCTTGCACGATGTCTGCGTTGGGGAGGAGGTGAGAAATTATTCAGAGTCACAGTACTGCCTTATTATGAAAATAATTAAATAATTGCGCTTTTCCAAAATGCTTTATTTTGTATTTATGCAAATGAAGACACTGAGTCATTTTGATCTTCTCTCCATTTTGTGCAGGATATGATGGTGAAGATCTGAGTCGTATTCTTAAAGACATTGAGGGCAGCTCTCAGGTGCTGATGGACCGCTGGAGTGTGCAGGTTATCACAGATGAGAATCAGGAGAAAGGTGACCCAGTGCCATATGAAATCATCAACAACTACTTCTCTATTGGAGTTGTGAGTTTTTTTTTCAGAAATGTGCCACACAAGAGAAAGTATTTTGTTTTCAGTTTGGGGTTTTGGATCATTGCTGTGTTGTGTTGACAGGATGCCTCCATTGCCCACCGGTTTCACACAATGAGAGAGAAACATCCACAGAAATTCAACAGCAGGTATTCTTGTTTGTTAGAACATTTCTAGGGCACTTCATAAGGAACTGCAAACAAAGCAAAAAAAAAAATAAAAAATCCCACTAAAATGAACCAAATAAAACACTGCTTGAAAATCATATCTCTAACAGATACAATGTTTACTACAAAACAGAGTTGGGGAACACTGTTTCAATTTTCTGTCCCCAGTTTTACTTTTCTGTTTTCCTGTTTTGCAGTTACAGTTTTTTTTAAAGCTGCATAGCAATGAATTCAAGCGGTGACAGCAGATGTCTGTGGCAGCAAGTGTTGTCACTTGACTCCTGCTCCTTCTAAAGAGCTGTGTGTGCTAAAATGAGAAATGTTCTGTGAAAGTGAAATATCGCTAAATCCTGAAAGAAACACTTTTTTCATAACTGCAGAATGAAGAACAAGCTGTGGTATTTCGAATTTGCCACTTCAGAAACCATCTCTGCTTCCTGCAAGAAACTGAGCGAAAGCTTAACGATCGAGGTGAGAGAAATGCGCCAGCGGTACCGGCGCTGCAGATGTGCATTTTGTCTTTTATGCTTGCAGTTTTAAGTATAAAACTGTCTCTGTGGCCTTCTGTACCTTCTCTCAGTGCTGTGGTACCGCACTTGATCTCAGTGCCGTGTCGCTTGAGGGAGTTGCTGTCCTGAACATTCCCAGCATGCACGGTGGCTCCAACCTGTGGGGTGAGACCAAAAAAGTGGACACTAAGGGACTGACGAGCCAGGAAGAGCCTGAGGTTATCGTCAACCCAGAAATCCTGAAAGTGACTTCCCAAGGTATTCTGTCATCAACCTCAATTCCACTGAACAGTGACATAAAAACCAGGACTCTTAGTAATCTGATTTAAATACTAATAAATATTTTTCAGATGAAAATTTCACTCATCGCATTGTTTCTGGAAAACTCAAAATATCATTAAAAAACTGATACTGACTGTATAATCTTTGCCCAGCACCAAACCCTATGTAGTGAAACATTTAGAAACTAACAGATTATTTTCAAAGTTGTTGGAGTACAAAAAACACAGTAGTGCCCCCGACAGCTCAACACACTGAAACTAAAGCAACTTAGGGAAATTAAAAATAATCAAATAAATTAAACATTTTAACAAATTTGTCCACTAATATGCAGCAAAACCAAGCCAAATACAAAAATGCTACGTGTTGTCTATATGTGAACCATGTTTTGTTGAGCTGCATTGGCTTCAAAGTTGTGAAGAGGCTTTCTTCATTTGCTATTGTTGTGTTTTTTGCAGGTGTTTCCTTAAAGGTAGAATCAGTGCCACTAATATATTTTTTGACAAATTCAGTGAATATCTTCTCACTGTCCGATAGCTGTTTGTTTTGTGTGCGCTGAAAAAAAGCAGGTGTTTGTAGACAGCCCTGGCTCTGTAAAGGGAAAACAAATGATCCACACAACACTGCTCCAGTGTGTCCTGTGCACGTTTGGCTCATGCACAGTACAGGGGGAAGGGAGGGGGGAGATGGGAGGAAGAAGGGCAGTGGGAGTGTAAGGGATAATAAATGTCTAAATGTGTTAACTAATTAAAAACTGATAATCTCCCACCAGTATCACAGACTCTACCTTTAAGTGTCCATATTTTGCACTGTCAGTGCCACTACTAAACAGAGCTCATATAGCTCATAATATTGGCCTTAAATTCAGCAAGAAGAAACAAATGAATGTAAATGTGGCTCATGTCTCCTGGATGCGTAAATAGGCAATAGTGTAATCAATTAAAGAAGGAGTGTAGGATTTAGTGCGTTCTATTAGTTGCAACCAAATGAATTCCCCTCACAGAAATATAAAGAAAAATTGCAAAATGGTCTTTTTAAAGCCAGAGTTTGGTTTGTCTGTGGTGGGATACTCTAGAAACATGGCAGTGCAACATGCTGGACTCTTAGAAGAGGACTCACTCCCATGTAACTTTAAATAACTCTTTCTAAAGAACTGAAAACACAATTCTTATTTGGTGATTACACACTAGAGAAACCCAAATTATGGACTTTATTTTCCATTTCTGTCAATAGATCCTGTCTTTCTATCAGCAAAAAAATACAACTAAGCAAACATTTTCCATTTTCTAATGGGCTCGTGAGTATATGAAGATCAGAGAGCTCCACAGCAAAGAGTTCAATACAACACTTTATATACTTGCTAGTTAAAAGTCCAAAGAAGGAGAAGTGTCCCACACTTTTCCTGTACAGTTTGGTGCAATCTTGTTAATTCTTATCTTTCTTATGAGTGAACAAACAATTTCCGGTCACCTTGGACTCTTACCCTGAACGAGCCAGAGATCTTTCCCCTGAAAGCTGAGAGAATGTGCACATATGCTTGTATTTTTCAGCAAAGATCCCACAAAACCCAGAACACTCATTTTTTAAAGCATGTTAAGAGTTGTAGGAATCATTAATGAAACTTGCACCCACGTGATGACATATTTGATTTGGGTATGCTGTAAACATGCAGTTGCATTTTTTTTCTGACCACTTGAGGGCAGCAGAAATTAGCTGTAAACACACCGATCACTAAGTTTCATTTTCCTGCTAACTAACAAACCCGACTGTTCACACATCCAGGACACAGACTACTCATTTGCACTTGTGTTTAGAACCATGTGACACATGCAAATCCAATGTTCACTCTTTTAGCTCTGATTTTGGTCACGAGGAAAATATGTAACCACGTCGCCGTGTTCACTAACTAGTTACTAGCTTTTTCTGTCTGCATGGGTTGGTAGTGTTCAGTCAGTTTATCATTGATAATTTTACTGAAAACAGCTGCTGAAAGCTACTTTTATCTACAAGTGATGCTTCCAAATGAGCCACAGATGGCAAATGATACAATAATATTAATCATAATTAGTTTAAACTATATAACAAACTTTGAATTGGTCACATATAGGTTGAGTATGAGTGTAACTGTATCCAGGAAGTGATGTACACAGTGTGTCCTGGTTATTCACATATAAATTTGTTACTTTCATTTATTCCCTCTGTGATGCAGAATAAATATGACTGACATCACTGATCTGTGTTCCCTCTGTGTAATGCTGCTTCAGTATATCCCTGTGTTCTCGTCAGATCTCAGTGACCGTCGATTAGAGGTTGTCGGCCTTGAAGGAGCCATGGAGATGGGACAGATTTACACAGGCCTCAAGAGCGCCGTGCGGCTCGCTAAAACTTCACAAATCACAATAAGGTGAGAAACAACCACAAGACTTGTTGAGACGTGACAATCCTGAGCTCTGAGTGTCCACAGTGGCGATGGCTTGTCGTTGAGTTCGCTTGAGGATAATCGTTTGCTGATTCTTTACATAACATTGTACATTTGCATTCACCTTTTCGTATTCTAATTGCACCTGAAAGTCACTGATATTGTTGTATGTTGTTGATGCCTTTCTACTTTGCATCCAGGACAAAGAAGGCATTACCAATGCAGATAGATGGAGAGCCGTGGATGCAGCCTCCCTGCACGGTAAATACCGCACACACCCAGAGACACCACAGCTGCTTTACACTTAAAGCTACTCGTCCTACTAACACTGAAATGAGTGAAATTGTTTGGTTTGATTACACTGTAACTCACTGGACATTTTTGCATTTTATATTTTCTTTTCAGATTCACATCACACACAAGAATCAAGCCAGTATGTTGATGGCTCCTCAGGCCAAATCATCTGGTTTTTTCAACTACAAATAAAACCGACTGACAATGCACGTCTTTGCTGTATATAGAGGACTGACACTTTTTTTTAAATATATAAAATCAATTTGAATGTTGTATAATAATCACATTGTAACAGTTGAAGTAAGCGTAACTGTCTCTGCATCACTGTAACACATAACCGAAGCATGGCATGATACCAATACAAACTTTATGGTAGGATATATTTGCATTGTGGCAAAATGATTTTGACCAAACTTTCCTTAGTGTTTTTATCAATACTCAACACTCTCGCTATGTCAGTGCTTCTTAGTGGAAATGCAGCTCTGTAGGAACTTAAAGTAAGGTTAAAATAAAGTTAATATCATTCTAACAGAAGAATATTCAGCTTAATGTGCCTTTACAATCTGTTTTCTATGGTTATGGCTTAGGTAGAAGACATACAGAGCACCGTGTAAACATGCACTTTGAGCATAGACCATGTAGTATTGCTGTTTTTTTTTGTTTTTTTTGTGGCTGTGAAGATGCTCTGAAAGCCAGATGTATATGTTTATGTGAATTTAGAACCGAAAGTGAAGGAAAAACAAGACTACATTTCAGACAGAAGTTATGTTTCTTTTTCCATTCGTTTCAGAAGATACTTGAAAGTGTTTTGGGGAACAGTTAAGGGACAATTATTGCCATTAGGGCTGCAGCTGTCGGCCTGCTGTTTCTGTGTGTGTGTGTGTGTGTGTGTGTGTGTGTGTGTGTGTGTGTGTGTGTGTGTGTGTGTGCGGGTGCATGAGTGTGTGTGTGTGTGTGTGTGTGTGTGTGTGTGTGTGTGTGTGTGTGTGTGTGTGTGTGTGTGTGTGTGTGCGGATGCATGAGTGTGTGTGTAGGTGTGTGTGTGTGTGTGTGTAGGTGTGTGTGTGTGTGTGTGTGTGTGTGTGTGTGTGCGGGTGCATGAGTGTGTGTGTGTGTGTGTGTGTGTGTGTGTGTGTGTGTGTGTGTGTGTGTGTGTGTGTTTGGGCAGAAGACATATTTGCTGAGAGCAGAAGGCTGAGATATGTTCACTTCTGACCTTTAATTTGCTAATTTGTGATGAGTTGGATTTGAGACAAGTTTAAATGTATGTAGTCTTTATTTAAATGCTCTATCAGTCATATCATTTCAATATACCTGGAGGATGTTAATGTAATATGTCTGAAATTACTCACGATTTTAATAAATCACCTGGGCTTCAGTTTTTTGTTTTACTTTTTTCTTCCCCCAACACTTCACATACAGCACTAGTTGTGGTAGAAAGTGTTTCTACCACAGGGGGGCGTCATTGACCTTAGATGGCTCCAACATGAGCTGGTCCATTATTTCAAAATAATTGTCTGCTGCGCCTCTGTTAGAGTGATCTTTTTATTTTATTTTCCAACTTAATCTAGTTGTTGACAAAGAGCAGATGGAATCTCTGTGAGATTTTTCCCAGGAGAGTAATTCTGAGCAACAAAAACACTAAAAGCAACAAAAAGCTGACGGTTTGTCTGCGAGCAACAAATGCTACCTTCAAATGCTGTCGGACATATCAGGACTTTTGACCTGATCACTTACAGTATGTGTGGAAACTTTGCCAGCGCTGGGAGGATTTACACAACTGTCTGAATATTGCAAAACTTTGGCCTGACCAAGAGTTATGTAACGACTTAGACTTCACTAGTCATGTTTAAGGACACCGAAAATACTCTTTTGAGTAATAATGTCTGAAAGATGTACTCCTAAATTACTAAATTACATCTCTTTCGTTGGAAACATCCGTAGTCTATTAAGAAGTGACTACTGATGGCAGCCTGTTCTTCTCTATTTGTTATTCAGCACAGTGAAGGTCAAACATCTAAGGGAAATAACGCAGAGCAAAAGCATTTTAAACTTTAAATCCACAATGTAATTAGCATGTAAAATCATCAGCTAAATATATGATTACCTGTAGCCCTCAAGTTTATTTTATATTTTCGATTATCAAAATAAATCTAACTTAATTTCCTTTTGATGTACAAACATCACTATATGAATTTATTATAGTCATTAATTTAGAACAGCAACTAATCTGTTGATTGTTTTATATGTTAATGTCTGTGATTTGGTCCTTAAAACATCAGAGTGAAAATGTCCCTAAATTGACAAAATATTCAATTTGCACTGGTATGAAATAGTGATATTTCTCACATTTGAGACATTTTCGCTTGAAAAAAATGTCACAAACCACTAATTATTTATCTAAATAGAAGTCTACTGAGTAGCCTATTAATTTCTGTCACTCAGCTAATAAAATAATCAACTAATCGTTTCAACTTTGCACTGATCTCATGTGGGGTAGCGTTTTTCTTTTTGTTGATATTTTATTTTATGTGACTGTTGCAACACAAGCTACGTTTAAATCGTCACTTGTTGCTTTTTGCAGATTTCTGTCTCTGCAAAACACTTGTAGCCTCTCGTTTTCTGCGGTCTAAACGTGAAAGAGAAAGTTCCGGGGTGCACTTGAAGGCACCGCAGAGGATGCACGTCAACGCGACTATTGGCTCATTTGTGTCCTTCACAACAAAGTCTCCGCCTCCAGCATATTGAGAGGAAACTCTCGCAGGAGAGGCTGTATTTGGCTCCACGTTGAAGCCCTGAACTCGGTCAGCATCTCGCTGTGCTGGAGGACAACAAGGCTCTTTGTGTTTTTATTCAACTCTGAGCAACAATGACGTTCAGGAGGCTGAAGAAGGTGAACTCCAGCGGGCCGGACAGTGGACCCGCGTCCCAGGACAACGATATTTATTTCCCTTCGTCTAAGTCGGACAGCTGCAGGACTGTGGACTTACCGACCAACTCCTCGGAGGTTTACAACTACAAGACTCTGGCTTACTCTGGAGGGACGCTGCCCAGAAACTTTAAAAAGGTAAGAAGTTCATTTTAACTCCCTCTGTCATCACTTTATAAGCTGAATGTATCTGCAGGTGAGAGTTTATTTTAGTTTTTAAGCCTCTGTCATTATGTCTGTCTGTAATAGTAAAAAATACTAGCTATTAACTGCATTTTTAAATTAAATTTAATTAAATGCTCTTAAAGTTCATACTTTGTCACCCTTAAAGTATATTTATTTACTTATTCACTAACTTGTGATTATTTCACAATAAGAGCCTTTCTGAGTCCAGTGGCTGTTCATCAGTGTCCAGTTCGAGGCAGTTCAGTGTATTTATCTGCAAACTTGTGGAGGAACTTGCTCACAGTTTATCTACAGAGGGCATCTAGCAGCAGTAGCCCATCCAGGGGCAAGTGTGGACCTCCCAGACACTGATCTGATGTATGTTGTGTCAGATAGACCACTGCCCAGCTCCCTATACCTGGATTTATTACTTTACTTTGAAAAACAAATAGCAGCCAGACTCGTTTTCATAGAGGGATGGTGAAAACATTTGATATAATAATGATTTTTATTTGAAAATATGTCATTATTAATGAACCACTGCAGACTTGTGCGTGTCTGTAGTCGTCAGGCAGCTTTACCACAAAATAAAACACTTATATGACCAGTAAAATTTGCATTACAAAGTCCACGTGGGGTGCTCATTTATTCAAAATGATTTAAATCAGGTGGATTACCGAGCTCACTGTGGTGGAAACTGTCCACACAGAACAACTAATGTGCTCTGTGATCACTGTTCTCACTCTATATGTTGTATTTAATTTATAATGACAACACACATTTGAAGAATAGTTTCCAGCATGATCAAGAAAGGCCTCATCTTGTATGGCTTAAAAGTTCCACAAAACTTCTATAAAGCTCATTTGATCCATTCTAATAGCTTTATTTCTCTGACACTACTGGATGTCCTACTTGGAAAGCTGCTTCCAAACACACATGTGTAACAGTGGCCTGTGAAGCGATGCACAGTTATCCACAAACCCACTCAAGAGTAGCTACAGTGAGGGGATACAACACTGCATTGTACGGTGGACGGGGACGGAGGTCCTGCTCAGGCCTCCCCCATCAGGCTCTGTGGGTATTTATGAATAAATGCACTCATTGAGACCAGTGCGGCACAATTCTGTAAGTGTTGGGACATAAAGAAAGCAACATTTTACTACCCAGAGAGACTGTAGCACAAAGCGGCCTTTCATAGGAGCAGCATTTGAAAATGATTGAGTTGGAACAGAGGTGGACTGATTTAAGTGATTTTTAGTGGAGTTTTCTGAACAGATACCTTCCTTATTTATACAGTCAGGTTGGGCAGGGAGCTGACCTGCTGCTGACTTTATTTCACTCTCAATGCAGGTATTGTGGCCGTCTGCTCACCACTGTGTCTTATTTGTTTCTTTCAATAGACTGGAGTTTGTTTCAGCTGCTCCGAATTGTTTAAATTTTCAGACAGGTCAGGAGTTTGAGCGTCTGAAGGCGGCTGATTCGGTGTGGAATTGAGTTTATTTGCAGATCTTTTTTTCTGATGTTGTGAGTGCTGGTAGTAAACAGAGAGCAGCCAGACACGCATTTCTGGTTTCAGTACAATATTTCCATGCCGGTATAATGATTCAGTGGTTTAAAAATACAAACACACTGCATGGCACGCGTGTCAGGCTTCAGGACCTGATGGACTGGTTGATGCTCTGATGTGTACAGTGGGTGTGTTCAGGAAAAGTTGGGGGAAACCCTCTTGAGTAATCTCTGATCTCACGCAGGTGTCTGACGCTACATGTGTTCTTTCGTTTTCTCCTGGCAGGGCGCCGGGCTGCAGAAGTGGAAACCCTTAACGCAGACACCAGAACCACAAAGGTACCGTCTCCCTCATCACTATCCTTGGACTTTCTCATCTCTTTCACTCTTACTCTGCCTCCACATGGATGTTTTCATGACGTCTAGAAACTGAGAAACTGCATCTCAGAGTGAACATTCACCATTAGAACACTGATCTTTTGTGATAGCAGCCATTGTTATGCGTGATGTTCTTGAGGGTTGTCATGAATTTTCATGTATTAACTGTTTCTGCCTGAGACGTCTCGTATTGACGTCCTCCGGTCCAACAGACTGTCGTACTGTATGTCTGTCTGTGACGTCCGCATGCTGCTGCTGGAAACAGAAGAAGCCCTGTTCTGCCAGTAGAGATATCTTGTTATGCAATTTAGATAAGGATGCACATGAATCCAGCCATTAACCCCTTATTGACATCCAACCCTCTGTGTCTTTCATTTGGCATTTTTATGAACAGAAAGTTATTCTGAATAAATATCCTTATCATTAGCCTGTATGCTAATGCGTTCCGGTAATATTTATTTGCTTTAAAGGGCAACTACACTGATGTGGATGGAACTACAAGGACTACAAGCTTAAAAATAAAAGAAAACAAATGTGGGATTGTGGGTAATGTAGGCAGAGGAAGAATGTATGGGAAAGAAAACGCGTGCTTCTACTGCATCAGAACACAGTAAAAAAAATGCTCCTTGCTGTATCTTAGAGCTCAAGACGACATCCAAATGCTCAATTTACATGATATAAAACACAGAAAACCAGAAAACTGGCTTGAAAAATGATTAATCAGATATCTGAAAAGTTTCTGGGTCTATTTGTCGAATAATTGTTACAGCTTTTTCTAATTACATGCCTTTCTACGGCTCTACCAGGTGATGAAGGCCAAGAACAACAGCTATGTGCCACAAATAACTGATAAAAAACAGCAAATATTCTCTCAACGATATGACTTATTGGATACATTTCTTATCAGAATAGTAGTTTGCTAATTTATCCAGTCAATCACTATAAAAGAAGTTGTGATAACTGCACTATAGACAGGAAGGTATTAAAGTAAAAGTGACAGTGTCTTTCTTCTTCGCCTTCTTTTAGGAAGGTGGTGGTCCTGGAGAAAAAAGAGGAGGAGACCTTCGGTTTTGAGATTCAGGTAAGAAGATTAACAGCCACATAAGCAGGGGGGATTTCTGAAGTGCCTTTTAATAGGATTTTCCACTATCGGCCACATCTCTGTCAGCAAGTGATGAAATTTAAGTGAGTGAAACATGTACATCTTGTCCTGCATCTGTTAATCCCAGTGTTTGGAGATAAGAGGTCACGCATCAGTCAAATACCTCGTTGATGTTAATCTTGTGACTAGAGAGAAGAGGAGATGGTTTTATGTATTTTTTTCTCTCAGCATCTGTATTTTAAGCTGCTGGTTTACTCTCACGCTTTCCGTGCAGTATCATGCTTGACCTCAGTGTCTGTCTGTCGCCCTGAAGCGTCGTCTCACAGTGTCGACTCTGTTGCTCAGACCCCATTCTTTAAATAGTTTTCTGCGATGATTAAAGCGTGTGAATGTATCGTGGATATTATACGGCGTTGGCGGTCAGTTGAAGCCTCAGAGAGTGAAGTGCTTCTTTGAGGAAAACGCGTATTGTTCTATTTACGGTTTTGTTGAGGCCCCCGCCCTTCCTGCCTGCTGTGGCCTGACGGACGTGAGATCACGAGGACCAGCCTGATGGAGATGGAGACCTGTGTTTCCTGATGGCTTTCCTCCCTCGGTATCTGCTCTGTTAGTACGGATGTGGCGCTGAGGATCCATCATGTAAATGTCATATTTGCATTTTGACAATATTTGCATGGGTATCTGTTTAACTTTCAGGCTGTTGAGACAGAACCCAGCAGCAAACACAGGCACAGACACACGTACATCTCCTGAAGACACACTCATGCAGGCTGGATCCATGTTTTAACAGGAGTACTTGACTGTAACAGATGGGAAGCTTGATAACTTGTGTGTATTTTACTCTTAGTTTTGCTGCTTCTTCAGCAGCAGCAGCAGCAGCAGCAGCATCGTGTTGACTGACTGATGTCTGTATGACAAGGGGAAGTCTGTCTGCAGCGTGCAGCGCTCTGACCTTCTGCAGAGATACTGTGGTGACTGAAACAAGGAAGAGCATGCAAATATATGTGGAAGTAACAAAACTGTCTCCAAGACAACACAGTGTTTTCTGACAGTTGAAGAATCAGCAAACAGAAGTAAATATCCTGCAGTCAGAGTGTTACTGGAGAAAAAAATATATAAATGTAAAGCCTGCAACTAACAAGTGTTTTCATTGTCGGTTAATCTGTCAGTTATTTAGTTTATTATTGATTAGATGACAATTGTCTTGTTTTGTCCACAACCCAAAGATATTCAGTTTAATGTCACACAGTTATTCATTGCGCTTTGACTGATTTGTCCTTTTAAATGAAATGACAGTGAGTCTCTGATTTTTTTCTGGTTTGTATCGTTGTAAACTAATTATCTGTGGGTTTTGAGCTGTTGTTTAGCCAAAACCGAGACATGCAACGAGGAAGACTTTACTTTCACTCCTCATCTTTATCCACACAGTAACTTGTAGCCAAAGCTTTCAGTTCACTGAGGTAGTTTGTCTTTGAAATATGGTGGAGCAGTAAAAAGTGGCATAAAATGAAAATACTGATGTGGAGGAGTGGTATGATAGTGGAGTGGTTAAGGCACATAAAACATTGAGTGCAAATGCTGGTAGCAGCGAGTCCTGAATGTCATTCTGTGTCTCTCTTTCACCACATTTCTCATCTCTCTACACAGCTTGTATCAAAATACAATGCTTTGTCTGAGTGTTTAATTGCAGGAGATGGTATATAGTTATTTCAAACACTTTTCAGCATTTATTAGGCTGACGTGCGGCTTCTTATTGAGTTTTTGTGTCAGTTTCTCTGTTATGTAAGGACAGTTTTCAGATTCACTTTAGTCCACCCGTGGTTTCAGTTTTCTCAGATAGGAACAGAAAAACCTCCTTGTTAACTTGTTTGCGTCACATCTCTGCATGTTCAGTGATAAGATCTTCTTCCCTGCAACTTCCCTCATGGCTTCCTCAGCATGTTATTCAGCGTATTTTTTTCGTGTTGCATTGTATCACTCAAAACAGCTGACATCAGTCACGTTGCATAAGCTGATCCCTTGCCATCAAGTTTGCTTTAATTCAATGTGGTTGTTCTTGTTGTCTCTTTCAGACTTACGGCCTCCATCATCAGGACCAGAACTCAGTGGAGATGTGTACATTTGTGTGTAAGGTGCACGACGACAGCCCGGCCCAGCAGGCAGGACTTAAAGTTGGTGAGTGCACACTTTTTCCGTCTGTATGTTTTCCTCTTTTTATTTGTACCCAAGCCTGAAATAACCTGAAAAGCACTGGAAATAGACATGAGGAAGTGAGCATCACATGAGGTTTAGCTTCAGCTGGGCCTCTTCTGTGTTTGCCAGCTGACACTTGTGCACCGTACATCAACAAAGCACTCATGAGCTCCAGCCCGCTGTTTAGGGAAGTACAAATACCACTGTTTGCCTACTCATTTTTCCAGTCAACAAACAACTTAGTGAGCGGCTATTTCAGCCAACATGTATCTGCCAGCTCCTCTCACCAGCGTGCCAGACAGAGCAGGGCCAGCCAGTTTTAATGGGAGTGATATTGTTATTTCACAAACATGTCTGGCTCCATTTTTTGTACTTTTCTTATTTTATTTTTTTTTAATCAGTGAAAATAGAAGCATTGCTATAATATTCCAGCACATTTTGATAAGGACAATGACAGGGAAATTATTTTCAAAGCGAGCTGAGGAGAAGCATCTCTTTCCTTGATGTCATGCTGAAGAGCGCTGCTTCACTTTGCTCCTGTAAACCGTCTCTGGTTTTTAAAGTCCTGACAGTCACAGGCTCTCAGCTTAAGTCTCCATCAGTGTCAAAAAAAGGGGGAAGGTGATTATCTGCTGCTGCCGCCTCCTATTTCCTTCATCCAACCTCCGTATGTCACTTCAGTTTCACTTCCTACATTCCTCGCATGCTCGTTCTATTGTTCCCTGCGTCTCTCTGCGAACACAATGACTTCATCGCGGTGGTTTTGGAAAGAGTAAAAAATAAAGGCTTTGTGCTGAAGTTTCACAAAGGCCAGTGTCACATATGAGAGTCCGCATCTAATTATTCCTCTGAACCTGAGGTAGAACCGTGCCAGTCTTATAGACAAACATATGCAGCTTTTACACGAACATGCTTTCATACTGAAATGTCCTTTTACTTGAGGCGACTGCAGCTCTGTACATGTTTCCACATTTGTGCTGCATGTGTTGAGGTTTAATTTAGAATCAAACGGGCCTCAGATGGCTGCATCTTGTAGTAATTAAAACCACAGTGGATAAAAGTGCATATTGATCCTACTGCTGCTGGTTAACACACATGTTGTTTGTGTGTGTGTGTGTGTGTGTGTGTGTGTGTGTGTGTGTGTGTGTGTGTGTGCAGGGGACACCATTGCAAGTGTGAACGAGGCCACCGTGGAGGGATTTCGACACAAAGAGATTGTTCAGCTCATCAGGGCCTGTGGAAACACAATCAGGTACACAGGCAACAAAAACAACAACAGCACTTTTAATAGCACCCCTCAGATTATACTTGATTAAAATGTGAATTTATTAAGAGCAGCATTCCTTTACAGAGGAAAAAACTAAATTGTATTTTATAATTTGGTCAACTTAGGTTGTTTTAAACGTGCTGCATCGATGATTTGAGTTGATGAAGTCTATTGTGTTTTTAGCTTTACTTCCACACAGCTTTAAAACAGCATTTTAAAATGACATATTACATAACCGTCTGCATACTCTGAGCGTGTGCAAGTTGTAGAAAATACAGCAAGAGCAAAAAGTAACGACACAGCAGCTGCTAGCAGAGACAGCAGGTCAGCAGCGCCTGTAAAACGCTCAGTCACATGACAGGGGTGTGACGAATCAGAGAGTGTACTAACAGTAAGGCCCAATCAGAAATCAAAGTATTTTATTAACATCGCAAATGCTACACATTTGCTTTTGCCACAGAAATGTAAGGATTTGCTGTTTTTAAGTTTCTATCATTTCAATTCAGTTGCATAAATTTGGGTTTTGGACTTTTTATTGCGCAAACAAAACAATCTGAAGAACTTTTTTTATTTATTCACACTTCACAGTCTAAAAGGTTAAACAGAATCAGGAGTATTTCAAAATTTTGCCTTTTTTTACTCATTTTATTGAGTTCCAATAAGTCTGTCAGTCGTCGCTTGAGTATCTCGCACATCGCTGTTGGGATTTGGTATTCGTCAGTTTGCTGAGTGGGTCTTTAATTTGAACCGCTCCTTTCCTCGCCCCCCATCTCTGCTAGTAAAAGATTAAAAGGACAATTAGCGAGGCCCCGTCTGTGAGCTTCCAGAGCTCCTGCAAAAGACGGGAGGTGAACCGCATCAGAGGGAAGTGTAGGCACAGACTTTATAGACTGACATCATCAAATTATACTTACAACTGTATAAACTGTTAGAGTGCAAACGAGCTCTATAAGTTGTTCTTCCACTCATGTAAACTTAAAGGGCTTGCAGCACTCGTGTGTCTGAGCGGAAACTGTATATGTTTCTTATCCTTCCCTTCTGCTTGTAAACTGTCGCTCGACACCAGGCCTTTTCCCGCCACCGACTTATGAAAAGAACCTTTCATATGGTCGAGTTTTTTATCGCCGCTTTCTGCCCTTGTGGTTCCATAACTGTTAATAAGCGTAGCTGCATCCTGTTCTGCTGATTAACTCTTTTGCCTTCTGGTTTTTCGCTTGAAGGCTGGAGACGGTTTACAGCGACTCAATCCGAAAAGCCGAGCTGGAAGCCCGACTGCAGTATCTGAAGGTGAGTTTTTTCTCTTTTTTTTACGGTCGCTGCAGCCGTTTCTTCCCCCTTTGTCAGCAGTGAGTCAGCCTGATTGTGTGTCCAACAGCCTCATGCACACACATTATGTTAAATGCTTGATAGAGCCTCCACCTCCCCCTCCCTCCACACCTGTCTCCACCAGCAGCACCACCTGTTGCATCAGCAGTTTGTGCAGCAGGCTCGCTGGTCGCTGCAGACATTCTTAACTCGAGCTGCCTGTGAAGTGGTCGACTGAGCGAGCTTTTCCCCCCAAGATTACAGCAGCTGTCCGGCTCTAATCCGCTGCAATACAGCCGCCTTCTGGGATACTAATGCAGCTTTTTAAAGATTAACCTGCTGCAGAAAACGCTGCATTTGGTGCAATCAGAGATGCGGTTGATGCTGATTGCTCACTAAATACTATATAGCTTGGACTCCAAATCAAACTTTAATACATTCATCTGTCGAGGAAACCCTCATATGTCATGTTCAGCACACTTTTTGTGTCGTGATTTTCCTTTTATTCCAAATATTCCTCTTGCTGCAATAAATATTTGAGCATTTTTGTTTTTGTTATCCAGTACAGATGCAGTGTGGGCTTTTCTTTTCTTTGAATAGCTACATGTGAAAGTGCTTGATCCTCAGTTGTGCCATTGATTATATGTTTTGGTTTTCTTGTCACAGTCAATTCAAGTGTCTCTGTCTTCCTTTGTAGCAAACTCTTCATGAGAAGTGGGATGAATATCGTTCGCTGATGGTGCAGGAGCAGAGGCTCGTTCATGGTAGGTCATTTCAGGTTTCTTGTGTAGCTCAAATGTAATGATACTGGAGTTTTTTAGACCAATGTAGAGTTAAAAAAAATCCACTAAGAGTCAGTTGGCTGACCGTTTGACATGAACCCCAAGCAGTTTCTGAGCATTTTTTACTCACATTTTCCCCACTTTAGGCCAGTTTTTGCTGCAATATTAAGTTTTCTGGAAACAGCACAACTATGGCTAGAAGTAGAGAACCCAGAAATCTCCTCTGTGCAGCATAACAAAGTTAAAATGTCATAGATAAATAAAAAACACAATCATAATCATTAGAATTATTCAAATGTGGAAAAAAAACACAGAATCAGCATATTCAGCATTTAGTACTGGGAGTACCAGTCAGACAGAATTTTTTGTTTTTTACTAAGTCTGGTTAGAGCAAACAATTTTCTGGTAAATTTTTAAATTAGAAAATGTGATCAAGAATCATTGAGGGATCCAGGAATTCTCTCTTTTTATACAGTTTCTGGCTCTGATAAATGGTGTATTTTTTTTAAAGATAACATTCCTTTAACACCCACTGAGAGGTTTGTAGTTCAGAGAGTTATCTGGAAGGACAATCAGAGAGTCATCCATCAAGGCCAATACCCTGTCTTGCAGTTTTAAGGAAAGTGATCCATATCTGCACCAAAATTTAATGGGTTCCTCCTCTGGCCAGTGCTCCACATCTCCACCCAGTTCCAGTCAGACAAACAAATGTGTGTTGCCTTGTATTAGAAAAGAAAAATCTACTTTCTATTGCTTATTATGTTTCTGAACTGCCTCAAACTTGGTGATTGAAGATTGTTTACACCAGTGAAATAAATCATTTCCCAGTACTGTTAATTCTGTTACCATATTCCTCTGAGATAATCTAATAAGTATCCGCACTGCTTTCCTAGAAGTACTGGGTACATTCTTTAAAAACAAAGAGCGTCCGGGCTGCAGATCATGCAGTCTTTCATTTTGAATCCATGTTTGTGTGGTTTTTTTTGTTCTTACACTGGGATGCGGCATTCGGGATTAACACCAGATACACAAACAAAAAATTGGAATAATTTTGGTTGAAGTTGTTGAGTCCTACCATGTCCTTTCTCTCCTGCAGGTATAGTAATGAGTGATGCTGCCGTGTACGAGTCCCTGGAGTCAGCAGGTGTATACGGCAGCCTCGGTGCTCCCAGTCCTGCTGCTCAGAGAGCTCTCCGATGCACCGGCAGCACCAGCAGCAGCGCCAGCTTCCTCAGCACGGCCACCGAGGACGACCCTCTCTACCAGACCTGCATTTACCAGACGGACGGCAACGTGGACTCAGAAAGCGCAGACAAAAACAAAGAACAGCAGCCGCCACAGAGGCTGCAGCGCCTTCGACCGGCCAGCGAGCTCTTCATGACGGCCAAGACGCAGCTGACGCGCAGCGCCAGCACCCGCAGCTACATGAGGGGATCTTCGTCGTCATCAAATTCAGGGGAGAAGCAGGGAGGATTCAACTCGCTGCAGAGGAAACCCAAACAGAAGAGCTTCCGCAGGCGCCTCCTCAAATTCATCCCAGGCTTGAATCGACCGCTGGAGGAGGAGGAGAGCAAACTGTAAGCAGCAAACACATCTGTTCACCTAAAAGACTTAAAGCAGCAGTGACTGTCAAACTAAACTCCCAAAGAAAACAGCAAACAGACCCAAAGAATGGCGAGTTTGAGACCAAAGTGTACTGGCTCTGTAGCTGCACCTCTCCCAGACCAATGAACATTTAGCTACATTCAGTAGCTTTCAGTGTTTCTCAGCTGTACGTAACTTTTGTTTTTGTTCTGATCTTTAAGTTATTTATTTATTTTAACATGTTCACATTATGTACAGAATGAAGGATTTTTTTTGTTTGTTTTTACTGCATGCTTGACCTTTATTTCAACAGCTGAATAAATCGCCCACAGTAACTGTAATTGTGCAACACAACGTTTTGTAAGAATTTGATATCGACCTTAGTTGATTTATTGATCCTGTTTTATTTTTCTGCCCAAATTCATGACTCCTAAAAATAAAATATGTGGCATTTACTGGTTACATGCTCATTATCTGGCACAGAACCTGCAAGAAAAGCTATTTTGTTCCACAAGCCACAACTGATTGTGGGAATTGTAGCTTCCAAACCCTGAATTAGTGCTCAGACCTCGAGTGTGCGCACAGTCTGTTTGTAATTTCCCCGCTGGAGATGCGTCCTGTAACATGTGATATTTTTATATATAGTAAGCCTTTATAGTTGCACAGCTCTTCCTCAGTTTAAGAATGTTATCTTCCGAGTTTTGGAGGTTAGTGTGTGGCTTTGGATGCTTTGAGGCTTTTCATGCTGCTACGTATCCAGAATGGAGGCTGTTGTATCGACTCTGACACAGTTTATTGTTGGGAGAATAGCGAGGAATGTGCAGAGAAAGGCATGACCCAAAATTCCAAACACAACCGCTTTCTTTCAGCTCCTGAGTGCCGATTCCTCCTCTTCCACGCTCCCATATTCCCATGGCGGCTTCAGTTGTCCGAGGGCTTTGCTTGGGTGTGTGTGTGTTTGTTGGGCGGGGGCTGCTTGGAGTCTTTTCATTCCTGGCTCCCAGCTGACCCATGAGGTCATGGTGGTCACTCTCTCCGTTGGCTGTGCGGCGTTGATCCCTTTTGTCCTCCGCTGCTCATTCACAGATGCATCAGGAGTGTGGACGATGGTGAGCGATGGTATGCGGCCATGTGTTGGAGCCGGGCCCTCTTCAGACAGTGGAGTGAGGGCTGGGGAGGGGGGTGGTTGTTATGCATGCTCAGTGGTGCTTAAAACAGCAGTTTAGAGTGAATGGGCTGAAAGTGTAACGAGGGGATAATTAGTCGAGATGATGGTTCACTAAAAACAATGTGTGAAGGGGCCATTTAGCAGAGACAGAGGATGCAAACGAGGAGATGCTCAGTAATTAACCCAGTAGGAGATTAGTCCAGGCGTGTGGCTGCTGTTGCAAATATTTGGACGCCGCCCGCCTGCTAAAACACTGCTGTTGATTCAAGGACTAAATGGTGGATTAGTTTTAGTCTGTAGGTTGCAGCTTCTTGCACTGTTCCTCCGTCATTTAAAGTGGAATTACTCATCACTTCTTAAATTTATACCTCACTGCTCTGTCACAACAATATATGTTGTAATATACTTGCGTGTGTCTGTGTAATAATACTTGATACACCGAAAAAGGCTGGATTATTGTTTTTGCTCAGTTGCTTTGACAAGAAAAGGCTCAAGATAAAACACTTTTGGAGATTGGTGACTATTTTTGCCAATTAATTACTCAATCATATGGTCTATAAAACATTAGAAAACCTTTTTTGAAAAGCATATCCCTGAGCTCAAAGAGATGCCATCACATGTCTGGTCTCAAAACTCCCAAATATTTAGTTTACTTTCTCAAATCTAAGTACTTGTAACCATCACATTGGACCATTTTGCTATGAACCAAGCCGTAAAGTGGCTGCTGATTAAGTGCCTGTCTGTGTACTGACTGAAAAAAACTTAAAACCAACATTTATTCATACATATGTTTTTCCTGATGGCAGACACTCATATTCAGAGAAAAGCCCAATGTTCCATCAGTGGACTAATATTTTAACATTAAAGACCCAAGATGAGAGAAAAAGGTCCCAGTGACGCCTCAGGCCCCTCACATGCACACATGACTTCCTGGTGTCCCTTCGCATGCAACCTCAAAGTAATTACAGAGGCAGATATTTTGTGCTTCAGTGAATAAACTGACACTACAGAAATAGATTTCTCTTCCTCAGGAACAAGATTTAGAATATTGTGACCTTTTAAAAAAAAAAAAAAAATCTGCTCTCAGTGTGTGTTTAATGTTCTGCAAACATCTTTTCACCGTAGTGTAACAAGGAAGTGCTCTCTGAAAATTGAATGAATATATTTGAAATTGTGATCACTTAATTTGGTAAACAAAATGTACATTTTGGACCATATCTGTCAGTGATGTCAAAGGACCTTTGAGAAGAGGAAGCAGGAGAGCCGGTGGGACAGAGTTGAGCCTCTGTGGGGAAACAGCTCAGACCAAAGTGCTATTTGTCAAGCGTGACATGCGTCACAGTTTCTTGTTGGCCGTTAGTGCCTCCAGTTAAATTAATGGATCAGTTCTTGTTGGTTAAAAATAAGGAAGCAGCGGGTTGATTGGCTCAACACTCACACAGCTCCCTGTGTGCATGAAAGAGACACCAGACAAAACCAGAAATGTTATTCTCACGCAAGAGATTAACCAGTCTGGAGCAGAAATATCTCTAAAAAGGGAAGTTTTGGGGCGTCATAAAGCGTGGGTGGCCGGTGTAGCAGGCTGTATGCGATGTCTGACACAGGAGTAGGAGCTTGTGTGGGTTGTCAAGGCGCAGGATGTGGGCGACAAATGTGGCGGAAATCCACCATAAAGATAAGATAATACAACTGACTGTAAGGTTTAAAAAAAATGGCAGCATCATAACTGTGCAGTTTCCAGTCAGTCAGAGTGTTTAACAAAGAGAGAACAAATAATCTGCGATTACATAAGGAAGCACCAGAGCAGGCCGGACACCTGCCTGAGGAGACGACAGGTGTGGAGTAAAGAAGACCTCAAGCATTTACACATTGAATCTGTCTTTTACTTCTAAAATGTCTACAAAACACTGCAGGCCAAAAAAGAGGAATCTGCCTGGCGTGACTTGGATGAATCAGCTTTACCTTCAATAACTGCATAAAAAGTGCAGCAACATCTCTTTTGATCTGTATTTAAATAAAACTTCTGCATTTGGTTTCCCAGTAACAGCAGCAGTGAGGTGATATCTCAAAGGTTATATTGTCTCTGTGTGGCTTTAACTGCCTCTTTCCTGGAGCTGCTGCTGCTCATAATTTCCACCAACAGCTTCTATTGAATCACAACCACAATGTAGGATAGATGTGTAATTTATCAGAGCCATTATACGGTCTGTAAAAAGTTGCAGTAGCTGCGCTGTGAAGAAACAAAAACAGGATAATCTCTAAAAACATGGCAGCAATGGTGCCAGAAAAATGGTGGAATATTGTAAAAGAAATAAGTGAATATTTGTATAATAATAATAACATTTTAGCAGATGTAACTGTAATTTTATGGTCACACATTGTAAAAGAAATGTTTGTAAAAATACAGATGACATTTTTAAAACATTTTTTTAGTACTTAATATACATAATTTTTCTTTAAGCAACGTAAGATATCTGTAAATTTTTTGTTTCAGATTTAAATACAGTAAAATCTTTATAATTTTATTTGTCTTACTCTTAAACATAGTAAAAGGAACAAATTATAATTCATAAAAATATAGATATTTGATGTGGACATTATTTACAGTTTTGATCAGTTTTATTACACTGAAAAATGGTTGCATTTTTCCTGTGATGTTACTAGTTATTATCTGTAATTTAACAAAACAGGGGAAATCAGAAAATAAAAAAAAAAATAATGGCAAATTGTTACAGATTGGAAAAAATATACATTTTAGGTCCGTGTACGGATCTGAATCCGATAATTGGATTTTCCGTTCTGAAACGGGTACTGAAAAAGAAAAAATGAGTGGTTATTTGATTTTCATTTTAAGATACAAAAATTAAAATTGAAATACGAGGCGTTTTTCCTTTTCATGATCAAAAGGGATATACGATTTTTTAAAAAAATGCTTTGATTTTCGTTTTATATTTAGAATAACAAGAAAGTAAAATCAGTAAGAGACAGAAACGAAGAAAGGTCCATTTTTTCCATTTTCTGAGACCGGAAGCGGTCATCAGCAAGTGTGGAGCCAAACTGAGTATGGTGCATAGACTGTATATACATATTTTTTCGTTAGTTTTCATGGTCAAAATGAGAGATCAGGTGGCCGATCTTAAAATAAATCAATACAGATTTTTTTATAGAGCGTTAAAGTTTTAAAGTTTTAAGCCAGGGGGCGGGACTACTTGATTGACAGTCCGGTCTGGAATGATTGACAGGTCCTATGGAGGAGGCAGCAGAGACTCTGCTCTCCTCGTTTGGATTAATTCTGATATAATAACTGTTGGTTTATTTATCGGTGCAGCAGCAGAACATTTTCCACAGACAGTTTTCCTGCCCGTTGGCTTGTTTTAACCAGTTTTCTACCTTCGGCTGATTCTACCAGCAGACACTGAAAGGACTCTGATAGTTCGGTAAGTAAATGTTTATTTTCGTATCGGTGCCGCTTTTAATGCACTTTATATGCAGCTTTAGTGTCAGATATAATGTGTGCCATGCACTCCAGATGTTGGTGGAGTTTGTTTCAGTGTGTGTTGACCAGAGAAGAAAGTTAGCATAGTAAATATTAGCTTTAATGTTAGCGATGCTAACCGAGCTAGCTGCTAGTCGTAGCCTGATTAAAGCTAACGTAGCATCAAGCTAATGTGTTGAGTTTCACGTAAACAGCTGAAGTGTGTTGTGTTCCTGTAATGTGGTTCATTAAGTTCATAAAACTGTGGCTGGTTGACATTAATGTAACGTTCAGGAAACTTAAATGAAATTAAAACAGTAACGTTAATGTTCTAGTTGTCAGTAATCAGCTTTAATTTGACACTAAAACAGACTGATAGTTTTAAATGACATCAGTTTCATTAATTTGTTGAAAATTGTCTCATTTGTTGTTGTGATGTTGCTGCTGATTCATTAAAAGCAGATGATCCATGTTGAAGATACGTTTAGTTCTAGTATCAGAAGTACAAGAAGGAAAATGGAAGTTTAGTTCTGCTACGTCAAAGATTTCAGGATTAAAATAACTAAATGAGTCTTTTTGCCTCAAACTTTATTTTTACAATAAAGAAATAATGAAATAATCACAGAAAATAAAAATATAAATAGCAGAGAAAACCTGAGAGAATAATTTCCTGAAAAGTCATTGAAGGAAAAGCAGCTTTTTATCCTAAAAGATCAGAATCAGCTCCAACATCTGCATCTGACAGCATCAAGTCAACCAGAAAGAAAAGAAAAAAGAAAATGACTTCTTTCTGATCACATCTGTTCCGCCGCTCACAGTCTGCTGCTGCTCACATTCTTCACATTTATAGTCCACTTTTAAAAGTTCAACAGACAGGTGCTTTGCTTTGGACTGTGATGATGTCTTCGGTGATGTGGAGAGTGAAGTTTCCGTTTCACCCACAGCATGCTTTAGGGCAGCCGGGTCAGACTTGATGTTTGAAATACTGACCCACAGCTCAGATTTAACTGTCTGTAGTTCTGTTTTGATGGGTGTTAAACTTTCACTCAAAGCCGCCAGGACCTGGGTCTTTAAAATAACTGCCGTCTCATTACAGAGTGAAAGTAGCAATTCCTCCTTAAAGTCAGAGATTGCAGCATCTGAGGGCCTCTTCAAAAGAAGATGTAGTTGATGAAGGTGTTCTGGAGCAGGACCAGAAAGACCACGACCAAGCAGCCTTGAGATCTTAGGCAGCGTCTCCCTCAGGTGGGTGTCAGCGGTGTTCATGGTCAGGTCTGTGGTAATCCTGTCAAAAAACAAAACAGAAAAAAATCTAGATTATAAATCAACATGTAACCAAAGCACTCTGTGTATAACGCCATAGTATAGGATGTAGTTCAGAAAATGTCAAAGTATAGTATACTTTTCAAGAATTTAATAGTATGGCCTGTAGTTCATAGTATAGCATGTCGGCAAAAAAACCCAACTGATTATTATGTGGTTCAAAAAGTGCAAAATGAAATTGTCATGTATGATATGTGGTTGAAAAAAGTCATAGTGCAGTATATTGTCAAAATAGTATGTTTTTCAAGTAAACATCAGAGTACATGTCGTCTAAAAAATGCCATAGAATAATATTTCATTGCACAAGTAAAAGTATAGTAATTTTTAAAACTGTTCAAATTCTTATTATATGTTGCTAAAAAACAAAAAAAACTAAAACAAAAATACGTCATACTAATATGTCAATTTAAAAAGCCTATAGTATAGAGTGTCGCCCAACAAACATCATAGTATAGCATGTCGTTCAACAAAATATCATAGTATAGCATGTCGTTCAACAAAATATCATAGTATAGCATGTCGCTCTAAAAACGTCGTAGTGTAGCATGTCGCTCTAAAAACGTCATAGTGTAGCATGTCGCGCTAAAAACATCATAGTATAGCCTTTGGTCCACAAAACGTTGTTTTGTCCCGGCTGTCTGAAGTAGGTGAGGAGCAACACCAAAACAGTCCAAACGCTGGTTTCCAGAGGGTTTGATGAGTATTTATTTGAAAGAGGAAGTTTACAACAAAACAACATTTGAGGGGGTTAAACGCAAATGGGTGTTAGTAAAATAAAAATAAATAAACAGAACTAAAAGTGAACTTCATGTTGACATTGATGGGCATTCCAACCAGGAACAAAGTAAAAGATAATCAGTACGAAAAAAAACTTCCTGTTCACCTCTTAAAACCCAAAAACACACCGCAGTAGCACCCTAAACTAAAACTACCAATGGGTTTCCTGTTTTCCTTTCTGAACAATTCAAAGGTCCCTCTCTATCTCCCCACAGATCCACCAACCACTGGAACACATCTCCAAAGTTCTGCCGGTCCAGCTCAGCTTCCCCTCAGAAGAAGTTCCGCCACCTGCCAGATGAAGGAGCCTTTTGAGTGGCAGCTGGCATCGTGATTGGACTGTACTTTGGTCTGTTCCAATCCAGCTTCAGCTCCAGAGACGGCAGGCGGGACGAGTCAACGGAGGCCGGGTGGACGAAGGCATGCAGCTGAGTACAATCCAGAAAACAACAGAGGAGGAGTGCAGGGCCAGAACAAACAGAGTAGCATCGTATGTCTCTTAGAAAACATCATAGTATAGCCTTTGGTATGAAAAAACGCCATCATATACATCGTATATTGTACAAATAACAAGTCAAAGCAAAGAGACATACATTGTAGAATTGTAGTAATTGTGGGCTGACTGATTTACTGATTATCAGTATTTTATTTTTTACTGATTTACAGTAATAAATACATTTAAAAATGGTGCTACTTTGGCTCTGAACCTTTATCTACCTGTGGTCGCTCTGTCTTCTGGAGTGATTTGATTGGTTATACGTCACGAATAAAACTCCTTTAACTTAACATCTGTAAACAAAACAAAAACGTATCAACGAAGTTTCCTATTAGAGTTTGTGTTCTTCTAAGTTTAACTCCAAGATTTTAAATACTTTCATTTACTGCAAATGAATATCTACTCCAAATGTCTCACTAATAATCATTATCAGCCTTAAAAACCCACGAAACACCCCTCTATACTCGACCACACTTAGTACAGTCCGGTTCTCCCTTCTATAAATCTGCTTGGAATCGTCCACTTCCTGTTTGTCAAAGTGGCCTTCTACCTGGACAGGTTTTGTTGGAGCTCATGCAACAAACATTTTGGGTAACTGCACTTTAATATGGATGGATGACACTGAATTAGAGTCTGTTTTAATGAGACTGAGTTAAGATGTGTAGCTGTCATTAAATAGTAAATTATTTCACTGAATTCACAGAGAAATGTCTGAAATGTTTGCTTGGTTAGCGTCCCACATGTTCTTTGGCTCAGCTAAAGCTAACTCTCTCCAACTTCTGGATCTCTTGAGTTGCTTGTTGAATTATCTTGCTGTAGGTGCTGAAGCTCAGAAAGTCTGAGATGTTTGTTCAAAATAAGCTCATTCTCAAGTCTTATCTGAACTGTCCTCTTTTGTTTGAACTTTCCCTAAACTTAGGAGTTAATGACAGAGCAGCACATCCAGACTCAGTCTCATTTATGTAGAGATTAAACTTCAGTGTCATTCATTGATGTTAAAGTGCAGTTTTTCAAATGTTTGTTGCACATGCTCCTGACCAAACCAGTCCAGGTGGAAGACGATGTGAAGAGAAAGCTCCAGAGGATGAATATCACACATTTACATTGGAAATAAATGTCCTTTAATTTGACATTGTCATGCAAATGATGTTCAGATCTTTGAGTGTTTTGTTGATGTTGGTTTCTAAATGTTTTTTGACGCTCGGCCCCAAAGATTAAAACCTTCTACGGCTCACAAGCTGCAACAATTCACACATTATCAACTATCTTTCTGACTAAACTAAGATAAAAAGTGAAAAACTGCCTGATTTCTGCATCATGAATGTAAATCTTTTTGGTTTTTGTGACGGTAAACTGAATATATTTGTATTTGACATTTTATAAACCAAAACAAGAAATGAATTACTGGAGAAAACAACAGATTAATGGTCAAAGAAAATGTGTTTTCCAACATATATGGCTGAATTACTCCAACATTACAAGATACATACAATTTGAAATCAACGCCAATTACAGGTCAAATTGTCTCAAGACACTTTATTTTTATAATTTTTGTCCTATTTAAAATATGACAAAGTAACAAAATTAAACCCCTTGACTAATCCAATTTATTATTTGGTTTTTAAGAGACTAATCGACAACTAAAATAACTTTCTCCACTAAAACTAATAAACATGAGGTCAAATAGAAGGAACAGTTTTAAATACTGCAGTCCCACGATGACAAAAATAAAGTTTGTCAACAAAAACTAAATCTGCTGGTGGATTCCATTAAAGTCCTAATAAATGATGATAAAGTGTGATACTAAAGGTTTGTGGTGCTAAAAATGTCAAAGTAAAGATATGAAGTTGAACATCTGGATGGAGGTTGATAAAAGTTGACCTCCCTTCATTTCTCTGGAGCCGACTCCATGGATTTTATGGATGGTGGTTAAAGACCTGCTCTTCTAGTTGTCTTCCTTCTAGTCGCTGTAAAAAGTCAGTCCATCCTGGCCGACTTCAACACCTCTTCATGACAACTTGTTCTGCCTCTGACCTCGTGGAAACTCCAGAAACTCGGGAAAACCCGTGGAGACTCGAAGAACTCGTGGAGACTCGAAGAACTCGTTGGGCGGGGGAAGATGTGGTGGGGAGTGGGGGGAGGTGGGGGAGTAGAGGGGGGGAGGCCGCCACCCACCTCCCCGCCTACTCTCCGCCCTGGCTCCACCCAGACTCCGCCTTGGCTCCGCCCATGTGGTCACTTCAGCAACTACGATGTCAAAGGGACGACGAATTTATTTCTTTTTATCTGATCTGTAGCTCAGTGAGTTAAGGATTTGCCTGTGGAGCTGCAGGTCGCTGGTTCAAGACCAGACCCTTCTTAAGTTTTATCAAAATCCTGACAAAGACAAAGAAAGAAAAGTGCCAGTGGCGGGTCTTGAACCTGCGACCTTCCGCTCTGTAGTCCTCTTCTTATCCCCCTGAGCTACTTGCTCAGATACTAATTCTTCTTTTTTTTGCGCATTTATCATCTATTTTTTGTCGTTTTCGGGGTTTTTTTTTAACTCGGGTCTCGACTCGACCGTTTTTCTCAGGAGGTTGGACTTCAGCCTTTGTGCTGGAGGGTGGAACCCTCAGTTCCAAGACTTTCCAAAGCCTTCAGACCTCCCGAGTCCTCAGGACCTGAGCTTTCACACAGTCTGAGGGCTGAAATTTTCTAAGTCCCACAATAGTTCTCTGTTAGACTGAACTTTCAGACAGTCCAAGGACTGATATCCTCTAAGTTCCTGAGTAATTCTCTGTTAGTTTGAACCTTCAGACAGTCTGAGGACTGAAGTTTTAAAAGTTTCTCAGTACTTCTCTGTTAGTTTGAACTTTCTAGTTAACAGAAGCCTTAAAACTTGTGACCATGTGTCTTGATTTCACATTTAGACCATCCGAGTTCTTCTCAGACCTTCACCTGTGGGTTTTTAGAAATCCTTAACAAACTTTGATTCTCTTCACTGAACAGTAAAGTTTGTGGAGATCAGAAGGTAACATTAGTTTGATCGATGCCTTGAACTACTAGTAGACTTTATCTGGAAAGCAGTTTTCTGAAATGAGTTCTTAGTAAATCTGTCCAGAATCAAACCAAGAACATAGAAAGAGGAAACGTTTGAAGAAACAACTTGATGTTTTCATTTCAGACTAGAAAACACTTTAAGAATTTTATCTGTTTTTGCTGTTTTGATCATTTTATTGTTTCTTCTGTTTAATTTGATCTTCTAAAGTTTAACTGGTGTCTTTTCAAATGTTTTGTCTTTAGTTTGATTCTTCTTAAATGTTTAGTTTTGCTCTTTTCTCACCTTTTATTCTTTTCTAATTTCTGATTTGATTTCCAAATGTTTTGTCTTTTTAATGTTTAATTGTTGTTTTTTCAAATGTTTTATCGGCTTGTTTGAAAAATTTCCTTTTCTTTCCCAATGTTTAATTTTTCAATTAAATCTTTAAGGTTTTTCTTTTTAAATGTTTTACCACCTTTTAATGTTTAATTTTCTTAAATGCTTCATTGTATTTTCTGTTTAATTCCTATTTAAACTTTTATTGTCTTTAAGATGTAATTTTCTAATTAAACGTTTAATTTTTTAATTAAATGTTTTGTCTTTTTAAAGGTTTAATAATCTAATTAAATGTTTTGCATTTTTTAAAATGTTTAATATTCTTCTTGTTTAATTGTATTTTTTAAATGTTTAATTGTTGAAAATATTTTATCTGTATGTTTTAATATTTGTATTTTAAAAATTTTGTTTAATTTCACAATGACATGTATTGTATCTTGTTGAATTATCTAATTCAATATTTTGTCTGTTTAATAGAGTTAAACATTAAATACAATTAAATTCTATTAAACAGACAAAATATTGAATTAGATAATTCAACAAGATACAATACATGTCATTGTGAAATTAAACAAAATTTTTAAAATACAAATATTAAAAAGTACAGATAAAATATTTTCGACAATTAAACATTTAAAAAATACAAGAAGAATATTAAACATTTTTTTAAAAATGCAAAACATTTAATTAGATTATTAAACCTTTAAAAAGACAAAACATTTAATTAAAAAATTAAATGTTTAATTAGAAAATTACATCTTAAATTTCTTCAATCTTTTTAATAATAAAACATTTTTTAAAGTTTTATTGTATTAATTTTTTTCCTTTATATGCTTTTTGTTATGTAGTTTATTTCTTTAATCTTCTCTTTCTGTCAAGATTTTAACCCCAACCTTAAAAATGAAATAAACCCTTAAATCACAATGAAAATACTTCTGTTGTCACAATCATGAGTTAGTCAATTATTCAGTTTATCAATTCAATTTTATTTGTTTAGCACCTTTTACACAGATGACAAAACTACACAAGCAAAGAGAAAAAAAACTATGCTAAAACTGATTAAAACTCAAAAACAATAAAAAAAATAAATAAAAAATTTAACATGGTAATAAAATATGTTGTGTCCAGGGGATGGTGGGAGTTTATTGAAGTCTTCTTGGGCTCACATGGGAAATCATTTAAAATATAAACTTGATATTCAGTCTAAGGAAACTGCAGAGCGACAGAAGAACCAACAATATCTCCTGTTTTCTCCTTTAATGAGTCGACTCTTCTTGTGCTTTCAGACCAAAGAACTACAGACTCTTCACAACCTGCTCAAACTCTTGGTACAGGACCTCACCACACGGGTCAAGAAGGTTTCCTTCTCATTTCTACTCTGAAGCTCACCTTCTCCTGCTCAAACTGCTGACAAATGTTTCTGCTGCTCTAAAGTCTGGTCTCCAGAACTTCCTAAAAACTCTCCAAATCTCTTCTGCTGCAGGTTGCTTTGTAGAACTGTTCCAGAAAACCTCACTAAACTACATGGAGGGGCCTCAAGATAGTCGTCCAAATGAAACCGTACAAAAACCAAACTAGTACAACCCAAACACTAAAGTCTCCTGCAGCCTACCAGAGAACCTCTGAGAACAGAGAATCAGGACAGGAACTCTTACCTTCTGGACAACCAACGCTGCTTCACTTACAAGAATTCAGAATGTGTCTGACCAGAAACCTCTAAAGACTCACTACAGCCAAGATAAAGACACAACTCAGCTGCACCAAATCCACTAATCACTGCACACATTAGCACCATGTGCTAACTGTGGCTAAAGAATCACATTTACCAAGACAACTATCCAGAACAAAGCCCTGAAACACACCAAGAAACACATTAAAGACGATTTTACTGCTGGAAGCTTCAAGCCAACGCCTAAAGAACAAACTGAAGCAATGGAGCCAAACCCAGTTCTGTGGTGAAGAGAAACAGAGGAAATGTTTGTCTGCAGCCACATAAAGCAGGAAGACACTGAGCTGCTCAGGTGTTCCTGATAATACCAAGCAGCCACCTGGACAGCCAATAGGAACACAGCTTACTGGAAGTCCAGAGGGCGGGGTTAGTGAAGGAAATTTAATTTAAATTTGAAGCAGAAAGTTAACAAAGAAAGTTGAAAACCACCTTCTGATACCTGAAATCTCTGCGTTTCCACACAAAGAACACCTGAACATGTCAAACTGGTTCCATAGTAGAACCATCATTGTAAAAACGTCATAGTATGGTGTGTTGCTCAAAAAAACATTACGACCCGGCTGTCTAGGGTCGCCGAGGAGCAACACAAAAACAGGACAGACGCTGGTTTCCAGGGGGTTAGGCGGCTATTTATTTGAAAGAGCAAGTTTACAACAACACAACATGTGAGCAGAAAAATCACAAAGTCTGTTTTTAGTTTTGTCTTTTTTATTGACCAAACTTTTCAGGTAGTAGATGAAGAATAATTAAAGCTCTCATGTAGAAGTCCAACTTATTTTGGATCCTTGTGGAGAGTTCAGCTGTTGAGTTTTTAGAGTCACATGGATTGTTTTGACATTTAATAACCGAGTCCTGAAATAAAATTACAGTTGTGGATTTCTGTCATTTAGTCTGGACTAAACAAATAACAGCAGCATAAATCTCAAA